>NC_059414.1:12622404-13354904 GCF_905220565.1 Melitaea cinxia | reverse complement strand
TCGAAAAGTAGTTGTTAGATCTCAAATAAATTTAAATGGGACCAATTGGCACACACCACCTTTCGATTAAAACAAAATTTGTCGAAATCGGTCTACCCGGTCAAAAGTTCTGATGTAACATACATAAAAAAAAAAAAAAAAAAAAAAAAAAAAAAAAAAAAAAAATACAATCGAATTGAGAACCTCCTCCTTTTTTGGAAGTCGGTTAAAAAGTGCAAAGCGACAACTTTAAATATACTAATAAGCTTTCAATTTAGACATCTGAATTCAATTTAATGATTATTTCCATCATCTTTAAAATATTCTGTATCCAAATCCCGTTTTTGGGTGATTTTTTTTTAATTATTATAATATACTAAATCGAATACTTTAGAGACCAACCCTTCCAACCCTTTCTTAAAAAAAGGCATTATCAACAAATTTTATTATTTTTAACTTACACTCCTCAGAAGTTGTATATTGTGATAGCCTGGATAAGATCATTAACTAACTACTGGGCCATGTATGATGCTTCAGTCTGCAATATCTCACTACTGGGCATAGGCCTCTTTCGCCATGTAGGAGAAGGATCAGAGCTTAATCCACCACGCTGCTCCAATGCGGGTTGACGGATATATTCCCTACTATGACTAACAATCGCTATCAGGTGTACATGATAACAACCGGGACCGAAGGCTTAACGTGCTCTCCGACGCACGGTGGGATGACCCACAAGGATTGCACAAACACCCAGACCACGGCAAACACCTGTATGGCCAATACAAATGATTGTCATGTGCGGGGATCGAACCCGAACCGCCAGCGCAACAGGCACAATCCATAGCTGTGACTGTTGCGCCAACGGGCCATATATACTTTATTCTAAAACATCCAAAACAAATTTCATCAGACAAAAAGATGAATCAACCTTCTATATTGCGTCACAACCATCAACTATTCTTAATCTAATTATTTCGTAAGTTGATTCGATTCATGTTACTCAATTTAAACTTAAAACTATATTAAAATTTATCGCTAAGTGTTATAAATCATAATTTGTGATCAAGTTGACTATTGATTTATTTGTGAATGTTTGTTTCTATTAAATATAACGTAACGTCTAACCTATCAACCGAAGTTCTAGGACGAGGTATTGAAATTTTATTAGAAAAAAATAATAATTAAAAAAAAAAAAACAAAAAACCCGCCTGCGTGAAGAACAACTAATAGAAAATCAACTGAAAAAGCTGGAACAAGATAAAAATTCAATATGCACACAAAGTCAGCGAAATAAATAGAAACAATATCAAACATTTTGTGCTGTACATTTAAAATATATTAATACGGTAGTCTTTCGAAACTTTATGCAACGTCGTACATAACATGCAGTCGGAGACATGCATAAAGAGAGAATGATTTGACTTATCCTTCAATTTCATGCCTCCGACTGCATATTATCTACGACGTTGCATAAAGTTTCGAAGGACTACCGTATTAATATATTTTAAATGTACAGCACAAAATGTTTAATATTGTTTCTATTTATTTCGCTGACTTTGTGTGCATATTGAATTTTTATCTTGTTCCAGCTTTTTCAGTTGATTTTCTATTAGTTGTTCTTCACGCAGGCGGGTTTTTTGTTTTTTTTTTTTTTTAATTATTATTTTATTTATGTCTTTTTAGTCAGACAAATTACGTAATCGGTTCAATTCATTAAAACAGTTTACATCATGTGGTTGATTAAGTAATTTTTTAGGGTCAAGAGAACTGATAGCAAGCCCGGAGAAAGATCTAACTCTGCTCAAAGCAACGTAAGCCTGACCTTTAGTAAATAGGTGACTGCTTAAGTCAACAACTATTAGTTTTAATATAATGAAATTATTATTAAAATTATTTGTTTGTATTTGGTATTATGTGTTTGTTATTGATTTTATTAATGTAATTGTAAATTGGTGTGACATTTATCAATTTTTATTTGTAATTTTAATTGTATGTTTTTTTAACCATTGTATTTTATTAGAAAGGCTACACCCCGAAGTTGATTGTCGCCTAGGAGGCGAGTTTGGCATGGTATAGGCGTGGGAAATAGCAAAGTCCACATTTTTTAAACTTTAATATTGTATTTCTTTATTAGTATTACGGTAATAATAATTATGATATACCTTTTTAAAATCCTTGTATTGTGCCCTTCAATTTGATACCCATATTGTAGTATTCGAGAAAAAATTTTTTTTTTCATTAACTACAATGGCTTCGCGCAGCCGCCATGTTTGATTTTTTGTAATGTCACCTATCTAAGAACACTTGGGCAGCTAAGACGAACCTAACGATACCTCAATTATGTAAATCCGTTCAGTGGTTCTGTAAATATAAGGTAGTAAAAAATATTACATACAAATATACATACATACAAGATACGCGCGAAAAACATAACCCTTCTGTTTGGGAGGTTGACTTCAATAAAAATGTAGCATTTCTTCTTAAATTAACTTTAATTAATTTTAGATAACGTATATACAAACTTTTACCAATGATTGAACATATGATTATAAAGACTAACTTATTGTCGGTAATAATGTGAATGCATCTGACTTGACGTTTCTAATTTTCCAAGCTACCCGCAGTCGCCGGCGCGGTGGGGGAAGGTTCCGTTGAATTCTTAACACCTTCCTTGGCAGTCGGGTAATAAAAGGATACAGACACACACAGTATGCTTTCATGATATTTTTATCTATACAATTAATAAAGTAATATTAAAATAACCGCTTTTTACTAAATGCATATGGAGGATGTATACACGGTACATATACCAAAATGACATTTTTTAAAATTTTTTGTCTGTCTGTCTGCTTGTTTGTTCGGGCTAATCTCTGAAACGGAATCCGATTTTAACCGGACTTTCACTTGCAGATATCTAATGTAATAAGGAGTAACTAAGGATACTTATATTTTAGAATTTTTTTTTTGTAACTCTGCAAACTGAATAATATTTTTTTAATTCCACGTGAACGAAGTCGCGGGCACAGCTAGTATACTATAAAATAGGTTAGCCATAATAAAAAAACAAGTAAAATTAGTGATAGTAATATGGCTGTCTTGGCATATATATCTTTAGAAATTTAATATAATGTAACGTGAACGTAGAAATCTAGTAATCAGTTCCACTGTATTTATTTATAGAAAAAAAATACAACTTATGTGATAAGCAGTGCAGCAAAAACAATTAACAGTTTATATGCACTGTGAATGCGTATACACGCGTCAAGCGTAAAACTACCCTACTCGTCAACTAAAATATGACAGATGATGCGTACAGCAAGAAAAAAAAAACGATTTTCGTTTTTAAGCAGCGAATTTTTGAAATCATACTCAATATTATTCGATAGTTGATATTGTTCTAGGCGACACTAATTGTCACTTCTCTGTGTACACTTCCCTACCGCTTTCACTACGCTGAGTCCTATATGCCCAAAGATTGGAAGAGATCGCTACTCTAGCGATAAGACCGCCTTTGTACACTGTTTTTTTTTATTTGTAATATATTATTATGTTGATTGCTGTTGTGTACAATAAAGAGTATCTATCTATCTATATTATTCTATTAGATTTGACAACATTAGAGTTATTTCTTGGCTGATCCGTTACACGATCATTTTCCTTACATTTAATGTTGATACAACACTCATCTAAGATTGTTGCAACGAGAAAGCTCCTTAATCCTTATCATTGTTGTTTTACGTATTAACCTGATATCGCTCTTTGTCTTCCTCTTCAAACATTTGATACTTGAATCAACTGCAGCTCAAATATAGCCTAGTTATAATGATATCAGAATTCTTAGCACTAAGTAATTGTCAAAGTGGAGATCCTTTTGTTATTATAAAATTGAATTTTTTACGTTCAGTTTATTAGCTACTCTATATATTCGGAGAAGTAATGTTCATAAATCTTAAATAGACAAAAAAGTGTGTGTACTTATGTACGCACGTAAGAAGTTATACTTCATTGGCTAGCTAGCTTCACGTTGCTAACTTCTTCAGTGACTAGCTAACTTTAGTGTGTCGGTTTTTGTGACGGTATGCGCGCGCATCGTTATTTACTCTCATAATTTTTCTCTAACGCGCCAAGAGAAGTATACCTTCGAAAAAACAATAAGCGAATTTACAGTAACTAATAATTATTGTGATTGCAGGCAAACGAAGAAAAACCGCCTTCAATTATATCGACAAGTAATACAACGTAGGTAGACAAAAAAAATTGTCGAGTAAATACGCATTATCAAAGATTACTCCAAAAGTTGTAATTAGATCTCGATGAAATTTAAATGTCACCAAAAGATAAACATCGGCTTTCGATTAAATTAAAAATCATCAAAATCGGTACACTCAGTAAAAAGTTGTGCGGATTTTCGAGAGTTTCCCTCGATTTCTCTGGGATCTCATCATCAGATCCTAGTTTCCTTATCATGGTACCAAATTAGGGATATCTCCTTTCTAACGAAACCAGAATTATCAAAATCGGTTCATAAACAACGGAGTTATCCGCGAACACACATAAAAAATATGTATATATATATATATATACGGTCGAATTGAGTAACATCCTCCTTTTTTTGAAGTCGGTTAAAAATTACTAAAAACGTATGTCTCTTTTTGAAAGAAGAAGACAATAACTTTGAAATTTTATTAGAAAAGTCACATAAAAAAATATACTATCAGAATGAATTGAAGAACTTTTCAAAGCATTACAATAATCACAAGTCACAAAACCATATCAAAAGCAACGTATATGACAATGATTCTTATATCCATAGCTAATGATTCACCATTTAAACGTTATTAAACAAACAGCCATCTACTCAACCTGTGAGAACGGTGCGACGTTACCGAACAAATAGAGGCTGACCGATAGCGGGTCGTCGACCTCGACCCACGTGTTCTGCGGCTAGATCTAATTTATTACTATTACTACAGTAGAAAGCTTTATTATTTAGTGTACATTTATAGCTTGATATTTCTTAGGTAGTGCTCGCAGACATTTATTACTTAACATAGGTATATCTGTCAAAATAAATAAAATTGGAGTGTCTGTTAATACATATAGATGTATACATGGTACATATACCTCAATAACGTTTTTTTACAATTTTTGTCTGTCTGTTTATTCTGGCTAATCTCTGAAGCTGCTGTACCGATTTTCACGTGACTCACTCACTTCACTGGCTGATCGAAGACACGGTAAGTCGGAGATGCAGGTTCGATCCCCGCTGGAACGGTCGATTTTTGATATGATATTAAAAATTGTTAAGACATTTATTTTTTTCTACAGAAGATGTAAGTTTTTAGTTTATACTATACCTAACGATCTCTATCCTATGTGAAGAACCATCAAAATTAAAACTGGATTAAATAAAGTTAAAATCACTTACTCATTCAAAACGAAATGAGTATTTCAAACTAAGGAATTTATGACATTATACCCATACATACCAACATACACACAGCTTAGTCTTATAAGTCTTAATAAAATAAGGTCAAGACAGTCAATACTTATGCTCAAGCGGACTATCCTATAAGAAAATTTACGCAAGCCGGAATCAAACCTACGACACGGTGGACGTAAGCATAGCGTATAATCTAAAATATCCAATTACCCTCATTAGGGCAGTTGTAAGGTTTGTCAGCGTATACGATCGATGTTTCAAAGCGGTTTGCTATGTACGCGATTTATTTTGATTTATCGTAATAAAGATCAGACCGGGACTTTTATTACCAATAATATAGTTAAAGTTTGTTTTAACTGAATGAACAACCTAACGCAAATATAGTGGATAAATTAAAATTCTTTTTTTTTTTTTATGGTGGGACAGTAGTTGGAAATACCCTTAAAATCTGGACCAGTCCAACTAAGGAAGTACCTCCATTTTATAGAAGAGTACAGCTACACAATAGTACTCCTGTGTGGCAGGCGTCTATAGGCTGCGAGAAGTAATGTTGAATTAAATGAAGCCACATGAAAAGCCTAGTATGGCATGAAATATCAAGAAGATAATATATAAATGCCGTAATCTCAATACACTGATATCATTATCAATGACATTATTAACATAACACAATAACAAAGAATGTTTCTGATAAGGATAAACAGAAAATGAATGTTATCTTAGAATCGAATCGAGGTGACTCGGTTTTAAGATGCAAAGTTTGTTGTACTTTTAATTATAAAATCTCGGTGATTTTCCATGTAAATTTCTAAAGTCATGCAACCATCATGCAACGCTTATTCGAGTCTGAAACTTTTGTCTATAACTATGAAATGCATGTATGCAAGAAGCATATGAACAACGCTGGGACGCTTACAGAATCATCATTTCAGCCGATCACAGTCTACTGCTGGACATGGCCATAAGTTCACGCCAAAAATGGCGTGAACTCGTGTGTTTTGCCCATAGTCATCACGCTGGGCAGGCGGGTTGGTGACCGCAGGGCTGGCTTTGTCGCACCGAAAACGCTGCTGCCCGTCTTCGGCCTGTGTATTTCAAAGCCAGCAGTTGGATGGTTATATCGCCATCGGTCGGCTTTGTCAGTTCCAAGGTAGTAATGGAACTGTGTTATCCCTTAGTCGCCTCTTACGACACTCACGGGATGAGAGAGGGTGGCTATATTCTTACTACCGTAGCCTCACAGTAGGCTTACAGAATATTGCCGTATAAATTAAAATACTATATTAGTACAGATTCTAATAACTGATTTATGAATTTATTATCTTTATATATAAAAAATTTCGATACAGTTAATCTCAAGTAGACAATGGGTACCACTGACCAATAACTGTCCAAAAAATTAGTAAACCAATACGTATATATATACGTACGTAATGTAGAAATTTAAAAGTATCTTTGATCGATATACGAACTGACAAAAACGTTAAAAGATTGGCCCAAAAATGTTCTCACGCGACATAAATGACCACTCAAATGTAAGTCACTGACCAATTAGCAAATTGGCTCAAACATTTGACGGAATATACTTTCAGTTTAATATGCGTAAAATCACCACCGTCTTTATTCTCAGAACCAGTCCAAGTAAACCGACTCCCATGAACAATGAACAATAGACCGACCTTGGAGAAAGTAAGTTTGCCCTCATTGTGGCACGCGACACTATCACTATATATTTTTTTCCATCAATGATATCATCAGTTCATGATTTATTACTTGCCACTCATATAAATCATAACTTGACATTTCTATTTATCTGGATACGTATAAATTAAACCAGATTTAGGACATTAGACTTTCAACATTAGCTATATACAAAAAATCAGTAAGTTGACAGTCCCGTTATCAAAAGGAAGACAAGTAAAAAGTTTTTAACACAAAGTACTTTAGGCTTATTTTTTGAGTAAATTAATCACTCAATTATACCATACATATCCATAACTCTTTCGCAAACACGTAGAATGTATGTATTTGTATTTAGATTCCACCATCAAATGACTATTGAATTTGCTAACAGCTTAGTTCTGCCGTCACAACATTTGTAACATGGAGCGTGATACTGTCTGTGTTGTCATCTCAAGATAATAAAAAACATAATGATGTTATTTTTTCAAGTAAAATATCTTAATTATTGCGTTGCGTTATTTCGTTTCATAACTGTCTGCTTGACAATGTTACATAGCAGACAATAGGCGAAGACGTCGTCAGACCCAACGACAATCCGACCAGATTACGAACTTAATTTTATCGTTAGACTTTTACTATTACTTTATACCTTTAGCCCGATGACGTCTGATATATAAAAAAAAAATAAACACCGTAATCTCGGCATATAGAATTCCTATTTACTTTTTCAAATTCAGTACATTGAGAAGGACCTCCAATTACGGTGAGGTTACTCGTAGTATGGTTATTTTGTAAGACAAATAATTACTAAGATTTTTTCTTAACAAAACTTACACTATTTCTAAAGTTTTTTCTTAGTTTAAACCCGCTTAAGGACTAAGTATTTCTAAAGCTAAGTTTGTAATTCATTAATGTAAAGAAAACGCGCAAAAATGCCATTGTCTCGCCTGTAAAACTATGCTAGTATTGAATTCTGAAGGTAAACAATAACATAAGTGGGATTCAATGGAACACCACGTTTTTTTATCTTTAATATTGTCTCAGTTTTTCTTTTTATTAGATGGGAATAGACATCTATTATATAAAATTCTCGTGTCGCGGTGTTTGTAGTTAATCTCTTCCGAAACGGCTTGACCGATTCTCATGAAATTTTGTGTGCATATTGGGTAGGTCTGAGAATCGAACAACATCTATTTTTCATCGCCCTAAATATTAAGGGTAGTCCACCCCAAATTTTTTTTTTTAATTTTTAGATAAATTATTTATTTTTTATTTTATTATGATTTGACGTTGAAAAATACATACAACCCTAAATTTTCACCTTTCTACCACCAACCCCCTATTTTGAAATAGCGTTTAGCGGCAAGACAACGTTTGCCTAGTCAGCTAATAGTTACATATAAATCTGTTATACCACTATCTAAAGTTGACAAATTGACTATATTTTTATTAATGTTCTTTTTACTCCGCTGTACTCCGTCTAGAAAGAATAAACTAAAACATTAGAGTAATAATGGTCACAAAAAAATATACTTTTATTCGAGAAAAATATAACCTTTATTAAAAAGTTTAAAATTTAATTAGTGGACACAAATTTACTCAGAAACCCATGCAGACGAACTTGTCTCAAAGAAATCCGATAGATACTGGATACGATAAAGATATATCATCTTTTTGTTTCATCTTCGCTACTATTTTTAATAATATGCTTTAAAAATAAAGTATTTTAAAACGTAATTAATATTCTTCAATAATTTATCTTAATTATTGGAATTTTACAACAAAAACTGTCGTATCATCTCGTGAGTGTGAGTCACGTCAATAAAATCAATTTATGTTCGGTCGCGAAAGGTTATCTGATGTCTGTTTTAATTTCTCTTTTAATTTGTTTTTGATTTTATGAAATTAAATTACGAAACAAATTCTTGTTTGTTGAAGGCACACACACACACACCTCTACTCTTATCTCTCATCTCTCTTTAGCCTATCGCAGTCCACTGCTGGACATAGACCTCCACAAGTTCGCGCCAAAAATAGCGTGAAATCGTGTGTGTTGCCCATAGTCACCACGCTGGCAGGTGGGTTGGTAACCGCAGGGCTGGCTTTGTCGAACCGAAGACGCTGCTGTCCGTCTTCGGCCTTTGTATTTCAAAGCCAGCATTTGGATGGTTATCCCGCCATCGGTCGGCACACACAAACAAAAATTGACAGAAATGTTAGATACTATAGAGAATGACAATCATAACTCTGACGTTCTTTTTTTTGTTTTATTTCTTAATTAAATAAAAATCTATACACGAGAAAAATTCACGAACCTCTTCTTCACCATTTCAAAAGAACAATATAATTATTATTTTAAATGATCGGCCAATATATCAATAAGTTTAAACAGACAATTGCTAATTTTGTTACAATCATTACTTCACATCCCAGTTTCGTTTGAAATAATTGAAATAAAAAATACACATTTCAAAACAATTTTTAAGATTTCTTATTCAATAAACAACTAATTTACTAAACAAGTCAGTACGGTAAACTCCATTTTGTCGCATAAATCAAATAGCCAACCTTAACCTTTCTCGACTGACCGCTTCGGAATTCTATTGCGAATGTTTTTATGTTGTTGATATATCTTATATTAAGACATTCGCCGATTTTATTACTATTTAAATCACTATTTATGTTAATTCGTTTTTCATTTATTTATATTAATTATATGTAATCTACACGTTGAACTTATATCAGGTTATATATATACACGTTTATTTCTTTAAAAAAGTGTATCGATTAATCTTTTAATTATACTTTACTTAATTAATTTTTACTTTTTGTAAAAAATTAATTCTGAGAATGAAAAATAGTCTTAAAATATTTATTTTAAGAACATTTTTAAGCATAATTAATTCTTGTAATTATGGATTATAAGTAATCAAGTATTTAACAAGTAACAGGCAGACGTTCGCATTCATATATTTTAGGTAATAGCTCATCTAATCGATTAGTATACATGTACAACAACTTATAAATACTTTTTACAACATAATTTCGACAAAGAATAGTTGTAGGTACTAAACGAATAGCACACAATAGCGATTACGATTCTGGAAGGAAATGGCGAAACCAATGATTTGTGAAATGTACTTTATACAAAATATGGTTAGTTAACTGATATTTTTGTAACTCTTTTGTATGACTTTTTATATTTATGTAAAAACTATATACCTATATTATTAGTAAGAATTACGAACGAGAGAAAACGATAAAATACTTATTTCTTGAGGAGCGTTTTAAATGTTAACTTTTTGTTGGCAAAATTTTCAAAGTAAGAATTTCTTATCGTTTGACCACAACGGGTAATATCTATCGTATAGTTTTCATTTTATTGCAAATCAAAAGAACTTTTTTGAAACCATTAAAGATATCAAAGCAAATTAATTTACATCATTTTTGTATTCGGTAGTGTTTTATCTTGACAGTAAAAGGGTGATCAGATTGAGAATAATTTGAAACACACAAATATATTTTATTATATCTCCGACTCTTCTAGTTGATTCATAATTTATATACTAGACAAGTAACAGAATTTAAAACATATTACAATACACAAAAAAAAAAAAAAAAAAAAAAAAAAACAAATTAACTAGAACCATAAAATAATACAGATGATATATAAATAAAAATGTCACTCGAGAATGGCTCGACCAATTCGGCTAATGTATTTTTTGTGTGAAGGTTTTAATAAAAATAAAAAAAAAAATACTATTAACTTTTGGCAGCAGAAATAAAAAAAGTGAAAAACAACATTTAAAAAGCAGAAAAAAATTGGGAAGTCGAATAAGAATATTTCACTGTGACAAAAATGTATGATTAGGTACGTATTGTGTTAAGACCTATTTACTTTACAGAAATATTTTTATAAATTTGAACTCCTACGAAATGTGACAAACAAACTTAACAAGTTTATTATATATATTTGCGAATACCGTTTTTGCGATCGATTTCTAGTATCGAATAAATTAATATATTTCTCGCTTCCGGCTCATCGAGTTATTTTAGACCGATTTAATTAATTTCGTATGCCTCTAAAATAATAAATATTGTGTAAAAAATTTGAATATTGTTATGTGACAGATAGCGGAGATAAAATGATACGAGAAATAAATATTAATTAAAAGGTCGATAGTTCAAATCCGGATGAACTAGTGAATATTAAACATGATTAAGAATTTTGCTTGGTGATGAATTGAAATAATATGCAAAGCGGGATTATTTATAAGCAACTGTAATACTGGTTTATTTACTAATTAACTAAAGAAAATTTAAAATATATTTTGATAAAACATCTAAGACCTTTAGAAGTAGGTACATATTCATCTTTCTCTTTTAGTTATTAGACAAATCCTTTTACAAACTTGAAACTCAACTTATTTTTCAAGTTTTTTTTATTTTATTATTTACTTTTTTTTTAATTTATGGATTATTAAAAATCCCTACTATAGTATTATAATCGTGAACGTAAGTTGGTTGTTTCACGCGAAAACTACTACTACTATTTAACCTACTACTTACTACTACTACCTACTAATTATTTTTTCATGAAACTGTACACATATTCTTGGAGGTATTAGAAGTAACATGGGATACTTTTATGTAAAAAAAAAATTCAATGTGAGCGAAGCAGCGAGTGAAAGCTAGTATACAATATTTTAACAAGTTAAAGTTAAGTATACGAGTACAAAAAAAGATTCAATCTGTAACATCCCACGGCTGGGCATAGGCCTCTTTCTCCGCGTAGGAGGAGAGTTATACACAGAATCTGAATTGAAATTAATAACAATTAAAAAGGAGACAAAGAACATATCATATTGCTTGTTAACTATATGCCAATTCTTTATCAACTGTTTGTACACTTCCCTACCGCTTCTCTTTTTCTACGCTACGTCCTATGCCCAAAGGTTGTCTGGAAGAAATCGCTCTTAGCGATAAGACCGCCTTTGTACATCTTTCTTTGCATGTATCACTTTTTTTGTAAAGTTTATTTGTGGTGTACAATAAAAGTATTTATTATTATTAAAGAACGACAAGATATATACATGCTACAATAAACCCAAAGGGTTGATTCGTACTTAATTACGACATTTAGTGCTAATATACTGAACAGAAAGTCAAGTGGCCTTTGTGTGACATAATTGAATGTAATTAGAGTTTCCGTCACGCGAGTGTGACAGTTGCGGCCTTTACCCGAATATTTATTTACGTTTAATGTAGGGTAATTAGATTCTTGAATGGTGACCTTTTGCACTAGCGATCGAGGATTTAAGTTACAGGACATACACTCGGTCGGCAAACAAGCGTACGGCTCACTTGATGGTAAGCGATTACCGTAGCTTATAGACGTCTGCAACACCAGAAGCATCGCAAGCGCGTTGCCGACCCTACCCAATTTCCTCCCAGGAGCTCTGGTCACCTTATTCACCAAAGGAACATAACATGAGAGCAGTATTATTTAGCTGTGACCTTCAGTAAGGTCAAGGTATTTCCCCAGTCGGGCTGCTCCAGATTTTGAACAGGGTATTTCCTACTGTGCCCTACTCCAGTTAAAACGTTTATTTATTATTTAATTTCGCCTTGATAAAAATATATGAGGCTGGTTCTTGTTCTCTCTTGTTTTTCTGCATTAACCTTTATCAATAATTTACCGTGATCTTTTAGATAACCTATAGCTTTAAGTCTGTATGCAAATACAGTATCAATACGAGTATAGTGAAATTTATATACATATAGCTAAGGACAACTGCTACTTTTATCAATCACATGGTATAAAACAAAGTCGCTTCCCGCTGTCTGTATGCTTAGATCTTTAAAACCAAGCAATGGATTTTGATGCGGTTTTCTTTAGTACATAGAGTGATTCCAGAGGAAGGTCTTTATGTATTATACAAGGGTTATATAGTAAATAATACTTAGTTTTAGAGGTTTCTAACTTTATGTCGTAAATAAAGACATTTTTTTTTGCGCTATATTATATTTATTTTATATTTCGTATCAGCATTGCACCCGTGCAAACCGTGACAGGTCGCTGATATATAATAAAATTGTGTCTCAATGAATTCTAGATGAGTTTCTTAATAGCAGTAATTGTTACGTGTTTAAACTAATATGTTATGGTATTTAAAACATCATCCCTATGTAATCTTTGTCTGTCTAGGTATTAATTTACTAAACAATATCTTTTTTTTAACTAATAGACTAATACAAAGACTTCTGATAGAATGTGTTCGCGTTGAGTCGGAGAGGTGGGATTTTTATATTAAATATAATATTAACTTGTTCGATTTGGGTCTGTGTAATGTGATTTTGAGCAATCCATTGTCAGCAGAGGCTGTAATGATGTATAACTTGTAGAAACTAGTAATAAAGCGTAGATAAGTTTAATATAAGCCCCTATGAGGGAGACATATTCAGTGTATAAATAAACCCTCTATAAATAAATAAAGATAAAAAAATATAAAGACACAGCAGGCCTATATGTATAAGACCTTATGCTATGACTTAATAAGGTAAGGCTAAGGCTGTAATTAGTAAACGCGGTACGAACAAAGTGCAATTATTTACACAGATGAGTAACTGTCTTGGGTAATTCTAGTAAATTAATTTTTCCATATAAACAATGATTAATATCAATTAATACTTCATAGAGTTCGTGTAAGCTTCGCAACTGACGCAACAGTGCAATATTCAATGATTAAACACTTGGAAATGCATTTATCTTTTATCTAAGCTAAAGGTGTTGTCACTTGTCATCGAAGATAATTAATATATACTTATAAAATAACATTTTCTAACTTACCGATTTACTAATGTGATGTTGTTTTTTATTTAAGTTACTTATAAGTGTTGTGTCTTTTTTAACAATTCTCTGAAGATATTATTTTGCGTAACGAACAACCAAAAATTTAACATTGCGTTGCGTATTTTTTACTTATAAATGACACAAAAATATGATATAAATAGAAAAAAAAAACACAATTTCATCATTCCATTATAATCTTAAACAAACAATTTCTGCATAAATTTTCGTTTACGATTTCAAAACTTATTTCCAAACAGATGGACGGACAAAAGGTCGCTCGTATGCTAATAACATGTCAAAGAATTTGTTTAAAATACATGTTATAAAAAAAAAAATTAAATTGCTTTTGTGTCGCCGCGAGCCGTCACGATATTGACCTTCGGGTGAGGTTTTAGTTAATTTCGTTTCATAATAATAAAGAAACACGATATGTTTTTTTCATACGAGTATATGTTAATAAATACGCTAATTTTGCCTCCCTTTTTTGAAAAAAACCTCACAATTACTCCATATAAATTATATATCATTTTATAGATAATTGCTTGCTCTATCGGCACACATAACTAAAAAAATTATTGTTGGTTTTGTTTTTTTTTTTTTTTAATTATATATATGAAGGGTTTAATTTTGAAACTACTACAATTGTGATGTTTGACGCTCGGTAAAATTTTTACTTATTTAGTGCGAATTATTGGTACAGATATTTATTTTGCTAGTTAATAATTAATATACTTGACAGATAATTTTTATTGAAGACTTATTTGATTTATTTATTTTTTTGTTATAGACTATTTTTCTACTATTTAGTTTTAAATTATTGTTATTTAGTTATTACTTATGATTCAAAACACATGAGTTCACGTTATTTTTGGCGTAAACTTGTGGAGGCCTATGTCCAGCAGTGGACTGTATAGGCTGTAATGATATGATTTCACAGTAATTTCAATTTATTATTTTTTATCAGTATCGAGTAATTTAACAGTCGTACCGATATAAAGTAAATTACTTTGTTTGTTGAAAAATATTTTTCATTTAATGAAGAAACAGCGCCATGTCCTTGACATAAAAAATTTAAACGTTAAATTTAATAAACTACATTTAATATGTACGATTTTTATTTTTGTGTTACCCACACATTAGGAATTCTAAACAGTTTTGAGTATCGTAAAGAACTATAGAAAGCGCCACGGGTCGCTTAAACCGAAAATAAAATCAGCATATCAAAAATTTCGATCTAGCGGGTACATCGTTCCATAGCTTAATTGGCTAGAGCGCCGACACGGTCAGTCGGCGACGCAGGTTCGATCCCCACTGGAACGGTCAATTTTTATATGATATTCAAAAAAACTACATTTATTAGATATTTATCAATATTTACTAGCAGCAGTGAAATGTTACGGCTGAATTGATATTTACTATTATACATATAATATGATATAATTATATTATTATATTCTATCATTAAAAGTACTAACAAGTAACAAATTAAATCTAGAAGGCTCTTGATGTCACTTCTAAACGCAGGTATGATTGAAGACGGGTTATATGTTATGTACTCATCCTTACACTCTCAAGTCATATGTTTACAATTTATGACGCATAACGTTTATCTTACAACATATAATAATATCAAATATAATAAAGTATTCAAGCTATAAGCACAGTTAACTGCCGAGATCGACGTGTTAAACCAATTATTCAGTATTGTTACAGTAAGTATATTATCTCTAACTACAGATAGAAAAAAAAAACCGTCAGCGTCAGACCACGTCCTAGTTTTACTAGGCAGTCAGAGGACTGTCGATTTGTAGCAATAAAGAAAAATCGTGGTATTATTATAATGCATGCATGATTAACAAAAGGCGGAATTTTGAGCCCGTGGATCAAAATTTTTAAATTAAAAAAAAAAAAAAAAAAAAAAACAATAGATATACTAGCTATGCCCCGAAGTTTTAGCCGCGTTTATTTGAGAATAAAAATTGCCTAGAGCCTTCCTCGGAAAAGCTATCCAACACAAAAACATTTTTTTTTTAATTCGAACCAGTAGGTCCTGATATTATCACGTTTAAACAAACAAACTTTTCAGCTTTATAATATTTTTTAGATTTTTGTCAATAACAATCTAAGCATCTGTCAGTTACGTCAAAGATCTCTCAATCACGGCTATCTATTGCGTTGAAAGATACAATGTTATCGGTTTCCAGAAATTTCCTTGTACAAATAACCTTTGTAGGAAGTATCACACTGAATACGTTTCAGAAATTGCATGGCATATGACTGAAATGTTTATTATTATTATATTCAGACTGTATTCACTACTGGGCATAGGCCTCTTTCCCCATGTAGGAGAAGGATCAGAGCTTAATCCACTACACGGCTCCAATGCGGGTTGGCGGATATATTCCCTACTATGAGTAACGATCGCTATCAGATGCACATGATAACAACCGGGGCCGACGGCTTAACGTGCTGTCCGGGGCACGGTGGGGAGACACACAAGGACTGCACAAACACCCAGACCACGGCAAACACCTGTATGGCCAATACAAATGTTTGTCGTATGCGGGGATCGAACCCGCAACTGCCCAACAGGTACAATCCATGGCTGTGACCGTTGCGCCAACGAGGCGTCCTTGAAATGTTATAAATATATAAACTATTAGAACAATATCAATGATGGCGTTTTTGTGGTGAATTAATAAGTCGGTATAAAATAAATTACCACATATAAACAAGAAGCACACACGAACCACGCAAAATATTTTTTACAAAAATATAATATGTATAAATAGTTCATAGTGATTAAACGTCAAAAACTTGTGATTTCAATAGTACAAAACTATCAAGTTTGTTTCTATGGACTGTCCGACAATGTCGCTTTACGATCACATAAATATAAACTGCGCATTTATACAAAATTACAAACACGAGTAAATTGCCGAGCGTCAAGATGAGTAGAAATATCTATGACCTACTGTAATTTCCTGTCCACGCTTTTTACACCATTAACGTAAGCTTAGATCGCCCTTTGGATGAGTTTTCTTAATACATACTACCTATAGCACGTGTTAGAATTAGGTTCGTAGGAAACGTATTCTAATTACGATCGGTCAGATAACTGTACCGCGCGGTTGGAAGTTCAGTGTGAGATGCACTTTACTCGTTCTTATGATTAATAAGATATATAGATACTTACATATAATTTATTATACTGATATGTCATAAATTAATTATGTTGATTACACATTTCCGTGAGATTAGCAGTTTATTGAACTACTGTATTTCTTATTATAGGGAGTGAGATATTGCTTAAATATAAGTAATAAATCAAATGAGGTTTTTTGGAACTTAGAAATTGACAGACTTATATTAACTGTAAAAACTTTTCCTTTTTTTTTAATTTTAAAATCGAACAAATAAAGATATATGACGCCTTGAGGTTCAAAAATAACGTGACATTACATAGCCTATAACTTTCAGCCTATAATTTTTGTACAAGACTCCAGTATCATCACTAGTACATAAGCCAGTGTAAATAAAAGCCTCAATAGTCACATATAAACATTTAATTATGAGTCTGTTGCTTAATTAATGAAGCTGTGTACATTCATTTTATTGACTATAATTTAATTTTATACGACGACGTTGACTAGTCTATGGGATTTATGTGTGTATTAACATCATTATTTACATGAACTTCGGTTATGTACATATATACTTGCCTAGGTGTGTTATATATTTATAAATATATACTCGTATACATAACAGAAGACTACAGCTAAATAATACTGTTTTCAAGCAGTGTTGTGTTCCTGTTGGTGAGTAAGGTGATCAGAGCTCCTGGGGGGAATTGGGGGTAGGGTCGGCAACACGCTTGTGATGCTTCTGGTGTTGCAGACGTATATAAGTTTTTCTTCGATTTTTTTTTTTAGGAAAGAGTCAATATGTTTAATATTTAGTAATAGTCTAATGACTAACCCTTACCGACATAGAAGTTAAAATAAAATATCATCATTCCAGCTTACCTGTAACAAAAATAATAATAATTAGTTAATATAATAAAATACAAATTTGAAATATAGACTAGGTATTGCGCTCGGTTTCTCCCGCTTTCGATTTTGACATTTTCAGAATGGTCATCGTTTACAGCTAGTATTACTTGCTCTATATATTGATGTATATTATTTTAGTGGCTTAGTACCTTTCTTATTAAAGTGTGGTTCCTATCACACATTTGTTTTTTTTTCAATAACAGAGTCCCAATGTCCTTGTGCTTGATATATTAAATGTAACAATTATTCTACTTGCAACTATCTATGTGCGGAGAGGTATAAAACATAGTAAAAGGTTTAAGGCAGGGCGGACCCCGGACTCGGCTTCGTCGGTGCGACCGGTGGTGTTGCTGAACGAAGCTGGGAAACTCTTGGAGAGAATAGTGGGTTCCCGGCTCGTTCAGCACCTGGAGGAAGGCTCGGGACCCGGACTATCAGAATCTCAATTCGGGTTTCGAGCACGCCGGTCGACAATCGATGCCCTCAAACGCCTGCGGGCGGTGACGGGTGAGGCGGAACATGGGAGGGAGGTGGTGGTCGCGGTGTCGTTGGACATCGCGAACGCCTTCAACAGCCTCCCGCACGCAGTGATACGGGAGGCACTGAAATTCTTCGGAGTGCCCCCGTATCTAGGGAGGCTGTTGGAGGCGTACCTCTCCGATCGGAGAGTAGGCCTCGAGAATCGGTCGGGGTCCGTGGAGTGGCGGCGAGTCGGATGTGGTGTCCCGCAAGGATCGGTACTGGGCCCGATCTTGTGGGACATTGGTTACGACTGGGTCCTGCGAGGCCGTCTCCTCCCCGGGATGGGTGTCATCTGCTACGCGGATGACACCCTCGTTTACTCTCGGGGACGAGACTACAAGGAGGCGGCGCGGCTGGCCGAGGTCGGACTCGACCTCGTGATCAGCCGCATAAAGAGCTTGGGGCTTCGGGTCAGAATTGACAAGACCGAAGCCCTCCTCTTCCGCGGGACCGGACGTAAGGGACCCCCACCGGGGGCTACCCTGCAGATCGGAGAGGGGAGGGTCAGGATGAGCTCCCAAATCAAATATCTGGGGCTCATCCTTGACGGAGGGTGGACCTTCGGCCCACACTTCGCTGTGGTGGGACCGAAGGTCGTGAAGGTGGCGAGTGCACTGGGCAGACTCCTCCCGAACCTCGGAGGACCCAGCGCCGCCTGCAGGCAGCTATATTCCGGAGTCTGCCGGAGTATGGCGACGTACGGTGCCCCGGTTTGGGCGGATCGCCTCACTGCGAGGAATAAGGCCGCGCTGCGGTCTGCGCAGAGGATCATCGCGGTGAGGGTGATCCGGGGGTACCGTACGGTATCGTGGGCTGCAGCTACTGCTCTAGCCGGCGATCCCCCGTGGGAACTCGTGGCGGAGGTCCTTGCCGAGACATACTCATACGTCTCGGGTAGGAGGGCTCTCGGTGAGAACCCCACGTTGGACGGGATCCTACGGGTGCGCCGGATGGGGCAAGAAGCACTAATGCGGAGGTGGGGGGAGGACCTGGCGGAGCAGCCGTATGGCACACGCGTAACGGCTGCCTTGCGCCCGGTCCTTGAGCGGTGGATGCGCCGTAAGCGCAAACCCCTCACCTTCCGTCTGACGCAGGTTCTCACCGGGCACGGCTGCTTTGGTGAATACTTGTGTCGGACGGCCCAAAGGGAGCCGACGACTGAATGTCACGATTGTGGCGCGGCGGTGGACTCTGCCCAGCACACCCTCGAGGTGTGCCCGAGATGGGCGGCGCTACGTCGCGATCTGACGACAGTCCTCGGAGGGGACTTGTCACTGCCGAGCGTTTTCACCGCGATGCTCGGCGACGACGAGTCCTGGAAGGCGATGGTCTCCTTCTGCGAGACAGTAATGTCCCAGAAGGAGAACGACGAGCGGATGAGGGAGGGGGCCGCCGACGAGGCCTCCGTCCGCAGGCGACGAACGGGGGTGCGTAGGAGGCGCTACTTAATGCGTTTCCAGTAACGCCCCTGTGCCCATGTCGGGCCGGGATGGGAACCCGCTCCTGCTAGACATGGCGTCGTCGGGATTGTTCAGAGGTGAGCCGGATAGTCCCATGGAGGAGAAGTCTGGTCTTTTCGCCGAGGCCAGCCTGTCGCTGGAGGGATCCTGTTGCCTGCAGATCCGGGACCCTCCAATTAAAGCGGCTGAAGGCTCCCGCAGGGGTTTTGGTCGGTAGTGCACCCCCAAGTGCTAAGCCGACATACGGTCTAGGAATGCCTACCCGGGCATCCTGGATATCACCCGTAAATGGGTTACCCTGCGATATCAAAAAAAAAAAAAAAAAAAATAGTAAAAGGTTTATGAAAATATAGTAAAATGCGCCCCACGTTTTTTTACTCTGAATTGAACTATTCTCTTAATAACTTAAATTTTATTTTGAAGTAATTAATTATGATTGATTGTTCGATCTCCTACTACTGTAATATAAACTCTTTGTGATTAAAAATTATTTTCTACTTTTTAGTTCGATAAGCTATAAAAGCGTGGTTTTTTAGTTTTTTTAAACTATAATTTTTTATACAGCTAAGTCGGCAAACAAGTGTACAGCTTACTTGATGGTAAGCGATTACCGTAGCTTATTCCTAATCGCCTGCAACACTAAACTATATATATAGATCTCAAGCGCGTTGCTGACATATCTCCATCTCACTCTGGTAATCTTACAACAATACAAGCTTTAAGGTACTACAACTACTGTAAGGTATAGGCACTTCCCCAGTCGGGCTGCTACAGATATTACACAAACGTGAATGTGATGTGTTACGTGATTAATAAGCGACACCTAACACTTGTGTTACGTGATTAATAAGCGACACCTAACACTAGAAATTCACTTAATTTATGTATTTCTTGAAAAAACTCTATAAACGTATAGTATTTAAGGTAATTAGATCGTTCCAGTTATTTGTTTGGACATGCGCGTTACATTACTGTGTGAATAAGGCTGTGTAAACATTGGTGTGTCACTTATTTAATATACGATTCACACATTTATACTACAACTGTTTTGGTAGAAATAATTAATGATAATGTCTTAAAATGTAGGACAGATATCGCGTTCATGTTAAGTAGTTACTGTCCATGGACAACACTTTCGTTGCATTTTCTAAGTACCATTTGCTTTATATAAAATTGATATATTGTTTAAAAATTATACGTACAGTCAATGTTAATGCTCGTTGACGTAATTAATTAACTTAGCGTGTATCTTTTTCTATATATAGAAATATAAAAGTATACAAATATAGAAATATAAAAGTATAAAGTTAGACAGGGAATTTGAATCTGCAACGCTGTTCGAACACGGGTTGTCGTTTTGTGAACGTTTGATAAAAAGCGGAAATGTAAGCCACACTTGCTTACGAGGTTTTGTAAGAAGACTCGAAAGGAAAAATATATCCAGATTAAAAATAAAGACTTGCAGGTGAAAGTATGTACTACCGTAGTGTTAAAAAATTTAACAGAATTCTCCTTGTCTTGACTTTATTTTGAGGATAAATGATTTTGTTACCTACTACTAAAATCAGAATTAGCTTTAAACCGACTTCAAAAAAAGAGGAGGTTAATCAATTCGACCGTATATATTATGCATGTTCGGGTATAACTTCGTCGTTTATGAACATATTTGGTATTTTTTTTTTTTTGGACAGGAGATATTCCAGGTGTTGTACCATGATAAAAAAAACCAGAATCTGATGATGGAATCCCAGAGTAATCAAGGGAAACCCTCGAAAATCGTAGTTACGTCTAGTGCGTTTGTTAATTTTTTCGTCTACTTATGTTGTATTACTTGTCGATGTAACTGAAGTCGGTTTTTTTCGTTTGCGAGCAAACACAATTATAGAACCTAGTAACAATACTAAAGTCAATTTTTCAAACGTATAAAGTTCATTACGAACTAAAGTAGGAAATTGCTTTTTTATAGAATATTAAATTGAATTACTTTTGTAATTCGATTAGCACTATTATATGCAAAAGTTTCTTTAGATGTCTGTTAGTTGGCTGAAACGGATACGTTATTGCCTGGTTAAGGATACAACAATTATTCAAAAAACGGGACATTTACCATGTTTTTTATTTTTATTTCGTGGATCTCGATATTTCGACATTATCTACGATTAAGTGTTGAGTGTACGTAAAACAAGGGACAATGGTAGGGGTGAAAGTGACAATGGTAATGGTGAGCAGTGTTTACGCAGCTAACGTGCGAGAAAGGAGGTAGTCCGGTATGGACACTTCTAATGTCGCCTAACTTTACTGTTCACTCGTGATCAAGACATTCGTAGATAATGTCGAAATATCGAGCTACGCAAAATGAAAATAAAAAAAATTAACGTGATAAGTATCCCGTTTTTTAATTATTTTAGTAATAAAAATAACCATTTTAATTTAAAAGCTTATATGAAAAACAAATGTAAAATTCTCGCAAATATTTATTTGTCGTTTTTTTTAAAGCAGGGATCTGTGTGTAGACGTATGGATCGACAACTGACCTACTGGAACGTTAGGGACAAGAAATGACATAAGCTACTCATTATCCTGGAACTATGGACGATTCCTACAAGATACCATAGCAATTTTATGCTACAGGAATTATGTACATAGAACAGATTTCCTTCCTCTGCCCAATCTAACAATACCTCAAGCAACTATAAACCTAATATGCTTCATATTTTGATTTAATCCAACGACTACCTAAAATATATCGTTTAAATTTTATCATCTACTTCTATCTTTTATCACGCTAACCAGGTGACAGATCAGGAAGTACAGTAACGCACTTGACCCAGATATCGAACTGGTTATACGTTCCAATTAAATAAACCTAACAATAGTTGTCACTTAACGAATTTGCATACCTATTGAACGAATTTCAATCATATTTGTATGTTGATAAGAGTTTTGAATAAGCGATATTGTCTAGTAGTTGCTAGAATTAGCAATAGGTATACGATATTGCATCTTAAGTTTAGTGCAATAAAGTTTAAAGTAGAATTTGTTAGTTATTTCTCATAGTACTTTGGTGTGGACTTTATATCTATGAGGCGTAAGTACTAAGGTACGTGTTTGTTTGTTGTGGGTCACGTCATAAATGCACAGAGCGATTGAAAGCTAGCGATAGGGAATAAGACCCGAATCGGTTTTGGTATGCGGATATGAATGTTTTATTTCCTATATAAAAAGAGTTTAATATAAAACCGATTAAGTAAAAATCTGATTTACAAATTAGGGGAGGGTCTACTGAGGTAGGGGACGGCAGGAAATATCCTGCTCAAAATCTTAAGCAGCCCGACTGGGGAAGTGCCTATACCTTACAGTAGATCACAGCTAAATAATACTGTTTTCAAGCGTACTGTGTTCAAGTGAGTACGGTGACCAGAGTTTCTGGGGGGGATTTGGGGTAAGACGGCAACGCGCTTGCAATCCTTATGATGTTGCAGTCGCCTATAGGCTACGGTAATCGCTTACCATCAGGTGAGCCGTACGCTTGTTTGCCGACCTAGTGATATAAAAAAAAAAAAATAGAAAACAGATCCATGCAGGTTTTTATATAATTGTTCAGTTAGTAAACTATTAAGATTCTCGTGTCTAATCAAAATTATCAAAAACGAAAAAGCAAACTAATAAAAACATGAGATTGAAGACCTAATTCAGTTCAGAACATGTTGAAACAGATTTTTATCTTAATTATACATATATAAGAGTTATGTATTGAATATTAATTTTTATTGCATATAATCAGGCCACCAGCTTCGTTCGCGTGAACCTTTTATAAAATATCAAGTTTTCTGACTATGCAATAAGACAACCTAGTTGTACAAAAATAGGCTGACAGATATTTTGACGTCTTTATCATTTAGCACTAATATGAAGATTTTAGTTGAACACAAAAAGTCTAGATTGTTAGTTTGTTAGACCTAGTTATAAAAAATAATACTTGACGCTGCTCCACTGCGTGTTGCGGAAATTTAATATCATGTGTATCGAGCTGAAATTAAAACCGAATACTTAATGAAGTTTTAAAATTTGAAATAAATATTAAATATGTACACTATATATATAGTACTATTTATGAATTATAATGACCGACAAAAATGATACATTCCAATGTGTGAAGGTTATTTAAATAAACTGTCAATTAAATCTAATTTACAACTAGTTAATTTTTATGAACCTTATAAACCAATAGATTATATAATAACAACATCTATTTATTATAAAGAGGCCAAAATGATGAACAATGAATACACTAATTAAAATTAGAACTATATACATTTAACGAAAGTGCTAATTTTATTTAAAACTTAAATCACCATCACGATTACTTATAGAATCATTATTGGCGTAAAAACTGTCCTCGATATTATTTTATTAAAAAAAAAAAAATACAAAAAAACGAATGTGCTTTAGACCACACGACTGAAGTAGAAATTCTTTAGCTCTTACAGTAATAAACAAAACTTAAATCTTCTTCTTTTTATATTAACTAACTTATGTCTCCTTCTAAAATTCCGTTCGTCTCGCCCGATCACACTTTTCGTAACGCTCTCGTCACACATTCGCCAGCTTACCCAAGTCAAGTGTGCGTAAAATTTTTTATTTCAAAAATATCACATATCATTTCTATTTTTAAATGTTTAATTCAATAAATCCACGCTTGAATTGATAATGATCACAAACAGTAGAGTCGAGTTGCAGCGCTATACAAGATGAAAATAAAATACAAATTAAATTACCTTCCGCGTTGTCAACATTTAATGACAAAAAAAAAATTAAGTAAATTTATATCTCGTACAGATAATTTTTACATTACTTAGTTATTTTATTACTACAGAGTTGGTGAAAGGCTGTCGACCTTGAAATAATTCACGACATACGCCTTTTTCACTTTTATCCTGACGTCATAAATTATTGTAAAGGTCAACCCAACCCTAAGACTAGAATTTTTACAAATAAGTGCCACAGGATTTATCTCTGAAGTTGGAAACTGTTTCAAATGATATTGGTGCCATAATTCGAGCAGAAATTAGCCACAAAACAACTGTTGTAGTATTAAATAATTGTTTTTATTGTATGCTTTTCAGCAGTCTTTATTTATATAAATAAATTCACAATAAAATTTTTGTAATTTTTCTTATTCGAAATTCAAATTGAGTTCATTCAAACTGTATAGCTTGAGAAATATTTAGTAACAGATAATTACGAAATAAATCACGTCCGCGTGTAATAATAAAAAAAAAACTAATTATAAAAATATAGCAATATTAATTGATATTTTACATTGTAAGGAGCCCTGTATGCGAATGGAATTTGTAATTCGTCGATTTATTTAGTTATTATTTTTACAATATCTCGACATTCATGCATGTGTGCTATGTATGAAGGTACAAATTTACGTAATTATGTATGGGTAATATGAATCAACAAGTTTCTAATTACCTACTTGATGTCATTATAGACATTATTTAGTTAATATTTTAATATATGTTATTTATATTTCCAAATACATTAAGTGATTTGTTTCGTTATTTTTCGTAGAAGCTAGGAACTATTTATACTTGATTGTTATTGAGAAATATTATTTTGAAACGGTAAAAAATAATTGAAATTATGCAGTGACGTTTTATTGTATTGTCTAGTACAATGTTTAATTCAGCTTCCTGGACTGATACGCGATAACAATGTAATTATTAATTATAGCTAATTAAAAGTGAACCAAGAAAACATGAAAACTGAACAATACATTGTATGGAAGATCTCAAAAGTAACACGCAAATTTACTAGCAAAAAATACAGTTTTTTAAAGTAAAAACGCTTAACTAGGTGAGTAAGCTGGTGAATGCGTGACGAGAGCATTACGAAAAGTGTGATCGGGCGAGGCGAACGGAGCCAGAGAGGTGCGGGCACATATTTTCTTTCTCTTTTTTTCTCATAGGCAGTTACGTCTCGTATATCTAAGACACAGGGCAGGCCTTTTATGCAGACGTTTTACTTCAGTCGTGTGGTCTAAAGCACACTCGTTTTTTCTATGTGCTATTTATTGTATTGCTGTGGGGTTGGGGTGGGGTCCACTGCTGGACATAGGCCTCCACAAGTTTACGCCAAAAATAACGTGAACTCATGTGTTTTGCCCATAGTCACCACGCTAGGCAGGCGGGCTGGTGACCGCAGTACTGGCTTTGTCGCACCGAAGACGCTGCTGCCCGTCTTCGGCCTGTCTATTTCAAAGCCAGCAGTTGGATGGCTATCCCGCCACCGGTCGGCTTTTTAAGTTCCAAGGTGGTAGTAGAACTGTGTTATCCCTTAGTCGCCTCTTACGACACCCACGGGAAGAGAGAGAGTGGCTATATGCTTTAGTACCGTAGCCACACAGTACGTCAATACTCGGGTCGAAATGAGCGCGTATTAAAGAACTTACTTATTTTTCCCATACACTATCTGACATATTTTTCTAAGTCATATTTTTTTACTAAAAACCGAGTGCAATTTATTCGTCTGCAGGGCCAAGGGGTTCAGGTCTAATAATGTATAAGCTTTGTATCTATACCTGACGGTTCAATAAAAATACCAAAAGTTGACTCTGGCTCGTGGCCATATGGTGTCCCCCACGGCTCCAACGGAACAATTGTTTCGAGTGAATGAACAATTGTGTGTGTGTTGACCAAACATAAAAACTAAAAAACCAAGGCGGCATTCTACGTGTTAATTATCGTTTCGGACCGACTACCTTATGTCGCTATTTCAGTAAAATATACTAAACTTAAACAGACATCACTAGAAACAATAAAACCCAACTTAAAAAAAAATGTACAAAATAAATGACTATTATACTCACACGAAGACAAGGCTGAATAGCAAAGCGACCTCTTTGGTCATTGGGCTGAATGCATGATGTCTATAAGCCAGTATGATGGTTAGATGTACGCAAACTTTTTGAAAGAAAGAAGTGTTTTTTTTTTTTAATTACTTACCGTCCTAGGGCTTTTCTAGCTACATTATTACCCTGGAGCGCAAATTAGTCACCTACAAGCCCCATTTGGAGGTAATAAAAACCTACTTCCCGAACATGAGAGATGTAAATAATAATTAATGACATAATCAGGTACTAACATCGCTTACTCACACTATTACACAAGGACAACAAAGGGACTTGCCTTTGTTCTATTGAAATGGTTCAATCTGTCAGACAGACAGGCGCTAGAATTAAAAACAATAACACAAAGTTATGACGTCGTATCGCTGCGATAAGTACGCGTACAGAACGGAAATTTTACTGATTTTGATACGTACATTGCTTTTCACATTACGTAAGATATATTCGGGGTTCTCTTTTCATTGTAAGCTATTAGCTATTTTTAATCACTATTTTAAACTATCAAATAACTACATACCTTTATATAAGGTTTATAAAGTTTTAATGCGCCATTTTTAACTGAGTACAAAAAAGGAAAAGGTTACTCAATTCGAGCGTATATAGGTATTTTATGTATGTTCGGGGATAACTTCGTCGTTTATGAACCGATTTTAATCATTCTTTTTTTGTTGGAAAGGAGATATTCCATGTGTGGTACCATGATAAGGAAACCAGGATCTGCTGATGGAATCCCAGAGAAATGTAGGGAAATTCTCGAAAATCGTAGTGAAGACTAGTGCGTTTGTTAATTTTTTTCGTCTACTTACGTTGTATAATTGTATTACTTATCAATGTAATTGAAGTCGATTTTTTTTCGTTTGCGAGCAAAAACAATTATTGACAATCGAGTAAGCGCGAATTAAGAATGCTTATAACTATTTATCCTTAAATAAAATGTTTTAAAAATATTTTACAAAATTTCTGTAACATTAAAAACAGAAAATACACAACTCAAGGAGGTTCATTCGTCTCAGCTCCTTAACATTTCGCTTCACGGATGTCCATCTTGAGATTTAAGAAATGTATTATAGGAAATGCGTCTTTATGTACAGTTGATAAGGAGTATAATCGTTATCTCGGTAGATGAGAGATAAATCTGTAGGATCGATGAAGGTCGCTCGAAATGTCAGCTGCTGGTAGACAGGTAGATACACCAAGTATGTGAGGGACTATTCAAATCAAAATATTTGCTTATTAATACTTCAATAGCAAAGTATATTTGTATATCTATTACGATTTTAAAACTAAAATGTCCCGTTGGATTGCGACACTTATAAGAACACAATGTGTATAAGTTGTTTCTGTCGCGAGCCCAACTTATGCCTTAATTACTATTTCATGTGTAAATGTCTATCTGTGTAAATTTTTAATTGGTTTTTGTAATTTTCTAATATATATAAACTCTAATTGTGTATTATTATAACTGTAAATTCACCTTAAATAAATAAATAAATAAAATAATATAAATAACTAATAAATAAAAACTTTCATCGAAAGTCAACAATTACCATTAATTAACTGACTTCGAAAAAGATTTAAGTTCTCAAATTTCAGAATAACTACTACACACATTAGTCGAAAGGTGGCGTTTATCATGGGTCTGTTTAAATTTGGTCAAGACCTGGCGAGTACCCTTTGAGTTATATCCAATAACGCGTATTTACTTTCTTTTTTGCCTACTTACGTTGTATTAGTGGTCAATGTAAGTTGTTTTTTTTTTCGTTTGCAAGCAAATATAATTATTATGCAAAGGCACACCTTTTCTTTTGAGAGTTTTTAATGTTAAGATAGGTATATGTTTAAGGAAAGGCATAAGTATACAATACAGCAGGCTCTATCTATACTAATATTATGAAGCTGAAAAGTTTGTTTTAACGCGCTAATCTCAGAGAATTTCTGGTTCGAATCGAAAACATATTTTTGGGTTAGATAGTCCACTTTACAAGGAATAAAGTCAAAACTCACACTGAAGTAGGGCTCAACAGGAAAGGGCTGGAGCAGCCCGACTGGGGTGGTACCTCGACCTTACAGAAGATCACAGCTAAATAAGTGCTTTCAAGCAGTGTTCCTGTTGGTTAGTAAGCAGAGCTCCTAAGGGGAATTGGGGATCGGGTCGGCAACGCGCTTCGATCCGTACGCTTGTTTGCCGACCTAGTTATATTTAAAAAAAAAAGGAAAAAAAAATTCTTTTAACACTATAACCTGTCAAAAGTCACTACTTCGCCAGCTTGTCCAATCAAATCGTTCTCAATGAATACGCTTACCAAACACAGTTTAGTTTGAATCGCTAATTACATCACAATATCACGTTTCTGTGTTGTAATTTTAAAGAAAATTAACTTATCGATAAATAAACACGTTTAACACATTTGTAATTACAAATATTTCTGTTTTTAATGTTTTAAATACGCAGATATAATTCTTAAATTAGTTATAGTATTGTTAACTGAGGTAGGGCACAGCAGGAATTTCCTGCTCAAAATATGGAGCAGCCCGACTGGGGTAGTACCTCGACCTTACAGAAGACCACAGCTAAATAATACTGTTCTCAAGCAGTATTGTGTTCCTGTTGGATTGGGGATTGGGTCGGCAACGCGCTTGCGATGCTTCTGGTGTTGTAGGCGTCTATAAGCTACGGTAATCGCTTACCATCAGGTGAGCCGTACGCTTGTTTGCCGACCTGGTGATATATATAAAAAAAAAGTTCATTTTGTAATATAAATTTTTTTTTATTTGCAGAAATATCGTATTAAGTGATCAAAATTGATGTTTAAAATGTCTGTTTGTAGTTGTTTTACTCTGTTTCTGATGCGTTTTGAGTATACAAATGTTATTTATCAACTCAGAAAAATAGGCGTATATTTTATATAAAATAAAAATATACAATTAAAACATTTTTACAATTATATGTATTATCAGACAATGTATTTATACATTGTGTGATATTTCAAATTTAGCGGTCGTTTTTTTTTTTTTTTTTTATTTACAAAATCACATCAAATATTTTTTCATGTAAATATAAAGAAAACATATTATATGTTCTGTCTCTACATTATTGATAAATGGCAACTCCGCTAGTCCCTGTACGTCTGACTACAATTTAAGTTGATATTTAATAAATGACTCATAAATAAGACACTCGATATATTTATCATTTCTGTCGCCCTTGGCGCGAGATTTTATAGCGAAAGGTATAAAAAATAATCGATCAATCTTATATCTATGCGAATAGAGTTGATATTCAAATTATGAAAATAAATGTCGAGATCTGTGGTACAAAAAAACGTTTATCGGAATTTGTATTCTATAACTTTTAATTTAAAGTTTATTTGATAAGTGAACCGCGATAGACTGATGTGTGTGTATGTGAACCGCGAGATGTGTGATTGGCAACATCCTTTCTTGTAAAAGAAATCGCTTATTGAATACTAATTGTTGCCTGCGGCGTTTTACATTACATTAGACGCATAATTGTGTTTCCTCGCAAACGAAAAAAAAAAAATCGACTTCAATTACATCAACCAGTAACAAAATGAAGGTAGACGAAAAAAATAGTCAAGTAAATACTCATTATTGGAGGTAACTCAAAAAGTATTCATCAGATCTCGATTAAATTTAAATATGATCACGTCACAAGCAGCAGCTTTCGATTAAGAAAAGAATGATCAAAATCGGTATCCACTGAAAAACGGTATGAGGCGGAGGACAGATGTCACATTACTCGTATGAATTTCAGATAAGTATATCGGTTATTTTGGTTGAAGTTTTAAGTAACTATACCATACGTCTGTATGACTCAGCGTGACGTTAAATAACCTATACAAGTCATTTCAGACGTAACAGCCACAAGCCAGTGCTCTGACCGCTGCGCTAACGCGTCGCCAAATAATATTTATTTATTTATTTAAACTTTATTACACAAGTCCAAAAAAAAACAACATAACAACACATCAAGATAACACGTTGCGCAAAAGGCGGACTTAAGGCCGTACAGCCTTATCTACCAGTCAACCTTAAGGCGTAAAAAAAATAGTAAAAGTAGTAGTAATATAAGCATAGTATAAAAAAATTAATATAAAAAGTTAGGTAAATTCCTCCCTTCAGCTTAATACAGTCCACTGTTGGACATGGGCCTCCACAAGTTACAAAATTGGAGTGAACTTATGTGTTTTGCCCATAGCCACCACGCTGGGCAGGAAGGTTAGTGACCGCAAGGCTGGCTTTGTCCCACCGACGACACTACTGCCCGTCTTCGGCCTGTGTATTTCAAAGCTAGCAGTTGGATGGTTACCTCGCCATCGGTCGGTTTTCTAAGTTCCAAGGTGGTAGTGGAACTGTGTTATTCCTAAGTCGCCTCTTACGACACCCACGGGAAGAGAGGCTATATTCTTTATACTGTAACCACGCAGCAAAAATTAAATCATAAGTATAAAAGGTTGAGCTAAAAATTAATGTATACAGCCAAACAACACTAGGCCGCTAGTATTTAAGATAACTAGACGCAGTAGTTATTATCATGAAGATCTAATAGTGATTTAGTCTCGATGACTGGTCTCGTGATAATGGTTGCTGCATAGTATCCGAAACGTCGGGCATCTAAAAAACTTAATAAACCGCGATAAAATCCGACAAAGTTGTTTCATTGGAATGTGTGAAATTCGCGTAAACATTAGAAAACCTGCTCCTTTTTTGTAAATCGGTTAAAAATAACACAAGAAAACCCGTCGAAGGCCATGCAATTACTTGTTTAAAACTAAAAAGTAACAATGGCGAAAGTAAAAGCAATTTAAAGTAATCTTTTACGCACCGACGATGACAGTAAAAAAAATTATAAAGTAAAAAATTTATTAGCATTTCTCGCGTTTCCTTAAAAATTTTACTATTAAAAATGTTGTTTCATGTTATTTTTGTTAATTTTATTGTAAGCTACTTTTCTTTAGATGATAAAATCGTAGTGAGATCTTAATAATGGTAATAATGTAAACAGAGTTTAAATGAGTTAGGGCACAGCAGGACATCCCGACCAGAAAAACGGTCAGGCTCAACCAGATCATGTATCTGGACCGGATCAGGATAGAATGAGGCACGCCAGATCCGGCAAGCTCTATCAGGACCAGGTCTGATCCAGACAAGGATAGCCTGATGTAAATATAATCAAGTATGGTAAGGCATACTGGATCAGGACCCGGTCCGGTCCAGGTAGGATAGCCTTATGTAAAATATAATCAAGTATGGTAAGGCATACTGGATCAGGACCCGGTCCGGTCCAGATCAGGATAGCCTGATGTAAAATATAATCAAGTATAGTAAGGCATACTGGATCCAGATCAGGATAGCCTGAAAGAAATTACGCCAACTGAGCCTGAATCGCGCTATTAATGTTTTTAAGCGCACTTAGTATATATACATACTTATCAGGACAGTCTAGCAGGGAGTCCATTTCTACACAGTGGAGCAGTCGTAAGTAATTATTCTTTATTCAGTCCTTAACAACAAGTAGGTCCTTTCATATTCTATGCCTAAAAATTATTCGGAAAAAATCGTCATTTTTTATTATTTTTTGTTTTATACAATGATAGGCTTGCGTTTGACCATTTTTTATCCTGATGACAAGTGAAAATGCAGTCTATGATGGCGCACGCTTACCTAGAAGTATTCTATTCACTCGCTACTTAAAGATCCTCATGTTAAAGTTTTACGGAAACATAGGCTGGTAGAGAGTTCTATTCTTTGTCCGTAAGAATTAAGAATGTACTAGCGATAAAATCGTCTTTTGTACATATCGATACTACAAAACAAATTATTATTATTAGTTTTTGGTATAAAATATAAAATAATATTATTACCAATAAGAACACACCTGTTTGTACAATAAACATCTCAAATATTTCAAGGTTATTAATACACGAGCAAGGAACACTTAAAAATACAAAGACGCTGTTCTCGTGTGTGAACGAGCTTTGTTTATTTACATCACAATATTTTAGAAGAAAAATAATTCTATTATTTAAACAGCACTGTTTCCGTGTTTTTGTTCTGAAAATGAAACAATTAATAACTAAATAGGAAGACAAAGACGCTTGCGATATCTATTTTTTTTTCTATTTTATTTTCAAATTTCGAAAACTTACAACTTTAGAATTACATTAAAAAAAAATACGGCCAATTACAAGTTTTGACAGCTAGTATTAATGGATATATGGATTATGTTATCATGGTTATATTTCGAGCAAAACAACAATATAATAAAAATAAGTTAGATCGAAAAATATGCAACTAATTCTATACAAAATCCAAGAACACACCACTCTTTTTATATTGCAGAAACAACGGACAGTAAAAATTATTTTCTCTCACATACCTATTAAATTTGCAATAAATCGCGGGGTAAATATCGTATAAATCCTAATACAAATTACATAAATTAATCAAATAAGCGATACATTGCTAAATAGATCGTGACCATCTGTAAGCGGTGTCGTGATCGAACTCGACCGCTGACGCTTACGAACGCTGTTTTGTAACGTTAACAATAGCGTGAAAGTGGTAGGTGGTCACCACACGTGTTTAATTGAATCGGTCAATTGCTACAGGGATTAGTAAAGGTATGACTTTGGAATAGAATTTGGATTATTTTGGAATGTGCTGGAGTTCAGAACGTAAACAAAAGCAATGTATTGTTACGTATGTATGTTATTATTATATTTGTATGACCGGATCCAACGCTCGATGTAAGTGGAGATCGAACCCAAAGTTAATCAATAATTCAATCAGTGAATCACTGCGCCAACAGAATAGTTATAAATAGCTTATGTCATTATGTATGTATATTATTATTCAGGCGAATGCTACAAATTCATGCAAATATGAGACGAAAACTTGAAAAAAAACGTAAGTGTGAATATTCGTAATGATTCGCTAATAACCTACTTAGCATATAAATCGAACGGCATGAATTTACTTGTTTAAGCTTATCTGATTATGACTATTTATTACTTATTTATTTATTTGTATGTTACTTTAATTTTTTCTATCGCATATTTTCATATCACAGCTGTAACCTAACCGACGCGTTAGCGTAGCGGTCATGGCTGTTACGCTGGCGTTGACGTAATCGATCCACGCTCATGGGAAAAATTTGTATTAGCCATACAGATGTTTGCCGGTGGTCCAGGAGTTTGTGCTTAGGTATCGTGCGTATCATCGAGTTTGGGGTGTTTATGTTAAAACAAAGGTAGACTTAAGCTTTGGTGGTGGTCTGGGTGTTTGTCCTCCTTGTGGATCTCCCCAATATGCCTCGGAGAGCATGTTAAGCTGTCGGTCCCGATTGTTATCGTGTACACCTGATAGCGATCGTTACTCATAGTAGGGAATATATCCGACCCGCATTAGACCAGCGTGGTGGATTAAGCTCTGATCCTTCTCCTACATGGGGATAGAGGCCTATCCCCAGCTGTGGGATATTACAGGCCGAAGCGTAGACTTAAGCTTAAAATGATATTTGGTAAAATAAAATTTTACTCATACTTCAAACAAAATAGTGATACTTCAAGTAAATTTTGAATTTAAGACGATATTCAGACTAACGATCAAAATGTTCACAAGATTAGCACCGATATTGTTTTGTTAAGAATAAATCAAGCAGAGGTGACGCCATAGTTACGCTAACATTGATGCGATGTTTACGATGACTAAGTACTTATTTTTAATTCTTATCTATCAACTAGCTGTGCCCGCGGCTTCGCCCGCGTTGAAATCAGTGTGACACAAAGTTTTTCCGGCAAACTTCCAGTGAAACTCTCATCATAATCGGCTTAGCCGTTCCATAAGCCTTCCTCTTGAAGCCCTCTCTCCATTGGTGAAACCGCATAAAAATCCGTTCAGTAGATTTTGAGGGAATCGATCACATACACTTTTGGGGACTTTGTTTTATAATGCCTGTTACTACTACTGTTACCCGCGACTAAGTTCGCATAGTTATGAAGATATGTACTATTAAGATTTTTAACGCAAATTATTTTTTTAAATAACCTATCATGCGAACTTATAGCTGCTGTATACGTTTCATACAAACTATCATCCCCAATTAAACCCCCTTAGCGGTGGAATATCACAAAATCCGTTCTTAGCGGAAGTCTACTAACTATAATCTACCCCCCCCCCCCCTGCCAAATTTCATCTTTGTCCATCCTGGGTGGATGGGACCATCCAGCGGTTTTTGAGTTCTCGTGATGAGTGAGTCAGCGACCTTTCTCTTTTATATATATAGATCACGATGCATTATTTGGACAACTCCTCACCATCTATAGAGCATACATTGTAAATTTCAAGTCTCTTACTTCAAAAATATAGGACTTTTATACAAACTTCCAACCCGCGTTTTATCCCCTTAGGGGTCAAGTTTCGTAAAATCCGTTCTTAGCGAATGTCTAAGCACTATAAGGAACCTACCTGCCAAATTTCAAGTTTATAGCTGTTATAGTTTCGGAGATTTTGTGATGAGTGAGTCAACCTACCAACCCCGTTTTAACCCCAAAAGAGGGTTGATTTCTAACGATACATTATTTGAACGCCTCCTCACCATCTATAGAGCATACATTTTAAATTTCAAATCTCTTACTTCAAAAACATGGGACTCTCATACAAACTTCCAACCCCTATTTTACCCCCTTAGGGGTTGAGTTTCGTAAAATTCGTTCTTAGCGGATGTCTACATCCTATAAGGAGCCTACCTGCCAAATTTCAAGTTTGTAGGTGTTATAGTTTCGGAGATTTCGTGATGAATGACCTTTCGCTTTTATATATATTATAGATAAGGGGCAATGTGATTGTATTTAACTGTAGCTATAACGACTTTTTGCGGATTTTTAAACTAGGCGGAATAAAAAAGTGTAAAGGCTGAATTAGATTTGTTATAAACAAGAAATGAGAGAGCGCTAAGTCCCCTTACGCGAATTTCTAAGGGAAACAAAGACTATATAACAAATCGTAACTTATGTGCCGGATAAACTTTATCCACGACCGATAAAACTGGCCCTAAATATATTCCCTTGTGTAGTGTTATATTTTTTTTATAGCGCTATGAGATGATAATCGATTACCGTAGCTTATAGACGCCTGCAACACCATTAGCATCGCAAGCGCGTTGCCGACCCTATCCCGACTGTACTCACGAGTTCTGAACACCACTGGGACCTTACTCACCACAGGAACTCAACACTACTTGAAATCAATATTATTTAGCTGTGATCTGTAATTCTGTAAGGTCGAGGTACGTCACCAATCGGGCTGCTCCAGACTTTGAGCAAGATAATTGCCTGCTGTGGACTATCTCACGTATATTGATGGTGATTCATGACATGTAGATACATACCGCTTTAGAATACCCGCTGCCCGCACTGCCATCAGAGGAGTTACTGAGCCTGCGCTCGCTGGGCGCGGGTGGAGACCACGTTGTACCGTCCGACGGCATGCTGGCTCACATCACTGTACCACTGTCACACTGCACTTCACTGACCGTCCTTACTGTTCATTGTGTGCTACCTGCAAAGAGAAATAATATTAAAATTAATTCACAACTATATTATAGGTTATATTCGAATATTAGCGACCTCTGTAAGATCATATTTTTTACACTAAGTAATCGCCAATATATCAAATAATAAACCCTTCTCCCAAACACGCTGCTTCTTATGGTACAAGTATTATTCCGATCGGTTCAGTAGTTTTCGCAGTATAACCGGATAAAAAACCGGGTCTTCATTTATTTGTATGGAAAATATATTACATTATATTCGAATATGAGCCCAGTTGCATTATTTTTAAGACTTTAACTAACAAGAAAAATCTGAATATCTCGCAAGAAAAGTCTACGATATTGTACGTTATTGCACAGCGTGATGTTTAACTTTCGATTAATTGTTTTAAATATGTATAGTTAGTTACTAGATATGCCCGCGACTTCGCGTGGAATCCAACAAAATAATTATTGTTTAGTTCGCAGTTATAAAATTTAATTCAAAAACAAATCTAAAATGAAAGTAGCCAAGTTACTCCTTATTACATCAGTCAGCCCGTGAAGTCTCGTCAAAATCGTTCGAGTCATTTCAGAGATTAGCCGGAACCAACAGACAGACATATGAATTTAGTAAAAAGCGGTTATTTTAATATTACAAACAGACACTCCAATTTTATTTATTTGTATAGATTGCAAAAGTTAGATCAGATTTTCTTTCATTCATAACATAATATAAGACGTAAATAACCAAAAAATTTCGCATCGGAGTTATATAAAAATATTAAATAAGTTTAAGAAGTTTTTACTACGCCCACTTTCTATTACGCCTACATGAATAAAGAAATTTTATATTTTATGTAATTTTTAAGAATATTTAATGGAAACGGTAATGTAACTTTCATGTGAAAGTATACTTTTTACTAGGCAAGGTATTTAAAATACATAAGCGAATAACGTACAAAAGATGTGTGGTTACAACTTCCCGTGGATGTCGAACTTACAAAGCCGACCGATGGAGGGATAACCATCCAACTGCTGGCTTTGAAATACACAGGTCGAAGACGGGCAGAAGCGTCTTGGGTGCGACAAAGCCAGCCCTGCGGTCACCAACCCGCCTGCCCACCGTGATGACTATGGGCAAAACATGAGTTCGCGCCATAATGTCTGGCGGGAACTTTGGGAGGCCTATGTCCAGCAATGGACTGCGATGGGCTGAAGTGATGTGTGAGTGAGTACAAAAGATGGCAGTAAGACCAAATTGACCAAATTCAGAAACTTTGTGAAATTCAGCTAGAAATGACAACCATTGTTTAAAATGGGCTCATTGTGACTTCGGGTACGAGTAAAGTCGTCGGATATTTGTATTTGCACAATTTGTTTGTCTGTCCTTGTGATTCCCCGTCCACCGGCACTCACCACTCAAGTGTCACTCACCACTATCGCACCCAATTGTTATCAAAAGTACTTGAAATGTTATCTTTGATATCAGCTGTATAGGTATGATTTTTATTGCTTGTATATAGATAAGGCCAGCCGCCTGGTTTTACTCGCGATAAGTTTTTTATTTTGAGTTTAAGTGTCACTAGATGTTTATTCTATAACTTTTCGTAACAAAAATGTTTTCTCAAATATTCCAAAAAAAAACAGAAAATTAGCAAAATTAAGCAACAATAAATTTAAAAAAGAATAAAAACCTCTCACATATATAATTTATCAACAAAATGCAACGGAATTGCTAAATTATCACTCGATAATTGCTACTTAACACAGCTTTGCATATTATAAATATATTTTACATACAGAATACCTATAAAGTGTTTCATATCGGTTACTGATTTATTACTGAGTTAACTTAGGATAATTTTTATCTGACAGAAAATAAATAAAATTACCTTCAAAATTCATGGAAATATTTTGGTTAAGCAGTTTTATATTTCAACGCCATTATCTCACCAAGGTTTGTTTGATATCACAACATTCTCTGGTTTTACAGAAATTAACACGTTACTTGAACTCATTAACTAAAATATATTTATATAAAACTTGAGTCACTGTGTCTATCTGAATGATAAAAAATATTCAATGAGAATTACTTGTTGTATTCTAACGAAATACCAGTTTTAATTAGGTATATATTAATTACTATCAATTATTATCAACATAGGTACCTAATTATAATAAATTTGAATTTGACCTTACACAAACCGACAATACAAAAAAACGAGTTTGCTTTAGACCACAAGAGTGAAGTAAAACTTCTAGAGCTCCACCAAAATTATATCCTTTTCCCCCTTTCAACTTTCGTTCGCCTCGCCCGATCTCACTTTTCGTAACGCTCCCATCGCGGATTCACCAGTTTAGTCCCGTCAAGCGTTCATATAGAAGTTTGACTTCAAAACTATTTGAAAAAAATCTCTGATCGACTGGTATTTAAAAATTTCCAAAAAAAAACAACACAATTTTTGAATTAAATCACGATTTACATAAATAGTTCACGCTTTAAAAAATCAAGACAATTATTTTGATACTCAAAAAAAAAACAAGATTTTTTTTTAGTTTTCATAGGTGTATGTTTTATAGGTTTGTTTATTTGTGCGTGTGAAGTCACGGGCACTAGTTAGTAGTTACACATACGATGGGTTAACGTTACAAAACCCCGACACGCGCATCGTAAAAGTTATTACTCTTATAATGTATAGGAAGTTACAACTTGAATAGTTTTATGCAATGCACGTTACATAAACAATTGCTCGAGATTCATAAACAAACAAAAAAATTCTATGTAAAACTTAACATCGTCGTAACTAATGACTTTTTTTAAGAAATAATTGATTACAATCATTAAAATGTCGAATTAGAAATTTTATTTAAATGCTTATTTGATGATAATTTGAAATTGGAATTAGTGTTCGATTTTAAATTTTAATTAACCTGTCAATTTATTACTTAAAAAAAGACATTTAAATTCCTATTTTTAGTGACGAGTTGGGAATGAAAAGTTTTCATATCTATCTTTTTATAATGTGAAGATAGATAAAAATATTCTAGACCGTTAGATAAGATTCCGTGTTATCTATTATACGGACGTGTAATTCGGGTACTTATTGCTGTTGTGAAATTTAGAATATTACGATTCTTTTATCGAGACTGATATTATCTTTTATCTACGAATTATTATATTTTAATATTGACATATTTTAATACAAACACATTTCACAAATGTAATCCTATTTAAAAACACTTATTCATTTACTTTCAGTTATTTGATAGTTTAATTCAACACAAGCCCACGTACAACCAAAACGCGACAAGTCTCAAGATGAGCGTTTCAGCGTTAAACTTTTTCTAAAGATACAATAACAAGAAAGTATAATATTACAGACCAAGATATCGGAAATGACATCCGCGTTGGACACTGACACATGAACACGACACTGGGTTATGCAACACAATCTCAAGTAAAAACTTTAATTACGAACAAAAAGGTTCAGCGCACGGTGACGCTATCTCTTGATAGTCGTACGTCCGCTCCACAACGGTTCGCGATCTACACTGGCGCTCGATTGAGATCGATAGCGTAGTTTTTTTTTTTACTTGTCTTGAAGAGCGAACTTTTGTTTATTATTTGATATTTAAATTTTCTTTTGTATATTTTTATATTATATTTTTGTTTTAGTTTGTCTAAGAACTACGTAATTCTACCAACATGATGTAAATTCGTGATATGACATATTACAGCCTAGCCTAATTTTCTTGCATCGAACATTTCTCGATACGCGGGGTTTTAAATAAAAAATAACAGCTTTTTTTGATCCACTTGGTTCCGATATTAGCATTCAAAGACTCCTACTTGTTTGTGCTGGAACTTACATATTTGCTTTTATTAATTATTCTTTCTCTATTACCTACTGATTTATATTTGCCTGAATTACTACTGCATATACAATATCGAAGAACATGGACTTTATTTTTTGACTGAAACATGAATTTTCCCTGCAATTTTTTTACTTCATCTATGAGTGTAAACTGGTGAATGCATGACGAGAGCGTTACGAAAAGTGTGATCGGGCGAGGCGAACTCAGAGAGAGAGGTGCGACAACACATTTTCTTTCTCTCTTTCTCTCATAGCTAGTTACGTTTTGTATATCTAAGACACAGTGCAGGCCTATTGCGCAGAAGTTTTACTTGTCATGTGGTCTAAAGCAAGCTTGTTTTTTTTATACGTATCTTCAAATATTTTTTCTACTGTATTTAAATTTCCTTTGCCTACAACTATTAGTTAAATAAACAATACATTTTTGTGCAATTTTATTGAATTTAAAAAGATAATAAATAGCACAATATAACGTTAGTTTTTCCTTATATTAACGTCCTCGGGTATCAAATCTGTCAATTTGATACGATATCGAGTTACATGATAAGAAACAAACTGAGACTAAAAGATATATAATCTATATATTAATACGTAAAGCAAAAACTTTGTACCCCTTTTTACGAAAATTGCGCGGACGGAGGAGTATGAAATTTCGCACACTTATAGTTTATATAGAGGAGTGCAAAATGCTCATTTTTATTTTAAATTATGCATAAACAGTATATTAAATCATTAAAAACACTACCATGTATTCTTTTGTTGATTATCAAAGTCCGTAGTAAAATTGAAAATTTAAAAAAAAGGTTCTTTATTTTCATAATCTTTTAATTATTTAATTATGGTCGAGTTTCGACCTCTGGGCGACCACTAGTTATGATAAAATCGCAACGGGACACTTATAATGTGATATCAATAATATTTAAAATGTAACGTATTCTAATTGATAACGGAGCAGCAACAAGTGTGGAAGGAACTGGGGAGGCCTATGTCGAAGAACAACCTGACAAAGGACCTGGTTGCTAAAATAGACAAAAATTTTAATTTGGGTAGTGCTACTTACAATTGTCTTTATTTATATTTTATTTTACTATTCTAATAATAAAGTAAAACAAAATTGCCGGTGAATGAACGCTTTATTTATTTATTTATTTAATTACAACGGGACATATCCTGTTCCAAATCCAGAGTAGCCTGACTGGGGATGTAAGTCATCCGAACAGAAGATCACAGCTAAATAATAGTGCTGTCCAGAAGTGTTGTGTTTTTATGGTGAGTACAGTAACAAGAGCTCCTGGATCAGCTAGCAATGCTTCTGGTGTACAGGTGTTTATAGGCTACGGTAATCGCTTACCATCAGGAGAGCCGTACGCTTGTTTGTCACCCACTACATATGTCGCCGACACGTCGAAAAATCGTCGAAGTAGGACCCTTTCATTTATCAATTTCAATTGTATAGAAACAGTTACCGGAATTTACATTCGCCGGTCGAATGTTTGAAAATGAAACATTGCTTTTACTATCACAATTTTACTCGAACGGTTGGCGTTTGTGTAATATGTTGCAAAACATTATCGCGGTACTTGTAGGTAGGTAATATTTGTATTATCAGTACTTACATATAATCTTTATATTAATACATGAATCAGAAACTTTGTACCATTATTTAAGAAAATTACGCGGACGGAGGAGTATGAAATTGAGCACACGTATAGTTTATAGAGAAGGCATGCTAACATTTTTTAACCATACATTAAAAAATACATAAATGCCATTAACACCTTTACGGTTTATACAAATGTTCGTCATGAGCAGGAATCGAACCCACGACTGTAAGCACAACAGCAGCAACGCGTCGTATCTTAGCCTGCTATATTACATTAGTTCTCACTATCACAGGTTGGCTGGAAGAGATCTCTTCTAGAGATAAGTCCAACGTCGCAAGCTAAATTTGTATATAAATAACTGTACAAGAAATAGTGCAATACAGAATATTATAAATCAATTAAACAATACACACACTACCATGTATTTGACACACACACGCATATACATATACTACTCTTTTGTCTATTGTTAAGGTCTGTGGTTAAATTATGGTCGAATTTCGACCACTGGGCGGCCATTAGTTACTAGAATTACAAATAAAGCATTTTACATTTTTTTGTTTCATGGCTTTAATATAAAATAAACATTTCTTCTCGTCTTCGTCCCCGATAACGATTGACAATCTCTATAACAATAATTTGCCTTTTTAACCGACTTCAAAAAAAGGAGTCAATTTCTTTTTCTTCAGTTAAATCTTAACGAACATGACAATTTTTCATGTATTTCAGTGACCTACCTCGTAGTATTAATAAATCATAGTTTCATTCAAGTCCATACAGTAGTTTCAGGGCGTTTAATGTAGCGCCGTAACACAGAAGGGCCAATAAAAAAAAAACTATGTGGATTATAAAAAAACTATTTTTAGATTTTCGTAAATGTACCGAAGTATAACGGTAAGTTTTATCATTTATACCTATAACTATGTTTAAATCATAAATCGAGCTTAGTTCTAAACTGGAGCGCGTAGCTCGTAATTCTTCAGCGTAAAGGTATTTACGGATCTGTAAGCGATCGACAATTATTTAGAGACAGCGTCCTGTTCGGTTATCACTGCCGTGACACATTGAGATCACTACAATGGACCCGTAATCTAGAACTGGGGGAAAGTTAGGGTGACTAACGCTAAAATACTATAGGACTTAACTAGAATGAGAATAAAGACAATGAAAAATGGTACTTAGAGGCCAATGTCATAATAGATGTGGATTAACAATTCAAATAACAAAGCTTAGTGTAATTTTATCTTTAATTTCAAAATAAAAATTGTTTTTATCTGGGCTTCATAATAAAAAATAAATTAAACAATGAACTCCTCGCGCTTAACGCACCACGATATACACCTGTGTCAGGGGTTTGGAAACATCGAAAATACACGAACATAAGCGCCAACACACGTACGGTTTATACAAATGTTCGCCATGAGCGGGGATCGAACCCACGACTGTCAACACAACAGCGGCAACGTATAATATATTAGTTAATTTCTATTTCGCTGGCAAATTTAGTACAGACGAACCCCTATGAGACCAATCCCCTATTTCAATCCATACTCATACTCGTACATTTATTTACTCCAAGTAAATTTTTCATTTATCGTATCTTTTAATTAGAATTCTCAAACGATACATAATCAATATGAGTCATATAATAGTACAAATCATTTATACATAGACACGTTTCTACATAACATATAAATTTACTACAAAGACAAGTACATGAGGGAATGCTGAAAGATAAGTTTGATTAATAGATCATATTTTGTATGTAAAAATGTAAACAACCTTCAGGTATACGCTGTGACAGCACATAGGTCTTGTAACATGAGCGTGAGTGGCGAAAGGCGATCAGCTGTTTAATTATTTCAAGGTTTTACGTCAGAGAGGCGATTTTTTTAATAAAAATATTTTTTGAACTGTTTGTCATACGTATTACTTGACATTTTTAATGGGCGTATATTTTCGGATAGGAAGTCGATCTTCTACAAAAATTGCCATTACAGTAATTACTTGACTATATTGAGAGACAATAGAATAAATGTTCATAAAATAATCATAATTTTAATTGATAACAATGTAATGTCTACCCCTCTCAAATATCTCACTACTCGTATTGGCTGTCTACTACCTACTACCTAGCTAGTATTCGGTGTTCATTATGAACTTTGACGTTTGAATGTGAGTGATTCTGAAAAAATCACAGTAGCTTTACGGTTCAGCCTGTAATATCCCACTCCTAGGGCATAGGCCTCTTTCCTCGTGTAGGAGAAAGATCAGAGCTTAATCTACCACGCTGCTCCAATACGGGTTGGCGGACAGTATCTCTGTCCATCAATTCTCAGTAACTTTCGTGATAGTAATATAGTTTAATATCGGTATGGATTAAGCAAACATTAAGCTATATCTAACAACACACCACGAACTATACTAACGAATATAGCCACCTCCTCTCTTCCAGTAGGTGTCGTAAGAGGCGACTAAGGGATAGCAAAGTTCCACTGCCGCCTTGGAACTTAAAAAGCTGATCGATGGCGGGATAACCATCCAACTGCTGGCTTTTAAATACACAGGCCGAAGACGGGCGGCAGCGTCTTCGATGCGACAAAGCCAGCCCTGCCCAGCGTGGTGACTATGGGCAAAACACATGAGTTAACGCCATTTTTGACGCGAACTTGTGAAGGATGTATAGGTATAGTGGTGGACTGTATTAGGCTGAAAGTATGTGTGTAACAACACACAACAAGATTCAAAACAGACAAATCTACTAAGTTTAATTATAATTAGTATTATCATAAGACAATTACGATTACGTGAGAAAACTACCCATAAACACGCAATGGAGAAATTTTATACAAAACAGGTATAAAACAAAAAGGGATAATAAATCCTTATTACAGTATATTTAAGTAGTGTCGCCCTATCCCGGGACACTTTCTACATTGCAACACGACAAGGGATAGATATGACCGATTTCGTAGCCCTTATGGCTTCGTGATAGGGCTCAATATATTTTCGTTTCGGTCATTGTTCAAAGGACGAAGGAGAAATTACTGCGACCTAATTTGTACCTTGCTTATGATTCAGTGCATTGTATTACGATTATAAACAGCATGCGGCGAGATAGCTTTGTTCACAATAAGCTTAATATCTAGAGTTCTAGACGACCGAGTTTTTATGAAGAATCGAGAATAGAGATAGGAAAGCAAGAAATATTTTGTACCTAATCTGGAGCACATCTATTAACCTATATAAATATTCTAATATATAAAATTCTCGTGTCATGGTGTTAAACATTGAACTCCTCCGAAACGGCTCGACCGATTTTAATAAAATTTTGTGGGCATATCGGATAGGTCTGAGAATCGGCTAACATCTATTTTTCATACCTCCAAGTTATAAGGGGGGGGGGGGGATTAAGCCGGTTAATTATGGCAAAGAAAAGTTTGCGGGGTCAGCTAGTATATGTATAAATATATATGTATATATCTCTCTCGGTTAGTTTTGGAATCACCATCAAATTTGAGAAAATAAACTTTAGTTCGCAATTTGAAGCATGCAGTGTTGAAAATAATACGCCTCAACGCTTTGAAAATTAAAATGTAAATAAAAAAGGCATGGGCACTTAACGGCCCATGGATTTTAAAACTTATATTAAAAAAATCTAGAGCACATCATCTCGAGGAGAATACTAACCTACCAGAAGATCACTGTCCATTAAGAATGCTATCAAACAGTACGGAAATAAATCAACCTTACATGATGATCACGACCAAATAACAGATTTCTAAAGTAGTTTTTGTTCCAGTGGTAAGGCAGCTGAGTTCATGTAGAAAATGATAGGTAGGGTTTAGGCGTCCATAGGCCACGGTAACCGCTTACCATCAGGCCAAGCCATCTTAGTTTTCTATAATTTTTCAAAAATTGTGACAATTCCTATTTGATATTCACATCAACTGATAGCACTATTTTTACTCTCTTGGTAAAATACAGTACATATATTGAAAAAAAAAATAGTTTACGGGCCTACTTCACCTGTTGCCGTTAAGCTATCTGACATATAACTTTTATTCGCGACCATTGCATTTAAAATTTGAGGTGAAACATGTCATAATGGCCATTTTCGCCAACTGCTGTTATTTCGTGTCCTTACGTGCAGGATACTTCATTCAAATGAAACTGTGGAACAGGCCCTGATGAGAATTAACATTAGTTCAAACCTACCTTATATTTTGAGACCTGACATTATATTTACGTGTATTATTATATGTCTATATAATTATGTATATACACCTCCATGCCGTCTAATTCTTTGTCATGTTCTTAGAGATCGCTCTTTTAGCGATAAGGGCGCCTAGTACATTTTTATATTTTCCATTGGATGTAAAAAAATTCTCTTTTAGTGTACAATACAGAGTATTTATATTTGTAGTAAGCAAACAAATTAAATATATATTTTGTATGCCTATATATTTATATAGTTCGTTGTTCATCAAATCACGTTTGTGTAGAGCGGGACACGTGATACATTGATAGGGTTGCTACTTTTTAAAACAATATTATTCCGCTAAAAAAAATTATGACACTATCTTAGCTGCATGTATTATCTTACTTATGAGTACTTAAATTACAGCTAAATTGATATATAATTACGTTCCATATTATATAACAAAATTTATTTAATCACTTTTAAATACTTATCTATACTAATATTATCAAGAGGAAAGATTTGACTACTCACTATTGGGAAGCTACACTTTCCGCGGGTGATATAAGCTATATTTTATTTTAAAAAAAAAAATTAGGAATTTTTTTTTGAAATGTTTGTTAAATACCCGTGTGAAGTCGGGGCACGATGCTAGTATAATACAAAACCAAAAAACGCCAGCAAGTTACATATCAATTACATGCATTGATGTAACAGACTCAATGACAATCAGTTGGTTTAAATAAGAGAAACAAGTTCAACAGCCCTATAAATAGCTGTATTCGCTAAAAACGCTAGCGTAACGGGATAAGCTCGCGAGCTCAGCGGTGACCACTCTTTTTATGAACGACGGTATCACCTTAACGTACTGTGCATACAAAGGATTGTATTATGTCGTAAAACAACTCCTCAAGGCTGCTGCTTTCCTGGTATTTTTGGTTTATTTCGTAAGAGATTTTTTATCGAAAGATTTACATTTTTTTTAAATAAAAGTAGGCAATAAATTAATACGAATAAAAAGTAGGTATTTCAAAATATATTTTTTTGAGGTATTCTTAGTTTTTATTTTTTGGCGAAATATATTTCTTAATATTTATATGGAAAATATTAAATGAATCATGTCAAAAAAGTTGTCGCAATCCTTATGTATAAGACAACATTTTAAATTATATCACATAGAACACATGGAGCAAAGTATGACAAAGTTATATTATCGTCTTCGGAGTTTTATCATAAACGGCAATCAAACCCACAACAGCTAAGAACTAGTTATGGTGATCACTCTACCAAACACATTTTACGTCACAATATCATAATAATACATTATTCTTTCATCACTCCCATGTAGAAAATTACAACTCAAATCAATAGGTACTTCTAAAATAATTCTGTATGTAAATGTACAATCAATAAACATTAATAGCAAAATTCATTTAGTATAACAAAGCCTGTTAAAGTTATAGGCTATATAAGAACATATACTAATTTTTGACACTTAAAACTATTTTCACAATATACTTTTACCAGCATTAAAAAAGAAACTTAACAGTTTACATATATTTAACAATTAAGACAAATTAAGAAGCGTTAACTTCACAGAAACATGTCGACGTTTGTTAGTTAGGTGAGAATTTACTATAAATAGAATAGACATACGCTGGAGTCTTTATCACGACGTAACACTTGCGTGTAATTTTTTAAATTACTTTAGCAAAAAGTCTAGTTTCTTTCAACTTCTGTGGTGGGTCTATTTAAAAATACCAGTGGTCGCCCATAAATCGAAATTCGACCTTAATTAAAATTTTGAATTAAAGAAAACCAAAAACTTATGAAGATATGGAACCTTTTTTTAAAAATTTCTATTTGACTAGACTTTGACAATTAACAAAAAAGTATAATATATACGTGTGTGTATTTTTATGCATAATTAAAAAAAAATTAGCATTCTGCACTCCTTCTCTACACGGGTACAAAGTTTTTGCTTTGCGTATTAATATATATTATAGATAAAATTTATGAAATTACGGTGTTATATACACATGCATAAGATAGGTTACATGCCTTAAATCATACATACATGAAGCATAGTAAACGGCGACAGTTTTCGTCCCATTCAACAATTGTAAACTATAAAATTTCGTACGAAAGGTACATCATTAAGATACCTACCATTTGTATTTTAATTGTGACTAATTCTTTTTGTAATACAAGTCTAAAATTACTTCATACTTTGTATTATTATCGTCAGCACAACGACATAAATAGTATCATATAAGTACACGAAAAATTCTATGGTAACGTTTTGGCCACGATAGCACATAAATACAACACGTAATAATTGGATCCGCTACGATGTATATTTAATTATCATCATGATCATCACTTCAGCCTATCGCAGTCCACTGCTTGGCAATAGGCCTCCAGCAGTTCGCACCAAATATAGCATAACTCATGTGTGTTGCCCATAGTCACCACGCTGGGCAGGCGGGTTCGCAACCGCAGGGCTGGCTTTGTCGCACCGAAGATGCTGTTGCCCGTCTTCGGCCTGTGTATTTGAAAGCCAGCAGTTGGATTGTTATCCCGCCATCGGTTGACTTTTTAAGGTGGTAGTGGAACTGTGTACATTTATAACGAATAAAATCAATTTTAAAACAAAATATAGTCGAAGCAGTCGTGTGTAACACTGCATTAACACTTATAATTAAATGACCATAATTACACGAACATAGTTGAATGAATTAGCCTTGTAACAACTACTTAGTGATACGTCTAATTATCGAGTTAGGAAACATGCGGAAAAGCGACGAGATTTCGCGGAAAACAGAGAAAATCGCGTTAAACGCCACAATGATGCTAAGAATACTTGCATAATTTGTAACGTTTATGTAATAATATTAACTGCTATGTGATATGATCGTGGATACTTTATTTAATTAGTGTTTAACTTCGACGTTTGAATTAACACAGTTACATATCGCATGCTTAATGGAAAATTGACTCATTAGTACATAGGTCAGAATTAAGTTATGTACAGTGACAGGCTTCTGTAAACGCCATCTATCGTCTACCGTTTAAAATATGTCGAAATTACGAATATTCAACGCTCCAGAGATATATCCGTCTCTTTCATTTTTTGGGATTTTTCATTGTGTTTGTGCGGAATAATGACTTATGCCAGTTTGTGTCGGGCTCTTGCGGAACAAGGTTGTTATTATTTTATTGAACGAAGACTGAATCGTTGTTGAGCGTATTTACTACTAAATTTAAAGGTAAGTTATATCAAATTTCGTAATTTAGTACTGACAAATTAAATTTTAGGCTACTTTATTGCTAATTTTATTTATAAGTTATATGGAACATTACCTATTAAGACAGTTAATCATTAAACTTCATTATATTTTTCCGGGCCCATTAAGACTTAAGTCAGTTTACTATTAAAATGTAACCATTACTTAATGTAATACTTTGTGACATTCAAGTATAAGTCTGTTTACTACTAAAAGTTATTGTTATTTAGGAGCCGTTATATTAGTTGAGTCTTTGTTTGAATAAAAATTTTTTTCATTGCCTGCAAATTTTTATATTAAGTCTGTGTACTACTAAAAACAAATTACGATAAAAGTATGTACAAAAGGCTTATAATATTACTGTTTATGTTATATGGTGACAATGCCATTCAATAGGTCCAGAAAGATGATAGAGCTTGTTGAGGCTCAAAATCATTCAGATCATGCAACACAATCTGAAGAACACGAATCAGTGCAAACAACTAAATTTACGTAACTATCTTAAATGACTTCAAGACTTCAAAAATTGTGTGTATGATATTTGTTTTTTTTTTTTTGATACTAAAATACTTATTTCTTGTTGTAGATGTTACGTGATATAACAAACAAGCCCGAAAATCAGTGCAACTCAAATGATATTATGATACATTCTTCGGCAACTTCACATTCAGTCTATAATGAAAATCACCTTCATAACACAACATTAGTCCATGATTGCACTGGCGAGATAATATATTCTGAACAAAGCGATGTCGATTTAAGTGATCAAGATCCAACATACGAAGTTCCAAGTACAAAAAAAAAACAAATACCAGTACACCCTAGTCCGTTAAAGTCATCAAGTAGTTCATCATCTTCTTCGTCTTCCTCGTCCTCATCGTCTTCAGAATCTTCCAGTGATAGTTCCGATACAGAATCCTTTAATGGACAGAGTAAAACACAAGTAAACATCACTCAGGTAACCGCAGAAAAGGAATCCGAGCAAAGAAACACTGATGCATCTATAATGACAGATATTTTAATAAATCAAAAATTCAGTGCAAATACTACATCACAAGAAGAAACAAAGAAAGGAAGAAAACGCAAGTGAAACGAAGAAAACTGGAAAATAGAATAAAGCAAAAGGTCTAAGAAATACTGGAAAACCATATATTAGTAAGACAAATAAAACCAATCAAATCTCGTTCTGTTCAACCACCTTGTGGTGTTAAATGTAGGCTCAAATGGTATGTAAAAATAACTGCAGAACAAAGACAGATAATTTTTGATATGTACTGGAATCTCGGCCAGGTTAATGCTCAAAGATCCTTTATTATGTCTTGTATGAGCAATATAACCCCAAGATATAAATATACAAATGCACGCAATCCCAGGAATTGCAATCAAGCATTCCACTTCTTAGTGAACGGGCAATCAGTACGTGTCTATAAAACATTTTTTATTAAAACTTAGATATTTCGGATCGTGTTATACGTACTGTAAACGAGAAAATAGATAAACACAGAATTTTAGCACAAGATCAGAGAGGACAGCACAGCAATCAAATAAAGATTGATGAACAACTACTCTTCGATATTAAACAGTTCATAGATGGGATACCGAGGATTGAATCCCATTACATTAGACAATATTCTACTCGTGAGTACATTGATGGAGGGAAAACAATTTCAGATCTTTTCAGGGACTTTGTAGAAGCTCAAAATAAAAATAATAAAGCAGCTGGTAAATACTGTACATTTTATAAAATATTTACACAAGATTATAATATATCATTCTTCCGACCAAGAAAAGATCAATGCGATTTGTGCTTACAATATACGAACTCTACGCCAGAACAGAAATTATTACTTAATGAGTCGTATGATACCCACTTAGAAGAAAAAACATTAAGCCGCCGAGAAAAATACAATGACCGCTGTAAAATAGATAATAAAAATAAAGTTCTTGTATTCGATTTGCAAGCTGTTCTGCAATCTCCTAAAGGAGATACCTCAGGATTTTATTACAGATCAAAATTAAATAGTTATAACTTCACAGTCACGTCTTTAAACAAAAAGGGTGACGGCCAGCTGAAAGATTCGTATGATGATGTACAATGTTTCTTTTGGAATGAGACTGATGCTAAGCGCGGGGCCAACGAAATCGTATCTTGTTTACTAAAAGTTTTTGAAAAATTGTCGGCTGAATCATCAAATGATAATAGGTGTAAATTAATTCTATATTCAGATAATTGTTTCGGTCAAAACAAAAATAAATTCATAGTAGTTCTTTAACTATTTGCAGTCACTCATCTTAACATTCAATCTATCACTCATAAATTCCTAATAAAAGGCCATACCCAAAATGAGGGTGATAATATTCACAGCCTCATAGAAAAAGAGATAGCGAAAATTTTAAAATCTAGTCCAATATATTCTCCTCACCAATATATAGCCGTAATAAAAAATGCAAAGAAGTCTGGCAAAAAATTTTCAGTACATGAACTGACATTCGAGTCATTTATAGACTTGAAAAAACTTCAAGAAGATTGGGGTCCTAACTTTAATAAAACCAATGACGGAAGAACTGTATTATGAAATGACCTGAAGGTGATAAAAGTTAACAGAGATACACCTTTTTCATTTTTCGTTAAAAGTTCTTACAAACAAAGAGAATACCAGGAAGTAAGCATTAGAAACAAAAGAAAGAAAATGTCTACACATAAAAGCAAGAGCTAAGTGAAAATAAGAAGAAAGATCTGAGAGAGTTACTGGAAAAAAAAAATGATCCCAAATTTTTATTCCGACTTTTATAACTCTATTCTTTAATAGTGTACCTACATTATAGTATTCTATAAAATAGCAATTTTAATATTGATTGATATTGGTTATCACTACCAAAGTTAATCCAAAGAGAAAGATCCTTTAAATTTAACTAAGTATGTTTGTTTTAGAAATTTTTATTTTATGTTTTCTAGTGATTTAATTAAGACTGATCATGACAATAGTATTTTATTTAATTTGTAAGATAGCAAATGTAATATTAATATTTAAGTATTTATAAGAACTGCTAGATTATATATAAGTAATATTTAAGATTATATATAAGCAATATTTTAGGTAATTTTATAAGAACTGCTAGATTTTTAAAAAGGGTAAGTCAATTTTGTTTTATAAATTCAGTAATTAACCGATTTGATTTTGATATTGATAAATAAAACTGAAAAAAATGTATGCTGTTTAGAAGTTTTTTATTATGTTTTTTTTTATTTTCTATTTCTATGTTGTTTTGAAGAATACTGCAATAAAAGACTATATAGATATATACACTTATGTATTTTATTTAAATAATTGAATATGGCCGATATTTAGTTATTCACTATCTACTCATTTTGAAAAAAGTGTCACAATATCTGAAGGTGTTTACTATATTAATCATGTACAGACTAAATACTAAATGAGTCATTATAAAAAATAAATATTTTAAAATGAAACAAACTTAAAACTCAATAGAACAATTGCATTAAAAATATTTGCTTTACTTTTAATGAAAAACTGACTTAACTTGAAAACTATTTTTTTTAATAAAAAAAATGGTAGCATAATATGGTAGCATGAATATTTTTGGCATTTCTTTCACGCAGATTTGATCACTACTTTATCAAAAGTTAAAAAAAACAATCAGTCGTGATTATTAATCATCAGTATTCATTTTATGCATCAACAAGTAGGATGAGTCGTCTTAGCAAAATCTTCTTTTGCGATTTCCCAAAATATGAGTTTTTTTAGTTAAGTCAGTATTCCATTAAGCATGCGATATATATTACACTACACTAGGTAGTAAATATACGTAATTAAATGAACAACAGCCGCTCCGGTGTTGGGTTTACGGGTTTGATTCCCGCTCGGGATGAATATTTATGTTTGTACAAATATTTCTTCCCGGTTTGGATGCCTGTCATTGTGGGTTTACCCACCGTGTCTTGGTCAGAACGTTAAGCCGTTGGTCCCGGTCGTTATCATACCCGACAGCAACCGTTACTTATAGTACATATCCGGCGACCCACGGTAAGCCGAATGACCTAAGGCCTGACTATGATTTAATCATTGAGTGGTATTTTAGGGTTATGTGTTATTAATATCTTAAGATTAAAGTGGAAACTTTGTTGGCTTGATCATTTTTTTTTAATGGCTCATGAACTAATTGTATTCTTTGTGCTGTTTGTTTCCCAATAAAGAGGAAAAAAAAAAGTTACAATAAAATTAAGACTATATAACGACTAGGTTTATATAATACTGGCTGTGCCTCGTGGATTCAGTCGCGTTAATTTGAGGAAAAAATATACAAATATAATATTTATCCTTATAGTATATCTCGGTAGATCTCCTAAGTTCCTAACCAATAGATCTTAAGATGTTAATCTTAGAACTTTTAATTTGTAACAAACTCTTCAGCTTTATAATATTAGTATAAACACAAATTAAAAAAAACGTGTGTACTTTTATTGTACATAATCAATGTGATAATAATTAACGCGATCCTTGGTAATTTTGTACTTATAAAGTCCCTTTGTTCTCCACTTAATTTAAATTCTAAATACAATTTAAAACTATGCTAATACATTAAGCGCTGTTGATAATTCAACAATAAATAAAATATAATCTACCTCTACGGCTCAAAATACCCATGCCTTCTGTTAAACGTGCATTATAATTATATTAATACCACAGGCAATTTGTCATACAAACTACAGATCGACAGTCCTGTGACTGCCTAGTAAAACTAGGACGTGGTCCGACGCTGACGGTTTTTTTTTCACTTACAAATACTCTGTGATCAATCATTTTTGAACATTTATTTTCTTGTCATGTAGCATTATGGTTTAAAATATTAACTTCAAGCATGGTGAATAATTTTTAAACATATTTAACTGAGGCAGGCCACAGCAGATTTCCTGGTCAAAATATGCAGCAACCCAACTGGGAATGGTACCTCGACCTTATAGAAGATCACAGCTAAATAATACTGTTTTTAAACAGTGTTGTGTGCCGGTTGGTAAGTAAAGTGACCAGAGCTCCTGGGGGAATTGGGGATAGCATCAGCAACGCGGTTGCGATGTTTCTGGTGTCGCAGGCGTCTATAAGCTACGGTAATCGCTTACCTTCTACCGGTAATCGTTTGCCGACCTAGTTATATATATATAAAGAAATAACAAACGATTTTTCATAACTTATTAATATACAAGTTCCTTTTATGCGTAAGAAGTACATTAAAGCATTTTGCTACAATTAAGTTAGTTTATCACTCTTTTTGATAAATGTAACAAATTTCAGATAAGACAAGTTTTATCTCGAAGTAAAAAACACAATTTCACCGAGCGTCAATTATTTTGTTATTTCTGAATTGAAAGATTTCTATTCAATTCAAACGTGTCGACGGTCACGCAACGGCTCGAGCATCGCCCACTATTGATGAATGTTTCATTGGAAAAATAGAACAGCATTTATAATTCCTTCAAGATTTCTGACACACTATAAAGATATTTGGCAGCAATTTCTTGAATGTAATCGCGCTATGTATCATCTTGATTACTTCTATTAATTGTTATGTTTGTAAAATACATAACGATTCAATTCTAAATAAATGATAAGTGATTATGTTGACGTGCTTTTATTTTTAAGAGGAGCAAGTTTGTATCACAAATAAATAAATACTAGACACAGCAGCAGCATGAAAATCTTGGGTCAGAAGTCTAGAAACATTTACAATAAACAGAATCGCCCCGATAACAACAAACCTAGATCTGGCTGAACCTTTTTTTTACGTGAGGAAAGTCCATCATAAATACCCTCCGGCGCAGGGGCGCCTGAGGGTTACGTCAGACTCATACTGACTAAAAAACCACGTGTCTGTCGCGGCAGTCGTCCGCCTGGGTGGGGCGACATGGGGTCGCGCTGACATTCGCCACCTAGATATGACTGAACCTGCATTAGCTAATGCCACAGCCACTAATACTACAACTTCTGATCAAGTTTTGGAAATCTACTAATTTCTCTTATACAGCGATGACTGATGTCATTATTCAGTGGTCTCAAATCTACAAAATACGTCCAAGAGCATTGTCATCAGAATAGACCCGTGTAGAAATTTTTTTCGTGTTCCTTAGCATGACCGGACCGGGCATGCCCGATCTAGACCGGATAAAGTATATAACGCAGATTTTTCTGGACCTGATCAGGATGAGATGAGATTTCCTGATCGGCTCCAGATCAGGCGTTACTACCTTACCTGATCCGGGTCGGGTATGCCCGGTCCGGTCCTTTTAAAAACACGAATGTATATTCTTGAAAAAATTGTTTAATATAAAAAATGAAAATTGATATTATAAATATGTTACTTAACATAATTATCATTATATTTATTTCCGTTTATTTTTTTCCAACGTATTATATAGTTTTTATTTCAAATATCAATTGTTTTTATTTATTTTTATATTATTGATTAATTATTATTATTAATGAAATTTTATTTATTAAGTTCTATTCGTTACTTCCTATTACTTACGACTACTCCACTGTGTAGAAATGGACTCCCTGCTAGACTGTCCAGATAACAGTATAAATACTAAGTGCGTGTAAAAACATCGATAGCGCGATTCAGGCTCAGTTCGTGTAATTTCTTTCAGGCTATCCTGATCTGGACCAGACCTGGTCCTGATGAAGATATGCCTTACCATACTTGATTATATTTTACATCAGGCTATTCTTACCTGGACCAGACCTGGCCCTGATAGAGCTTGCCGGATCTGGCATGCCTCATTCTATCCTGATCCTGTCCAGATACATGATCTGGTTGAGCCTGACTTTTTTTCTAGTCGGGGAATATGATATAATATTGTAACTACACATAACTGCATTTAATTGAAATCAAAATATTTTCCAAAAGGACGTTATCGATTACTAAAAAACGACTAACTTTCGATCCCGATAAACGACTTTCGCTGCCCACTTTCATGGAACCGCAAGTTCGGCCCTTCTCACTTCGATGTCCCCGGCGACTTTATGCTGAACCATTAAAATTCAAATCAATGTAAAACAGACAACTTTCGATTTTTTCAAATTTAACGACATTAAAACTGTAACGGGGACATATGAGCTGTCCAAATATATTATGTTATCGATACGAAGGTTAGGAAAATTTATATCGTCTGATTCATTAGTAAACACACAACGACCTTCCATTCTCTTTTTAGGAAAAACAATAAAAAATTGCAAAGACTTAATATGTATTGTAATGTATTCGTATATTCGATATGATTTAAAACATGACTTTATTTCTAAGTAACTAAGTAAATCCCAAAAAATATACTTAAAAAAGCATAAGTTAATTTTTTTGAAACGAGTAACTGCTGAGTTTCGTTCCGATTGTTCTCTGAAGAATCTATGTACATTCCGTATCAGTGGTAGCTTCACTTTTAACGATAATGAAAACTTTAATTTGTAAAATGACGATTCGGCACTTTTGAAGTCTATTTGTACAAAATTATCTTTGATTTTGATATATAATTTACACAAAAAAAAAATCTTACCATTATTCTTGTCATCAAGTGAATTTGTACATACTTATTAAGTAATTGTACTACACTAAATAGGATACAATTCTTTGTTATATCTACTACATTTTTTTTTGATTTTAGGTCCAATATAACGTACTAAGGCAAGTAATTGAAAGAAGGATTAGAGAAGTATTATGAACTAATAAGTCAGCAATTAGTTGCTAGCATTAAGATGACTTCGATGTCAACATACAATAGAAAACAGATCCATGCAGGTTTTTATATAATTGCTCAGTTAGTAAACTATTTAGATTCTCGTGTCTAATCAAAATTATCAAAAACGAAAAAGCAAACTAATAAAAACATGATATTGAAGACCTAATTCAGTTCAGAACATGTTGAAACAGATTTTTATCTTAATTATACATATAAAAGAGTTATGTATTGAATATTAATTTTTATTACATATAATCAGGCCACCGGCTTCGTTCGCGTGAACCTTTTATAAAATATCAAGTTTTCTGACTATGCAATAAATTGCAACAATTTATTTGTAACAGACAAAATTTTTAGCGGATTTTGACGAAAGTTGGCGCGATTTTAGCGGATATCGTGAGAACTTATTACGACAATTAATAAACTAAAAATTTTACATAAAATGTGACCAAAAATCATTGATATTATACCCAATGAATGTATTATATAAAATACTAATACAAACGTTAAAAGTAAAACAGCATTTTCTCAAACCGAGTACATAAATAGTAAAGCCGACCAACTAAAATTTCCAACGAGTAACAAGGGCAATAAAACTATTCCAAATAGAGTAACCCTCGAAATTCCTAGCAGTCTTTAAGTAACTCGGGTAGCTTATTTTCAATACCATTAAAGGCTTTGGCACATGTCGCCTCTAGATACAGGTATTTGATACAACGCATTCCGGTGACGAAACATTACGCAGCTAGATACAGGTTTAAAAACATTTTGTTGATGTCGAGCGATTTTGATAAAGTTTTTATCGATACCGAAATAAAGTCGAAATCTATCAAAAAAAAAAGATAGAAAATAAAAAATTCGTTCTATAAGTGGGTACACGTGTAAGAATTTTTTTCACGTTTCTTAATTAAGGGGAGCCAATTTTTTATATAGGTAGTAACAAAAAGATATGTATTAGATTTTTGTCTATATACTTCATTCATTAGATAATACAATAATATAATTTTATAGAATAGACACAACTATAGTTAGATATCTAGAAGTAAGAAAAAAACCCCTGAATCCTAGATAAACCCTGAGAATTCCAATAAACTTGGCTATTCAATAAACTAGGTATACACTTCCATATATGACACTAAAAGACACGGACTAGCTGGCTAGGCGCCTTTTGAAAAGCGTTTCTGAATTATTCAATACTTCAGTCACATGTAAGACATGAAAAATGTATTGAGGTTATTTAAAAAACACTATTTTTTATTCTTTCACACGAAATATTTGAAAACTCCACCACAAAATAATATAAATGCAGAAAAAAATATTTTACAAAATAAATTTTAACCGATGCACAAATTGTCTTTGTAGAATTAGAAAGATCCAGAACAGCACTTGAATAAGGAAACACAAATCAAAATCAACTTAACCAAAAGCGAAACAGCGAACGCTTCAGAACATCGAGTGAGCCAACGTAACCTATCATTTCAGCTTTAGAAATAAAAACATTTGCAAAAAAACGCGAATCATCGTCTCGATGACCTTTGAAATTCCTTGTATCCTGCTGTATTAAATTCTACCTTATTTTATTATAATTTAAGTTGAAATTTGTTTGCAGATGGAAGGCAGTTATGACGTTCCATGCATTGTTGTGAAGAAAGGTGATAAAAAAGAGAAGAATAAGTTGGTAAAGCGGTACACAAACGACCTTGGTTTTTACTGTAGGCCACATGCCGGCTGTTGCTCCTAAGGACGATGGTATGCATAGCCGGTTTTGTTTTTGTAAGCCCACTCCCGTCTTGTTTTGATGGATCGATTTTGGAGCCCTTGATTTTGAACTTTGAGTTTGTACCTCTATTCAGATTCAATTCTGACTTAAAACATAGCTTTAATGATTTAGTTTTATTATTAATATTTAATAGGAACTGATTTGTCTGCTTTAAAACGGTACTATAAATAAACTTTCTATTCAAATTGTTATTAATTATGGAATTGTCGTTTCTTTAACTTTCTATCTGGGCTCGTTTATGATAATTTTGGCCCTGAGCACGCTCTGTCCACCGACTATCGAACTTAGCGCATCATTCTATGCAATTATAAACTTTTACTTTTTTAATAGCTACATGCCTTCACAGCCAAAATTACGTTGACGAATATTTTAGGTACATTTAAATTCAAGACAATATCTATTTATATTCTTACATACGGACTACTTATTTGCAAATATTCCATGTTACTGTGGTTAACAAAGATTAAAGAATATTAGCATTTAGTTGTGTTTACTTTCTTACATAAATCCTCCGCCCTTTGACCTACAACATTGTTCAAAATTGTCACGATCTTCCGTCACGCGGTTACCGTACAGACATTTTTTTATTGTAATTACTTAAAAGATATATACGTCGGTTTCTAGAAAGTGCGATCGTGCAGTACCAGAGTGTGGTGAAATTTTAGACAACCGATAGTCATCTAATGTTTACATCGTGTATGAGGTTTGAGGTTATCACGGTAATTGTACTCTATGTATTAATTTCCAACGGTAGTCGGGTCACGTTTGGTCTAATCGGGAAATGAAAAATTTTCAAAGGTTCCGGGTAAGAGATGTAGCTGGTAAACTTGAATATTTGAAGATTTTAGGGTTTTAGTAATTAACGCAACCGCTTTGAATATGAAGGGGATGACACAGTTCAAGCTTTAAGCTTAACAAACAAGCATCGCTAATGGGACTCATTGAATAGCGGCATACAAAAAATGCTTTCCATTTAAAACAAAAATGTCGCATATGGTAATACTAAACTTGAGATGTCTTTTCAAGTCTTTCAATGATGGTCTTCACTATATTTTTATTTGTGAATGTGGGCATTTCAAAATTATTATTATTAATTTACTAATAATTATTCTAGAAGTAATTTATCAAAGCCCTAAATGACAATTAATCGACAATCATGATAGATTCAATTTCTTGTTATCGTTCTCAAACGTTTAATTTGTATGAGCTCTAAGATTCTATTTGCATATAGCTAGCGATTCTAAAATTAGAATCACAACAATCAACCAGTCAGACTATTAGGATAAACTAAGACCGAACTACTGTTAATAAATAGTCATAGACAATAGAGGTTAATGAAGCGAAACTGCGGAATTTAACAATGTCCTAAATAAGCAAAGATATATTTACGAGGCGTTTGATATTGAAACAATTGACGGAAGGAATTAAGGTTTATCAACTATTAACACTAATAGAAAGCAATTATAATTGATCGCATTTGATTCTATTAATAGTAGCAAAAACTACAAGTCTTTCATACATTGGGTGATTTGCAGATTTGTTCAGAATCTAATTTGTAAGTTTAAAATGGCTTTTGCTTTTCTTGCTACTTGTTTTTTGGACGTATTAAGTTACACAGATTTTATCAAAGCCCTAAATGACAATTAATCAGTTGAACAATGTTGTAGGCCAAAGGGCGGAGGATTTATGTAAGAAAGTAAACAAAACTAAATGCTAATATATTCTTTAGTCTTTGAAATACTTTAGTTAAAAAATTCACGATCTATAAATGTATGACAGATAATATCAGAGGGATAAATTGCGAAAAGGTTATGTCAGAGTTTGGGCATTTTGCCATTTAAATTGCTTACAACACCCCGTAGTGTGATACAGAATCTCAACCTGAATACGAATAGATGTTTAAAAACGGCTCCTTTGTTGAATATTTTATAGCAGGTTTTGTAAGGACGCGTCAGATTGACGGAAATTGTGCAATTACTATTACATATGTATAAGTAAATTTGGAGCAGTATTTCATCAAAGTGTCGATGTTTCGTGTTTACTTTAGAGCGAGATGACTTCGTTACGTCATTATACAGAACGTCGGCTTATCAGATCTTGGTTTCATATAAGAGTTATGATCATGTGTCATTAGAGTTTGCACAATGACCGACCGACGGATTCATTAAAACTGAATAAATCGTTGCGTTTCGAACTAACAATCAAATAGAAGGCTTTTGTATGGTCATGCTCTGTTAACCGACTATACTAAATAACAGTCTATGGTCAAATATGGCTACCAAGAGCAACGACCTTTCGAGCGTTCGCAACAAAAATTAACATTCTCTATGGCTGTTCTACCATCATTAACGTAACAGATCAAATCAAATTGTCCGACATTTACGGCTCGAGGCGTTTTTTGTATTATTATTCTTTTTTTTTAGTTAAAACGCCTACGTACGGTGTGCTATATTTTAGTGACTACGTATTGAATGAAAGTGTGATTTCTTAACTTTTTAAATTTTACTAAAGTGACATCATCAAATTTTACTTATTGTTTTAGAACATTATTCATATATCTGACACATTTTATCAGATGTAGTATTCATTTTATAATTTAATCACATATCCAATTACTGTAATTTGATTATTTCACGGCTGTCAATAACATTGTGACAGTATTGGAGTAACTCTTATTTGTATAGTTCACGGTGAGATTAATCTTTTTATAAAAATGCTTTGTCAGATTTTAAGATTAACCTCTTTCCCACCTATCTGACCGAATTCGTTTTAATACCCTCGCTGTTATACCTATACATTCGAATCAACACAGCGGCCAATTAAATAAGTGTAACTTTTAGTCGCTATCAAATTACAAAAACAAGAAATGTTGTGAATTTTATCGTAAGCAAGTGCGATGTTGCAAATAAACTGTACGGTAAACCGCATCTTGATACGTAGACAATTTCGCTAAATTGATCCATAAGTCGAACGCGTAAGAGAAAAGTGCATGCTTATGTCCTAATGTGTAATGACCGGTGTCGCAAAAATTCATTAGCGTATCCACATTCCTTTTCGAGATTGAAATGCCATATTTGTGTCATTTTATATTATTGACAACTGTATGCGTTTACTCGTTATAATAAAGTTTACATTCCCATAAAACCATGTATACCTTAGTGTTAAATTTATAGTTTTAGCTGTATAATAACATGCACAATTGGCAGTGCTATTACGTTTCTTATACAGAGGTCTTCGAGACCACGTGTGGGTGAAATTTACTTCGATCATATATTTACTTAAGCAGTCTGACAGTAAACGTTTCATACCGTGCCAATATCGCCTATATGCTATCGTAATACAGCTCAGAAAGGCGTAGGAGATTTCCGTAGATAAAATGGTACAGCAGATAAGACTCAAGTCTAAAGGGATGTACTTGACGTTAATGGACAAGTTGAAAAATGCCAGCCTTACAATTAAGTGCTGTCCGGAAAATATGATACGAAATGTCTATTAGGTGAAACAATGGGTGAGATAGGAAGGAGTTTATTATTGTATAGATTTTCTCATAACGATTCCACTTTATCGATAGAATTTAGATAGCATTATTTATATTCGTAGTAACTCTTTAACCATACGGTTCGGTATTTGTGTATAGTAAAACTTGATACCTTCTAATCTTTACCTCGGCATAGCCCTTGCAAATATATAAAAATACTAATGATGTTTTTAGCTTAACTAAACATAATACTTCTGGATTTACTGTCTATTTTTATATATTTAACTAGCATAGGACTGTCTTTATCGTACATAAGCATTATGATGAAAGGCCCGCCCTGAGTATGTTAGCATATGAAGTAAGGTTTCAAGTTGAAATATAATAAAGTGAAAAACTTTTATCTGTTGAATTAATTTAATCGTCAGATAGCTTTATCAGTTGTAGTAGTGTAAGTATTAAGATGTATGCTATATAATAAATTGTTTGATGCAATAAAAGTTAGTCTTGCTTCAACCTTTGTTTAATTCACTAAACCGATAACTCCCGCCGTACACAGTGACTGACAAAACTAGCTCTAATCAAGTATAGGTAGTCAACTGTATGGCTACGCCATTATTTAGCCACCCCCTTTCTTCCGTGGATGTCGCAAGAGGCGACTAAGGGATAGCACAGTTCCACTACCACCTTGGAACTTATAAAGTCGACCAATGGCGGGATAACCATACAACTGCTGGCTTTGAAATACACAGACCGAAGGCGGGTAGCAGAGTCTTTGGCGCGAGAAAGCCAGCCCTGCGGTCACCAACGCGCCTGCCCAGCGTGGTGACTATGGGCAACACAAATGAGTTCACGCCATTTTTGGCGCGAACTTGTGGAGGCCTATGTGCAGCAGTGGACTCCGATGGGCTAAAATGATGATGATGATGAAGTAAATTTATAATCGTAATTCTTTAAAGGATTTATAAAGTTGTCCAGATATTTCGTGTGACAAACATTGGTCGTCAAGCTCCCAGCTAAAAATGTAGATTCACAGGTAGGGTAACGGCTTTTAATGGCGTGATAATATTTCAAGTATGTAAGCAAGTAAAATCAAGCATCTTAAGCTAACAAGAGACGTATTGGTCATTAGCTATTCACCATCTCCATTACGACATTACTGACAAAAACGGTATCTGCGAAACAATTTTGCAACTAAGTCTTTCATTGTACATTTTATGAATCATTACATGTTTTGGTGAAGCTACTGGTACCAACGATGTCTTTCGAGTTTCAACTCTATTGATGGGTAGATGGTTTTATTGTTGAGTAATGACCACAGCAAATAGCTTTGAAGTAATTTGTATAGACAATATAAAATTACTTTAAGTAAAATCTATTGTCGTCTTTTATCCAGAAAGTGAAGTAAGAGTCTGATGTGATGCGATACCCGAACTTTTTGTTTCGCAATAAAACCGCAGATTATTCAAGCAAAACGTTTATTGGAAATGAAGTAAAATAGCTGATGAATCTCAACTTTTAACGATTCCTTTCCTACTTTCAAAGCTTATATATAAAATTCTCGTGTCACAATGTTAGTTACAATGCTCATTGGAAACGACTGGACCGATTTTTATGAAATTTTATGTGCATATCGGGTTGGTCTGAGTTAAAGGGGTTAAGTTTGTAAAGTTTGCCCCCGATTAAGGGCGTTTAAAGCATATATGGCAAAACAACGTTTGCGGGGTCAGCGAGTATTTCTATAGAACTTTTTCTAACAATTTCTAAATCTATCGAAGATGGCCACATAACTATATAAATTGATAAGTAAGTAGTTGAAGATTTCAAGATTTAAATATTGAAATAAACTTTACTTAATTTAGAAAGTATTCCTTATTCTTCATACATTTATTTACATATTACATATATCGTTATTTATTACATAAACAGATAATTTAGTTTCTATAGCGACTAGGATATTTAGGAATAAATTTGGTTTCGACCAGAATGTTCTAGTTCACAATCATATTATCTGTCATTGCATTAAAACCTAACATTATCCAATGTCAGCAGCTGAACGACAATCTAACTAGATCTTAGGTATTTCATCACGTTACGTAAGCTTGACGGCCGTTCACATTGCTTGTGACATAATATTCATGTATTTGTAGTTCTATTTCTGTAATCGTGACGTTTGAATCTGATAGAAGTATCTTGTTTGATCCATTAAGATACACATATATTTTTTTCTATGTTAGTAATTTCTAGAATGTTCTTTTCTTAGCTCTATCCAAAATATTCTGTTAAATCAAGTTTCTCAATTACAAAATAGTTAAGAAGATTATTACAAGTTTACGTCTTATTCAGACATAGATATTATATGACAAATTTGAAACGAGCTTTATTAGTAGATACTATCCGACCCGTGCCCACATTTTGTGATGCAAATATATAGTAAAGTTTTCATTATGCTCGCTTTTATCCGACTTGATTTACTATTATTATATACTATTATTTTTCACTGATTTTTTTGTTCAATGACAATAAAATATAGCCTATATAGCTCCTGAATAGTGTAGCTCTTTATTAGTGAAATAATTATCATGATCGGATCAGTATTTGCGAAGATTACCCCCTACAAACAAACAAAGTTAGAAACTTTACCTCTTTTTTATGTTATTAGTAGATTAGTATAGTAGATATTATAAAAAAACGTTACCAAGTTCGTAAATCGGGATTATTTGTTTATAAGTGTCTCTTATGAAAATTTTAAAAAAATAGTTTTAAGAAAATGTCTTTTTACCGATTTGTCTGTCTTGATTTACCGACAGTCAACTAAGCTGTTTATTTGAAATACAATAAACATGAAGACTAAAACATTAAAGTCGAATTATTGCACAGAAACAGTTGCAGTTTTATATTAAATTTTTTAAACTTACAGATTGAGTAATACAGAAGAACCGAAAAATAGTAGCCTCACCATCAAAACCTATGTATAAATATTGATAAACATGTATGCATTTTTTAATACACACATATATATAAACAGTACATATTAGATGCAATGTTATCATTACTAAAGAGTGAACATGTCAGATAAGCATTATCAATCTCACTTTAATCTAGTTGACACGGCTCAAAGTATTTTGGTTCCTATTCTTGGCGTTGTTTTGTGATACTTTAAAACCATCTTACACGTAATACGAGTGAAATGTGTCACGTGTCAGATAAATACCGCTTGTCTACGATAAGAGCTTATTTATCAATTTCTTCTTTTATGTTTTACGCGTTTAGTGCGAGATCTGACGCTTCATATACCTCTTTCTTCATGTAGGAGAAGGCCGCCAACCCGCATTGGAGCAGCGTGGTGGCTTAAGCTCTGATCTTTCTCCTACATGGGAAAAGAGGTGTTATTTCTTAGATAAAGAAAAACATATAATTTTTACATAACAAGATTTCTATATCAATCTAATATATAAAATTCTTGTGTCGCGGTGTTTGTAGTTAAACTCCTCCGAAACGGCTTAACCGATTCTCATGAAATTTTGTGTGCATATTGGGTAGGTCTGAGAATCGAACATCTATTTTTCATCCCCCTAAATGCTAAGGGTAGTCCACCCCTAATTTTTTTAAATAAATTATTTATTTTTTATTTTATTATAATTTGGCGTTGAAAAATATATACAACCCTAAATTTTCACCCTTCTACTACCAACCCACACATTTTTAAATAGCGTTTAGCGGCAAGACAACGTTTGCCGAATCAGCTAGTTTCTATATAAAATTTACATTATCAAAGAGTCTACTAAAACTTAGAGAGGTAGTCTGAGACGTAAAGGTTCTTAAAAAAGTCAGCGTGGTGGAGAGACCCAAAAAGACAGACATGCAAACTGGAGAGAAATATTTGTACACATATATATCACATCCCGAGAGGGAACCTAAACCGCTAACCGTTGATGTTAAAACGCGTACATAGCATCCGCACCACTAGACCAGAGGTACTTTAGTAGCATCAAACTATTAACAACAATTTAGAAGTATTAACAAAGTTAGTAATACTGTACAACTTCAAAAAGGCGATAATTGTTTTGAGATTACTTTATTGAAACAAAATCACTTTGATTTCAATAATAATTGTGTTTGCTCGCAAACGAAAAATAAACCGACTTCAATTACATCGACAAGTATAATACAACGTAGATCGACGAAAAAATAGTCAAGCAACTACGCGTTATCAAAGATTACTCAAAAAGTAGTTATCAGATCTCGATAAAATTTATATGTGACCACATGATAAACATCAGCTTTCGATTAAATTAAAAATTATCAAAATCGGTACACCCAGTAAAAAGTTATTACGGATTTTTGAGAGTTTCCCTCGATTTCTCTGGGATCTTATTATCAGATCCTGGTTTCCTTATCACGGTACTAAACTAGGGATATCCCCTTTCCAACGAAAAAAGAATGATCAAAATCGGTACATCCAGTAGAAAGTTATGCGGTATAATACAACGTAGGTCGACGAAAAAAGCGTCAAGTAAAAACGCATTATTAGATATAACTCGAAAAGTAGTTGTTAGATCTCAAATAAATTTAAATGGGACCAATTGGCATACACCACCTTTCGATTAAAACAAAATTTGTCGAAATCGGTCTACCCGGTCAAAAGTTCTGATGTAACATACATAAAAAAAAAAAAAAAAATACAGTCGAATTGAGAACCTCCTCCTTTTTTGGATGTCGGTTAAAAAACAGTACATTACAATTGGCATTAAAATTGTAACATCAATAAAAACCTTTATATAGTCATCGCATACTGTCGTAACTGTTTCATCAATAAGTATCGACCTAGAAAAGGGACTTGATTTGTGTGCGGCCACTCAAATATTTCGCAGTCGACATATATTATATAAGAGAAATTAATATCTGTATCAATCAATGTTGTGTATGCTATTTTGTCACATTTCATTCCGATACATTTATACAGATAAAGGCCCATTTTATAAATATTAATAATGTAATAGTATGCAAAAAAATCAACATTTTTATGCAACTAGGTCAGCAAACAAGCGTACGGTTCACCTGATGGTAAGCGGTTACCGTAGCTTATAGACGTCTGCAACATCGGAAGTATTGCAACGCGTTGCCGACCCTACCCCCAAATCTTGGAGTTCTGGTCATCTTAGTCACACAGCTTGAAAGCTTGTATTATTTTCAGTTGCTTAGTTGTTGTTCAATTCGCTGTCATAACAAAAGAAAAAATCTTAAATAAAAGTAGCTTAAGTTACTCCTAACTATATCAGCTATCTGCTAGTGAAAGTCCCGTCAAAATCGGTCCAGCCGTTTCAGAGATTAACCGGAACAAACAGACAGACCGACAAAAATTGTAAAAAAATGTTATTTTGGTATATGTATCGTGTATAAATCCATATGCATTTAGTAAAAAGCGGTCATTTTAATATTACAAACAGACACTCCAATTATATTTATTTCTATAGATATATACGTATATATATTTCAATAAACGTTATTTTAAGTACTTTAAGGGCCAAATTATAAACATTCCATAGTAACTGGAGATATATTTAGGGCCACACCTAAAGATTTCGATACCATATCACGAACAGTAACAATGAATAATTTCGAAGCCACAGGTCGGATACCTACGATCTGTTAGTACTTAGTACTTCAAATTTACGAATACATAATGGAAAATTTCAATATTTTTTTTTCGTGAATTAAATATAGTAAATTTTAAGTTTTAATTATTAAGTATAGCTAGATAGGTGTTCGTGTGTGTGTGTGATTGTGAAGTTAGCCCAAAAACATTATTATTGGCATATACTTTTATTTTAATTCGTTATACAACCATTTCGATTAGATGCCTTTTCTTTGATACTACTAGATGAACTAGACTTTGGTACTACAGATATACATACCTATACAGTAATCGCAGCGCTCAATAACGCCAATGATTCGCCAATCTGATTGTTTTCTAGTCCCAAATATTATGTTAAATGTTTACAGATTCGTAGGCACATCTGTGTTGCCCAATTCCAAATCGTGGATTCACTTAATCAACATAAAGGCCGTCAAGTGAGAAGCTTTTTATATATGTATTTACAAGAAAAAAAATATTTTAAAATTTATTAGTTCATTAAGTGGAACAAATATAATTCTATAAACCTAAGTAATTCAAAGAGTTGGAAATGAAATGATAAAAGAAAACTGTTTATTGAATAAACGTTTTTAACTGTACAATGTATGAATGTGAAAGTAAGTAGGGAAACAAATCTGCCGCGATTTTCTGGTATTTTGTCTATCGAGGCCGCTAGGAACGTTATCAAGTTACAAAGTTACAAATTACCCTTACATGTAACCGCTCATTTCCCAAGCGACCGTTTATAAGCACTGTATTATTACGAACACCATTGCTACCTACATTGTAGGCCTAGAAAAATTTGAATCTAGTATTTTATATTGTCCTTTTTTTCATGTTATTGAATTTCGAAGTAATGAAAGAGCAAACAACATCACTTACAAGGGACAGTCAAAAGTTAAACCCTCTGCTGCGTCTGTTTGACACGTGACGGCACTTGTACTGCTAATAATAATACTTTTAAGCAATGTTGTATTGCTGTGGTGTGTAAGGTGACCAGATCTTCCGGAGGATATTGGGGGTAGGATCAGCAACGAGCTTGTGATGCTAATGGTATTGCAGGCGTCTATAAGCTACGGTAATCGCTTACCATCAAGTGAGCCGTACGCTTATTTGTCGACCTATCTCTATAAAAAATACTTCTTCTCCTTACACTAGTAATACAACAATACTACAATACTGTCACTACAACTTCTACAACTTTTAATACCTACTATTTTTCAGTATCCTTAGAATATCTTCAAGCATAATATCATAGGTCCATGATATTAAAAATAATGATAGGTATTGTTATAATTAACGCATTACCATATAATGGTATAAATCTTCCTAATTTGCAGTTTATTATACATTCAGAAAGTGTAACGTTATGTATTTTTATGTACATATTCATCACACACATTGTCTCGTAATCGTGTCGGACGATGCTACATTTGTAATTAGGGTTGAAGCTTATGAATCATTTAAATTGTTACAGTGTTTAAGACAATCGAAATAATATTTCCATCTTAATTATCGAATGTTTACGTTTAGTTAATTATATTGTCTGAAAGCTTTTAGGTGACAACCCTGTTAGGGTCATACACATAGTCCTAAAGCACTTCTAGCACTAAGTTGCTTACCCTAGGAACAGACGATGGTATGTGAAAGATTTTTTTTATTATTATTTTTTTTAAATTATCGTGGGTAGTCTAAAAATTTTTTAATGTCGACCATATTAATGTTCATAGACACAACTCTATTGGGGTTATAAACGTAACACACGAAGCCCAGGGAATATACGTAATGTTTAGAAAGCTGTAACATCACTTTAGGTAGACTATTATGGTTATGAAAAGGACGCTATACTGTTGACCACTTCTAATGGTAGGAATAAAGGAATAGAAATGAACTGACTTGCCCGTTGGTGCTGTTTACAGTTATACTTCTTCCTGCTCCGGGGATTGAGTCAGATTCCTGTTCCGAGTCTGGGGTGTAATGTATATTTGTTTTTGTGTATATTTATCTAAAAAAAAGGTAAATGTATCTTTGTGTTTGATAATGGACATTTAAAGAGACTCAATTTGATTACAGATAAACAACACCAATGTTGACAGTACCGGTGTGGTTGTCATCTGCGTATTGTGATTGGTTGTGACCCACGAAAGTACAAAGCCAGAAGTGTCCAACCATTGACAACCGTCACGGGGACTAACCAGCGCAGTCGCCGTAACGCGGAGATAAAGTGTCATTGTTACAGGTTAGAGGACGATTTTTTAACCGCCTTAAATGTTATGTGATTTTTTATTATTAAGATGTATTTTATATAATGTTAAATAATGATAAATGTTGCGTCATCAATGGCCCTCAGTAGTTAGTGCACCCAATCTCTCCGTATTGTAGATCTAAAGACACAAAATATAACAAAGTTGTAGTACTTCTCAAGTGAGGATGCTTCAGATTTTGCGTGCGTGCCCTACTCGGTTTATTATTATACAGTATTCATAATGTATTGATAAAGATATCGTTTGTAAAATGTTATTTTACATTTCAGAATTTACATAAACAGGATAACTCGCATACCACAAACAATATTCTTAAATAAAGCTACCTCAATGACTTCTAAATAAAATCGTAAGCAAAATATTTTTAAGTACGATCTTAGATTAAAAAAAAATTTAAACATCCGTATTGTAAAGGAACAAAGTCTCAAGTTCCTTGCCCCGATGTTATTCAAAATAAAATAATTCAATGTAAACACACATCTATAAATGTATTTTGTTTACTTGTCTGGCCGTTCATTTTATTCGGTTTTTAACGGTCAGTTACGGATATTTGTTTAAAAGTTACAGATGGTATTCATAGCGGTATTTTTATAGTTTATGGCTAAGTGTTAGATGAAAAGACAATTAATGCTAAACTTCTGCCAAGGTTCTCTAAAAATGTTGAAAATATTTTTTGAGGTAAATTTCTTGACGGACGCTTGACTTGGGGAGTAAGCTGGTAAATACGTGACGAGAGCGTTACAAAAAGTGTGATTGGGCGAAGCGAACGGACCAAGAGCGAGGTGCGAGCACACATTTTCTTTCTCTCTTTCTCTCATAGCCAGTTAAGTTTCGTATATCTAAGACACACTTTTTTTCGAGAAGATGTCAATGTAAATTCATAGTTCTACAAAAACAATTCTTTAAATCAAAGTTTGGATGGTCAAATATACATACGATTTGGTTGTATTGTGAGAAAATTTTAAGACAAGTCAAGGAAGATAACCGTAATTATTTTAACTTCGGATTGGTTGTCAGTTTTTATTTCTCCTACACGGAGAAAGAGGTCTAAACCCAGCAGTGGGATGCTACATGCTAAATCTCTTTATTTATTGAATTTTATCAACGGGTTTACTCGACATGTACCTACTTCGGAAGTTTCCTTCATAAATGAATAAGCCGCAGCATAATTTTGCCAAAACTGCTTACATTAACCACAAACTTGATCGCATCTTAAGCGGAACACTAAGCGGATCTTAAAATAACACCAGGTTACAGAAGTTAGTAAAGCAATTAACACCTTAACGATCCATCCACCATCTTAACGACCGTGTTACTTGTTCTATGTGTAAAATAATTCGTCTTCGAAACTTACATACTGCAAATACTGCACAATATGATATTTTATTCACGGACTAAAATGACTTTTAATGATTTAATAATAGGGATGATTTTCTTTTAAAAGTATTTTGTAGAGCAGACTGCGGTACAATACTTGTCGTGGACACATAGCATTTAACTTTTATTAACGCTGTTATATTTTAAGCCTCTATTTAAGTAATTAGCTGTAAAATATTTTTAAGTGTATTTAAAACTGTACGGGACGTTAACTGGTGCGGAGCACGCGATGTTTTGTTCGAAAGGGTTTTTACTGTGGGAACCTCAAATTCGAACTCTTAAATAACTGAGTCCATGTATCCATAAAATTAAAAAGAAACGAAAATTTTCTTTATTAATACACCCAAAAAAAAATTACTTTCGTTTACACCTTCTTAAGTTACTCCTATTTACTCGTACAGTTTTATCATGCACTATTTTTGCCTACTTTTTTCCTGCTTACCAAATAAGTGCAAGACATAGCTATTTGTGTATTTCGATTATTTCGACGATTCGTTTTATTTATTTCTTATTACATAAAGAGTTGAAATATCCGATTGAATCGAGCTAGATTTCATTCAGATATCTTTTAAAGAAAACAGACCTTCTCGTTAATCTAGATCTGTCGAAGTGTTTCCTTTAATTTTTACAAATACTTCCAACGAGCCGATCTTTATTGAGAACATAGTCGAAGCGAACAAAATAAATGGTTTGACTGACAATACAAGGGTTGACGACCCGAATATACATTGTAAGCAATCATAATTAACATAAATAATTTAAGAAAAGGAATTTTATATTTGCATCAAAAATTTTGTATTTTTTTGGGAAAATGTGTATATTCAAGAATGATTCATTTTTAGGCTATGTTGATTGAAAAATTATTATAAGCTTAAACTGAAATAAATTATTATTTGGCTACATATCTTGAATGTAGAAGATTGGATGATTTTTTTCAACAAAGGTACAGAAATATTAAGAATGAACTGGTAATATTCCTTTTTTTTTTATTGAACAGGTAAAGTGAATTCTTTGAACGGAATTTTTACACTCCGTAATGTAAAGTACTTAAGAGATGATCATTACGCACTTGCATTAAGCTATAAAACACGGGAAATCATCGATATAAGTGGCACATGGTAAATTAGCATCCGTATTTAACAGATCTACTTATTTGAAGAAAGATATTCCTTTACAGTTCCGGGAAGTATGCGAGCCCTATACAAATGTAACAGATGTTTGTACCTAATGTTTTGGAGGTAGTTACCGTGAAGCCAGCCGTATGGTGTACGGATTTAGCCGTCAAAATAAACTTTCAAGGGCAATGCACTGCGCGTACAAGCTAAATTTAATGGACTTTATCTCAAACCAAAATTTGTTCCTATTCATATACCTTTTTATGAATAAAACTTAAGTTATATTTTAATGTTCATACGGGGATTAACGCGAACAAAATTTAATTAATAAATTAAATTAAATTTAAATACCTTAAAAAAAATTTTGTTCGCGTTAATCCCCGTATGAACATTAAAATATAATAATGAAACGCGAAAGTTTAAAAGTTGTTAAAACTTAAGTTAATTGATTATGAAGTTTCGCCGATTTTGTGAAATACAATGGAGCTTCCGTGTAATACGAACAGGAAAACGATTATATTTTAATTGTTTTCTTTTAATGAGACATAATTTATTCGTAATTATTGTATTTTATTTTTCAATTACACAATTATTAGTCAGATGATTTAATAACACATTATTTAGTCTTAGACTTTTGTGTTAATTTTTTTTTATTAATCTAATATTTGATTATTACTACAATTTTCTTTCAATGAATGAAAACCCGAACTACGCATTATTTTCGTACGTTTTCGCCGTTCCGTATTCATATTTCACCAAAAGTCTAAACAGTCGGCTCCATTCTTATCAATCATCAGCTCGCACTTCTCACATTTAGTGAAATAGAACGAGTAAACTTCAGTAAGACGTAAACAATGTTAGCACCGCCTCCGCTAATTTGAACACAGAGCTCTTTGTACACACCGTGTATAAAATAACTGTAAGATCGCTTGGAATACAATACTGTACATTTTTATGTATTTGTATAAAAATCACAGCTAAATAATACTGCTTTCAAGCAGTGTTGTGTCCGAGTGGTGAATAAGGTGACCAAGGCTCCTTGGAGGGTTTGAAGGTAGGGTCGGCAACACGCTTGCGATGCTTCTTGTATTGCAGGCGTCTATAAGCAATGGTGATCGATTACCATATCAGGTGAGCCGTAGCTTGTTTGCCGATCTAGTTGTATTTAAAAAATCTTCAAATTACACTGCACAACAGCATGTCTGATGATTGGGTTATGTTACATGATATTAGTCCAATTGTTAATGACGTTTTCAAATCTGTGACTGAAATTTCTGTATCAGCTCTAGTTAAAAAAATATTACACATAGGTCTTTTTATAATAAAACACTATATATTTAAAGATAATCCTATTTTATTTAGTTTTTAAGTTGAAAAAAACTTTCTTTTATTTGATTTCCTTTTTGAAGCTGAAGGTAGAGAGCTGTTCTGAATGCTCCAACAATAGTCAGCCATCATGTGTGCGTTCCAGTAGCCTTGATAGCGTTCCTCCATCGTACGAAGGTCCTGGTGGAATCGCTCGCCCTGTTCTTCACTTAGATCCCCAAGATTGGCGGGAAAATAGTCCAGGTGGTTGTGGAGAAAGTGTAACTTGATGCTCATGTTACATCCAAGCCTTTGAAAGTGACTCATTAGTTGTTCGACGTGTTGAGAACAGTCAGAACTTTTCTTATTTCCCAAAAAATTTTGAACAAGCCAAACAAACTCATTCCATGCCTTTTTCTCAATCTCTGTCATAATGTCCGTAAAATTTGAGTCTTTTATTAACGATCTTATCTGTGGCCCGTCAAAAACGCCCGCTTTTATCTTTTCTGCACTCAGTTTTGGAAACTTTTTTGATAAAAAACGGAAACAATTTCCATTTTTGTCAAGACCTTTTACGAATTGTTTTATAAGCCCTAGTTTTATATGTAACGGAGGCAAAATTATACGATCCCTTGAAACTAAAGGTGGGTTTATCACGTTCTGTTGTCCTGGAACTAGCGCTTCCCGAGTAGGCCAATCTTTTTTAATCCAATGTTGATTTTTAGCTCTACTATCCCACAAGCAAAGAAAACAGGGATACTTTGTGTAACCACCTTGTTGGCCTAAAAGAAAGTTTACCATTTTTAAATCAACACATATGAGCCAGTTGTGTTCCACATATTTTATTTTGTCCAAAACCAGAGCAATAGTTGTATATTCTTCTTTTACTTTTGTAGAATGTGCAATAGGCAACGACCCTAATTTATTCCCATTGTGTAAGAGAACACATTTTAGACTCCGTTTCGATGAGTCTATGAATAGACGCCACTCACTAGAAACGTAATTTTGTAATCCCATTGCAGCCATTAAACCAGGTACATCTTTACAAAATACGAAGTCATCTTCTTCAGCAAAATATTTGAGGAGATTTTGTTCTCTTGTGCGGTAAAAAGAAATTTTAGTTTCTTTTGTTACTAAGTTTCTTTCTTTTAGCCTAGAAGCCAAAATTTCTGAAGCAGATTTTGACAGTCCCAGATCTCTGATAAGGTCGTTTAAATCACCTTGGTTAAGTGGTTTTGGCGTTTCCAGGTCACATTCAAAGTCACTATCACTACTGTCAGTTTTCGCCTCAAAATGCATAGGCTCCTCCTGTGGTACATCAGCTTGAGGTTCAGGTGATATCTTAGGGCTCAAAACACGTCTATGTGCCGACCGTATGCAAGGATATTCCCATTTGGCTCGATTTTTTCGGTTAATGCCAGTTATGTTCACCAAACAAAAATAACAGTCGTCGTGGTGGTTCACGGGTTCATTCCAGATCATAGCGGTTTCGTACCGAAATTTATTCCTTTTCTTATTTGTCCACAAACGTAGAAACTCAACACACGTTTTGCATACCTTTTGCGGAATCCAAGGCTTATTTTTCATTTCCAGCGGGTGACCAAAGTAGTTTTTGTAAGCCTCATTTACGAACGCTGTCACATTTAAACGATATTCTTTAAACATATACTCTCCGCAAATGAAACAAAAATGATTCGGATCATTCACACAAACTCGACTTGACGATGCCATATCAAATTATATTAAGAAAACTTAATTAATTAATTATTATCAGCAAATTAACAGTGTAACACAGTGAATTTTTAGTGGAAGCTATAACTCGTAAACAAGAACTGTCACAACACAAATGAGGGTATATTTAGAATCAGTGAAGTCAAATTAGTAAACATCATGTGATAAAATTCATTCATCAGACAAAAGTTGCAATTTTGTTGTGCAGTGTTATTTTTCTTTGAAAATGATTTAACGAGAGCCTCGAAATCGTCTAGCCTTACTTGAACATTTTCTCCACTTCATCATCATCATCACTTCAGCCTATCGCAGTCCACTGCTAGACATAGGCCTCCACAAGTTCGCGCCTAAAATAGCTCGAACTCATGTGTTTGCCCATAGTCACCACGCTGGGCAGGCGGTTTGGTGACCGCAGGGCTGGCTTTGTCGCACCGAAATCGTTGCTGGTCGTCTTCGGCCCGTATATTTCAATCCAAGCAGTTGGATGGTTATCCCGCTATCGGTCGGGTTAAGTTCCAAGGTGGTAGCGGAGCTGTGATATCCCTTAGTCACCTCTTACGACACCGTGGGAAAAAAAAATTGTTGAATTATTTTATGAATTTATAGCAATTACTGTATTTAAAAAAAAACAGTCAATTTACTATATTTTTAGTAATAATAAGTAACACAAAACACTCAACTCACTACAGACGGCGCCACGGTCGCTTAGACCGAATATAAAATCATTATATCAAAAATTTCGATCTAGCGGTTACATCGTTCCATAGCTTAATTGGCTAAAGCACAAGCTAAGTAAGTCAGAGATGCAGGTTCGATTCTCGCTGGAACGTTCGATTTTTGATATGATATTAAAAATTGTTCAAAACAAAACAAACGATTTTTTTTATTAAACGCTACTAAATAGTTTGTTTATCCTAAAAACTTTCTATAGAAAAAAATATTAAAAATTTTGTTACGTAAACATTATCTCGTCTTCGTCCAGGTCAAGTGTTAAGTAAGCCTTTATCGGTTTCAAGATAATATATCAAACACCTATCTTTCTGTTGTCAAGATGTTCTCATCCAAGAATCATTATCGTTGGAATAATGATGCAATGCATCTTGAATCAATCGGATTTATAGTCCTTTCTTAGTATATCTGGTTTAATTCTCATTGATCCTGTTCGTTGATTAGATAATGTGAGCATTATCATTGATCAGTGAATATTCTTATATATAAAATTCTAGTGTCACAACGGCTGGATCGATTTAATGAAGTTTTGTGTGTATATCGGGTAGGTCTGAGAATCGGCCAACATGTATTTTTCATATCCCTAAAGTTATAAGGGGGGAGGGGGGAATTATTAAGGTTTCACATATGTGGCAAAACAGCGTTTGCGGGATCAGCTAGTTTATTTATATAAATTGACGACCGTTTTGCTATTACGGTAGATGTCGCGGATTATAACACCGTTTAAAATAATTAATTATTAATTATTAGGCGTCAGGCGTGGTTTTGACGCTTTTGCTTATGCTACTAGTTTTTCTGGTTCCACATTAATCTTACTAGATGCACTTGAGTGAGACATTTAATTATTCTTTTTTTTTATATAAAATATCAATCATTTCCATCAAAAAATTCGTTTCAAATTACATCAATTTATAATTAAAGTTGACCGTATTCCGACAAAAAGAGAAAAGCGTATTGAACGTTTACCACAATGTAATTTCTAATCGCCTCTGACAGTCAACAGTTATCCTATACAACGTCACAGTTGTCACGTTCCTGCGTTTCCAATTCGAATGATTGAGTTTAAATCCGAGCCAATATCTCATAAATTGGTAACGATGTCGCACGTACAAAGCTGGCAGCGGAGTAGGATTTATTGGGAGTATTCAAATTGGCCCGTATTTAACGGAGATTAAGTACAGTTAGTCGTTTACTGCGACACGCTTGTGGTTCGAGTTATAAAGATATATCTACTATGAATGGTTGTAAAATTCGTATAAAACATTATATTGTTTACAGCGTGCTTTCATATTGTGACATTTATATCGTATGAATAAAATGGGTTCGAGATGGGTGCCTTGAGAAACACCTTTTAGATAACTCTTTAAAAATGGAATGATTTATGTATATCATGAACGTTAAAATAGATATTATACTATAGACACACTAAATAGAGGAACTGAACACGTTTATAAATCTATACTTTATAAAAATTAAAATTTAGCAGTTAATTTTATTCTAGTACATGAAACAAGATTTTGTTGAACGGTATTATACAAAATTACGTAAACAATATATGAATTAATCAGTGATGTACTCATTATTCCTAAATTCCTTTAAAATTAACCTCTTGAAACAACGCAGACAACAAAGACTGAAAATTTAAATGAGTGAAATCGTAGAACACTGGAAACTCAAACGCAATTAGTATTTTACATTCCCATTCAGAACAAAATACTCGAGAAGAGCACAAGCAATATGTAACATTTCAAAGCCCTGTATTCGCAAGGTCGCAGAATAACCGTCACGCGTTCTTACATTTTATGAGCTGGCGCAAGTCATTCTTACTATATTTAACAATGGAAGTGAAACTGTAGTGTAATATTTTATTACAGAGAAATTTTGTCACTCGTTATAAAGATATTTTATACTTAAAAATTGTGTCATCATTAAACGTCTCTCTTGAATGAGATCTCCATTCATAGTCGTAAACGCAGTTCTATTGCCTTTGTATGATTGTGTATCTTAAATTTGACAGCGTTATAATTAAGAGAAAAATAATTTAAAGCAACAGAGATTACGTAATAAACAAGTCTTCTAAAAATGATGTTGGATTTAACACTCTAATTAATAAAATTTATTTTAATCAAGATGATATGCCATCTTCATATATCAAGATAATAAATTAAATTAACTATAACGTGAATAATATGCGCGCGTATTTTTTAAAATAAATTATAAATAATTACATCTTTGGACGTTGGTATCATTTATTTGAATATTATGGTCGAAGATTCAGGTTATTTAACTGTTTGTATCGCTTTTACGAAAACAGAATTAGCTGTTACAAATATTATAATGAAAACAAGTAACAGAAACTTGTACCATTCTCTAACTGGACAAAGATCTTATAAATAGGCAAGAGTTGTGGACTGTGAATACGACCTGTCAAGCGCAGTGAATCTGAGATGAGCTTGATGGTGACACATCGTCTCTAATCCTTGATCTCATAAACACTCAACCTTTAGATAAGATCGCTACAAGTCTAGAACATTTGCTAGTTTATATCATGATGTAAAATGTAGTTATGCAGCAAGAAGCCTTTGCCCTTGCACAATATATTTATAGATCCAAAACTATTGTTTTTTTTTTTTTATATGTGTCTATAATTGTCTATAATTTATTTTTTATTTTTTTTATTTTTTTGTCACAAGTGCTTCTATACTAATGTGGTGGGCGTCATCACATATTTATAAAACAAGCTTTGTAATCATTAAATAAATACACGCAAAAAAGTGTGCAAAGTTGTCTAAGCGTTTTAATCAAGAGATTTCGGCTGTCAATTCGGATGATCGTAATGTCTAAAGGCCGGTAATTACAAATTTCACTGAAGCGTCAAGAAGTATGACGTTGAACCTGAGAGTTACCGTTCCCATAACGGTGCGGTCGGTCGCGTATGAACCATAATTAGCAGGAATTATTCGCTTCTCGATAAATTTCGAGGCTACTGGATTTTTAATGGTTAAACTATTGTGGACGGCGGTGAGACTATAATTATTTTTAACCTTGATTTCCTTTTAAACTAAAATATTAATTAACTTTAAAAGTTTTGTAACTGCTGACTCATTTGAAGATACGATTGAAATTATTGTAATACTTTGAATAACATTTAACGTCGTATCAACTTGATGCTGTCAATATGAAACAGAGGTTCATAGCGACCATCTAATCAAACTAAAATATCTGCGTATTAAATAGTGTGCTAATATGGTTTTGATAGTTATATAATATTTACAAATAAATAGAATTTTAGTTAATAAAATCCTATTTCTCATATATGTTTAAAATTTTAAATATAAAGAAAGCTAAAATTTAATTCAACACCTGTGAACGCAATAAACATTTAAGACTTTAACTTCAAAGGGTTTACATATTACGAAACGTGTTTATCACAGAAAAACAGATTCTATCTAATGTTATCCTGCGACTCTACCCGGCGGAGCACCGTTAGCGCGGTATTTGGGTCGGCCTGCCCGTAACAGTATGCCACGAGACTGACGATGTTATTTATATCAATTAACTGGCCGTCGCCGAATGATTTTTATATATTTGTACCGCTTGTTAACATTTACTGGTTTGTATTCGCATTATGATTATAATACGCCAAATCGCTCTTCATTATCTTCCGTACACAGATTGAGGGTATTTACACATTTATTATTTTATTGAATTTTTTGTCAATCAATACGACATTTAATGTTATAATAGTTATAAAAGTCAGTAAAACATTTCCAATAGGAATCTGTTCACATTTAGTACAGTCTAATTATCAAAATCGGATTTTCCAAAGCAAAATTCGTAGTGGTAGATGTTTTCCCTAATGTTTACGACTTGACCCGTAATGTAGGACGTCACGTTACGTGACATATGATCGTTTGTGATGGAATGCCATCGGGTTTTGTCATTTATGCGTGACGACGCGTCCAATGCCATTGTGACAGCGTGTTTTGAATCTGGTAATATCAGTGAATGACCCCCTTAGCAACGCTTTATAGCGAATGGGAATTTTTTTTCTGGTAGTCAAATAGTTCGATTTTGATACTTAGGTACTGATGCAACTAGTATAAACATTTTTCTGAATTACTTATGACGGGGAGCATTATTCTATGATAGAGTTTTCTATTTCATATTTTGTATTATAAACTTACCGCTATATTTAAATCTCTTGAATGAATGTCTCCTACCTGGAAAAGACAAAAAAAAATTAAGTACTACGTTTTTTAAATTCTGTTCATCCTAATCAAAAGCGTTATTTACGAGTTAATTTCATAATAAACATTAATACCAGAAAAAAAAATAACATAAAGTTAAAATCAAGACTGGCCAACATATCCGTTACAATTACAAAATGAAACCATATCGACGAAATAAGGTTTATTGACATTATCAGTATTGCTCATAAATTCTCAAACATTAAAGCCAGTTATGTCTTAAAAATAACCAATAACATAAACTTAATTGATTTGAATGTATACGAAATTAGTAACACTATTTTACAACTTGATACTGTGTGGACGGAAACGGCACTGGGTCAGTTTCATCTGTACATAATTAGCGAAATAAACATAACGCTAAACGGTAAAATACTGCCTTCCTAAAAAACAGTATACGATATACATAGCTTTAACGACTTTAAAATTAACACGTATAACTTAAAAAATCGTTAATTTGCCATTAATTCCGCGTTTAAAAATTTCACCGGTTAATTGGAACTGTCAAATTATGAATAAATATCGAGTAATTTCGAAATTTAAACGTAATACAAAGTATACGAAACGTGGTATTTAGGTCTAAAAACATAAAACAGAAGCCACATACGAGCAGAAGGAAATTCATCAAGAGCGACAGGCAAATGGGATTCTAAGATAATCTTGTTATGTGCTACGTACGTAAGCTGTACGGGTCTTTGACCTTGGAACATTTTGTTGACGGCAAAATTATTCGAGCGATATTAAATCAAACTAATATTGAAAACACTTATTTCCGATATTAGATACTATAAATTTACGTGTTGTGTTTCTCCAATTATGCTTTAATTTGCTGGTGAGTTATAAATTTTTTGATAATTAACTAAACTTCAAAAGAATATTATTCAACCGATGTTAAGATTTCACACATTATAAAAATTTTCGCTACAATTTACTACCCACTTCTATCAAAATGTACCTCGAAAATTATTATGTAGCCTGTATCTAATATCTTCGTTGTGGCCTTAAGCTACATGCCAATTTTCTGGCAACTTAAGCAGCTGATCAAACAAATATCCTTTCAGACACATTGATAAAAAGTAAGACAGATATAATAGCAAGGATATTAACGAAACTAAATAATTCTTCCACGCTTCATTATTCCCCGCTTGTTCCGCTCATAAATCGAAATCAACGACATTGACGTATTAATAGCTATCTTACGAGACGTTAAACTGTATCGCAGAACACTATTCCTACTTTTTTCATGTCAAACTGATGGAAAGAGACGTATTTATTTTGCAATACTTCCATACAAATTACTTACTTAGCAGTGATAAATGAAGTCATCATTTTCAGATACATTCCACCTTTATGCATGCCAATTTCAAAGTCAATAAGTTGCGGTCTTGGTATACTCGACCCGAGATATTTGTTGGAAACAAAGCGCATTATTGGTTAACTAAAAATAGTTTTACACATAATCAGAAACAAGACGATAATTTGAATGTAGACATTCCACATCTCCACTACCAAGTTAATATACATACTAAAGCCCATTTATTTCTAATACCACATCATTGTATGATGACCCTCAACGAGGAAGTGGCACAGCGCAAAGTCCGCGAGTCCTACAAACTGGCAGATGCGTTCCGAATGCTGTTAGACCAATTACGACGTACGACAAAAAGTTGCGCGACGATGTAAGCCAGTGGGATCGTGGAGATGAAAAAGCGTAATGAGCGTAGGTTTCGAGTGTGACGTGAGAATGTGGGCTTGTCCTCCTGACCATCCTACGCAGTTCAAGAGAGTTACATTTTGAGGTAATGTGACTAAATAACCTTTAAAGCGTACGTAAAAGCTATTACCTACTACCTTACAAAACAAAGTTTACTAATTGGACAAAAAAGGATATTCTATCAAAATGACATCCCAAACCAATTTCATCATCCCACGCAGTTCAGATTAGTTGCATTTTGAGAAAATAAACTTATAAGCATATAATACACAGAGATTGTAACAATAACACAAAAAATTTTCCCAAAAATTTGTATTTGAGACAATTCCATCAAAATATCAACTTTTATACCAACATCTATATTTAAAGATTTTTTTCAACTAACAGATAAAACGAAAGTAAAGAAGTAATATAATTTTATAGCTAGTTTAAATTCACATTTTTTTGTTAACAAAATAGAACACGATTATTTCAGTGGTTAATTGTCTGACATCTAGCAAGCGTTTAGATTCACAATAAACGAGATGGATAAAAAATAAATGGACGTGCGCACGCGCCGCACTGGGTCAATCCGCGCGACGAATTGTACAACACGAATGACACACCGGCCTGGTTAACCGATAATGGGTGCGCTATAAGTGAGATGATAAGCGGAAGCTTGAAATATAGCTTATGTTGATCAAGATTTTTGGCAACGCCTTCTAACCCAAAGCAAAATCAGCCTTATAATCAAACAATGAGATTCAAAAGAAGTGTCCAGAAGTTTATTAGAACCTTTTAAGGAAAATAGTATGGACAATAAAATGAAGAAATGACAAAAGAATACTTAGTAACAAGAAACTGTTTATAATCCAATACTATTTGTAACACGGAATGAATTCTATTAATTTAAAGTGACTGATGCAAGTAACAGTTAGTCGAATTCCAGAGTTATGAGAGTTTGGCACGACATACTGTTATGTGTTAGTGGCGCTTGTGAATTCGGGAGCAGATATGATTGATTGGGGCAAGTCGAGTGGTATTGAGAGCGATGTCGACACGCAAAGTATTTTGTGGTTTCATTAACAGAGTTAATATAATATACCGTTAAAATTACTAAACGAGGTACGTTTAGATTTTCATAATAAGAACAAAGCGTTAAGACATACGAGTGTAACTACGTAAGATTTTATTTCAAATTAGAAACTATAGTTTTTTTTTATATTTATTTATACACTTCGGGATATCTAAGGAAAAATAAGAAAAACTTTCATAGTACAAAGACAAACATTTCCTATTAATATAGATAATGATGACTTTATTGTAAATTATTTGTTTCAATAAAAAAAAAAACTTTTTTTTGTGATTTACCAATTTTATTTTTCCCAACAAGATGAGAAGATGTTGGTACTCAAGTAGGTAAACTAAAAAAACATTAATTTGATCATTTCCTATGCCTCTAAGGCTAGATTTAGAAAAGTTTATTGCAAGAACAAGTTATAAGAAAATATATATTTAAGAGTAATGTAGATAAAGTAGATGTTATTTTAATATTTCAATATGACTTCATCAAGAATCTAAGCAATATATCCTGTAGTCAGTATAAATGATAATCTATCCTTTTTTTACAGACCATGTCTTCATTAATGGGATTGCCGACACTTGAATAGACTTTTTAATATCCGGCCTTGCCAGTAGATACAATTCAAACCTTTTCATAGCCAGAGTCTAATCTAGAAGTCTAATTCCACAAAGATATCAAAAGAAACCTATCAAGTATATTGTTTACCCGCGTCGATGGCGCCTGCAACGACGCCGAAATATTGGGAGTTTCAAAATATTAATCCCAGTAACTCCTGTAGAATACAAAATATTTAAATATATCGTGCTAAAAACAATAACGTTAAAGTTATCGGCACGGATGATGAGCGCTGACTTTCAATTTTTTTCGGATATAGATACAAATCTTCAATGAGTAAAAATTATTCTTAAATTGAACTATTTTTTTTATGTTTATACTAGCTGCCCGGATAGACTTCATTCTGTCAAAAGTAAATAGTAAAAATAAATAAAGCAATTTTTTTTTTTTGAGAAAAAAATCGTGGGCCTTAAGGAACATACAAAAACAATAAATTGGCCAAATAAATGCGCTTAGCAACATTCATTTTTATTTGTATAGAAGAGAAGACATACTAAACAATTTTTTTTCTGTTTGTGACCCCTGCGCCGTTGCGCAATCTTTTGTCGCCGTGCCTATAAACTATAACGTTGAAGTAGTCAATTTATAGGCAATAAAATCTATGAGGGCTGATTCAGGTCAATTTAATAAAAATTTAAAAATCTTTCTTAAAGGCTTACTTTCAAGTAAGCTAATATCTTTGACATTTCAATATCACATCACGAATAAATTGAGCTAAAGTGACAAGGATTAACTTTGAGTTTGCTCTCACTGTCACAATTTTGATATCGAGAATTACATTCGTTTTTAAGGATTAAAAATCGTGATTCATTTTAGTGTCCTTAATGGAAATGAAAATTTTATTTTAATTAAATATAATTGATTTACATTTTAAAATATTCCTTATAATGAAACATTTTTCTGATTTTATCGCGGTTTATTAGGTTAGTTTCGAATACTTTACAGCAACCATGGTAACGGAATTAAAATATTCCATGTTTGAAGTTCTTTAGACAACTAAAATGTCTCGTAAAAAGCGTAATTAATGCAGTGCCAAACACATGCTTTTAAAATCATTACTTGTTCGGATAATTAATGTTATTTTGTTCCAAGAAGAGTGAGATTTAAAGCTTGGAGCAAAGGTATTTATTGACTACGTCAATAAAAAATTACAATTCCATTAAAAATTAGCTGCACCTCTAATGGTACAAATAAATTACGACAGTATACGCTTCAGCCTGTAATATCCCACTACTGGGCATAGGCCTCTTTCCCTATGTTGGGAAGGATCAGAGTTTAGTCCACCACGCTGCTCCAATGCGGGTTGGCGGATATATTCTACAATGAGTAACGATCGTTATCAGGAGGACCTGATAACAACCGGAACCGACGGCTTAACGTGCTCTCCGAGGCACGGTGGGGAGACCCACAAGGACTGCACAAATACCCAGACCACGGCAAACACCTGTATGGCCAATACAAATGTTTGTCATGTGCGGGTATCGAACCCGCATCCGCCAGCGCAACAGGTACAATCTATAGCTGTGACCGTTGCGCCAACGCGGCGTCACGAATTACGACAATATATGTTTGGATATTCTCATGTTTTTGTACTTTTTAGTTACTCTTTTGACCATCTTTCAAGATGGAGCATCAAGCAATTTAGAGCATAATTGTTAACATAAATATTATTGTCATGTTTGTGACAGCTTCATACGTTACAATAAATTTTATGCCAACGTCTTATATCAATTGCGCTGTGAAAATTATTATCAAGCAATAGCAGTAAATGTTTTATGAAATATATTAAATCTGTCCACGATGAAGCTATAACAGAATTCCGCGTAGCGCTAAATTTTCCAAACATACCAGTGTCATATGGTCGACGAACATTTCGCTGCGAACCGGTCAAGCGGCTTTGTATCCAGCTCATCGCGTATCGTTCCGAATCGACCAAATCACATGGATAAATATTAATTATCATTTTTTTTAACTTTTGGAGATCCTTGTACGTGTATAGTTTGTGGTTAATAAGATTTTAGTTTTCCATTTTGTTCAATAATTTGATTTTATTATTTGCAATCTATAAGAAGAACAACTATCATAAATATGATACGGCGCGATATTATTATCACTTAGTGACTATTTTGGTAGAATGATTAAATTTTAAATAGGTATATTTACTGCTTCACTTAATAGTGCCTATCGTTCGTTGTAATATATTTTTTCTGTGATATTTTTATACAACTATGGATAAATATAAGATTTACAGAATAGATAAGTTTTATACAAGTAAATGTAGGTAAGTTTTATACATTTAATATATTTTTTTTATATCACTAGGTTGGCAAACAAGCGTACGGTTCACCTGATGGTAAGAGATTACCGCAGCCTATAGACGCCTGCAGCACCAGAAGCAGCGCAAGCTCGTTGCCGACCCAATCCCCAATCCTCAAGGAGCTCTAGTTACCTTAATCACCAAAAGAAACACAAACCTTGCTTGAAAGCAGTATTATTTAGCTGTGATCTTCTGTAAGGTCGAGGTACTTCCCCAGTCGTGCTGCTCCATATTTTGAGCAGGAAATTCCTGCTGTGCCCTACCTCAGTTAGACGTTCTACGTCCAAAATACCAAAGAACAAAAAATAAACATGAATATTATATATTTAGAAATTGGACTATTCAAATCAAGTTTTATTAAATATACTGTCTTAATAGCCGACACTATTAATATTCAGATTAACTTAGCAAACTTGACCATAAACCAAATGCTGTTTAGAATTTTGACAATGATCTTCTAACGTTTCCTGGTGTAATTTACTTAAGATTTACAGTGAAATTTAATGGAGCTAATATTTTAGTTTTATCGTAGAACAAAATCGTAATTTTGTATTTAAGTTGTAGTAATTTTGAAATTATAATATAATAATATTCAGCTGCTTGTCAGAAATGGCTTATGTACATTTCATGTTTATGAACTTATCCGATTTTCAAGTGTAAAGTGTTCTATTGGTCTTCTTCGTAATAATTACACTCTTTTAAGCGCTTTTTTTAAATCCTAAATAAATAAAAAAATATCAAAGATACATACAACATCAATGTTACAAAAATCAATCAGTTTCATGTTTTATGGGGTGGAATTAATAATTTACATAATTTCTCATTGCAAAAGTGTTATTAAACATCTTGTTCCGCACAAGACGACCTGCCAATTATGAAGATATTCGTCCCACTAACCGCTGTTACGAAACTCGATGCATATTTTATATCTCAAGTTACCGAAGCGCCATCGTTAGTAGAATCATTATAGAATTCCAAAGTACTACTAAATATGTATTAGGCAGTTTCTTGTAATAAAAACATGATATTATTGTATTATATAAAAGATTATTTTACAGTAATTGTTATTACAATATTCGCTTTCTAGTAACGTCGTGTGTTCATCCGTTCGGAATCGATATCTGTTGATCGATAGTATCAAACATCGAGCGAAAGTTAGTTGTTTTAATCGATATTAATTGCGATGACATCGCATAGTTGATCGATGCTGGTGTATTGTAGTGTAAACAAAACAAACAGTTTACGATTCATTATTTAATAACAAAAGTGAAAAACATCAATCCAAACACATAAAAAAATACAAGACGTCATCAGTAAGTTTAAAGAGTAGGAGATTTGTTAATAAATAAATAAAAAGATATTACTGTTCCTTATGTACTTTTTTTTCCTCATTTGATTTATCTGAAGACAATAAGTAAAGGACATTATATATATTTTTTACTTTCCTGTTAGTCTATGACAATTATGTGTGCTTTTTGGCACAGAAGTTTAAGGTTAAGTGAAAGAAACCTTCATGATGTATAAGACTCCTTACAATATATCAGTCAATGTATCATATTTGAATTAATATTCAAATATGTAATTCAATGTTATAATTAGATACTAATAATGAAAATTCTCTAAATTAAAAACCAGTATTTATTCAACGTAATTCTAGACACTAGATAATATATTTAATTCTAGATCTTTTAATAGAGATAGGACTGAGTCAAGATTTTTCTCAGGTCAATCCCGGTGTCAGTTATATTGTTCACGCATCGTGACCATACTAACGAGATTGCTTTCTTTCCATTTCACCCCGATTTCACTCCGGCTCAGGTTCTGATCCGAACGATTGAATTACCTAAGTATTAATTACATTATACTGACGCTGATTGAGAATTAACGTACAATCTAATATTATAAAGCTGATGAATTTGTTTGTTTGAACGCGCAAACTACTGATAGTGATAGTCCATTTACCGATAGTCCATTTACCGAAGGCTATATGTAGGTTATAGGTAGAATATATCGCTGGGCAGTTAGAGTTTTTTATGCGTATTTATAATCTATTTGTTAGTAAATAAGGTTGATTGTTAATTGTGTTGGGTTGATTCTTATTTGTTACTGTTGGATTTTTATGAATATGTAAGTTTTTGTAAGGCTTATATACCCTTTGTGATTATATTTATGTTAGTGTCATGTTTTTTGATATGTGATTTTAACGTAAGGTATTTAAATGATTGCTTTGTCTGAAATATAAGAGGTTATGATAATTAAAGGTTTAAGAATATTTATGGCATACACAATATTATTGATAGATAACCGTTTAGATTTCTCTTCAAGTATAATATATCTTTCTAACACATCCAATTACCTTATCTAAAAAAGATATAAAAACTTTTTCCTAACTTCACTTTTTAATTTAATAATCTGTTGCTTTAACAAGTCAGAAGTTATTCGACACTCCATGTTAAATTTTTTTATACGTTAACCAATGAAAAATTGGCGCCAAACAATTTGACAGATGTCATTAATTTTTTAAACGCGTTCCGAGCGTCACATACTCAGCCATGTTAACCAAATCGCTGTGACAAGGAGTCGAGTAATAGCACATTTATTAAAACGATAAACGTGTCAGAACGGTATTTTCATATTTCTACCTAAATATACATAACTAGTCAACTTTTAACGCGATTTAATTAATTTAACTTGATTGTTAAAACAATTACAACTAAAATAATCATGTTAAAACCATTATTGATATATATTTACGACATACAATAACTGTTACATTAAAAGCCATAAACTTTAAAATATTCAATTACTTTCTTTTTTTTAATTACTCTATTAACGTGTACAGATAAAAATCAATTATAAATGTTTATTTTTTAGCTGTAAACAGATTATAAAACACGTGACATATGTCAGTCTAATTGAAAGCTGTCATTGAGCTGTCAGTTGGGTTTTATTTTAGAGAAATTAGTGATCTTACGAGTGCCAAGTTTTTGTGGGCTGACATTGATCTTGATCTTGTGTTAAATGGATACAGGATGAACGACGATGTGTTATGGAAATCGATTTAGCATATAGCTTGTATGACTCATTGTTTTAAGTCTCAAAATATCTGTTCACATTATTCATTTGATGCTAGGTACACAATGTTTTGCATTTGTTTCCGATATATTATATACACATCTACACATTATTGACCATGGATATTTTACATTTTATATATTTCTCATTTTTATTTTAACTGTGTTTTACTACATCAACTCAACTTTGTCTACCTTAACTGTCTAATTTAAATAATGTAAAATCCGAAATTGGCTTTTGTTTGGATACTCTGTATTGGTTAAAGAAAGATAAAATTTAGTTGTGAATTTCTGTACAAATAAATAAATAAATATAACAGGTGAACTCGTGGGTGATACAACAAATATGGCAAAAACCTCGTCTTATACATACATTACAGTACTATTGATATAATTTATTATTGGTTACATAAAAGCTTGAAATTTTATTATACTGAAACATTTTTAATCACGTCTCTAAAAAAAATTATATGTGATTTAGTTTCAAACTATGTCGTAATTTTTACAAGATATGTTGTCACGTCAATATTTTTCATGTTTTTTTTTTTTCGATCAAATGATAATTATATATATTTTTAGTACCTCACTAGTAATGACCTTATTGTAATAAATCTAATCTAGCATCCATTGTTTTAGATTGGGAACGAACAGTTACGTTAGACGTTTTTTATGCAGTACAGTGTATCAGTATGGTACAAGTTACACGACATTAATTGAAGAGTCATATATTTGTTGGCGGAGCTATTTCTCTTTGAAGTAAAACTTCCTTACGCATGCTTGGCTTGGGCGATGCGATCGGAAATTGCAAAGGAGATATAAGTTAGAGATTTAAACACTTAGACATTTAAGAAGCCAAAGAAGTTTTACTTCAGTGGTGTGGTCACAATCGTTTTATTTTTATTTTTCTCCTAATCTTAAATCCCAACTTCTGTTAACAGCTTAACCTCTCATCATTACAGTCTATACAGTCCACTGCTGGACATAGGCCTCCACAAGTTCACGCCAAAAATAGCGCGAACTCATGTGTTCTGCCCATAGTCACCACGCTGGGCAGGCGGGTCGGTGATCGCAGGGCTGGCTTTGTCGCACCGAAGAAGCTGCTGCCCGTCTTCGGCCTGTGTATTTCAAAGCCAGCAGTTGGATGGTTATCCCGCCACCGGTCGGCTTTTTAAGTTCCAAGGTGGTAGCGGAACTGTGTTATCCCTTAGTCGCCTCTTACGACACACACCGGAAGAGAGGGGGTAGCTATATTCTTTAGTACCGTAGCCACACAGTAACCTTAACCTCTAAATAAGACTAATTCCACTTCAAGTTTACTTCCCCTACAGAGCATTTTGTCAGATAAATCTACATCTCTTCTCCTATATTGGGAAGGAGACATTTGCCGAATGTTAGCAGCAGCAGTTTTGTATTCATAACCCAAAATTTTTTGTATTAGAATGATTGGCAGGTTATTGCTAATAAAAATAATTAGTTTACAGATTGTGACTCTGTACGACTTTACAACGCGCATTCGTTCATGTCCTTATTGATATAATCATTAATGCTTATAACTTGGGACAGTTTTACATTTCTTAAGCGGTTCACTTCAAGACATTTGCAATGATCCGGCACCTTTGGCAACTTCCTTGCTGTGTTGAAGGCCGACAACGGCGGAATGCATCATTCATTACTTTGCTTATATTTAAATGTTATTTACATTTCGTTATTTATTACGTACGTTTAATGGGAAGTTTATTTGCAATATATTATGAGTACGATTTTTAATATTTACATTTTAAAAGTTATAATGTATTTTTATTAAGGAAAAGAATTTATAATAAATTTTGATTTTTTTGATTTGAGAAATTGAATTTATAATGAATTTGTGTCCCTCGTTAATTCGTTTCACTTGTTTTACACCCATCTTGAATCTTACCAATAAAATTGACTGATAAAACAAACAGTGATTACACATTATACCCTCTACCATCTCCTCTGCTCCTAGGTTGCCTGGAAGAGATCGCTTTTCAGCGATAAGGCCGCCCTTTGTGCCTTATGACACTTTGTTAAAATCAATCTGATATGTATTATTTGTTTTGATGTACAATAAAGTGTATTATATAATACAATCATGTTACACACCTACATTGCAAATGCATAGTAATTACAGGCCCTATAAACTAAGAAATACCCAATAACTACCTCTTGAAAGCCTAAAAACGGCATGTACTTAACATTTTACCTGTTAAATCTTAAGATTTACGTGTTTTAAACAATTAATTTTACACCCCTAGATTAAGAAAGACAAACACAACATCCCTATCCCTATAATATTATAAATATGAATGTAAGTTTGTTTGTTACGCTTTCACGCGAAAACTACTTAACCGATCATCATGAAACTTTGTACACATAATCTTGGAGGTATTAGAAGTAACATAGAATACTTTTTATTTTTAAAAAATTCGTTGCGAGCGAAACCGCATGTAAAAGCTAGTAGCAAATATATAAAAATAGCTTAGCAAAAATTCAGGCCACGAATTTAGGGCACCTTAAAGCACATGTCCTGTATAAGCGAGGTACTTGGACACTCCAATCTAAAGCTATGAATGCTGCTCAAGATGCAAGCTTGAGTTGAAAATGAATGTACTATACACACACGGTACTTAAGTTTAAACAAAAATAACTCTTTTCAGCGTAAAATCCTTCAAGGCTATTTAAAACTAGAAAATATACTTCAGTATTACTATACGCCAAATGGTTTACTTCTCCTGATATATCGTAGCTATTTATTATTATACAACTGGGTCTGTAAACATGCGTACGGCTCACCTGATGGTAAGCGATTACCTTACTCACCAGAGGAACACAACAGTGCTAGAAAGCAGTATTATTTAGCTGCGCTAAAGAGCTTGAGAACAATATTATCTTAATATATAAAATTCTCGTGTCGCGGTGTTTGTAGTTAAACTCCTCCGAAACGGCTTGACCGATTCTCATGAAATTTTGTGTGTATATTGGGTAGGTCTGACAATCGAACAACATCTTTTTTTCATACCCCAAGTTATAAGGGGAGATCAAGGGGGGTTAATAACATATATGGCAAAACAACGTTTGCAGGGTCAGCTAGTAATCACTAGCTGATATAAGTAGTAATTATAGCTATATAATTATATAAAATATATTTCATATATCTCTTTTTACTTATATTGTTATTTTTCATAACGTTCAACACGTAATCGTTAAGAAACTAAAACAAATCTCGTCGTACTGTTCTATTAATAACTTTTAAAAATCATGTGCCTTCTTATTATGCAACTAACATAGGATCAGTCATTACACCAGACATATTATACCAATTTCATCTTTATACACATATCTTGAAATTACTTTTTCCCTTGCATGTAACATTATCATTATTCTTATAACCTGTAAAGAGCACGTACGTGTTTATGCATGGAATTTCAGTCTCTATTATAATTACGTACATAAGAATTATAATCGTTTGACTAGTTTCGATGCACACCCCAGTCTGTTAAGACCATCAATGATATCCTGGAACAAAACCACGTTGACATTTACTATTGTAACAAATGCGTTAACTTTTCAGACTCGATGCGAAAACCAATCTTATCTTCCTACGATCAAGTCAGAAATTCCCTTAAAATCTGTACATATTATCATTAAAATAAGTTTGAGTCTTATGTGTAACTACTAAAGTACATTTTACATTGTACTGGTTTTAGGTAAGGTAAAGTACGTGCCCAACAGCTGTTTTGTCTGACAAGTCTTTGTTAACAATTTTCGTCGGCGCTAAGGTACAGACTACAGAGTGAGTCCTTTGTGAGTGTAGGACCTCTAGAGAGGTAGCGAAATGAGTACGGTATGAATAACCCTTTAGTGGGTTTTCGTTGTTGAAGAAACAAGAATTTTTCATTTGCAAATGAAAAGAGCTCTCTTAAGGCTCGGGAGAAGCTCTCGGTATCCACTTGTGTGAATGCAAACGAATGTCCATATATTATTATCCTAGGATATTGTCCTCGGTTTGTCTGTACGGAATTATCTTTTATGGGTAGGTTTGTGATGAAAAAAATTGCATTTGTCTTACAACACGTCTCGAATTGTGTTTGTTTACGCAGTGTTGTCAAAATTGTTGTTGTTATGAAAACATGTTATCACAAACAGCTTAAAAACCAGTCGACTAACAAACGTAAAGAATCTTTGATTTTTTTTTTAAATAAATTAATATCTATAACATAAAAATAAGGTTTGTGGCAAAAGTGGACTTATCTCTGAAAGAGATTTCTTCCAGTAAGTGCTTCACATAGCGAGGCAAACAGTGCAAGAAGTATTTTGTGGAAAAGAAAAAACAACTTTACTCGAATAGGCTTTAAAGGCATCTTAAATCGTCACTTTTCAAATAGTATTTTTTTTTTACATAAAAAACACTACAAACAACACACAAATTCTGCGGAACACTTGCATGAGACATGCAGCATTGCAGACGATGAGACATGCGATAGATGAACGAAAATTTTTGAGGGGATAGAATAAAAGTTTCACTTTAAAAAAAAACTACTAACTTACTTAAATTAACTTATTAACTCCTTTAAGTAATACTCAAACGTACTTAGTAATATTAATACAGGCGTATATGTTACAGCTATTACGTTCTCACCTGTACTTTCTCTATGCCACTGTAAAATAGACTGACATTGAAAGTGATTTCTAAGAAACGAAAGGGATGAGTTATCTGGTCATCACGCGAAGAGAACATTTTCCTGATTGCATTTTAACCTGTGGGAACTAATACGTAATTCTGTATTCAATAACAGGGTTTTATTATAATGTCGTTTAGAACATAAATAATGTAAGTTTTTTCGATAAAATGGAAGTATTACAACAATTGGATTCGTATTGAGAGATCGTTACTCTTAGTAGGAACATATGCGCCAACTCGCAATGAACCAACGTGGTGGGTTAAGCTCTGACCCTTCTACACGAAGAAAGAGGCCTATGCCCAGCAGTGGGATCTTACAAGCTATATCGTCGTACGTATCGTATATTTTTATATATAAAATTCTTATGTCACAATGTTAGTTACAATACTCCTCCGACACGGCTGGACCGATTTTTAATAAGTTCTGTGTGCATATCGGATAGGTCTGAGAATCGGCCAAGATCTATTTTTCATACCCCTAAGTTATAATGTGGGGGGATTGAGGGGGTTAATAACATATATTATATTATTTTAATTTCCTGCTCAAAATATGGAGCAGCCCGACTGGGGTAGTACCTCGACCTTACAGAAGATCACAGCAAAATAATACTGTTTTCAAGCAGTATTGTGTTCCTGTTGGTGAGTAAGGTGACCAGAGCTCCTGGGGGATTGGGGATTGGGTCGACAACGCGCTTGCGATGCTTCTGGTGTTGGTTCTATAAGCTACGGTAATCTCTTACCATCAGGTGAGCCGTACGCTTGTTTGCCGACCTAGTGACATAAAAATATATATATATATGGCAAAACAACGTTTTCGGGGTCAGCTAGTTAATTTTATATAGGTCACTTTTATTCTCATACAGAACCCATAACAAGCTGCGTATCATATTAAATATTTCTAAATTAAAACGTGATAAAATAGTCTAACGAACAAAATCATTGAATAAAACTATGCCATCTCAGATCAATGCAGATTGTTACCTTGACCAAGATCGACAGGTGGAATAGTTTTAAGATTACGTAACTCAGTACCGTGTACTTTAGTACTTAATATTAATAGACCAAATTAATGTAGGTATACGGTAGTTGTTGATATCCGTGAATTTAGCTATGTCATAGTATAAATGACACATATATCTTTATATATTCGAGTTGAATGCGTTCATTTGAGAAAAAAAAAATAGTCTACCGTCTTTATCTGTAAACGGGTTATCAACATAAAAATAATTTTTCACTTCGAACTAGTATTCTGATATTAGTGTTTAAAGCAAATCAACAAACTTTTCATCATTCATCATCACCATCATTTTAGCCTATCACAATCCATTGCTGGACATAGGCCTCCACAAGTTTACGCCAAAAATGGTGTGAACTCGTGTGTTACCCATAGTCACCACGCTGGGCAGGCGGGTTGGTGAACGCAGGGCTGGCTTTGTCACACCGAAGATGCTGCTGCCCGTCTTCGGCCTGTGTATTTCAAAGCCAGCAGTTGGATAGTTATCCCGCCATCGGTCGGCTTTTTAAGTTCCAAAGTAGTAGTGGAACTGGATCTGGATCCCTTAGTCGCCTCTTACGACACCCACGGGAAGAGGGGGGGGGCTATATTCTTTGATGCCGTAGGCACACAGCATAACATACAATAAACATAGTTAATGGTCCCCGCTCACGACAGATATTTGTATTGGCCATACAGATGTTTGTCGTGGTCTGGGCGTTTCTGCTTGTGTATTGTGTGTGTTTTCGGACCTCCGACACAAGAGAAAATTCTACTGGGGGCCGTTGAGTGTGAAGCGTTTATTATTTATTTATTTATTTATTGATTTATTTATTTATAAATATACGATTTAAGTGCTTTTAGAAGCCTACTTGAATAAATATTTTTTTTTTCATACTACACTACACTGTGGTTTCACTCGGATCGAGTTTCATTAATCGAATTAGGATCTGATGTCTTAACGATAACATTTTAAATTTATATGAATCTACCTCAATACTGTTTTATGTTTTTGTGAGTCTTAAGGTTGACCGGTAGATAAGGATGTATGGCTTTCAGTCCACCTTTTACGCTACACGTTATTTCAAGTTGTGTAATAAATTTTTTTAATAAATTAAATTTTAAAATAAAAATATGTTATACCTACTATGATATCATTCCATTTCATGCAATTTATATATCATATTGTAAAGGAAAATCGGTATGCTGAACATATTGGTGACAGTTGAAAATAAAAAAAAAATACAAAGGAAAATAAACTCAATCATTATTCACGTCGACACATACCATCCAAAAAATTTTTAAAAAGAGAGGATGCACAAATTCCACGCCAACACTGATTATGTTCGTTTCTGTATGTCAACCGTATGAATCACCACGACGTGTGAAATACGGAAGACAATCAGATTTATTTCTACCCCCTCCCCCCACCTCACCCAGATAAGCCGGTGTAAGACTATGAATGCTGCAATATAAAACGCTATATCATACTATATGACTAACTCAACTGTGTTAATTTACTAAATAATAAATTTAATAGATGATGTTAAACTGTACCACGTAAACCAATACGACCAAAAGCTAGTACTAAAGTGCAAAAAAAAATCTTCAACTTTATTATTAATAAAAAGTAAAAAAAGCTTCGTACTTAACGACCGCTATAAAGACAAGAATCCTGTGTAAGCACACACAAACAGCAAAAACAAAAACGACAGACAACAGAATCACGGCTCATCAATCATGGGTTTATGATTGGCTTAGCTTAGGTATACAAATATTTGTAACTTGGAAGAATCGAACCCGCGACTGCTAGCTCATCACTCAGCAGACCATTGCGGCAACACATCGTCAAATACGTATTTATATTAATGGTATAGAAATATATGAAAACATTAGAAAAACGATTTCCATTATACGATTTAATAGTTAAATGATTAAAATATGCGACTGTCGTTAAGTATTAATTAAAGACGAATAATTACACCGTAAACATGTTAATTGCGTTTATAAATTACTTAAAACAAATTTATAGCTATTCATAGCTTCGAACTTTCCCATTTAAACATCAGTTTTATTAGTATTCTCCCATTATATCGTAACCCCGTTTACATCTAGGTCTACACTAATTAAAATCTTAATTATTTATTAAGTTTTACATATAAACAGCCACGTTAAGTTTGAAATAAACCTTCAGCTTACGTTCTCATAATACCTAGAGTATGCATAAAGAACTTCATAGCTTAATATTAATTAATTAATTAATTATACCTATTTGCAAACAAATAGAATATTATTACACGTATTAACAATGCAAAATATAAAAATTTACAAAAAATAAGTATATCATAGATTCATTAAATAATAAGTATATCATAGTTTTACTTATCTTAGCTTACCCAATCGAACAGCGGGTTTATACCGATCGACCTTGCCATTATATCGAGCCTCTCACTCGCAATTATGATCATTGAACGATGCTATGCATATAATTATTCAAAATGTTAATATCACTTATTCTATATTGGTTATAATATACATATTATGTATATTGTATTGAGTTGGAAAATATACAACAGTATAGAATTGGAAATGGTATCGGGCATTCGTAAAATAGTATAGAGAATATGGTTAAAAAGTTAATATGTATATAGAAAGACAAGAAATTAATATACTTTTGGGTTTATTCTTTACAAGATCGTCATTGTGATTTTTAAAAGATAATCCCACATTATAAAAAATAATAATAATTTAATTACATCTATGATAATCCCGTTGTGTGGTTACGGCAGTAAAGAATATAGCCACTTCCTCTCTTCCCGAGGGTGGCGTAAGATGCGACTAAGGGATAACACAGTTCCACTACAACCTTGGAACATAAAAAGCCGAACGGTGGCGGGATAACCATCCAACTGCTGGCTTTGAAATACAGGCCGAAGACGGACAGCAGTGTCTTCTGTGCGACAAAGCCAGCCCTGCGGTCACCAACCCGCCTGCCCAGCGTGCTGCCTAACGGCAAGACACATGAGTTCACGTCAATTTTGGCGCGAACTTGGGGCGGCCTATGTCCAACAGTGGACTGCGATAGGCTGAAGTGATGATGATGTTTCCGACCACATAGGTTAAACATTGTAATTTTAATGTTTTGATGATACCAATTTAAAACATTAATTGGTCCAGTGCAATTAAACAGATTAGACCTTGGCACGTTAAGCACATCATTTCTATGGCCTTTTGTTCTAGGCTATAGCCATAATACAATTTAAAACGGACTATTAACGAAGTATGCAACAGCCATTGCATGAAGGACTTTTTCAATTTTCGTAGAAAAATCTTAACCGACTTCCAAAAAAGGAGGAGATTCTCAACGTATTTTTTTAATGTTATGTTACCTTAGAACTTTTGACTGTGGACCGATTTTGATATATTTTTTTTAAATAATAAATATTATAAAAATAACACTAATAACGTTTTCTAACTAACAAAAAAAACTTCATAAATATGAAAACACTAAACAATACTCTGCCCACACCATCGCTAACACAAATACCACACATAATGGATGCTGTATACAGGGACTTTATGTTGTAAACGTATGTAATAATTGCCATAATTATGTGTATATGGGTAAAATTAAGTGTAGGACTTCGTAACATTGTATAAGGAAGAGATTTTTATATTGTTACTTTAAGATATTTTCTGAGAAAAATTGTTTTAATTAAGAATTTTTGTTTTAGAAATTTTATTCTATATTTATTTCATTAAGTAAAAAAGACCCCTGTTTACCCCCCCTTACAAAAATATAGCATTATATTAAAATGTAACATGTGAGGTGTGTGAAGTGTGAAGCGTTGTTCTAAAATTTGTTTATTCAATAAACAGATACGGTCAGTTAAATCTCTAATAGTTTTTAAAATTATTTTCCCAAACTTATTTTGTCTACTGCAAAATAAGTTTCTACTAAGAGAATAAATTACTTTATAGTGCCTCCTTTGAGCAATCTTTTAATGAATATTAGTTTATGTTCACAAGTTTTAGTCGAGAGTCCTTATAGATAAAATGACAAATCACCCCCCAAGCCACTACACAACGCCACCATTTTTTTTCTAGGTCTCTGACCCTTTAGTACTGCAGCGCCCACAAGGGGGCGTTGTCGCCCACTTTGGGAAACACTGTGTTAAAGTAAGGCTTACTAGATTAATAGCTAAAAGACCATAGAGCTGTGTATATATTTTTTCAAAAAATATAATAGATTCGAATAACCTTTTATATTAAAAAAGGAAATAATTGTTCCAATCAATTTTATTTCTGTAATATATAAAGTATATGGGCCTTTCTCTACTAACAGGAAAATCATTGTCCAAGCACTTTTTTTTACTTTGACTATATTAATGCATAGTTTTATTTATGAAAACACATAATATACAACCTGTTATTTATGGAGCCAAGCTTAATCTTTAGTTTATAATCATAATCATTTCATAAATTCGCTCTAAAAGCCACTAAAAACAGTCCTCTGTTATGTCCTAATTCCGGATCGAGTATGATTCGGTTCGGTTTTTATTAGTTGTATTTAAAAATGTAAAATCTTATAACTCTATAAACATAAAGAATATTGAATGCGTGTGAACAAAAAACAATTATAATTTTAGAGAATTTTTTAGTACTAAAAACTAGTGTTCGAATTTTGTCCCAAACATTTTTGAACAGTCCTCTGTCACAATTTGAATATCGCGCCATAAAAATATTAAACACTATTGTGGTTACATTTCGCGTGAAACAGAACGTTAACAGTGTGAAGTTTGCTCGGTCGTCATGCTAAAGAAGTCGCCGCCATTTTGCACAGTGACAACTCCGCGTCTGTGTAATGTTGAGTAAACATTCCTCTGGTAAGTCTATTTTACTGTGTTTTATGTGTTATAATTATATTTATTTAACTAAAAAATTGCTGAGTGTGATAATTTATAGCTGTCTCTGTATTATGAAGTAATATTTAAACTGATACGTGGTATGACATTTTTTACGTAAAAATAACAGTCCTCTGTGCAACAGTCCTCTGGAAATTTATAACACAGAGGAATGTTCAATGTGACAGAGGACTGTTTTATTTGATGTCCGTGTATTTTATGAATATTCTTTATAGTCTAAACTAACCTACTGCTTGCCGATAGCCTCTTTCTTTCTTACAGTAGCCTGTCACAGTAATTCAGGTATTTTGTTTTCTATTTTTATGGATTTTGGAATATATAATAATACGTACCTAGTAACTACCTGTTTTTAAACCCTTACTTTTTTTTTAAATATTGAAAGTATGTTTGATTGTTTTAGTATTGCCGCAATGTCCCCAAAGAAGAAACCTAAAACTAAGAAGAAATAAAAGAGCACAACAAAATTGCAAAAAGATTAAGATATAAACGGCTAAAAAATTACCCTGTAAAAAGAGAGCAATTGATAGAAAAAGAACGACGAAAGTACCAAAGAAAGAAGGGAAAAGGTACAAGAAAACCAATTAAGGATATGAGTCGACGTGAACACAAAGCTGTGACTAAAGAACGGATAAAGCACTGTGCTACCTATCGTGCAAAAAAAAATGCTTTGAAAGAAATTACAAACAATTTTGTACGACAAAATACGCCTGAATCCGAGGGTTCTTCTTCTTCCGAGGTCTTGTGTACAAGTTATGGCGAAGCAAAGATAGTTGTATATCTTATAAAACAATTCAAAAATCAGTGCGTCAATCAGTTTTAGTACCCAACATTCGGACTCGTAAAGACAAAATTTCATCTGATGGCATAAACACTGTACGAATCTTCTATGAAAATGGTGACAACAGCAGACTTGGCGCAGGAAAACGAGAATGCCTAACCAGAAAAGGGATTAAAAACAGAAAAGATATCTATCGGATAGTATCGCAAATTTATACAAGAGGTTTCAAGCTGAACATTTTAAAATAAGCTACACAACGTTTTGTCATCTACGTCCTTTCTAGGTCATAACACTAAATGTAAACGATCCTGACACGTGCCTGTGCATAACTATCAGCATTGCACAGGCGAAGAATTTTGACTTACAATAGTCACACTGCTCTGCTTTAAAAGACGTGTAATCGCTATGACGAGCTATGTTTGTCACGAACCTGCCAACGCTGTATTGACAATAATCCTGACTACAGGGAGTTTGATGACAGCAAGCCTATTGAATTTAAAAAATGGATATCCGAGAAACAAACTTATAACGACGAAAAACGTTCACGGTTCGCCCTCGAGAACTAATAGAAGAGCTACATGAGGATTTGAAAGCCTATTATCAACACGAGAAAAAAAGACGCTATCATACATATGGATTTTTCAGAAAATTGTTGTTCCAAATACGGTCGTGATTACATCTTGGTTAAATTTCTAGTAAGAAACACTAAAGGTTATCTGGAAGAAATTGCTATTTAGCGATAAGATCGCCTTTGTACATCTTGTATTGTATCTTTCTATATATGTGTCTGTATTTCGGTGTACATTAAGAATAAATAAATTAATAAATAAAAACAAACACTGAATATTGTTATGTTGCAGTAATCAATAAGATAAACACAGAAGAGGGCGAACTAACACTAACCTTCTTAAAAATTGTAATGACAAAGGACACACATTCAGATTCGATGAATATGATTTTCTGATGTGTCCTTTGACCAAGTATTAAAGAAGTTGCCAACCCAGATATTGCCCTAAAAGGAAAACGAATATTTTTTAATTTAAAATACCTAACTGTACCTGTTTTTGAGAAATAAGTCTTCATTGATAAGTAAACAAGGCTGATTCTTAGTACCTTAGTTACCTTAGAGAGCTAAGCTCGCAATTTGTTCCTGATAAATATAAGTATTTAAATTCTGTATGTACAGTATTCAATAAAGAAGAGAATTTATTTGATTACATTTAATAATTAATATTATTGTGTTTTTCTTCATATTAACATTGACATAAACTGTTCTCTGGGTGGAAAAAACAGTCCTCTGGGTGGCAAAACAGTCCTCTGTCGCATTTTTTTACAAAATTGCCAATAATTCGAAAAATAAGGGTAAATTACAATTGTTTTTTGTTTATATGTATTTATATTATAACTATCTATCGACTTAGCACATTATATTTTTAATTTTCTAGAAAAAAGGTTTCGGACAACTGTCAATAGACAAGTTTCCAGTTAGTAGAGAAAGGCCCATATATTATTAATTTTATGTGATCATAAGTGAATATATAATGATATGCCACCGAACGACCTTGATAGGGTATTATTGAAAGCAATCAGCAAGATATAATTGATTTGTATTCTCATTTAATTGGAGTTAATTTTAAAGGTTGGTTAAATAAACAGTATTATATAAGACCTGTAATATGCCATTACAAAAAAACGAGTGCGCTTTAGACCACACGACTGAAGTAAAACTTCTGCATAATATGCATGCCCTGAGTCTTAGATATACGAGACGTAACGGGCTATGAGAGAAAAGGAGAAAGAAAATGTGTGGTCGCACCTGTCTGGCTCCGTTCGCCTCGCCTGACCACACTTTTCGTAACGCTCTCGTCAAGCATTCGCCAGCTTACTCCCCAAGTCAAGCGTGCGTAAAGAACTTTGACTTCAAAAACATGTACAATTATATTGTGTATTTATAAAGTCATGTATTTTTCATATATGCATACTAATTTCAGGTTCAGCTCTGATCCTCCTCCTATATGGAGAAAAAGGCCTATGACCACTAGTGTACTTACCTATGCTGAAGCGTATACATACTAATAATATTTATGAAACTTACAGCCAGAATTATTGCAATTTACTCTTTAATAAACGATATAAGAATATTAACTAATTAATAATTAATAATAATTAATTAATTTAATAATTTAACGGTATTGAACTTTTTTAGGTATTTCGTCAATATCTTCAGACAAAATGGATGAATATTGTGGTTTGAGTACCAAACGACATTGATATAATTATAGATAGAATACTCGTACTATTCGTATAAAGTTTAAATCTAAAGTCTCCAGTAAATAAAATAAGAGATCAACAATAAAAATCATCGGCAAAACCTTACTAACTGAAAATACAACACGGGTAAAACCGCACTAGATTTAAACAGCAAAGGAAACAGGATAGTAATCCAATTCAACGTGCTAGGGCTTCCATTCACATCCCTTCCATATCCTCGTTTGTTTACCACATGTTACCGACACGTGCTCGTAAATCTATAAACGACAGTTTTGAGCAACGCGTGCTGTGCTATATATAGATAATATTGGGGAACCGAATCTTGTTATGTTTTAAATGTTCTGATTTCGTGTCCATGGTGTGATGGTGAAGTTTGCTTCTTTTATATAATGTCGTACACGATATTTTTTTTATGTAATTGCCGTCTGTTTAGCAATACAAACATTAAGTTGCTTACCTTAGGAAGAGACGTTCGTGTGTTAAACATAAAAAATATAAATTAATTAAAACGAAAGAACCACTTAATAAGTATTAAATCACTAAAAAATAGTAATAATAAATAAAAAAACATCGAGACATACATTGCGGTCGCGTTATAAAAACCGAATAACACTCGACTTTCTTAATCGCGCCGTAATTCAACACGCAACGAATTAATTTTATGTGATCATAAACTTTTAAAACTTATACGGATTTCTCCTTATTGTCACGTAAATTGTCTTCAAAGGAAATCCTAAAATTTTGCAGTTCCGTATAAAGTTATTAAGGGCGGGACGATAAAATACATCATCGTGAAACCAAAAGCAAAGTAAAAATCTGATGTGAAAAAGATCACATCCAAAGTTAAACAAAACAAGACATAGGCTCTACTTGTAATACAGTCAAAAGCAACTCAAATGACACTTTTTTTACGTAGGGAAAATCCATCATGGATACACACCGGCGCGGGGGCGCTAGAGGGTTATGTCAGACTCCTACTGACTAAAAAACCACCACGTGTGAGTAGTCGTCCACCTGGGTGGGGCGAGATGGGGTCGCACTAGCATTCGCCATCTTAATTCAAAAGACACTTTTTTTTACGTGGGTAAAATCCTTCATAGATACTCTTCAGCGCGGGGGCGCCAGAGGGTTATGTCAGACACCTACTGCCTAAAATCCACCACGTGTGAGCAGTCCTCCGCCTGGGTGGGGCGAGATGGGGTCGCACTAGCATTCGCCACCTAATTCAAAAGACACTTACAACAACCTAAAAATTCTAAAACGTACGAGATATGTAAAGCCATACCGGTTATCGCTTATAGCCAGTGGTATAGATTCTTTCAAGGAAATAATACGAAATGTTACTAATACAAGTTTTAATTTAGACTAATCACAACAGAAAATGTAACTATTGACATATCATCCATTAATGGTCAGTGCGGTTGACGAGGAACAAACACGAGTCGCCCACCCCTTCCGGTGTCGACCGACGTGAAAATTAAATGGTACACATCCTAAAACAAATGCACTTTGTCGTTTAGTTCGCTTTAAATATGAACGAGGTCTTAATAAACTTAGGGAAAAAATCGTCAACTTAAATTTGATAAGGTGTACTAACAGGCAGTACAACGGTCTACAACATTTGGACCAATATCTTCTAAGACTGTCCAAACCTTAGGAAATTTAACAGAAAGAGTTTATTTTGATTTGGTACAAGACAAATTAGGAAGGAACGGAGATATTTTAGGAAAGGATAAAAAAAGATAACGATCCAAATCAAATACCTTCATTAAAGACAGTCATAAAATTATTTCCGAAACGATAAGTCGACAGGCGGCCGTAAAAGCGATGGCGATGAGCATTTTTTCATTAGAGTAAAATAAATCGGGATTAAAATCATAAAATCATACTTTAGGATCTAGATAATTTATTATAAATCGTAATGCAAGTAGCGTTGATAAAGTTAATAGAAATCAAACCACAGAAAGTAACGTGTAAATTCAAATGCCGTTTTAAATTAAAATATCTAATTTTATAACCTTGACAGAATTTATAAAAGAAAAATGGCGTTTACTTTAATATAAGAAATTTACACTAATTTTAATTTTATAATGAATAAAGAATTTGAATGTAATATATGCAAATACTTTAACATTTTAATGTGATTTTATAAGAATACGGTCATTGAGTAAATAATACGGGTCATTGGATATACGGTTAAAAGAGTAATAAAATTTGTTAATTTTAGTAATGTCTAATATGTTGTTTACTGGTATTCTAATAGCTAATTTCAATATTCTATTTCTGAATTTGCTTACTAGAGATAGAATTTTGACATAAGCTCCATAGAAATTGCGTCAAAAATCTATCGCTAGTGGGCAAAACCAGAGATAAATTGTTGAAAACGGCCGTATGAGGAGACCACAAATTCTCGTATAAAAAGTAAATATCCTGCATGTTAGTCATCATTATTTTATATTCTCACAGTAAAGCGAGAGGGATACAGGTGGATAAAATATTAACATCCCATTGTTAGACGTTTCCCACAGTGTTACTTGTGACGAGTTTGCAGTAACAATACAAACTTATTTACGTAATAATAATTTCAATGCATTAAATTAGTTGAAAAATACAGCCTTAAAGCAATAGGATTAAAGGCGAGAATGTGTTATCACTTTTTTGATTACGACATGGTTGCGTGATATGTCCATGGACAGTGCAAATTATGACAATAAAGCTAAATTTCTAATTATCACGAAGGGAATTTTACAGTATTTCTTATTAATCTCATTCGTTAATCCTAATATTAATATGTTATGCTCTACAAAGAAGTTAATGAACACGATATTTCTGCGTCGATGTACGATCATAAAGGCGAATATTTATGCGAAGTGAGATAATCGTCGTGGGCGTCACCTTGACTCGAGGCAGATATAAAAAAAGTTATCTTCGAAATTAATCTTAAACTTTGACCCAACTTTGGCTTACTTTTAGATACGCCCAAATTTTTAACAACTGGTTTCCCAGCGGTCCCAATTTTACGGAAAAAGATGCATTTCATTATTTCACGTTTAAAAATTTTACTCGGTGTTGATTATAATTTTTATGGTTAGTGTTTAAAGTCAGTACAAAAGCATGAATTTAAATGGAAATTTCTTTGAGAACACTTAAAACCGATGATAACATAAACACACATGGTTTTGCTTAAGTCATATGTGCGACTCATCTTGAGCCGAAAAGCAATTTCGCTTGCTTGATACTCACAATGCGCAAGTTTCTATTAATTCTTGGTCCAAAACTAGTACAATGGAAACTGAACCTTGAAAGACCCTGATAGATACTATTTTCCTAAAGCGCTATCTTCATAACATCGGTGCATCGATGATAAGAGAAAATTATTATTGGCCTGAATTCATAAGTGATTTACAGCCACTACTGGATATTGAATGAAGAGCATTATTCTATTATGGCATTCGCTTTAACGTTACATTTTTCAACGCTGAACTCCATTTGAAAATAGAAATTGTCTTAATTATTCATTTACTGATCTCGAGGACATTATAAATGTATGGTGATGTTGAATATTAAATTCCTCATGTACAAAGTATGCCTCAGCATACTATAATACTTGCATGGAGACAGTTTGAAATATCACCAACTCCATTTATAGAAGAGTCCAATCATGAGACCATATCAATAAACGTAATTGAAGCGGAAGGATTATGCACGACGTACAGCGATGTTCGTATTTATCAAAAGAGTAACTGGAGATTTACGGCATACATACTGCTGGTCATTTTGAAGGATCGATGCTCGTTTTATAATTATTACTATTATCATATCCAAGACGTTTCACATGTGTTGAATTTTGATATCAGTTCAGATTCTTTTAAGTTTTGCGTTACGTTTCTCCTGATATAAAACAGACTTATAAGATAAAAAATCTCCAATAAAATCGTGTTCAAAAATCACACTGACCTCTGTTTTTTTTTCTTCATTTTATATAAAGAATTACTTAATAATGTTTAGTAGAGCAATACGCTCTTTTTTGCCAAAATATTGTCTGCTAATTATAATTATGTTCAACGAATTTTATCGCGATTGGTCAAACAAATTAAGCACTGTAATGAAATGTCTCAAAAGGTCATACTCGTATAAAATATTATTTAATGTAACAATATTGGTCACTTATGATAATTGGGATCATGTAACTTTTTCAATATTTCTTATATAACAATTAATTATATTCCGCTAATATTTACATTTATCGTTTGCATAATTTGCGACATTTAATATCCTTTTTACAAGTACCCATTTACATACATGAATAAATTCCCTTTCCTTCCCATAAATTGTTCAATCCATTGTAGCTTTCTCTCTCAAATGTCGCATTTTACATACAATTAAATGTCGATTTTCCACTTTAATTTATTATTTCCACAAATCTCCTGTCTTATCTCCATGTTACGTGTTACAACCGAAAACAATTTAAACGCTGCCATGAAGCAGTTCATCTTGATACGATTTCGTAGTCTGTCACAACATTGTTCAGAAGTCGGCGACCTGGTTCGGTGGTCATTACACGAGATGTACAGCTGTCGACACATTTATTACAGCGCTGATTGTAATATCATCGTATGTTCATCATCTGACTTTAGCGTAGTATTTAAATTGTCGATTTTTAACTACCACAACTGTTATTTAAAGTATGCACGAAATGGTGACTTATTTCAACTGATTGGTGGTGTACGTAGTGGATAAACGATGCATTTGTATAAGTATTGTTTGTTGAGCGAAAAATTCCAAGTATTTATTCTGACATTTCAGTGAGCCTGTTAATAGTTTATCAGTTATACCTCGGATAATTCAATTAAATTAAACATAATTAATTCGTGTAATTAAATCGGATTTCTGATAACGAATATTTGAAATGTCTCGTGGGCCAAGATCGGTCCAAGGTCGCACGGACGGACAGCAAAACTGGTCATACAAAAAAAAGTACTGTGAAATGTATACAAATGCGATATATCATTTTACGCCCTTGCGATACACTATTGTTCACGAGTACTCAGTTAAGTTTTGTGTACTTTTAAATACAATGGAATCTTGTGTTGAGAGATCTCATAGTTCAGACAATTTGAATAATTATCTTGTTGTGATTAGATCCTCTTTTATATTTTATTGCAATGGGACTAACAAAAAATAACTCCGTTCAAACAATTGACAGACCTTTAATCATCCATAGCACCAGAGCAGTTACTGGCCTCTAGAAGAATATAATTAGTGAGTAAATGATTCTAGAATAGTACAGATGGATAGAAGGGAAATTTTGGCTTTCATCTGTCTTACCGCACGTAACGATACTTTATACTGTGATTAATTCACGCCAACTTTCTATAAAAGTGGTAATGCCGTCGATCTAGCTATTTCACAGTAGCTTGCTTACATCCGGCCTTACTGTAGCAATTAAAGTAATAACATTTATATTCATTGTAATGATGTCCACGAAGTTAAAATACTTGAGGGGACGTTTTCAAGTAATCTTTTGCCAACTCTACAATAATATCCGTTCTCTTTAGCTGGCAACCGAGTTTATAACCTTACCGGCGCAAACAATCATAATCACCTTGATCGTATTCCGAGTACTCATTGTGGACAATTACGGCGCAGAAAAAAATCCTTCGTCTATAGTATAATTCCCTTCTTCGTCTATAGTATAATTCCCTTTAACAATCCGTAAGTAAATCTTTCTAGAAATTCTGTTCCAACATCCAACCTGATAATTTGCTACTTACTTATAAAATATATGTTTTTTATGTTGTTATGCCAATGTAGTAAATACCGAGAAAAATTGCGATTGTTTTTTAGATTAGTCTTAAATGGGATTTAGTGTAGCATTGGCTAATATCTTGCTAAAAAGAAAATAGTTTTAAAGGCGTGTCAAGGCGAAATTAGAATAGATTGGCTGATGACGCAAAAAATCTATGTTACCAGTAAAAATCATTACGTGATCTCATAGTTTCGTTTTATGGTGTATTTTATATTGGTAGCTGTATTGCATGATACTATTTTAAAGAGTGGAAAGTTCTTTTTTTACAAGAAATGTAACTGTGTAGGTACTTTAAGGTTTTATAGGTTGTCCATTCCTAAAATACTATGCTTATTTATTTATTCAATAATAATTTACTATTTTAAGTGTCAGACTGGATATTTGTAACATTTTTTTAGACTGTTTAGTATCCTCATTAGGTAGCCCTACCCACACATAGACCACAAATTAAGTAATTATCCTGGTTATAGAAATATAATTTTAAAAAAAATACAGTCGAATTGATAACCTGCTCGTTTTTAAAAGTCGGTTTAAAAACATACAATTCATATGGACCAATAATAATAACTATCATTGCAGTCAATTACATCGTTATCTTCCAATACAATACAAATTATACAATTATACAATAAAATTGAATCATAATTACAACTCGATAGCCGCCACGTATGTTTAACCCAGTTCCCATCGATAAAGGTAAAATTTAGTATTTAGTTAACACAAATAAAGTTTAAATAAATATTAAAAACGTATGTACAAATGAGAGGCGACTAAGGGATAATAAGGTTCCACTACCACCTTGGAACTTAAGAAGCCGACCGATAGTGGAATAACCATCTAACCGCTGGCTTTGAAACACACAGGCCGAAGACGAGCAGCAGCGTCTTAGGTGCGACTAAGACAGCCCTGCGGTCACCAACCCGCCTGCCCAGCGTGGTGACTATGGGCAACAAACATGAGTTCGCGCATTTTCTGGCGCGAACTAGTGGAGGCCTATGTCCAGCAGTGGACTGCAATAGGCTAAAATGATGATGTACAAATGATGTGTTTGGAATATTTCTTGTATGTAGAACGAAATGTTACAAATTTTAAAATCCATTTGTGATGCTTATGACTGTAATGAGTTTGTCTGTTTGTTAAACAATCATTTTATTAAAATTCTGTTTATCAAAAGCTCTGCTTCATGTTATAGACGTTAATCTATATGACGAGTATCGAATTTCGAGGTTGATGAAATTACATACATTATTTATGTATATCTAAAGTTTTTTACATCCAAAAATGAAATAAGACAATTTAACTGCCATTATTTTAATTTACAACAAAAACTCGAAAATGAAAACTAGCAAAGGCAACGATGACAATTCAATTAAATAAGGATAAATCTGTGGTGTCATGGAATAAGTAAAAAAATTTGAAAAATTATATTTTTGCACCAATCGGTTCAAAATATCATTATATCTCATAGCAAAAAGGAGTTAAGTAACGTGAGTTGTTTTCTTAATAATTGCCCATTGTGAATAGTTCAAATATATGTACTTATCTCATTTTTCCTTAGCACCACAGATATTAAAATAAAAAGATATTATTTTAAATATAGATATTTTAGTCACTTTACTCGTTTAAATTGATCTGGATGAAGTTTGAAAGATAGTCTGGAATAATCAAAAGCTTGACTCCGTAAAAAGCACAGTTAATTTAGAACATCATAAGCGTCCATTAACACACAGCTTCCTGATATCCTATTAAGTTTTAACTTGTTTTTCATAGTTCAGATATACCATTGGTATTTTGATGACAAATAATATTTATTATGTTTATAAAGAAAATGTAATCAATATTCCATAAAGTACCCGTCAAATTTCTTTTAATATTCAACGACACGCCTCACAAAAAAAAAAAACTGTTCGCCGATGAAATGCATCGGTTTGAGATGGATTTGCAAACAATGGACGCGCTGTTTGGGTATTAATTGTGTCATATAAATTGCCGTTTCTGTGTACGAACGATAATATGAATAAATTTGTAATGCAACGTGTACTCGTATGTTTTGTATGAACGCAAATTATATAATGATAACTTTTCGTGGTGATTTAAAGAAATAACACTCGACCTTACAGAAGATAACAGCTAAATAATACTGCTTTCAAGCAGTATTGTGTTCCTGTTGGTGAGTAAGAAGACCAGAGCTCTTGAGGGGAATTGGGGATAGGGTGGGCAACGCGCTTTGCTTTGGTGTTGCAGACATCTATAAGCTACAATAATCGCTTACCGTCAGGTGAGTCGTACGCTTGTTTGCCGACCTAACTATATAAAAAAAAAAAATTAAATAATTTTTCTGTTCTGTTACTTGAATATTTTCTCTGCGTTAATATGACTCTAGGAAACCTTTAGGAAGTCTATTTTTTAATTTTATTTAAATACGTAGTATATCGTCAGTTAATTTAACAACCGCTCTGATGAATTGGTGCGTGTACCGTGTAGACGCCTAAACAACGACAGTTTGCGGGTGTAATTTTTTTTTTATATTACTAGGTCAGCAAACAAGCGTACGGCTCACCTGATGGTAAGAGATTACCGTAGCTTATAGACGCCTGCAACACCAGAAGCATCGCAAGCGCGTTGCCGATCAAATCCCCAATCCCCCTCAGGAGTTATTCCCGCTCGGAATGGATATTTGTGTTTGTACCAATATTTGACATATATATTAATAAAGACTGAATCGTAATAGTAATATCGTTAATTATACAATACATTCTTGCAATGAAATACAAAAATTACCCACATTAACTAATTACGTAATTATAGCACTAAATTGCCGATGTGTGGAATAGCTAACCACCGATTATCTCAAACAAGTTTTTTTACCAAAGAGGTATCTTTCTTTCCGCCAACAATTGCTAAATAAATTAATAAAAAAAAAGAAAACAATATGATCGTTATTCATGGAATCAGCCGCGTTATTGATGGGAATTGGGTTAATTTTAAAAAGTAAGCGTATTAACACGCCATTGTTATCATGCGATTGTTAAGAATTATGCGCTCGATCGCTTCGTATTATGATAGATATGTATACAAAATAATAAAATATTTTACAGTATAATTTCATACGAGTTGTATAGAAACTCTTATTCTAAATAATAAAACATTTACAGATATAAAAAAATACAACTAAGTAAGTCACAAAACCACGGAGCATAAACATTAGTAAAATATGGTAATAATAGTAGATAGGTATATTTATTGCATCCATAATATGTTGTAAATTATTGGTACTAAAAATATTCTAATCTTGAATTTAAAATATCGCCAAACGATATTTATAAATATTTTTTGAAATTTGAAAATGTCCAGATGTGGTTACGTTATTACGTTATTCTGGTCAAAATAATTATCTGTTGTACGTAGATAAAACTTAGGACATAAACGCCACACTGAATCTCGTACTAAATAAATACCTTACACTTAACGGCTTCGATTAAAATTTACTCCGGCACAAACATCTGTATACAAATATAAATGTAAGCCATGAGCGGGGATCGACCCCGCAACCGTCAGCGTAGTAGCCATAAGCTAGTGATGTGATTGTTGCGCTAACACGCCGTCCAACTAATATTATAAATGTGATAGTTTGTAAAGATGAATGAATGCAAGGATTGATTCACTCTTTCATGCTAAAATGATTAGTTTCATTTATTAACATAAGACGAGCGTGTCGGCTAGTTAAGGTCTTTGAGGCTTCATAAACGTTTTATTTGATTGTAGTTCTAATTGAACCGTTGTTCACACAAATGATTGTGTGGGTTGATTCTAAGGTTGCGTTCAGATTGGGTAGTAATCAATTTGTTAACAGAGTAGTTTCAAGATTTTGCCAAAGTACAATAAGGTTATATAATACAACCCACGTGAAAAGTGTCTGTTAATCACGCTGGCAACACTAGAGATTGTTCATTTTTTTACGAATGTATTTTTTATAACATTGAAGTATTTTAAAGACAAATATATAATACAGAAACTTTCTGAGATTAAAAAAAAATATACAAAAACGTCTTCAAAACAAATTTAAAATATTTATGTGCACATTTCATTGACACGGTTAAATCATATTTTTTTGTAATTTTTAATGTAAACAAAATTATATCTAAAATAAAAAAGTTAGAAGTATTTTTGGTATGGTAGTAGACAATTAATTGCCCATGAATCCTATTCATATGCCATAGACAAAAGTTTCAAATTCTATTAAAGCAAGTACATATTCACTTCATTACAGCCTATACAGTCCACTGCTGGACATAGGCCTCCACAAGTTTACGCCACAAATAACGTGAACTCATGTGTTTTGCCCATAGTCACCACGCTGGGCAGGCGGGTTGGTGACCGTCATATTCACTTAAAGCTTACATAATATAATCTTTATATAATAATCAAACTGTATTATCAATCTCGATAAACATCGATAAAAGATTAAAACAATACCAATTTTAATGCATAAGTAGGTACTTACATTTAAAAATAATGTTGCATGTCATTCACAAAATCTAACCTTTCAAGAAATAACGTAATAAGCCCACGCGAAGTGGTTGCGTTGAAATACGATGGAAATTGCTCAAGTGCTAACAAAAACTGCAACAACACATTTTCTGATGGACATTCCAGCAATATCGATTTCACATATCGATATTTGAGGTTTTTGTATCGATGAAGTTTTATTACCCAAGACAATTTTATAAATACCTATTTTTAAAGCGAATGTTCTATTTTCGAAATCAAGTTTAAATTAATGACGTTAGAAAGAAAAATAATGTACTCTCTTAATCGTAAATAGTAGTACCTAATAATTATTTTTTAACTAGTAATCTTATACTTTCAATTATATAATTTAACGTAATTTATCACTTCAAAAACTTTAGCAATAACTTATAAGTTGTAATTATAATATTTTTAATGCTCGTGTTTGAATGTTTTATACAAAGTAAAAAATTAAAAAGTAACGACAAAGTTACAACGTCAGATGCAATTTTAAAAAAAGATCGTTATAAAATAATACCTTACATGAATGTACGTAGTATCTATGTGTTACATCTTAAAGAAAATGATGGCTCAATTATTGCAGTACTCCGTATGAAAAACTAGGTTTCGTAAGTTGTTGTAATAGCACTATGTGCGAGTGACGAAAAATAATATTATTTGCATATAAAGAAAAACGTCAACTTATTCAAATTCCAAACGATAAAACTGACCTAAACCTTTCCGCCATTTCAATAAAAAAACAAAACATAAAGCGAACAAATTGAGAAGCATGCCCTATGTGATTTTGTAGCTTTATAAAACTGTCATTAATATTTTACAGTAGGTTTAAATGAGTGCTTGTCTGTTAAAAAATTATTTTATTGTTCAAAATTTGATTACTAAAGTAGATGAAAGAAGGTTGACGCTAATTGAAGTTTATTTTTTGATAGGTCAATAAGGTAGTTTACATTTTTAAAAGAACATCAATATTTTCACCAGTTTATATCGAATACTATTCCGGGCATTGCATTACGAAGAATTCGTAAACAGATGCATCCGGTTTCGAGTATACAAAACATCGAAACATATGAAATTGACGCGTGCACTAGCCACCAGGTAGCGACCTAGATCTAACATTTTTACACAAAACAACCCGCGTAGCCAATCATTCGAGACGACAGGTTTTTTTCCGCGAATACGCACCTTAGAACCGGCATAGCTCGACAAACCATGGATGGAAAGTACAGTTAAGTAACTTTGGAATACTCACGCAGAGATAGCCGTAGATGTTTAGGAGAGATTATGTTGCAACGTATATATATTTTATACACACAAGACACACGAGTTCAGTTCACTGTTATGCGGCACAGAACGTTTAATCACGGTTGTATTTGTTCACAGGTCAGTTCTAAATTAATGCGGAGTGGTCGTCGAGAGCGACAACAATCTCACATGCGGTAAGCGCGACGTCGCGCGGCGGACTGCGGGAGCAGGGCAGGGGTACCGGCAGCCGGGCGGATGAAACGTCACGGCGCGCGATCTTGAGATCTCCCACTCACCGTTCGGATACTTCTAAGGTTTCTAAGCTTGTGTTTGAATTGTATTTATTCATTGTAAATTTTTTACTCATTGAAAAAGCCACATAGAAAAAAAGTTTCTGATAATTATAGTTTTAAATTACTTTTTAATAATTTCTGTTAGCACTAGATGTAAGTTAGTGAAGTTATTATTTAATATTAGTTTATTTTGTTCATCCGCTTATTTCATACGTTTATTACTTATTAATTTTAATGTATCTATTTCTAAGTTAAGTTTTATTTTAAAATACAAAATTTTTTAAGAAAAACTATATTGTATTTGCAGAAAATTTACATAATAATTTACAAACTATTATAGGTATTATTTAGCAATTAATGTTAGTTGTGTTGTTTGTTTGTGAAAAAGGAATTCAAAATGTTTGGCGTTTTATAAAAATAATTTGTGTAACAAATCTTACCAAAACACGTAAAGCCCGTATCTACCCTCATGTTTTTACGTAACAATACGTAATCATTCAAAATTAACCTACTTTCGATTACACTAGGTTCAAAGAAAACATAAGTAAAAAAAATGTTGCTCACCAATTTAAAAAAAAATAATAATTAGAAAATAACCGTAATTTAAAATATAATTATTTTTTTCGTCTTTTTTTAAGTCTTTTAACCCAAATTTCAAAGCCAAGCCAATATTTAAATATTGGTATCAAACCTTCAATCACACCTAGCTTTCTTTTCTTCCCCAATACTTAGATTTATTGAATATTCATAAAAATGACTTAAATATAAGTAAAATTAGCTCATCATAAAAATTCTAAGGTGTAATAAACACTCCTTGTTTACAATCGGAACTATAAAATATTTATTGATCCATACTTAAAAAATTAACAACTGGTACAGAATTAAAAACGGTTGTTTTGTATTTTAATTACAAAGTTAAAATGAACTTGGCTAGAAAAACAATGCGAGAACGTCCCTTTTCTCAAAATCAATTTTTGTATGTTTAAGCTAGATGAATGAAAATAATGTAATTAAATAGCTACAATTAATTTAGTTAAGTTACTTATTTACTTAGTTAGATAAGCAAGATATTTGTGTTATCAATTATATCAGATCATATCAGTACATTGCTACTACCTACCAACTATCTATTTTACCTACCAGCTCCTGGGGGGATTGGGGATTGGGTCGGCAACGCGCTTGCGATGCTTCTGGTGTTGCAGGCGTCTATGAGCTACGGTAATCGCTTACCATCAGGTGAGCCGTACGCTTGTTTGCCGACCTAGTGACATAAAAAAAAATGTTATAAGGTACTCTTGCATTTCATTATAACAAAATTTTTATTATTTTCTGTCTTTATAAAAAGCCTGTCTCACCAGTTGTGGATAAAATTTATCCTTCAAATAAGTCACGATTAACTAACGTTTAAGATTCATATTTGCGAATAGAATATCTCATAAATACAGACGAAATTCGATGATGCAAAAGAATAATACATCAAAAACATTTATCTGATGGATATCATCCGTCAAATAAATGGTGAAACAGTCCCTAAGTTTTTAAACTCACAGCCACTAAATATTTTGACTTGTGTGCTCAAGGGCTTTTTTTTATTAATCTGTATGTCCCATATTTTTGCGACGTCGCAGGCGCCATGGTCTCTCTTTCATGGGTGACTCTCTTAGTGATTCATTTCTTTGTTTTTTTTTCCTTTCTTTAAAAAAAAGTATGAATTTACACAAAGTCACGGACATAAAGCAGCGAGAAAACAATAGGCTAATATAGTTATTCGGTAACAAAACAAATTCAAACTGAAGGCAATACAATACGGACAATACATTATTGACAATTGAAAGACTGAAAGGACGATAACAAAGATCAGGACCGCACTCAGATTAACAAAGGCTCCCAGGGAATAAATAAAACAGGGGCTTAGTTATTATCATACTACATTTTACTTTTACAATTACAATAACACTACAATATTACATGTATCAAAACACCTACGTTAAGTTTTATAATACTTAAAATAACATTAAATTAATAATGAAAATAATAAATCCTTAGATTTTTCGTGGTTTTTCACAAGAGAATCGATTTGTTATTTTTTTTTACAAGTTATTTAAAACGTTTATAAGCATCATTTAAATAGGTATATTTTTGATACAGCCTACACAACGTGAAGGTAGGTTTTACCGATTTTTTTTTTTTTTTTTTTATAAATAAAGTTATGTCCACAGGCTTATAGTGCCCATGCTTTTGTTATTCCGATTTTTAGTTTTATTACTGATCGTTTACTTGTTACACTACTGCAGCTTACATTAAGAGACCTAATTATTCTAACTTAGTATCCCTAATGCAGACGTGAGTCCACCGACCAAAATTATGCTAAACTTAATTGATATCTTACATGCAAAAAGACATAGAATTATATTGCGCCTTACTTTAATTATTGTTGTCACTATTATAATAATTATTATTATCTATATATACACTTACTTGTTATCTATAATATATGTACACTTATTGTCTAGCTAACGTATATGTACACTTATGGCCTACTTGGCCTACTTACAATATACACTTAACCTATGTTATTATTAGTTTTTTTTTTTTTTTACTTACTCCTAAGTTTTTTCCTTACGTTAAATTACAATTTATTCCTACAAATAAGGTGTGCTACAATTTTAACATTTCGAGCACACCCTCAATGACGGCGGCATCCCTGTGGTGAATCGCCATCCTGAGGCTGTGCTCGAGGATGTCTTTTTCAGAAGTTTCCGCTGCCTTCGCCACAAAGCGACCAATTGCGTCGTCACGATCGTCGGTGTAATAGACACAGGTGTTGGTGTGCCTAGTCACCGCGACTACAGCGTGCGAGACACTGTCGTGAATCTTGAGCCTCCTTGTCTTCGTCCGGAGGACAATGACGTCCTCATAGGTCTGGCCCTGCGCCTCATGGATGGTTAAGACGCGCGATCCCTCACCGGACCCGTATCCCTGGTCAGTCAGCAATCTCTTCTCCTCTTGCGTAAAGACCAGGTACAAGGTCCGGTCCCTTCCTACAGGAATGCGCGCGCCCGTGAGGCTCTCCACTCGCAAAGATCGGATCCTTTTACCAATTTTGAGTAGGTATCTATTGGCTGTCTTAAATTAGTTGACATTTTCGTTACTGTTATTGCTATACTACATACAAAATTATTTTTCTTACATAAATTACTACAAATATAGGAAATAAAATTTATTTCAGGGGCTTATTAGTATAATTATGTCAACTTTCCCTCTAGATAACTTAGTCCGGCCCTGTCTGTAAGTGGGTTTAAATCATGCAGACATGTCGGTCACCTTGCTGAGCGAACGGTTCATAATAGTATGTTTATTTAATTATTTACAATAATTGTTGTTATGTTGACGGTAATTGAAAATATTTGCACTTTGTTTAATGAACACGACTGCGCAGTTGAACTTGCGTTTTTACCCAACTGCTCAGAAGGAGGATAATTTTTTCGAGTATAGACTCGAATGTGTGTATGTAGATTTCTAAGTTTTCTACTGTAGCCTAAACGGTTTGAAGGAGTTTAACTTTTGAGGAGTCGTTAGATTCGTACAAAAAAAATTTAAATGGTGAATTTTGTACACCATAATTAATTCAATTTAAATTAATTCAAAAGAAGAAAGGCTTTGTTTGCTTGTTAGATAGTTACCTATATAATATCAACGTCAACTGGTTGATTTTAAAAAAGTACGAAAAATTGGTTTTCTACTAAATCAATTGTAATTTATTTTGTAATTATAATTTATTTTGTGACTTGTAGCGGTCTTTTATTTTGAAGTTGTTTTTTTTGTTTCTCTGATTAACTGAATCTTCTTCAATAAATAGTTACTGCATAAATAATAGACACCATAAACCTGTACTACGAATGAATATACTTATGCTTGGATAATCCATTATTTATTTATGACTTAACCGCTTACTTCTCCTGTATCAAAAAACAAAATTTAATTATTAATTTTTTAAATAAAGTGAAGTATGAAATATTTTGGCAACTAATTTAACTACGTTTTGTTCTCGCTAAGTAATCTGTCAAAGTAATCCACTATTCAGTAGTGTTATAATAAAACGGCAAAATGATTAATAGCACCGTTTTCAACATACCCGCGTGACCCGCATATATATATTTAATAGGAGTTATTCAACCACATCGCTAGAAATATATTTTTCGTATTAATAGCTGAATACAATTTCGCTCGGTTCATTTGAAGATGTGTAGTAACTTTGTTTTATTCATCTTACAACAATTGCTTGTATGAAGACATACAGTTTATGCATACAAGTCAGAAAGTCGTGTTCTAGGCGTTTAGGTATATCTGTTTTGTGGTTTCGCATCTCTGAACGAGATTTTTTATTCTATTAGAGGCTGTTGAGCGTAAAAATACAATTGATTACGTTCGAGTGTGCAACAAATGTATGTAATAAACAATCAAAATTGTGATATAAAGTACTTCTATTTTATAATAGATGGCGTTGTGTCGCGAGGGAATATTTATCAATAGATGGCGTTAATTTGATTACGGTCTGAATATTCCTTTTTGTAATAAAAGTAAAGTAAGTCTTTATAATACAAATACTCCCTAGACTCAGACCACCTCCAAGGTATACCCGACACAATCGATTCGGTAGACGTAGCTAAAGCGGCCGCGTCAAAATTAACCTCTTTTATTAAAAATAAGATCGATGACTGCTCTCGGGAGATGCCAATCCGCCCGGGCGAGCGTTGGCAGCTCCCAGAGGAGTTAAGAGACCTCATTAGGCGTAAAAATGCACAAACCAGAGCCCATGACTCTTACCCGACTGACGACAATCGGAGGAAACTCCGTTCCCTACAGAGGGAGGTGAAAGCTCACTTCGCCGACCTCAGGGATGACTACTACAGTAGACGTCTAGGGGAACTCACCCCGTCGCACACCGCTTACTGGTCGTGGGCGAAGAGACTCCGTGGCGTCACCGTAGCCTCTACACCCCCCCTCATTAGGCCGAATCTCCCACCAGCCCTCGACGACCTGGACAAGGCCGAGTGCCTTGCGAGTAGTCTGGAGAGCCAATGCTCCCCAAGCACTGAGCCGTGCGATCCCATACACCTCTCGACGGTGGACGGGTTCGTCGAACGTAGGGCGGCCTCACCGCCATCCAACGAAACGCTTCCACCGACGACGGTGGAAGAAGTTGAATCGATCATTAAGGAACTCCACGCGAAAAAAGCCCCGGGTCCCGACCGAATCACCAACAAGACACTCAAACGCCTTCCTCAGCAGCTTATCATGCTGCTCGTCATGATTTACAACGCCCTTCTGGCCGGTCGCTCGTTCCCCGATCAGTGGAAAGAGGTGACCGTGATAGGAATCCCCAAACCTGGAAAACCCAGGAACCTCCCTTCGAGCTATCGACCCATTAGTCTTCTCAACACCCTCGGTAAGGTGTATGAGAAAATTATCCACACCCGCCTCAAGGCTGCCACGCAACAAATGCGTTCTCCGCTCATTGACGAGCAATTCGGGCTTCGAGCCCATCACTCCTCAGTACACCAGGTGCACCGCTTAACGGAGCACATCCTAAAAGGTTTCGCCACATCCCGTACTCACACCACGGGGGCTCTATTCTTCGATGTCGCTAAGGCATTCGACAAAGTCTGGCATAACGGCTTGATATACAAGCTCTATCAACTAGAACTGCCAGATAATCTCGTGCGCATCATACGAGACTTCCTGTCAAATCGCACTTTTAGATATCGGGTCGACAGCACTCTGTCATCGCCCCGTCCTATTTGCGCCGGAGTCCCTCAGGGCTCGGTGCTGTCACCGCTTCTATATTCGTTGTACACGAATGACATACCGATTCCTAAAAATAAAGCCACCAAGCTGGCCCTATTCGCCGATGAGACGGCCATCTTCACGACCGGCACCTCCATCGAGGCTATAACTTCTCGACTCCAATCCGCGGCCACCGCCCTAGGTGAGTGGTTTAGGAAATGGAGAATCGAAGTAAATCCCGAAAAGAGTGCAGCAGTGCACTTTGTCAAGCACACCAGACGCGTCTTCTGGACAAAAGGTCGACCCGGGAAAATAACCCTATTTGGCACCCCGATTCCTTGGCTAAAGGAAACAAAATACCTAGGCGTTATACTCGATAGTAAACTTACATTCAGAGCCTACATTAACCGGGTCCGAAACAGGGCAGCGTTCATATTAGGCCGACTGCACACACTGCTATGCGGGAGGAGTAAAATGTCTCTTAGAAATAAGACGACATTATACAAGGCCTGCATACGACCTATTATGACTTACGCGTGCCCCGTCTTCGGTCATGTGGCGCCAACCCTCATCCATAGGCTCCAAATCATTCAGAACAAGTTTCTGCGCACTGCCACGTACTCGCCGTGGTACGTGCGTAATGTCGACTTACATCGCGACCTTAAGATCGATTCAATCGCGAAGCACCTCAAAATACTCGCTACAGCGTATTTTGAGAGAGCGCGCAGTCACCCAAATCCTCTTGTAGCAGAGGCTTGTAAATACGTAGGTAGAGGTAACTTACAGACCGTACAAAGGCGTCCCATGCACGTCTTAACCGACCCTGACGATAGGATCACGGCGCTTAACGCCATATACACCACCACACACAGGACACACACACACCGCCCCCGCCGGCGAGGGCGAGGTCCCCGCGTTCTGACGGCTCGCACGCGCCTAGGCGCGTAGCTGACCGTCCGTAAGCCGTCTCAGCGCTCCGCATAGCGCCTCCTCCACTCCGACGACGCTCTAAGCCGAGGTGCGATCTCGCTAGGAGACACCCTTAGGGCGGGCGTCTTTCCCCCCCGAGCCCTCCCAGAGGGCTCCCATTCTTCCTTCGCGGCCGGCTAGCCTAAGTGCCCGGCCCCTCTCACCGGTGACGCTGTAAAGGCCGCTAGGGCCAACAGCACTTTTTCACTTCGAAAAAAAAAAAAAAAAAACAATATAATACAAATAATTATGTCTTAGCTGACACTCACCGAACATCACTCACCGAACACCGAAGCATCCCTGATACTGGCAATTCCGCAAGGGAGCTAAAGCCGAAGAAAAAGAAAAAGAAGTATACAAATAATAACAGCATAAAAAAAGTGTCAAACTTATGCGTAAATTATATTTATTATATTTATATAATTTTATTTTTATTAAATTATATTTATATAATTTAATTTTATTAAATTATATTTATATAATTTTATTTTTATTAAATTATATTTATATAATTTTATTTTTATTTAATTATATTTATATAATTTTATTTTTATTAAAAAACTAGCAATTAAACTAGGTTCATATTTAAAGTAACAAAAATACTGTTTCACACTCTTTTAGAATGTCTCCTCTCGTTCCTATGTACGAGTATATGAGCACCCTTAATTAAGAACCCCTGTCTAGACTAAAGGAATGGGAGTACAATTTAGTAAGTATCCTCCGAGCCTCCTGTAGTTCTTCCAATTCTTTAGCTATGCTTCATTCTAAGGTTTATTTTAAGTACATCCTGTAGTTACGGCATTAAGCTATATTTAGACAAAAACTTGCTTCAACTTTTACTAGGCGTTAATATTTTAACACATTTTACACTTATTTTAAAAGTTTTTATATAATAGTTAAATGTATTGGCAAACAAATATTTATTTGCATCTTGATTTAACTGAGGTAGAGTAAAGCAAGAAATAGCCTACTCAAAATCTGCAGCAGTCTGACTGGGGAAGTACCTCGACCTTACAGAAGATCACAGCTAAATAATACTGCTTCAAAGCTATGTCGTGCTCCTGTGGTAAGTAAGGTGACCAGAGCTCCTGAGGAGGGTCGGGTAGGAGGAGGTAGGGTCGGTAATACGCTTGCGATGCTTCTGTTGTAGCAGCCGTCTATAGGCTACGCTAATCGCTTACCACCGGGTGGGCCGGGCCGTACGTTTGTTTGCCGACTTATTAAATATTATTATTTTGCTATATAATTTTGACTAGCCCGTTGGCGCAGCTTGTAGTGACCTTGTTTTCTGTTCCAGGGGTTGTGGGTTCGATTCCCACCCCGAGTCTAGGTGTAATATATATATTTATTTATATATTTATTATTTATTATTTATAAGTATGCATATCGAAAAAAATGCAGTTTTACCAGTCGCCTGTTACCTATAACACAAGCATTAAGTTGCTTACTTTAGGAACAGACGACCGTTTATATATTGGGTAGATATGTATTTATTATTTAAATATATAGTTACATACAACAATATCTAAAGCGATATGAATGTTACAAAATAATATGTACGTAATAGCACTTAGTGGTCAGTGTATAAAAGTTTTATAGAACTCGTAAACTACAGACCACATACCGCTATGCCACTGTTACAAAGCGGTCGACAGAGCACCCAAGAGATCACCTATTGCAACTAACGCGTTGTAGATGTTTCAAACCATTATTGCGTGATAGTATGCTATTATGTGTGTCAATCTCATACAAATACAGTGACAAAGTGTGCGTGACATGAATTACAGTGCAACAAAAATACACATTATATGATAAATTAATAAAATACACCAGTGACATAATGTAAAGTTTTATTTTAATCTGTATATGTGTAAAAATCAATTGCTGTTCGTTTGTCTCGCTAAAACCCGAGAATGGCTGGAGCGATTTGGCTAATTATGATCTTGAAATATTTGTTAGCGTTCAGGGAAGGTTAAAACGGTGATAAAAATAAATAATAAGTAACGGAAAATATTAAAAACGCAATTTTATTTTCCGATACTAGTTCAGTTCTTTGATGAATGGCTTTTAGTTGTCAGTTTGACACATATCATTTCGCCAATGTCACGTGGGATGGAGAACATTTCCGATACTAAATGTGCCTAGCCGTGAAACATTTGATGTCTTTTGTCAAAAAATTGTCAATTGATTGTCAAATATTTAAAAGTGCGTTCAGAAAGTTAAGTCCATAATTTTCACTAATATATGAAAGGTATACGAAGTTCGGCAGGTCCTCTAGTATTTTATAAACAAATCAAATCAGTAACAGGATTTTTTTTACTAACAGACTATATATTATATGTGTATAAATTACATCGCCTGTAATCCTTAAGGACCTAAACTCGGATGACACGTATTCTTTACACCCCTGGGTAAAATAATGAGGCTGCCAAGCGCAAATTTGCAAATGAGTTTAACTGAACTTACATTTTTAAAGGATAGGTGAGAATGTAGTCTGATGAAGACAGACGAATGAGGTAGAAATCTTTTGCTGGTTTTCTTCAATCATATATTTAGGGATCTTACTCTATTTTACTATACATATATTTGCCATTGTTTATTTCTTTTACATACATTGAAGTTGGAATGGAATTATATTTATTGTGAATTGTTTTCACGTTTTTAGGGAATAATACATTTTACAATCAACTTTCGTATACTAATTTATATAAAATTTTGGTAAGTTAATAACGAATGTATTAAAAAACTAAATAAGTGTAAATATTCTGCCATTACTTTTTTTTAAATATATTTTTTAACATGTAAATTTTTACAAATGTTTTTTCCGATAAGCTGCCCAAAAATTGTAGCCCGTAATAGATCGCTGTATTAACGATAAATAAATTTTATCTACTTTTATTACTCTATGTTGATGTGCAAATAAGTGCAAAATGTGTGAATAAAAAACATAAATGAATACTTTCTCCAAATTACGACTGTCTATGCTCTCACTAATCGAAACCGTTTTGAATAACACACCGCTTATGTCAAAATAAAACAAAGATAGTAAATCCTATGATTAGATATTAACATTCAATCAAACATTAACATAATTAATCATCTAATTAACACAGGTCAATGCCGCTTAACATCGCTTAACAAACGTACATCTGGGTCGCTATGTGTCCACACGTTTAATGTCATAACGGTAGTAGAAGCACCATTTCACATTAAAATGGATTTACGATTGTTATTTTGTAAACTGGTTTGAAACTAAAAAAAAATTGGTAAGATGAGAACACTTTGCAAACTATGGTTATCATTCTTTAAAATATTTTTAGAGGTAAATCATATAAAATGAAAGATACGATAAATATTCGTATGTGTGGTTGTTAACTAATTGTAGGAGCAGAACATGTACATTGTTGTAGCCAAATAATAAAAATATTATAGTAATATCATGATAAGTAGCTATTTAAAGAGTATAATGTTATATAACAAATAATTTAAACTCTTAAAACCTTTTTACAGTAAAATCAATGACAATACTAATTTTATATTTATTTTCAAATAAAACTTATTAAACAAAATACATTTGTAGTACCTTACTATAATAATAGATAGCGTTGTGTCACTAGAGAAGTCTTACAAACGCGCAGAACTTTGATGTTCGTTTGTTTTTTTAATAGGTACACGACTAGGTCCGAAAACATGCGTAAACCTGACCTGATGGTGAACAGTTACCGTAGCCAGTTGGCCAGCTGGTGCTGGAGACTTTTAGCAGGATATTTTTTCCGTCTGTTTAAAGAATGAAATGAAAAACCTCAGTCTTAAAAAATGTTAGTAATAAATCGAACCAGGGTCGATAATTTTTGAGACCAAAAAGAGTTTAGATTAGGATGGAAACCTTTAGGAAAGTATGAAAATATAACGAAAATAAGAGGAATAACAATTTACTGGCGATTTGAGGTCGGAAAGTGGGGAGGGGAGGCGAAGAACGTTAATTCATGACTAAGTGCAAAAATACAAAAAGTGACTTAGGTTTTTTTATTTTTATCTCCCACAAAAAAAAATGTCCTCGAAATTTGGTGAAAACTTACCTTTTTGGCACTGGTCAGTATAGAGTCGAAAAGAAACGAAACTGTAAGAGTTTTGACTATTGAAACAAATTATAACTATTAAATAATACTGTATCATTTAATCATCAAGTTCATTCGCCTGAGCTTATCGCACCGGACGCGATGCAGAGGCAAGGTGTGGATAGAGCCTCACTGTCTGAATCCCCATAGGAAATCGCACTGCGTCGCCTTCATTACCCATGTATGCTTAAATAGATTCATATCATACTTTCCTCTCGGCTCTGTATTTCGTTGCTCGTTTTATTATATCGTACGATAAATAAATATAATATATAAGGATAGACATAGACGCCGTGTTGGCGCAACGGTCACAGCCATGAATTATACCTGTTGCGCTGGCGGTTGCGGGTTGACCCCGCAAACGTTATTTTGCCATATATGTTATTAATCCCCTTAACCCCTCCCCACCCTTAGGGGTATGAAAAATAGATGTTGGCTGACTCTCAGACCTATCCGATATGCACACAAAATTTCATACAAATCGGTCCAGCCTTGTCGGAGGAGTATTAAATTATACTAACATTGTGACACGAGAATTATATATATAAGATTCAAAATATATGAGATATGGTTTAAGTATACAAATAAAAGATTAAGTACATTTTTAAATTACAACACTTTTTTTTTGGTTTTTTCAACGAACATTTTTGCGCAAATCTACAATTTTTGTTTCTAAAAATAATACCCACTTTTTAATGACTTCTAGAAATGTCCGTATTTCTTAATATATAATAACAACATAGTGTATATAAAGACAAAGTCCCGCTACAGTTTTATTATATTATATGTATATTAAACCATCATTTACGACTTCCTTAGTCGTAACGATTTCCTGTGATTTTTGTATGAACTGTTCATTGACTAACTAAATTTAAATGACACGTAATATATAGGTAAAGTAAATAAGCTTGTTATAATATGATTGAACTTGTGTGACGTTAGTCTGTGTATTGGTAAATGATATATTAGATAATCACAAGATAGCTCTACTTGTATTATATCAATAATATTACCAACTAGCTGTGCCCACAATTTCGTCCACTTGGAATAGTGATCTTGGACGGCATTTTTTTGGGATATATCTTTTGGTTTATTAGTTTGGGTATTTACATGTTCAACGTGATTCTTTAAATTGGCACAACTTTTTTATTTATGAACCGATTGATATAAAACAAACACTAAGTGTTACGTGAAGCTTACCACAATATATAATTGAAAACCACATCCAAATCGTCTAAATCTTTTCCGAGATTAGCGTGCACAAATATTTACATTTTTATTATATATCAACAAATAAAACGCAGGCAGTCGAGAAAATAGCAAACACGTATTTATTACAGACTAGCGATCCGCCCCGGCTTCGCACGGTTGCAAAAACTACCAGTATTCCTCTACTATATTATGCATGTACTATACATATAAACCTTCCTCTTCAATCACTCTATCTATTAAAACAACCGCATCAAAATCCGTTGCGTAGTTTTAAAGATTTAAGCATACATAGAGACAGAGAAAGCGACTTTGTTTTATACTACTCGTATGTAGTGATAACTCAAAAAGTCTCGAGAAAAAGAGAGAAAGCTTTCGATTATAAACTAACTAAAAATAAACTGAACATTTTTTTTGCTGTTTCTGAGGTAGACAATGGTGAGGTCTATCAATTTTAGCAAGATTTTTCTCCTATGTTTCGAAGAGACTACTCAAAAATTAATCTCAGAAATTTTCTATGCTGACTAAATTATAATCAATAAACGTTTAAAGTAAGTAATACGTATCAAATAGCAATGGAAATACTTCGAGAAATTATGACATTGCGTCCTGATGTTTACCAATCAATGTTGGTAAATCCTAAACTCGTCCTAGGATTTTCCATTTATTCGGGATTTTACCGTAACACACGTATTTATGGTTCTAGTTGAACATAACGTTCTATTTTTGAATTTCGCGCCTATTTATGCAGTTATTTGCTTGCTCTAAAATATAGCTCTCGACTCTATCTTTTCTATAACATCAAGCAACCGGCATATTACAGTGTAAATTTTTGTATTAATTAATTAAATCTATATATTACCCGATTCTCAGACCTAGCCGATATGCACATAAAATTTCATAAAAATCGGTCCAGCCGTTTCGGAAGAGTATTGTAACTGTGGCACTGTGGCACGAGAATTATAAAGTGCCCAAAGTTCGCAGTAGAGTAAAGACAGCTCTATCATTTGGTTGGATTTTTAATTGAATATTCAGTAGTAAAGAACAGAATATTGTCACGGAAGAAAATGAACGAAATGAAAGCGAAATGTTGCTAAGGTTGATAACAATAGCACAATGAACTTTTTTTTTTCAATAGTGGTAACTATTTGTATTGACGAGGTTAAAAGGTCATGTCGTATCAGTTAATTCCCGTGCATCGTCCGGGATTCCCACAATTACGATTCTATATTATATCATCTGTTCTAGGTTATACGTAACTAATGATTCGTAAGTGAAAATAGTTTGGTTACTAGTAATTCGGTTTCAAAAATTTAATGAAATTAGCTTTTATTAACCGACTTCAAAAAATGAGAAGGTTCTAAATTCTAGGGTATTTGTTTTGTTGTGTGTTACCTCATTACTTTTTACTGAGTGGACCGATTTTGATGATTCTTTTTTTAGTCGAGAGCCATTTAAATTTGATCGAGATTATTACTAGATAGTTTTTACTTTACTATTTTTTCTTCTACCTTTACATAACTTTTTACTGGATATACCGATTTTGATGATTCTAATTTTGATCGAAAGCTGATGCTTATCTTGTAGTCCTTTTTATATTTGATTGAGATCTGGTAACTACTTTTTGAGTAATTACTTGTTCTTGTAATACATTGTACCTATTACTTGTCGTTGTAATTGAAGTCCGTTTTTTTACGTTTGCGAGCAAAAACAATTATTTGGATTTAGTATTCACAGCTATATTTTTATTGCAAATTTGGTTACAAGTTATTACATTTAAGTTGTAAATATTTAATTCTATATTTTGAACAAGATATCTGTGATATATGTATCATTGAGTTTTATGCCTTCTTGCAAATAAAGTCTTACCTATATGCAAGTCAAAATCGCTTTTATTTTGAAATGAGAACTTTCACATTAAAATAATTAAATAAGCTGTTTTGAGTAAAGTAGCGTACAACGGGTAAGTAGAAGACAATGAAAAGAAATATTGAAAAAAAATCAATGTACAGAATTACTCACACTTTGATAAGTAAATCAAAAATAAATTTATTCAAATAGGCTTCAAAAGCACCTTCGAATCGTCGTTTTACAAATTAAAATTATAGTATCGTAAAATATGAATAAAGCTATTTTTGATTTCGATTTTGATTATAAAGCTATCACTAGTTCAGAATATACCTACTCGTAGATTCTGCAGAGAAGAAAAAATAAACTTGATTTAAAAAGATAAAATATGTTTTAATAATAATTGATAATATCTTGCATGAGATACAATGTCACCAAATCTACATTTAGTTATAACCATAGATATATAGATAAAGGTAACGCTGTAAATGCGTAAATAATTATAAAAAGACAAGCTTTCACTTTGCTGCAATATTTATAATTACAGAGTATAAAACAAAGTCACTTCCCGCTGTCTGTATACTTAAATCTTTAAAAAATACGCGACGGATTTTGATGCGGTTTTCTTTAGTAAATACAGTGATTCCAGAGGAAGGTTTGTATGTACAATACATGCATAATATAGTAGAGGAACACTGATAGTTTTTGCAACTGTGCGAAGCCGGGGCGTGTCGCTAGTAATGTATAAAAAAATGGTTTATGCTTTCTGTATTTTACAAACCATGCATACTACGTTTTGTTCATCATTTTGTTTGAATGCGCTGCCGAATCCCGCTGAAAGGGGTTTTTTAAACTTTTATTTTGCAGCTTTTTGCCCATTTACTGTTGAGATGCGGTAAACTTGTATATCTATGATAGCTACAAATATTTCGGTTGACTAAATTCGATTTATATACTAGACTGAATTGCCTATTAATAAATTTTTAGTTATTTTTGAAACAATATGATAAATAACAGCGTATGCTTAACGTCCCATTGTTGGACAAATACCTCTTTACATATGAAAAAATACGTGTCAGAGCTAAATCATACGGCCTTCTTGCTGGACAGTCATCTGATTTTTATGGTAACACTAGATACCTGCGGCCGTATTTTTTGACGCACATAATATTTGGAATAGAGAAAAATATTTGTACAAATACGTATACTTTCCGAGCAGGAATTGGAGCTTTAGCACAGATAGACCTTCAGTCAATATTAAACCGGAAAGTTGGTGAAGTACCTCTATTATCAAACGGTAATGTGCGATACGTATTTAACGATGCCAATATATATTAAAATATCGCTCTTCAAACAAATTGGCAAAACATAAACACAATTATAACGAGCAGATAATCGAACGGAAATCGTAAAAACCGGTAACAATTTATAGAAATATAAATAGATAGGTAAAAGATATAGATAAAGATAGATACGAATTACGAGGTGCAATCAAGGAAGCGGTGATTGCATTCGTGATCGCTTGATGCAATTTTAATTTATTAGATTAATCGTTGAGTAAATAGAGTTTACGTATTCTTCATTAAGCGAAACTACTATATACTAATGTAAAGGGCGTAGATGTTTACAATTATGAACATATAACAGACTAGCTGTGCCCGCGACTTGGTCCACGTGGAATCTAACAAAAAGGATATTGTTCAGTTCACAGAGTTACAAAATAAATTTCTAAACTAAAAGTAGCCTAAGTTACTTCTTATTACATCAGCTATCTGCCAGTGAAAGACCCGTCAAAATCGGTCTAGCTGTTTCAGAGATTAGCCGGAACAAACAAACAGACAGACAGACAGACAAAAGTTGTAAAAAAAATATTTTGATATAATATGTATCATATTCACATTCATATGCATTTAGTAAAAAGCGGTTATTTTAATATTTCAGACACTCCAATTTTATTTATTTGTATGTAGTACGTATAGATTAGTGTTAGGGCTTCTGTAGACTAAAGACAAACTAGGTCACACGTACTTACGACCTTTTTCACGAGAAACTGATCATCGTCGATAGAACAAATTGCAACGGCGTACCTTATTTTTTTATTCTTAATGTACACCAAAATACAGACACATATAAAGAGAGATACAATACAAGATGTACAAAGGCGATCTTGTCGCTAAATAGCGATTACTTCCAGATAACCTTTGGGTACTGGACACGATACAGTAGCAGCGGTTAGAAGTGTGCACATATTAAGGGCGGAAAATCAATAATCACTAACTTAATTAACTAAAAATACGAGGCATTATCAGACATACGTAGAACCAACCCTCATTGGAGCAGCGTGGTGGATTAAGCTCCGATTCTTCTCCTAAATGGGGAAAGAGTCCTGTGCCCAGCAATGGGTTATTACAGGCTGAAGCGTATTATTTTTCGCTGTTTTTATTAAATAATAATTATTAAAACAATCACCTGTTAGAAGATCTGACGTCTGTAGAAGCTCTAAGGTATTAATAATTATAATATGTGTCATCGAAGCAAACTAAGATATTTCTCATATTTCCGCATATTTTTTTAAAACGGTAATCTTCTGAGTCGACTTCTATCAAACTCATTACGAATACGCATCACAAGAATATTAAAATAATAACGCTACAGCTACTCTGATCTGTCTGTAAGCTTTGCCTTATTAAACTGTTTAAAAATATTTAAATATGTTTCAGATACTAACTCGGCACTTAAAATTGTGAAAAACTGGCAACAACTCCGACGTTATTTCTGATTCACTTTTTGGTCTTTATTTTTGATCTTACGATTTGCATTCCCACAAAGCCTTACACAAAGCAAAGTTTTCTGCCCTAGCTTAACGATTCTCATAACATAAGCTAAGCTCCACTCAGATATTGGCAAATCTTTCAGGGAGCCAAAGTAAAAGAAGAAGAAGATATTTAAATACAAATTTCAGCACTTAAAAATTTAAGAAAATTTAAGATATCTGGTTCCAATTCACGTTTATGTTCACGAAGCTATACGGCACGTTATTTAGTATTAGATGTTAAAATGGGCCATATTTTAATACGTATCTATACTTTGTTTTTTCAAACGTGCTAATTTAAGGAACTAGTGCTACGAATTGAAAAAAATCGTTTTGTATTGAATAGTCCATTTCCTGACGCTATTGGGCATATAATGTTTTGGTGCCTTTTTTTCTCAAATTAGCGCAGACAAAATCGCGGGGTACAGTTAGTATAGCATATATATCTTGAAATATAATTAAGTTAATAATAATAATAATAATTAATAATTAATTTGTACACCTACACTGTAACAATACCATCTCCTCTGCCCCTAGGTTGCCTGGAAGAGATCGCTTTTTAGCGATAAGGCCGCCCTTTGTGCCTGATGATACTCTAAGTCCATAATATGTATTATTTCTGTTTTGGTGTGCAATAAAGTGTATTGTTATGTTATGTTAAGTTCAGTAATTCTCATCGATTGTAAACAGAACATAATTGTTAGCAAATGAAATTCTTATTGAATAATACAAATATCAATTGATACGTTGACAACGTAAATTACATAGAATTTTTCTCCCACGACACAGCGAGTGAGTCAACAATGACTTATGAAATAGTTATGTATTAACAACACGGCTAAAGGTGTACGATCATATTTGGGAAATAAATTTTTAATTAAATATCACAAATTACTATTAATTTTGTTCGTATAGTAAATCAATTTAAATAAATCTTAGAATTTAGAGAAGGTTTTTAGGCTGTTGTATTTGATTTTTTTTTTAATTTCCCTTCAAAACTTTTTTTTTAAATGTTTATTAATGTTATTTTAATTCTTTCTAATTTATTTTCGAACAATTTCTTTTAATGTGTAAGTAATCTCCCTACTGTGAGTAACGATAGCTTTCTAGTGTATTTGATAACAACCGGGATCGACAGCTAAAAGTGCTGTCCGAGGTACGGTGGGGAGGCCATTATACAAAGAAAAATTCACATTAATAAGGTCTAGTGAGAAAATAATTTCTTTATAATAAACATATAAATAAACAGTGCGTAGAGTGAGTGAGTAGTAATTCCGTAATTCTCTTCTGTTTAGCGACTATTATATTAACTTCATCATTTAAATGTATGACCTATGCGCATTATTGCATTATTTCCTCGTAATTTTCTAACATCCATCTCAATTAAAATATCTCTAGAGACATTCATAGCGACATTGTGTCATCAGTTCCTATACACGTCAGATGTTTGTGCTGCAAAAGATATCTGCGTTACATTGTGCTCAGGACTTTAGTTTACTGCCATATTTCTTTTGGTTAATTAGAAAGTGTTAGCTAAAGTGGCGAATTAATTTTTCAAAACATAATTCATTTAGTTAAAATATACTTATTTTTTATGTATTATAAAGTTAATCAAAACCAAGAAATCTGCAAGAGATCGAGAGGGGGAATAAAGATTATTATTATTGAATAGATACTAAATTTAAATCGTTCATTTATAAGTAAATATTATATTATTTTTTATTATAACAATAGCAGTCCTCCCATCACTATGGTTGCTGTAAAGTATCCGAAACTTCGGGCATCTAAAGGACCTAATTAACCGCGATAAAATTCGAAGCAGTTGTTTCATTATCATCACCCATCATCATCATCATGAGGCTGAGGTAGTAGAAAACCAAAAACATTTATTATTATTTTTAATTAATACTCAAATAAACTATATGTGTGACTAGCCCATTGGCGCAGTTTCTAGTGACCCTGCTTTCTGCTCCGAGGGTTGTGAGTTCGATTCCCACCCCGAATCTGGGTGTAATATAAATATTTATTTATGTTTATGTATAAATATGTTTAACAAAAAAAAATATATGTAGCTATACCAGTCGGCTGTAACGTAATACACAGGCGTTAAGTTACTTACTTTAGGAACAGACGACCGTGTGTGTATGTTAAAGATATTTATATTTATTTATATGTAAAATTCTATGGTAAGACTGCAAATTTCTATGGTACAAAAAAGTATGAATATTAAATCGGTATTTTTTTTGCGGTTCTGTGGTTGCCGAGCGCCACAATTAATACTCGCGAAAAAATTAATTTGTTGTGATCAATTCCTGTTTTGATATCAATACTAATACATTATTGAGACCTGTTTTGGTAGCTTCAATTAATTTTAGGATCAAATTTTTTATTATTTATAATCAGGAAAAAAGTTATTACGAGATAGTGATGTCTAGACGGGAGTAAACTTTTTGTTAATGTTACAATTATAAAGTAACAGATTTTGGATTACTTATACCATAAAAGGCTATGTTAATTTATGGCTAGATTGTCTTGAGACTTTGTCTATTTCGAATAATTATTTTGAGAAGTATGGTTTTTCTGGAATTTTCCACCTTGGTAAATGCAGTAGTAAAAAAAACAATTCTTGTTTATTAAATTTAGCAACCCATTATAAATTATTGTTATAATTGTGGGTGTCGTAAGAGGCGACTAAGGGATAACATAGTTCCGCTACCACCTTGGAACTTGAAAAGCCGACCGATGGCGGGATAACCATCCAAGTGCTGGCTTTGAAATATACAGGCCGAAGACGGGCAGCAGCGTCTTCGGTGCGACAAAGCCTGCCCTGCGGTCACCAACCCGCCTGCCCAGCGTGGTGACTATGGGCAAAACACATGAGTTCACGCTATTTTTGGCGTAAACTTGTGGAGGCCTATGTCCAGTAGTGGACTGTAAAGGCTGTAATGATGATGATAATGATGATATAAATTATTATATTGTATGAGAGTGCCTGCGCTATATTATATAACTAAAATGCGTATAGTTGAAATTCCTGATTTAAATCACCCGTAAATGAGTTCCCCTGAGATACCAAAAAAAAGACGTAAGTTTCATAAAAATTGTGTCAAAAATCAATCGCTAGTGGGCAAAACCAGAAATAGATTTATGAAAACGGTTGTCAGTCTGTACACCTATATACCTAACAACAGCGTCGTGATTGATCGCGGGTCGATGTCCGCATGAGTTATTAGCAATGTATAATTATATAAAATAAAGATACTTATCTGTCCGTATCAATTGATTTTCTAATAACGCAAAAAATCACGATGCCTCGACTCGATGAAATACGCGAATATGTGAACGTGTTCAAAACTATTTCTGTTTATTTTTATTTGGCGGTTAAGTATCAAATTTCCGCAACTACCTTATGATTAAAAGTCGAACTACAAATCAGCTCCAGCTTTATTCAAATAGGCTTCAAAAGCACCTTCGAACGGTCGTTTTACAAATTGAAATTTTTAAGTGATTGTCATTTTTAAAAAGTAAACTACCACCGATTCGGAATGTAGATTTTGCAGAGAAGAAACGGCAAGAAACTCCGCAGTTACTTTTGAGATTTGCTCCAGGACCTAAATAGGAAGGAGACGTTACAGTAAAATAAAAAAATAGTTTGTTTTTGAAAATTTAGCGTAGCCTCTGCGGCAGAAAACAATTCACAAATTTCTAAAATTTTCAGAAAAAAAGTCGCTTCACACTCAACGGCCCTCTGTAGGATTTTCTCCTGTGTCAAGGATCTGGGAACACACAGATTACACAAGCACAAACGTCGAGACCACGACTAACATCTATATGGCCAATACAAATGCCTGTCGTGAGCGTGAATCGAATTCGCGACCACCAGCGCAACAGCCAGTGCTGTGACCGCTACGCTAACGCGTCATAAAATAATGGAGTGAATTTATTACTTACAATAATTATGATTAATCAATTATAGGACCAAATTGTATTTGAAGTTAAAATAATTTAAATAAAGAACTGACAATATTAATAAATCCGAGTATTAATATGACCAGCTGTGCCCCGCGGTTTCATCCGAGTTAATTTGAGATACACACATACTAAAATATTATATAACCTATACCCGTTCTTCGTAAATAGTAGACAATCCAACACAAAAATATTTTTTCAATCGAACTAATAATTTTTGGGATTAGCGCGTTGCGTTCAAACAAATAAAAAAACAATCTCTTCAGATTTATATGTATAATAATAATAATCGTAGTAATTTATTTTAGATTTCCATCCATAAACGTTGTTAGTAACACTTTAAAAGTTAGAAACTAAATTTAGTACGATACAGTTACACAATTCGGCGACATTGTGGCGAGTCCCACCGGTCAACAACATTCAGCATTCTGCCGGAGTACCCGCGGAGGAGGGCTAACATGGAGGCCCATCGTTACCTCATAACGGCGCAAAAATTATCCATATGCGTCTCCACAAACATGCCTCAGGCACTGCACTGCCGCGGCAGCTCCATCAGAACCCTGAAGTTGTAATTGTACTGGACCCGTAGATCGTTGTTTGCCCGCTATGTGTAGTCAACCCAAAAACTGCAGGTGTAAAATGACTAACAGTATGCTATAATGCCCTCTCTTCTTGTGGGTGTCGTAAGAGGCGACTAAGGGATAACACAGTTCCACTACTACCTTGAAACTTAAAAAGCCGAACGATGGCGGGATAACCATCCAACTGCTGGTTTTGAAATATACAGGCCAAAGACGGGCAGCAGCGTTTTCGGTGCGACAAAGCCAGCCCTGCGGTCACCAACCCGCCTGCCCAGCGTGGTGACTGTGGGCAAAATACATGAGTTCGCGCCATTTTTGGCGCGAACTTCTGGAGGCCTATGTCCATCAGTGGACTGCGATAGGCTGAAATGATGCTACAATAATATTAGCATATATTTATAAAGGGAAACTATAATTAGAATGTCAATAAAAAATTGTATTTTTTACGCGAATTTCACTCATTATAATGAAACAACTTTTTTGGATTTATTAAGTTTTTTAGATTCCCGACGTTTTGGATGTTAATACAGCAAGTCGTCCCGTGATCTACCGTGATGGTAAATAAGATAAAATATTACTCTCACACCGTCACCTATAAATACATTTTTTTTATGTCACTAGGTCGGCAAACAAGCGTACGGCTCACCTGATGGTAAGCGATTACCGTAGCTTATAGACACCTGCAACACCAGAAGCATCGCAAGCGCGTTGCAGACCCAATCCCCAATCCCCCCAAGAGCTCTGGTCACCTTACTCACCAACAGGAACACAGTACTGCTTGAAAACAGTATTATTTTGCTGTGATCTTCTGTAAGGTCGAGGTACTACCCCAGTCGGGCTGCTCCATATTTTGTGTAGGAAATTTCTGCTGTGCCCTACCTCCGTTAAATGTCAAGTTAAATTAACATGTAAGAATTACTCCAATACTATAGCACTTTAAATGACAGCCGTGAAAAAATCGTATTATTATAATTGGACACGTGATTATATTAGAAAATGCCAACTATTCAAGTGATGATAAATGCCGAAGAAAATAACAGTCGTACGAGCAATAATATGTGCCAATTATTAAAATAAAAAATAAAAAGTACTATAATATGATGCTCTTACACAAAGGGTTCAATTTAAAGATGAATTTGTTGCTGATATTTGTAGGGTAGAACGAGACTTTTGTACTGGTTCCTGTTTTTATTCTGTATACTTTTTCTTTTTTTCATTCCTTTTTAACCGATTTCAAAAAAGGAGGAGGTGACTCAATTCGACCGTATATATATATATATATATATATATATATATATATATATATATTTTATATATGTTCGGAGAATTGTAAAAAATTGTAAAAGTTTATAAAAAAAAATCTTGTGGACCTACTAAAAACATTTTAATAAATTAAATGTTACGTGCCGTAATTTGTTTATTTGATTTAAAAGTTTATTGATACATTGGGTAGTCAATTTTAATGGTAATCCAAGAACAATTTTCAAGAATGTCAGTAATTTAACATGACACGGTTGTTTAAAATTGCAATATTTTGTTAATTTCATACATATGTTATTAAGCTCATGAGCGGAGTCAATTGCTAAGTTTCATTAAAGGACCAAATCTAACATAATTAAATTGAAGTAAGTTTGTCTGTGTGTTGAAAATTTTTGTTATAAGAACATATAATTATTGTGTTTACAGGCAAACGAAGAAAAACCGACTTCAATTATATCAACAAGTACCTAATACAACGTAGGTAGACGAAAAAATAGTCAAGTAAATACGCATTGTCAAAGATTACTTTCAAAAGTTGTAATCAGATCTCGATGAAATTTATATGTGAACACAGGATAAACATCGGCTTTCGATTAAATTAAAAATCATCAAAATCGGTACACCCAGTAAAAAGTTATGCGGATTTTCGAGAGTTTCCCTCGATTTCTCTGGAATCCCATCATCAGATCCTGGTTTCCTTAGCATGGTACCAAACTAGGGATATCTCCTTTCCAATAAAAAAAGATTAATCAAAATCGGTTCATAGACGACGGAGTTATCCCCGAACATACATTAAAAAAAAATATATATATATATATACGGTCGAATTGAGTAACCTCCTCCTTTTTTTGAAGTCGGTTAAAAACAGGATTTACTGGAGCTTAATCTGCCACGGCGTCTGACTGCGGATTATGGATTAGTCATGAATATTTAAAAAAGCCCCAAGACATAATTTTTTTTTCATTCTGTTTGCTTTATCTTAAGTTTATCAACGAAATGGATTAGATCATCATTGAATTTTACAGACAGATAAAATATAAAGCTAAAAATGGCACACTACGAAATATAAAGAATAAAATTTAATAATAAAGCAAAGTAGGAAATCAAAGCTTGTATGTAAGCGGTGTTGCAGAGGCCCGTGTATTAAAAAGTCGTAAACTTTCATTACGCGTGTTCCGAGACGAATCAAACGGTAGCAAAGCTGATAAATATGTAAATTACGTACAGACGACCGCGCAGGTTGATGCGATTATTGAAACTACGTATATATTTTGTTACGTGTTGAAGTAGGTTAGGTGTACAATAAACAAAAATGAAGTTCGAAGTTGTCATAATGCTTAAAAAAATATACCTAATGTAAATATTGTATTAATAAATATTGTATTAAAGTATTTACTTTATTTTCTAACATTTCATTAACTTGGTTTCTTCAATCTATTTGTTTGTCTGTTATTATAAGTAACAGTGGTTAAAGATTTTCATTATTAAAACTTATTTTCTTATTACAAAAGTACTAAATGTTCATGTTATAGGATTGTTTCATCACATCAGCCTAATTCAGTCCACTGCTGGACATTGGCCTCCATAATTTCGCGCCAAAAATGGAGTGAATTCATGTGTTTTGCCCATAGTCACCACGCTGGGCAGGCGGTTTGGCACCTTTTTTCTTACCGAAGACACTGCTGCCCGTCTTCGACCTGTATATTTCAAGGCCAGGAGTTGGATGGCTATCCCGCCATCGGTCGGCTTTTTAAGTTTCAAGGTAGCAGTGGAACTGTGTTATTCCTTAGTCGCCTCTTACGACACCTACGGGAAGAGAGGGGGTGGCTATATTCTTAATGCCGTAACCACACAGCAAAGGATTGTTTAGCAAAGTTATCTAATTTTAGTATTTAAAAAAAACCTGTTCTCTTATTTTTTTCATGTAATTAAATACTAAATCTATATCCGCCAACTCGTGGAGCACCATAGTGGATTAAGCTCAAACCATTCTGCTATATGGAGAAAGATGCCTATGCCCAGCAGTGGGACGTTACAGACTGAATCGTATCATACATTGGCTAATATACTATAGTCGATATATTATTACAAAACAAAATTGTTACTCATTGTACAAAAATCGATTCCCAAAAAATTAAAAGTGAATACAAAATTGTTTATTGTTTGTGAAATTGTTTTGTGAATACAAAATTGTTTATTTGATATTAAATCATAAGAATAATGAAATAAAATGCTTATTTTAAAGGTGATGTTTGAGACTAGTATTTAAGACAAAAATTACAATTTTTATATTACCTATGATTAAATATGATTTGATTAGTACTTAAGACTCCGAACAAATCCGGAGATGCGATTTTTGGAGTGCATTACTGTAACTTTTTATGTAAAATGAGCTTAAATAATTAAAAAAAAATAGTAATCAAAGCTATCGCGATTTTAAATTTTTTACACGGTTTATCGTTTGTTTTTATTTTTCTTCATACAAACCTTGTGTTTGTTATTAATATACATATGTATATAAATTATGCGTGATTTTTTTTACGAATCATTTTATTAGGTTGATACTATAGCCGCAGAACCCTGAATAATGAAGGCTCTTCTAAGAAATTCGGGAATAATAACGACCAGTAGCCAGAGGCTGCAGACAAAAATAGTAACTTAAAAAATTACGGTTTCCAATCAAATGATTGGTATATTTCTACTCTCTGTGGTGTAAATTGGATCAAGATTTGAGTTTAGAATCTTATTTTATGAGTCGTCTTGGTTCGTCTTCTTCTCGGCTAGCCTGTTGGCGCAGTTTATAGTGGTTCTGCTTTCTGTTCGCGTGTTGTGGGTTCGATTCCCGCCTAAGTCTGGGTGTAATATTTGTATTTATATATGTATTATTACAATGTATATTTATCAAAAAATAATAATAGTTATAACAGTCGGCTGTTACCTGTAACACAAGCATTAAGTTGCTCACCATAGGAACAGACGACCGTGTGTGTAGGTTATAAGATATTTATATCATTTATTGTTTTATTTATATTTTATTGAATACATAATTTTATTGAATATTCTTCTTTATGGTAATACAATTTATACCAAGTTTACCCAAATATTACAAATGACTGGTTTATGGTGTCACATGTCACGGGTTGAATCCATGACCATGACAAATATTATTGGGTTATAAAATTCGTTATAACAACTTTTTAGGTGTTTACAATGCATATACTTCCGGAACTCGAACACGAGATTTTATACTAGAATAGAATTAGGTGTGAGATTTTTTTTTGTATTATAATTATGATAAAGCTAAATAATCTGTAGGTATGTTTGTACGAGTTCTTCTTTATCATTACTAGAACTGGTTTTTAGAATTAAAAAAAATATATTTTTTTTTACTAATGGTCACAACGGCAACCATTGAATTAAAGAATCACCGAAAAAAATACTTATTACGACAATTCTTCTATTTTTAAAATAATTTAAATCAGCAGAACGGTTGATAAACTATTCAGTAATCAAATAGGCTATATTGGTACAAATATCTAAATAAAACCTTTACCATTTCATCTATAATTCCACACCATGTATCCGCATATAGGTTATAATTAAACTCAAATCTCGATCTGTATATACAAGAAACTATAACTGTACAATTAACAAGGGAAGATCACAATAAATTCCTCTCATCCAGCGTCCAGTTCTGATCCCGATCTCGCTTGTACCATAAGTCCATCCCGAGTGTCGTATTAGCGCGCTATGTGGACCATCCTTCTGATTTATACCGTTACTTGTGTATGGTATAAGACAAAAGCGTAAAGATAGAAGTAAGAATTTGTTTAATAAAAGCGTTTGTTCTAAAAAAAAACTACTTTAATATAAGTCACCAAGTATATATAGTACAATACCCATTATCAGCAGTACTCAAACACTAATAGGCAGATATCGTTCAAATTTAAACGGTACAACACGACAAGCAACAGGTTGCGATTGACAAAAATGGAGTCGATTGGGAACCTTCTCGTTTTTTGAATCCGATTAAAATATTGTATTATTGTATTTCGATTGTCGTATAATTAATATAATTTTTGAAATAGATGTAGGTATTTATGTAGAGGTAGAAATATAGTTCTATTTATAATGATAGATATCTATTTTACAAAGTACACATGTCAGAAGTGAAACTTCTTTGTAAACTAATTTGTAAGCCTCGTTTACATTTATAAAAATCTAAAGCTTTAGATTTCCGTTCCAGCACCATCTAGCTATTTATTTATTTATTTATTTATTGGATAATCCAACAGTTAATACACAGCTTATTTTGTTAAAGTATAATATAACAATTACTAATAACCAAAACAGGATTACACAGTTTGTTTAAATATATTATTTAACAAATTAGAAGACATCTCGTATTATAAGCGTTTGTAAAAAAATAAATTATGAATTTAATTGAGTGAGTAGTTGTGTGTGTGTGTGTATGTGTGCGTGTGCGTGTGTGTGTGTTCTATTCGTGTGTGAGTGCGTGTGTTTTAATTAATTACATCTTTACTTTTGAGTGCTTTTTTTAAAATTGTTTTTGTCATGTTGAACAAATCTATTTCTGAATAAAACTCATTATATGTGATAACTAACTATACGGCTAAGGTTAGAATTATTTGCATAGTTTGTATGTACAGGATTAGTTTGTAACAACCTTTGTAGTTTCTATAGTACACGCTAGGTGGCTCTACCTACCAAAAACAACATTAACTGTTCGACGAAAACGTTACCGTTTAATCAAAACGTTGCACGTTTCATCCTTAAAATTATTACCCTCATGCGCCTTAAGCAGTTTCACTTCAAAAAGAATTTTCTTTACTATATGTCGCCCGAAAAGAATTCCAAACGATCAATCGATGTATATACGATCTCTTTAATATGTACTTTAAATTCTATCTTCATTTCATCAAGAACGCCGAATACGTGTCGTTGACCTGATTTTCTAAGGATACCTCATTTAAATTGGAACTTTGTATTTTTAACCGACTTCCAAAAAAGGAGGAGGTTCTCAATTCGACTGTATTTTTTTTTTTTTTTTTTTTTATGTATGTTACATCAGAACTTTTGACCGGGTAGACCGATTTCGACAAATTTTGTTTTAATCGAAAGGTGGTGTGTACCAATTGGTCCCATTTAAATTTATTTGAGATCTAACAACTACTTTTCGAGCTATATCTAATAATGCGTTTTTACTTGACGCTTTTTTCGTCGACCTACGTTGTATTATACCGCATAACTTTCTACTGGATGTACCGATTTTGATAATTCTTTTTTTGTTGGAAAGGGGATATCCCTAGTTTGGTACGGTGACAAGGAAACCAGGATCTGATGATGGGATCCTAGAGAAATCGGGGGAAACTCTCGAAAATCCGTAATAACTTTTTACTGGGTGTACCGATTTTGATAATTTTTAATTTAATCGAAAGCTAATGTTTATCATGTAGTCACATATAAATTTTATCGACATCTAATAACTACTTTTTGAGTAATCTTTGATAACGCGTAGTTGCTTGACTATTTTTTCGTCGATCTACGTTGTATTACTTGTCGATGTAATTGAAGTCGGTTTTTTTTTTCGTTTGCGAGCAAACACAATTATTGTAGTTTTTTGTTGTTGTACATATAAGTGAATAAGAAATTTAATTACGGCTTAAACTAAACAAAAATGTAAGTGTCGGACCAATACAAATAAATATAAATGACTTATAAGATTGATTGAATTGACATTTAGACTTATTATTATTTTCTTATTCGTTAATCACTCCTAACTTGAACCGCACTCAAAGTAGTACAGGAGTCGCATACGCATCATTCTGTCAACGAAGAATATCGCTTTGTCGCCGTGTTGAAACACTAATGGGTTATTACGTAAGCAAGGAATTTAGACGAATGGTCAGAATTTAGACTTAGAGTTTAATTATCATGCTGAGGTAAATCTGGAAATATGTGGTATTTAGACGTGGAATATACGCTGTTGTACCGGATTTTATAGTCAAGTCAATAGTTTTATAGTATTTACATCGTCTTCACGTTTTCTGTTTTTAAATCATATAGACACGTTTTATTGATTTTCTTCATGTTTTAGTTCGTCGGGATCATCGAGTTCGCATTTTTAAGAAGATAATTATTTCAAGTCTTCTGCATTACTTTTTATGCATTTATATACTAATAATCCTTACTGGTGCTGTGTGGCTACGGCACTAAAGAATTTAGCCACCCCCTCTCTTCCCGTGGGTGTCGTAAGAGGCGACTAAGGGATAACAAGGTTCCAAAACCACCTTGGAACTTAAGAAGCCGACCGATGGCGGGATAACCATCCAACTGCTGGCTTTGAAATACACAGGCCGAAGACGGGCAGTAGCGTCTTCGGTGCGACAAAGCCAGTACTGCGGTCACCAACCCGCCTGCCCAGCGTGGTGATTATGGGCAAAACACATGAGTTCACGTTATTTTTGGCGTAAACTTGTGGAGGCCTTTGTCCGGCAGTGGACTGTATAGGCTGTAATGATGAATCCTTACTGTCTTCCAGTCGTTGCGATCCAGCAAACTTTGGGCAGAAGACTGAAAAAAAAAGTGTGATAAGGGCATTTTGTGTGCACTCAGATCAAGCGTCACCTTTTTTAACCGACTTCACAAAAGGAGGAGGTTACTCAATTCGATCGTATATACATTATGTATGTTCGAGGATAGCTTCGACGTTTATGAACCGATTTTGATAATTATTTTTTTGTTGGAAAGGAGATATTTTAAGTGCGGTAAGGAAACTAAGATCTGATGATGTGATCACAGAGAAATGATTTGACGATTTTAATGATTTTTAATCGAAAGCCGATATTTATAATGTGGTCACATTTAAATTTAATCGAGATCTGATTCCAACTTTTAAGGAGTAATCTTTGATAATGCGCATTTACTTGACTATTTTTTCGTGTTTCTACGTTGTATTACTTGTCCATGTAATTGAAGTCGGTTTTTTTCGTTTGCCTGCAAACACAATTATTAAGAGATCTAATGTTCGTTGACGGTCGTATTTTTCGTCTCATAGTGTTGAAGTACTCACTATAGACGGCGCCACGGTCGCTTAAACCGAATATAAAATCATCATACCAAAAATTTCGATCTAGCGAGTACATCGTTCCATAGCTTAATTAGCTAGAGCACCGACACGGTCAGTCGGAGATGCAGGTTCGATCCCCGCTGGAACGGTCGATTTTTGATATGATATTAAAAAAATATTAAGAATTTCCTAATGTGTGGGTAACACAAAAATAAAATCGTATAAATTAAAAATAGCATGGTGTCGTCTCCTGTCAAAGATTTTCATTGTAATATGAAACTTTTAATAGTTACGGGTTTCTGTAAAGAACTCACTATAGACGGCGCCACGGTCGCTTAGACCGAATATAAAATCATCATACCAAAAATTTCGATCTATCGAGTACATCGTTTCATAGCTTAATTGGCTAGAGCACCGACACGGTCAGTCGGAGATGCAGGTTCAATCCCCGCTGGAACGGTCGATTTTTGATAAGATATTTAAAAAAAAAAGTGTTGAGGTATTCTTAATTGAGGTGGGGAACAAGAAATATCCTGCTCAAAATCTGGAGTAGTCCGACAGGGGAAGTTACCTCTACCTCATAGAAAATCACAGCAAAATAATACCGCTTTTTAGTGTTGCAGGCGTCTATAGGCTACGGTATCCGCTTATTATCAGGTGAGTCTTACGCCTGTTTGCTGGTGAAACAGATAGTGCCCTATAGAGCATTTATTTATAAATATTTATTCCATTAAATTATAATTAATATAAAATTGAAAAGCATTAAATATACTTGATAAATTTATGAATTATGAAATGAAGATTCAAAATTATGCTTTTTTCATTTTTATTTAATTTCAATTTTAGACTTCATATGTTTATTTATGAAGGTTGTGTGTATAATTGATTTTATTTAAATTATTTTTATTGCGATATGTGTTTCTATTATGTACTATTTTATTGAATACGCCGTAGATAATTATGTCAATTCGTACAATTCTAGTACGAATGATACAAAAGCGCCGTATTCTATTATCCTAGCAAAGACACAGGGCTGCTACTTTTAAGTTTTTACAACTCATTTTTGTAAGTGTTAGTTTTATTTACTAAATTTTCATGATTTTATTTTAAGCTATTTTGATGTATAATTTAATTTGTTATGTATGATAGCTTAGGATACGATGGTTTGGACATGCCAGATGGTTATAAATATTTAAAAAATAGATTACATATACATAGGCCTTCCCGAGTTTTATTATATTAGTACCATTCTACAAGTAATTCAATTATACAAGTTCTGTAACATTATGTTATCTATATATTATTATTATCTATTGTTTAACTTTAGAAAAAATAGATACATAATAAAAATATTTTTTTATTACTTCAGCTACTAAGTATTTTAGTACTAATTTATTTTAATTATAAAGTGTTAAAATATCTTTGTTTTTCTCTAGACATAGAGTAGACATGTAAATAGGCAGGGGGGCAATTTGTAGTAGAAATAAATTTTATAATGTGACTTGGGTGGTATTTATTAATTACAACGATGGGTTGGCTGGCGGTCTGCGTTCGATGTCCAGTCATGATAAACGTTTGTATTGGCTATTATAGTGTAATATATATATATATATATATATTCATAAATGTGTTCATGGGTGTTGTTCTTGTGTCCTGTGTGTGTGTATGGATAGTCATAAATATAATACTTTGTTATAATTGAGTAAGAAACTTTTTGAAGTAAAACTTCTTTACGCATGCTTGACTTGGGGAGTAACCTGGTGAAAGTGTGACGAGAGTGTTACGAAAAGTTTGATCGGGCGAGATGAACGGAAGTTAAGAGGGAGACATAAGTTAGTGAAAACAGAAAGAGAGAGGGTTACGTTCCGTAAGTTAATAAGTAAGCTTGTATGTATGTTTTTTATGTATGTGTTTGTGTATGTGTTTATGCATGTATGTATTTATGTATGCATGTATCTGTGTATGTATGTATGCAAATAAGTAAATATATTCAAACGTTTATGTTTCAATTTGTACACCTACACCGACACAATACCAACTCCTCTGCCCCTAGGTTGCCTGGAAGAGATCGCTTTTCAGCGATAAGGCCGCCCTTTGTACCTTATGATACTCTGTTTAAATCTATATGTTTTATCTCTCTTTTGGTGTACAATAAAGTGTATTGTATTGTAAACTCTTCATATTAATATTTATGGATATAAAATCACTTATTGCCTAACTTGATATCTGCAATGAATGCGCAAACACGCACAATAAATAATAACTTGCACCTGACAGCCCTGAGCACCCGAGGCGTGATTTTATTGAAGCCAGAGATTCCCAACTTTTCAACTTTAAGCATTTATTTAATCCTCATTCCTACTACCTACATTCTGAAAAGATTAATCCAACTTATCTTTTTTAACTGACTTCATTTAAGGATTTGACTGTTTTTTTATGTGTGTTACCTCAGAATTATTTACTGAGTGGACCGATTTTGATGACTCTTATATTAATTGAAAGGTGGTGCTTGTCATGTGGTCCCGTTTAAATTTTATTGAGATCTGACAATTACTTTTTGAGTTATCTCTTACAATGCGTATTTACTTGACTATTTTTTCTTCTTTCTACGTTGCATTAATGGTCGATGTATTTGAAGTCAGTTTTTATTTTCGTTTGCAAGTTAACTAATTTGTTTAAAAAGAGTTAAAGTAAAAATTAAACGTCCATTCATATGTTTGGATTAATTGCTCCCAGTAGTGCCAAAGTAATACAGATGATATCACCAATTTCACGTAGATTGAAAACTCCTATCGGGCTAGTGTAAATGTACAAATGTAAACACTAAGAATGTTAAGATTTCCGGTGTAGGCTGGACGAGGATTGCAGAAAACCAGGACGTCTGGTACGAACTTGGGGAGGCTTATGTCCAGCAGTGGACTGCATTTGGCTGAACTAACAAATAACACTAAGAATAATAAATATAAGATATCTTTTCTTTAGCAGTCGGTAAAGGCCTAATACTTATCCAAACGGCGCGGGTTTCTACTCTTTTAATCCACCTTTATCTAACATCTATAATTGTATCGTCCATTGTTTGAGAAGGCCTGATCTAGAGTTAAATGGTAAATTAATCACTTTACAAACTAGTTCTTCATCAGTTTATTTGTTTCTGTTTTAAATATTTTCAATAATTATTTATAAACTCGTTACTAATTAAACACTGATGTACAATGTTGCTGTTTTACCCGAGGACAAAATAATTAAGCGATTGATTTGACAAGAGCTTGTGTTATTTCGTTTTAGTTGCGGACAACTTGTTTGAATTTGAAATTCTAAATAAATAAAAATTAGTCCTCGAAATGTATTTACACGCATAATACCGAACGACTGAACCAAAGGAGATAAATATTTTTTTCGTTATAGTTACGAATAAATTTGTAAAAAATAAAATAAAAGAGATCGATACATTCGTGAATAAAACAGTTATTATTGTTAGCAGTAAGATGTTTACCGGGCCAGAGAACTTATAGTACCTAAATTTGAAATATCGCTCGCTTCAGCATATTACAGTCCACTGCTGGACATAGGTCTGCCCATATTTATTTTTATATATAACTAGTTCGGCAAAAAAGCGTACGGATCACCTTATACAGTCAGCGATTGCCGTAGCTATATATATATATATATATATATATATATATATATATATATTATAGACGTTTGCAACACCAGAAGCATTGCAAGCGCGTTGCCGACCCAATCCCCAATACCCCCAAGAGCTCTGATCACCTTACTCACCAACAGGAACACAATACTATTTGAAAACAGTATAATTTAGCTGTGACCTTCTGTACGGTCCAGGTACTACCCCAGTCGGTCTGCTCTGTATATTGAACAAAAAATTTCTTGCTGTGCCCTACCCCAGTTTGCGCCAAACTTCCCGTTTCTTTGCAGTCCTCATCCAGCCCACACCGTCGATGTTACGTAGATCGTTGATGTGATGATGTTTATATTTGACTACTAAATACTGCTAAACTGAGTTTAACTGGCCCAACTTTGACTAGCCCGTTTACTCAGTTTGTAGTGACCCTACTTTCTTCTGCTTCGATCCCTGCCTAAGTATGGGTGTAATATTTGTATTTATATATGTATTATTTCTATGCAGATTTATCAAGATTTTGAATTAAGAGTGTATGCTACCTCAAATTGCTTATTTTCCACTCGGCAGAATTTAAGTTTGAAATTTATGTATGGTAATGTTCAGGACATAAACTATCTTTCATATGTTTCAAAAACACGATTCCATAAAATTTTCTCGATACAAAAAAATCGCAAAATTACCTATTTTTGTATTAAAACCTCAATATCTCAGTAAATATAGAAGTTATAGACTTGAGATTAAGCATGGTAATTGAAATAAGTATGAAGAACATTTTATATGTTGCGTTTTTAAAAAAATAACTATTGATAATGTTTGTGGGGAGAAAATACATATAATTCGCGCGATGAATAACCAAGCGCTCTCAATTCTCATGTGTATTTAGTACGGGTGAAATCTGAATTCGAGCTGAGGTAGTGTAGCCCCTTAACAGTATTTACGTAAAAGAGTTAACAATTATCTATCATTTTGTTTTCTAATGTTTAGCCGGGAGGAATCCCGTGACCACGCTTGCTGTAAAGTATCCGAAGCATCGAGCAACTAAAAAACTTAGTAAACAGCGATAAAATGCGAAGAAGCTGTTTCGTTATAATGTTACTTTATAATTTTCTTTCAACCCTTATAAACTTTCGCATCTATTATAGTAGTGGGATATGTATTGATCTCATCAATATTTCATTTTATTATTATCACAATTACATTTAAAATGTTTTACAGATCTAAAGTGTAGTATATTATCTGCTATAATTGCTAGAGATGCTGCGGGCGACATCTTTAAATCAATAGCAGATACCATAAACTTTTCAGTAGACATTCAGTTACTTATATTACAAATTTGAATAGTTCGAAGCTATGATTTTAGGGATGATTAATTGATATTTTTAAATAAGAAAGTAATTTATGAAAGTAATAATAATAATAATCGTAAGAAAGTTCTTGCAAATTGACGAACACGAAATTCCACACAACACATAATTTTAACACACCACACGCTGCATTTACTTGGTTTTGACCCGTAAATACAGACAAACTAGCCAAAGGCTGAGAAAAATTACCAAAAACAACAACAATAATAGTAATAATTAAGGTGTTTTGTGACCACTGCGCTAAACCATTCATAGTAGAAATAAAAAACCAATATCAAGAGTCCGGGAACATCTGATGAGTCGGAATCAAACCAACGATCGCTAGCACAACAGCCAGTTACTGTAAGCACTGCGCTACCACGTCAAAGAATATTGACGTATCACGCAAAGTGATTAATGGACGTAAAATTGCTAATCGAGAAATACGTTTTACACGATCATTAAACGCAACGCGTACAATTTAATTAAAACAGGCAATCGAGTTTTCGAAATGAGCAGTAAACACGATAAAAATATTATATTTTTGTGCATTTACTTCGTCGTATTAAAATATTGCGGTAAGTATGACAATCATTGATACAACGGAACAGATTACAAATAAATTAGGTCATGAAAATAGTTTCTATAGCTAGGAATATTGCACGCCTTTTGGATAAAAAGTTTTTTTTTTTTGTGAAATATGTATCGAAGAGATTTTTTCAAATTTTCGTTTAGTTAGGTTTTAATCAATTTAGGTATCGCTGACTAAGTGTGTACGTTAGTACGTACAGTCTTACTTGTAAGCGATAGAATTTTGTAACTGATATCTATATAAACAAAAATGAATTGTTAATTGATAAGTGTAAAACTCGAGAAACGCTAGATCAATTCGGTTAATATATATAAAAAAGTGTAATTTTATGTAGCAGCTATAAAACTCATAGGCTAGCGGTATCAACGATTGCACACTTTGGTTGCTTCTGAAGTGTTAACTTCAAAATTAAAGTCAGATTTTTTTTTTCTCAATGTGAAATAATTATATTCCATCCCCATTGCCCTTGTCAAAATATACACTTAGTATGAAAAACATATATTTACTAAACAACAATTTCCTTAGCAAAAATAATGACGATGATATCATTAAAAGTGACAAAATAAAAGGAGATGGGTTAAAATCAGACATTAATACCAATTTCACAAAATATCAGAGAAAACTTACGAAACAAATGAAAATTGAACTTTGTTATAAACATTTGGTAGCTAGAGTCAAATTCAATTTAATAACAAAATACATAAAAAACAATTAAAACTTAAGATGAATACTTCTGATTTCGAAAAGATTGCAATTGAAAACTATACTTCAATAACAAACAACTACACTGATAGTATACTTCAAATCAATTCAAAAATTAGTTGCATTGATAAAAAGTATATTATACTGGATTTAGCTATCACATTGAATCAAATAATACATGATATATGTAATAATATTTTAAAGAAAGTTACTAAAAAAATTGATATTAATATAGAAAAAATCAATGGTTTAAAAGAAAAACTTTCTAAACAATTAATTGAAGATAAAAAACTACAATTCAAATATGCGTGCGAAATTCTACATGTTTGAAGACCATTTCCTGCTTACTCAGATTTCATTTCAGATGTTATAAAGGAAATACTAAACAAACCGGATAGTAAAATAAAGTATGTAGTTACAGGCTTAGCAGTGATATTAAAAGAAAAAGCAATTATTTCAGAGACGTTTTCGGTGATAAGTTAGTTGGAATTATCAACAATAAACTGAAAGATATACTTAATAATTTATCAAGAGTACGGCATTTTCTTTCTATGATTGATACAATTATAACTGGTAAATATAAATTAGGAGCAAGCAATAGTAGTAAAAATAAAACACGATCCAAAGCAATTGTTATATTAATAGACATTATTGACAAAACCCTTACTAATGATGCTGACACATTAGCTATCTATTTTGGTAACGTATTAAAATCTTTACGTAAACAATATTTGGTACAAGAAGATATACAAATACTTACAGAAGACATTGTCGACCATTTTGTTGAAGAACTAAAATTTAATTGGAGAACACAAGTAAATGAGGAAGTGAAGACGCTAGCAGAAGTAATAGTTATCGGACAAACTACCACTGAAAAAAATTATAAATATATATTTTCTAAAGGTTCAAAGTACGTTAGGCGTGAATGTGATATTAACTTGTAAATATAATTTTGACATATGTAAAAATATATGTTTTTAAGAAAATATTTAACAAATTGATTCTTCGCTTTATTAGTTTAATTATAGACGCCTAACACTCCACGGCTTACAGTAGAATGAGACCTTTTATGTTATCATAAATGACGGAAAAAAATAAATAATATGACAAATGAATGATTATTCATTTGTCCAAAATGTAGTTTTGAAAAAAAAAAGATTAGTGTGGAAATTTTGTCGTTTCACCGTAAGTACAAATTCAGTCAACGATTTTAAATGAATTCACGAAGCTTCAACGAATGAATATGCAGTAACACACATAAATGTTATAATTTTAAGGTATCTGATAGTTGCGCACATTTACGGGTGTATATATGAACAAATATCGGAGCTTATAATTCTTCATTTCCCCACTAAAAATAGACTGCTGACATCTTTCGGAGCTTCACAATTCAGAATTGTTCAATGGAATGTTAATTTTAACCGTAAGTCTTTTAAGCTTCAGAGCAGTCAGATAATTAAAGAATAAGGAATGAAATGCTTTCAAAGAAAACGCATACAATTAAAATTTAAACTTTTTAAATTTTAGCTATAGAGTTTATACAGCCCTTGAGTAAAGGTCGCGTCACATAAACATAAAATACTCCGGCACCGCGCACGCGACTAACAATAGCGCTTTATGGTCAGCGACGGAGTTTATTTACTATACCGTATGGCTTTACTTAAGGATATGACCACACATTGCTTATATTAGTTATTTTGCTACAATTCTTGAAATGAAACTTCTTTAAAATCGTTTTAATTAGAAAGGCAATGAAACGAAAAACGTGTCAACATAAAGAAAGAAACACATTAAATGATATGCGTTTTGCATGGCGCTTACGACCTTTTTCACGGGATTCGCAGTTCATAAATTTTGTTTCATTTTTATTAATTTCATCATTTATGATATTTCTTTAAAAAATGATCATTACAATAAAAGGTCATCTACACGTATTTAGAAGCCTATTTATTAGTATACACTATATATTTCTATTTATTATAAACATTTACAGGTCATCAGGAAAAAAATATATACAGGAAGTCAACAAACATAGTGTGGCGGGACCATAGCGGGTATAAAATCTTAAAACTCCCGCATTGGAATGTAACTACCTGATTGGAAATCAATTTACAATCAATTGTTCGTTTTTCAATAAGGATTTAAAAAGTTTCGTACCGAGAAACTTTTTTTTTACCATGTACACATATTTTCATATAATCGAGGTCGATTCAGAAGAAATGACCGCTTAAAACAATGAATTGCTGCTAGCAAATTAAATTAACGATTTTACATTGAATTTCGTGTGTAATAAACTCTTAAATAAAATGACTTATCATCTGTGTATGATATAAACAAAGACGAAGTTGATAGTTTGATTTCATTATTAGGAATTAATGAAAGTGTGAGCTATGTTGGATGACACGTGTCTAGAAAATGCACAAGGAATTAGGCAAATGATGATAATTCGTATTTTTTCCCCATCAATAGTATTAAATCTTAATTTTAATAAGTATTTTTAATTCAAAAATAAGCTATCACAAACACAGAATTTAGTTCCTACCAAGATAATTTGAAACACATCAAAATTTTACAGTAAATGAATTTAAATCAAATGAAAAATAAAACAGTTATTGAAATAGGCTTCAAAAGCACCTGGAATCGTCATTATACAAATTAAAATAAATAAATATTTTATAACATATACACACGGTCGTCTGTTCCTATGTTGAGCAACTTAATGCTTGTATTATAGGTAACGACCGACTGTTATACCTAAATAGTTTTTTTATTTGATAAATAAACATAAAAATAATACATATATAAATATATAAATACAAATATTACACTGAGACTCAGGCGGGAATCGAATTCGCAACGGTGCAGAAAGTAGAACTACTAAAAACTGCGCCAACAGGCTAGTCAAAATTATGTTTGCTTTAATTAACAGAGATTAATCGGCTTATAAAATTCTTGCTTGAAGTGCAACCACTAAATCCACACATTTTTTTATCACTAATACATAGTCTTGAACCGAATAATATATATGGGGCATCCATTAATTAAGTGAGCTTTTTTCAATCAGTTTAGACCTCCCCCCCTTTAGGTGAGATGTAGTGAGTTTAGATCCCCTTACGTGAGATTGACGCTGAATATAATAGAGATTGACGGAAAATAATAAACTGTTCAAGTATACTATATTAATTTATTTACATTAAATAAAATTCAAAGTAAAAACTAAATGATTTTAATAGTCATGATTTATTTTAGCGAAAAAATGAACACCATATATATATATATATAGTATCTGTAGTATTTGATATTTTTTGCAGTTGATGTGAGATTTTCGATTACCCCCCCTCGGTTTAAATGAGATTTGTTGAGATTTCATTGTACCTTTCCCCCCAATTCTCAGCTCACTTCATTAATGAATGGCCCCATATAATATATATTTTTATACAACTCGGTCGGCAAACAAGCGTACGGCTCATCTGATGGTAAGCGATTATCGTAGCCTATAGACGCTTACAACACCAGAAGCATCACAAGCGCGCTGCCGACCCTATCTCCAATTCCCTCAGGAGAATGTTTCATATAATTATATAGAGGAATATGTTTCAGCTATTATATTGTTTTTAATATAAACTTTGAATTAATTTCAAATAAATATGACCGTATTGGATGATCTCATGCGAATAAAGTTGATCGTACTTAATTGAGTTATTGCGAGCGGACAGACAGCTGATAGCATTAATATTGATAAAAGTGACTAATACCACTACGTGCGATGTAGTGCTTTAATAAACACTTCGTTGCCCTATTTTGTGTGTTAGTCTTAATCTAGAAATATTCCGCAGACGGGACGACAATGGATTCTGATAACTCTAGAAATCAAAAATTTGTTTATTCAAATAGCCTTCAAAAGCACTTTAGTGATTCAAAATATTTTACAAATTGAAATTATATGTATTTGTTTTACGCTTCAGTAATATCCCACTGCTAGACATAGGCCTCTTTCCCCATGTAAGAAGGATCAGAGAGTGGACCACAACGGCTTAAAATAAATAAAGTTCAGCGGTTTTATTCGATTTCCCTATCATAAATAAAATAATCATAAAAAATACATCGCGTTGGGGGACCGCTCCAAACCTAACAATTCAATGACAAATAGTCTAAACTAACCTAACTAAGCAACGTAGATGAATTTAAAAATAAACTTTTATAAAATTACTTCAAAATATTGCGTTTCGGATACGACCGTCAACGACGTCTGCCTAAATATTATGGCTCGGGTAAAAGACTTAGGTAGGCATGTGATACTAATGAAAAATAAATAGTAGGTAATAAATAAATAGGAGCGGTCCCCCAATGCGATGTATTTTTAACCGACTTCCAAAAAAGGAGGAGGTTCTCAATTCGACTGTATTTTTTTTTTTTTTTTTTATGTATGTTACATCAGAACTTTTGACCGGGTAGACCAATTTCGACAAATTTTGTTTTAATCGAAAGGTTTTGTGTGCCAATTGGTCCCATTTAAATTTATTTGAGATCTAACAACTACTTTTCGAGTTATATCTAATAATGCGTTTTTACTTGACGCTTTTTTCGTCGACCTACGTTGTATTATACCGCATAACTTTCTACTGGATGTATCGATTTTGATAATTCTTTTTTTGTTGGAAAGGGGATATCCCTAGTTTGGTACCATGATAACGAAACTAGGATCTGATGATGGGATCCTAGACAAATCGAGGGAAACTCTCGAAAATCCGCAATAACTTTTTACTGGGTGTACCGATTTTGATAATTTTTGATTTAATCGAAAGCTGATGTTTATCATGTGGTCACATATAAATTTCATCGAGATCTGATAACTACTTTTTGAGTAATCTTTGATAACGCGTAGTTGCTTGACTATGTTTTTGTCGATCTACGTTGTATTACTAGTTGATGTAATTGAAGTCGGTTTTTTTTTCGTTTGCGAGCAAACACAATTATTTTTAGAATTATTAATACTCGTACAGACTTAGGTACTTTAATATTGAGTTTCTTTAATTATTTTTTACTTTTTAAAATCAACTTATTTATTGTGTCAGTGGTTTTTTTTAAATTTTTAATTTAATTTTTTATTATTGTGAATAGAATTGTGACAAATGTCGTCCGTTTGCAATATTCCTTACAAGACTGATGAAATAAACGCAAAATTAAACCATTCAGTTTTCTCTCTAGTCCTAGGGTTTATCTGTATTTTAATTGCTTGTAAGTGACGAAGTGAATGACGTTACAATGTTCGTGACAGGCACTTTCAGTACCGATTTGTTTTGCATTTTGTGTGTTAAGTGCTGTCCTTTTAATACTAGTTATAAATGTTTTAATATGGGTTTATATAACATAACATAATGTATTATTTTTATGAATTTTATGATTTTTTTTGTGTGTGATTATTTAATTAGTTAGACTTAAATTTTTTTATTGATTTTATTGAATTGATTAAATTATTTGTTAAATTTAATGTCATTTGTATACAAAAATCTGTAGGTGTAGAATTTGTGATCGACTTAACTAGCGCATTGGGTTCACTGTAATGTTAGTTTTAACTTTTTTATGCATAAATAAAAAAAAAAAAATAAGTTTATGACAGACAGAAGATCGAAAAAAAAATCGAAATTATTTTGAAACCAACTTTATTAATACGATATTTTATAGACTTTATTAACGATGATTATATTTCGAATTTGGAATGATCGTTTTTACTAAATAATAATTATAAGTAAATCGGTAGGAACATTACGCCATTGCATTGACACTTATTCAGTAAATATAAATTAAATGAAATGCAGCGTAGACGATCCCCATATCACAGTACTACGTAATTACCTAGATCGAGTACTAAACAAAAAAGGTTCTCTATACTTTTTTTATGTTGTTTTTTCATGATTCCTTTTTAATCGAAATAATAATCTGAGATCAGATAAGTACTTTTTGAGTTATCCCCAACCGCGAACCCACAACCCGCGGAGCATAAAAAGCAGAGCCTACTACAAACTGTGCCAACGGTCTAGTCAAATACATAAACACAAACGTCCAGACAACGACAAACATCTATATGGCCAATACAAATGTATGTCATTAGCGGAGATCGAACCCGCAACCGCCAGCTCAATAGCGATAAACCAAGTGCTATAACCGCTGCGCTAACGCGTCATTATTTTGAAATTATATTTCACAAATTATTATCGTCCGTCGGTCCCGGTTGTTATCATGTACACCTTATAGCGATCGTTACTCATAGTATCCGCCAACCTACATTGGAGCAGCGTCGTGGATTAAGCTCTGATTCTTCTCCTACATGAGAAAGAGGCCTATGCCCAGCAGTGGGATATTACAGGCTGAAGCGTAGCACAGAAATAACTTGACGTTACACTACAGTTCTCTCAACCCACTTGTAGTCTGTGCAAACCTTTAAATCTTCAATCTATTATTAGAGACTCTTCAACAGGACATATCTTTGATCTCTTATCACCTGATACATGATTTCATATCAGCTGATCCCGATCAGTTCATTAATATAATTATTAGTTCTAAATTGACTATACTGCCGTTAGATGGCGCTTAATGATGTATATCCTGTCTCTGACTAGCATGATGGCATAGTCGGTAGTAAACTTGCTTTTCTCTTTTGGTTTTGGGTTCTTGTTTGGGAAAGTGATCTTATCGCTAATTTTATAATTAAATTATTGATTTTGTTTGATTTGGCTAAAAGATTACCTACTAAAAAGTTTGATTCAAATCCATTTCTTAATTTCTATTCAAATCGGATTTTTTTTTAAGTCAATAATAATTAATATGTTAGATTAAAGCGAAATTATGATAAATGATCAATATAAGTTATATGACGGATGACTCCTTACAGCTAAACAGGAAGCGATACAATTTGCTAGATATAATAGACGTTTATAAATAACGATGGATTATTAAATGGCTATAGATCTTTTTATGTCGGATGTCAAATCTTTATAGCTTCATTTAAAAAAAAAATGATAACTACGCATATTAGATGCATGTTGTTTATAACTTCTAGGATTTTAAATTGTTCTAGAGTAACAAAAAGAACAAAAAATGTTTTGACACTGACGGTTGTAGTTCGATTCCCACTCGAGGCTGCAATTTGCATTCATCTACTCCTAAAGATGGCAAAGGTTTGTGTTTTAGACTAATGGTCAATATATGTATATATTTTTAATTAAATGTATGAAATATAATACGTATATTACCAACGTTGCGAATCCAAAGTTCAACTCTCTACACCACAACTCAGAAGCAGAAATTCGAGTGACAAACTTCGGCAACGTCACACGTCACACGGCTTCTTGCAGCCCTTTTTTTATAAATATAATTAGATCAGCAAACAAACATATGGCTCACCTGATGGTAAGCGATTACCGTAGCTTATAGACGTTTGCAACACCAGAAGTATCCCAAATACGTTGCCAACCCTATTCCCAATTCCCCTTAGGAGCTCTGATAACCTTACTCAGCAACAGAAATACAACGCTGCTTAGAAACAGTATTATTCAGCTGTGATCTTTTGTAAGGTCGAGTTACTACCCTAGTCGGGCTGCTCCATATTTTGAACAGGAAATTTCCTGCTGTGCCCTACGTCAGCTTAAAGTCTTAACTCCTCGCCTTATTGCCTCCACTTGTGAGAAGAGGGCTGGTGCATTTTTTGCCCAGAGAATCGGCATAGCGATTCAACGGGGAAATGCTGCCAGCATTCTTGACACAATTCCACGTGGACATGATTTATACCAAAACTATCTGTAAATATTTAGTTCTTAAGTTGTGAATTGTAAATATGTATAATTTTTAATAAACTATTGTTGATTCCTATTGTAATAAAGTGAAAAAAAAAGTTTAAAGTTAGCATAGTTGTTCCTATATGAACTTTAATCAAAATTGATTTAACATTCCGAGAAATTTGTAATTTTTAACAATCCTCTTTTGAGGATACGGAGAAATATTAACATCAAAGAATCACGTAAATAAACGAATTTGATTCATTAACTGTTTTTTCCTTTGTTTGTTTGTCCTTTGTTCAGAGTCTGGTTCGCATCAAGTTTGCTAATTTTATGAACATATACTTCAGATGATGTGAAGTTAATGTACATAAATATTTACGTCAGTTCAAGGAAGCGTGTAAATATGAAATATTTGGCTGTTATATGATTAACCTACATTTGAATAGGTCGAAGTCAATGTCGTAATTACCCGTATTTAGACGAAGAAGGTTACAGTTGATGTGGTGTATGAATTATTAATTATTTATCTGTAACTGATTGATTGATCGATTCAACCTCTGAATGACTGAATGACAGATTGATTGAGATAGGGCACATCAGGAAATTTCCTGCTCAAAGTATGCATGCAACATCCCGACTGGGGTAGTACCTCGACCTTACAGAAGATAACAGCTAAATAATATTTATTTCAAGCAGTATTGTGTTCCTGTTGGTGAGTGGTGACCAGAGCCCCTGGGGAGAATTGAGGATAGGGTTGGCAAAGCGCTTGCGATTCTTCTGGTGTTGCAGACGGTAGTCGCTTACCATCAGGTGATCCGTACAATTGTTTGCAGAGTTTAGTTAGTTATATAAAAAAAGCGTGTAACATCCCACTGCTGGACATAGGTCTCTTTCTCCACGTAGGAAAGGAGCCGGAGGCTAATCCACCACGCATGTACCATTTACTCAACATGTTTAAATAACTATACATACTACTACATAAGAGAAATAAAAACTTTACATAACAACGAAGTTCTCACAATATTAAAACAATATTAATATCTAATTTCCATAATAATAATATTAAAGCATATAATTTCTATTCTCTCCGAACCACGGTCGTCGATCCGATGTCCCCGCTCGACCGGACCTGTCATATCGTCACCGATATCAACCGATATCGTCGATAGAGTCAACCTGGCATTGTCGTTGCGGTTAATGATCACGACATGTTCTCCGCGATGAGAACAGACGTACTAGGAAAGTGGATAATATTAATAACTAGCTGAACTGACAGACGTTGGCTTGGAAACTGTCGAACGTTTAAAGTTGAAATAATAATTTTGTTTCCTTACGTTATCGAAGTTTTCTGCTCAATATTCTTAAATTTTCATTTCGTAAGATCGTTTTGCAATATATTAGAACACGTTGAAAAAAAAAATTGTCGAATTAGTGCAGCCGTTCACAAGTTATACTTTTAGCAACGCACTTAGCGACCACTTTTTTTTTATATTTAGAAGATAGATTATTATTAGACATTAATGACTGAGACAGCGTGAGTTGGCCCGTATTGACCTGTGATCATAACGTTAGTAGTTAATACTTGAAATAATAGAGTATTAATTTATCCTGCTTGTTCATGAACGCCTGGTACTCAATTCGCGGAATTTCTATATTCAAGTAGGCTTCAAGTGCAATTTTGAGTAATTAAAAGTTAATAATAATTAATTTTGTATTTAATTAATTAATTCTAGCAATAGTTATTACTAGAATAGTTATTGTTATTATTAATAGTTATTTATTAGTTTAAACATTCAGTATGACGATTTTACTAAAGAAGAACCGGCAAGAAAATTAACAGTTACTTTGCAAAAAACTCAATTGATGGCATGGACATTACAGGGAACCTGTGTTTACAAAAGTGCTCCTGATCACTCATAGCTGCCTAGTACTTAAACTCGTAGTATTTTACTACAAAATAAGTACACAATCAATGAGATAGAAATCTTATGTTTACAAAGATGAGCTCTTGGTTATTCATGAATGCCTGGTGGTACTTTATAGTGTAATAGAGTAAGTACATAATGAGACATACCATAGAATTGTCATATCACATAACTAGGATCCAGCATTGCGTCATACATAGTCTTTACAGAGAATATATATTTGCTGATTGGATATCCTAGTAGTTCATAATTACCTGGTACTCGTAGTGTAAAATTAGTAAGAGTAATCTTGACTGCCGAAGAAGGCTTTACAAGAAAAACTTACAAGAAATCGATTAAACCTTCATAAGAAAATGGTATTTCAAAAGAAAAAAGTAAATTTTAAGATAAAGGCTATGAAACTAACAAATTAATAATAAACTAAAATTTTCTATCTCTATTTTAATAGCAATCAAAAACCGTCGTCCTACATTTACATACATATATCAACTACATAATTTTAATAGGGTTCGTAAATATAATGAAAACACGACAGCAAAAATATACAAAATATACAAAATCTTACAAGGGGACAGATTTAATATACAAAATACTAAATTAGCTTTCATAAAGAAATCTTTATTCATTCGTTAGATACAAACGAACATAACAAACATAGATAGTTAATAAAGTATTTAACACTACCAACAAAAATTAATAATTTAATTCGGTAACGTAAATCGGGCGAGTAATGCGGGTACTTTTCCAGTACATTGCCACTAAATGGTACCCACCCGTGCCGTAACGTTTGATCGGCCAGTCTGGCAAGGAACCAACTGTTTTATTTTATTAATTAATTCACATTGCTCACTCGGGAGAAAGTGGCGAGCTTTACTGATATCAAACGATACGATTGTGTCAAGATACGATTATTTTTTAAATATTCTTATATAATAATGATAATCGGTAAATTATAAAAAGTGAATATAAGTGATTCTAAAATCTTAGTTGTTCCTAAACATCATACATTGTGTAGGGGAGAGCAGGTAGGATTAGTACAGTGGGAGCATTCGTACAGTTGTCATAGCAATACTACGCTTACATGACGAACCAATTTTGTTTGTGCTTGTAAGAGGTCAGTTAATGCGTCTCCGCTAACAGCTAATAGCGGCGGCGGTGTACTGGCAGGCTTCAGTGCAACGAGTCGATTTTTATTTTCACACCTCGTAATTTAATTTATTAACTCGTCTGTAAAGTCATTCATTCGTAAAACAGCCGTACATGAAAACAGACAGACAGATGAAAATTATAAAAAATGTTATTTTGGTAAATGTACCGTGTATACATACTTTATACATAATATGAATTTAGTAAAAAGCAGTTATTTTAATATTACAAACACACACTCCAAACGTATTTGTATAGATATAGTAGCATTTAAATTGTTTAGCAATAACTAAATAATTTTCTATTATAAAGCTAAGAGTAAAAAGTGTACGAATCCTACCTGTTCTCCCCTAAAACATAAAGTTAAAAATATATTTAAAAGTTCCTTATATATGAAAAAAAAAAAATTCTCAGATAAAAATAAATTAAAAGCTTTAATAAACTTCATAATCTTTCGTTCAAAAAGTTATTCTATCAAAAAGTAAAAAAAAAAAGAAAATGGTTACGTACTAAAATTATGTCTAATTAAGATTCGTTCGTTAGACGTTCTAAATTCAAATATACGTTATCAAACCAGTAAATTTGTTTAGTTCTATTCTAGAATATATCGTACGTTGTAAAGCCTCTCATCACGCCTTGTGATTGGTGCATAATATTGACTGCATTAATGAGGTGAAGTGTAATCGCTATAATTATTATAACTTTTGCAGATATAATTATAGAAGCTTAAAATTTTAGTTTTTTAATATTCAATGTTCATGTAGATTGTTTTTGAAATAAATCTTTACACGCTTGACTTGGGGAGTAAGCTGATGAACGCTTGACGAGAGCGTTATCAAAAGTGTGATCGGGCGAGGCGAACGGAAGTTGAGAGGGAGATATAAGTTAGATGAAGCTAAAGAAGTGTTACTTAGGTACTAGTCGTGTGGTCTAAAGCACACCCATTTTTTTGCGCGAGAATGACATCAAACGACATGACACGCTTAACTTTTGAGATCAAAATATATAATACATCTATACAAATAAATAAAATTGGAGTGTCTGTTTGTAATATTAAAATAACCACTTTTTACTAAATACATATGGATGTGTACATGGTACATATGCCAAAATATTTTTTTTTTACAATTTTTATCTGTCTGTCTGTCTGCCTGTTTGTTCCGGTTAATCTCTGAAACGGCTAGACCGATGTTGACGAGACTTTCACTGGCAAATAGCTGATGCAATAAGGAGTAACTAAGGCTACTTTTATTTTGTTTATTATTATTTTTTTATAACTCTCTAAATGTTTGCATAATTTTGTAATGTAAGTGGAAGCAGGAAGAGGTAAGCTGGAATAAGACTTTTACTACGTTTGACTGAATTCTGTCATACTGTTCAAATTCGAGTAGAGACTAAAAAATAAATAAATATACATATTAAAGTTTGCCTGAAAGAGATCGCTATAAGCAATAAGGCCGCCTTTGCATACATTATTTGTTTTTGTATGTAATCGTTCTAAAATGTATCTTCTTTTTTGTGTTTCCAATAAAGTTTAATAAATAAAAAATAAAATTAATATAATAGGTACTTATATATTTTGTAAAATAAGGAGTCAGTCAGTTCAGCCTATTGCAGTCCATTGCTGGACATAGGCCTTCCCAAGTTCGCGCCAGAGAAATAAGGAGAATGTTATCTAAAATGTATATGATTTCTCTTTCATTGTCTAACTAAACGATTTTTTTTACATGACAACATTTTTTGTTAAAAGATCATTAAAAGATGTTTTATCGTATTAACTAATTCAAGTGTTGAAATGCATATTTTTGTTTACTAATTTTATACATGATAATTATAGCTTAGTTTGTTGACCTCTTGATTTGATTAACTGCGAAAAAAGTCTCGTCAGGGATCAAGGCCCTGACCACAAGTCTGGTGTATATTTGACGTGACAGAACAAACAACGTGTCAAGAGCTACAAAGGGATCGTAGAACTGTTAATATTTGTATTTACTCTGTCATTGTATGTGGGTTGACAATGTGTCGGAGTGTAGGGAGTTAAGTGGCTTCATACTGCGTGCGTTTTGATGACTATAGCAAACATCTGTATGGCCAATACAACATGTGTAGCATGTTACTGTTGGGTAACATGTAAAGTTTTTTGTAAATGAAATCTTATATCTTTACCAAGAAGATATGTTTAAAATTTTGATATATACTATTTTATACTAGCTAAAGCGCCCGATGCGTATTTAGTGAAGTGTCATGCGAAGTTTTTTTTCGGTAATTTTACAATTTTATACGTGATATTTTTTAATTAAAACTTTTTTACGCACGCCTGACTTCGGGAGTAAGCTGGTGAGTGTGTAACGAGAGCGTTACGAAAAATGTGACTGGGTGAGGCAAACGGAAGTTTAGATAAGAAGAAGAAGAGATATAAGTTAGTGAAGATGATCACATCACATCAGCCTTTCGCAGACATAGACCTTCACAAGTTCACGCCAAAAATGGCGTGAACTCATGTTTTTGCCCATAGTCACCACGCTGGGCAGGCGGGTTGGTGACCGGAGGGCTGGCTTTGTCGCACCGAAGACGCTGCTGCCCATCTTCGGCCTGTGTATTTCAAAGCCAGCAGTTGGATGGTTATCCCACCATTGGTCGTCTTTTTAAGTTCTAAAGTAGTAGTGGAACTGTGTTATCCCTTAGTCGCCTCTTACGACATCCGCGGGAAGAGAGGGGGTGGCTATATTCTTTAATGCCGTAACCACACAGCATAGTAGTTAGTGAAGATAGAAAGAGGGAAAGTTACGTTTCGTATATTACTGTATAGGCAACTAAGGAAGTTTTACTTCAGTCGTGTGGTCTAAAGCACATTCGTTTTTTTTTGTTAATAGCCATAAGGACTTACAAAATATTAGGAAACTTTAAAAATGTATGAACGAAATAAATAAAGTCGTGATCACCATAGTCGTCATCAAGAGAAATATACACACATGTCAGCCTATTGCAGTCCACTGCTGGACATAGGTCTCCACAAGTTCGCGCCAAAAATTGCGTAAACTCATGGGTTAAGTGTGTGTGGTTAGAAATATACACCATTTTTATATCTATGGATAAGGTGAACAAGAATGATTGTTGAATGACATGTTCCTATGTAAACCTACTTGGTTTTTTGTGAATGTGTAATTTGTGCTTTTGTTACATGTTTGTTACTTTTGTTATATGTATGGTAATAATAAATAAATAAATAAATAAAAACGACGCGTCATTGGACTTCGTCTGAAAGTACTTTACAATTTACTTCTTCTGAGTTGTTATAAAATTGTGAACACATGATATCGTTGAGTGGCGAAGGTTACAATTATTCTAAGAATCAAATGAATTTAATAATAATGTTTAAATACACGTGAACAAGAACTACGAGTACTTATATAATTTTATCATTTCACGTTGTTCTCAAATCTAGTTGAATTTACTAATTGAAACTAAGCACTGTTAATATCTCTTATCATTTTTGTGTATTTACAGATATAAAGAACAACGTCTGATTATTATTTTTTTGTTTGAACTTAAAACATGAATTCAGTTTTCTTGTATATTCATGGAAATTATTATATGATTAGTTTTTAATTTAATTTATCCTTATTTATTTCATATAATTTTGAATGAACTTGCTATTTATAAATAAATATTGTGTATATAATGTTAAGGTGCTTTGTTGTATACTTATCTATACAAATAAATAAAATTGATGTGTCTGTTTGTAATATTAAAATAACCGCTTTTTACTTAATGCATATGAATGTAGGGGAAAGGAAGGTAAAACGGACCCTGTGGGTAAAACGGACCACTCTTTTAACTTTAAAACGCTGAACACCATCTATTGCTGACTTGTAACACCTTAGTAGTCGCGTCTTACTCATTTTCGGTCAGTGTCCTTGGAGTGCTCATGCAGCGGCACGCGGGTGTATCAAGGTTAGTAAATTTTTGTGTATTTTGATGTAAAAACAGCAGATTTTGATCGGCCTTCACTTTTATTACGTTACTGATACAGATTTGTGTATTTTTTGTTGTACGTACTTACTATTTCACTTTATTTCAAAGATAAAATAAGCGAGTTTGGCAGACAACTTAACCTCAAAATTATTCATTATTTACGTACCTACCGAAAAGGCAAAATGGAACGGGCAAAATGGACTACGTAGTCCGTTTTGCCTTCTAATGTATTTTTTTGTGATTTTAGTTTCGAAATTCGTTAATTTTAAAATTTATTTTTATTACAGATGGTTAATAATTACAAGAGAAAGTCGGATCGCCAATCTTGGCGTGAGGAAGACATGAAAAATGCCATAGAAAAGGTGGCAACTCGCAAACTGGGAGTTAACAAGGCCGCCAACACTTATAAGGTTCCAAAGACTACTTTATTGAGAAGACTGACCAAATATGAAACTACAAAAGACTTAAATAAAGCTACAGAAAAGAAGATGGGCCGGTATTTACAGGTTTTTAACGTAACACAAGAGAAAGAGTTAGCATCAAAGTTTTCGAAAACCCGAACCAACTTCACTAGCTCGAGCATCCGGCTTTAACCAAGTTATGGTTAATCAATTTTTTGATTTACTGACTGATTTAGTCACTAAGTATAAATTCACACCCGACCGAATCTTCAACGTCGATGAAACAGGCATGACTACTGTACCAAAGAGTATGCCTCGGATTATTGGCACTAAAGGAAAGAAACAAGTGGGGCTATTAACTTCAGCTGAGCGAGGTCAACTGGTTACTGTTGTTTGCTGCTTTGGTGCGGATGGATCTTACATGCCTTCTTTGTTTATTTTTCCCCGTAAAAGGATGAAACCGGAGTTGATGCTTAATGCCCCTCGAGGATCTTGGGCGTTTTGTCATGAAAGCGGCTGGATTCAAACAGAAATTTTTACAGAGTGGTTCAAAAAGTTTATAAAATTTTCACGAGCGTCCGTCGATAATCCAGTCTTACTCTTACTTGATGGGCATGCCAGTCACACTAAAAATATAGATATTATAAATTTAGGTAGAGATAACGGTGTGCACATCCTGTCATTTCCGCCACACTGCACCCATCGACTACAACCCTTGGACGTAGGGTTTATGAAACCTTTTTCAACCTATTATACAGAAGCTGCAAATAGTTGGCTAAGATTGAATTCAGGAAAAATAATAACCCAATTTCAAGTTGCAGAGTTAGTCGACAAGGCTTTCCAAAAAGCTGCAACTTTGTCAACAGCTTATAACGCCTTTCGAGTCACTGGCATCTGGCCATTAAATCGTGATGTGTTCACAGAAGCAGACTTTTTGGCAGCAGCTACGACTAACATTTATATGGCTGAACCAATGTCGACGCACAACGACCCTGATCTTTTCATGTCTAGAACAGATGAAACGTTAACTATTGAACTTGAACCAGTATCGGACGATCATGACTCTACTCAAAAAAATGTGTCAGAAATAAGTGACGAGGAAAAAAAAGTTGAACCTGAAACATCCATAAATAGTGATAAAGTAGAATCGTCAACATCGAATGACCAAAATATTTCTCAGATGGAAGGTTTAGCTAGCAAAAATGAACCACAGCCATCTACGTCTTTTTTTATTGGTCCAGAGGATATCATGCCTATTCCTAAAACTTCCAAACGGACTAGATCTACTATTAAACGCGGAAAGACAGTTGAACTAACATCGTCACCTTATCGAGAAGAATTAGAAGCAAATAAAAAGACCCAGGAGGTAAAACAAAGAGCAAAGAAAGCAAAACAGAATCTATTCTCTGAAAAGAAGGGGAAAAAACCAGCAAAAGTACAAAAAGGAAAAGGTGAAGGAAAAGGGAAATATAAAAGGAAGAAAAATAAATCATCTGGTGAAGATGAAGAAGAAGTCCAATGTTTTTATTGTTCGCATCTATTTTCTGAGTCCACTGAAGGCTGGGTTCAGTGTCCATCATGTTCTTTATGGGCACACTGCAGTTGTGCCGGTGTTGAAGATGATGATGAAGATGTTAGGTTCATTTGTGAAAGATGTGTTTCTTAATAAGTATACGAACTATTTGTTTCATTTCATCAATAGGTCCATTTTACCTTCAGGTGTGGTTCATTTTACCTTAACATGTGGGCAAAACGAACCAAAACGAGGATTTTGGAAATCATCCAATATCTTTTAAATCTGTGATCTGATTCATGTGTTCCATAATCATAGGTAAAATTAATAAATGCTCAATTATGTTACGTTAAAAAAGTAAGAATAAAGCTGTTATTTTTTTTTTCTATGTCGGTTTTTCCTTAAGTGGTCCGTCTTACCTTCTCTTCCCCTATACACGGTACTTATACCAAAAGAACTTTTTTTATAATTTTTGTCTGTCTGTCTGTCTGTTTGTTCCGGCTAATCTCTGAAACGGTTGGGACGATTTTGACGAGACAGCTGATGTAATAAGGAGTAACTTAGGCTACTTTTATTTTAGACTTTTTTTATTTTATAACTGCGAACTGAACAATAACTATTTTGTTAAATTCTACGCGGACGAAGTCGCGGACACAGCTAGTATTGTAATAAATTTATTTGAAAAGATGATAGAAATAAAAACAAGATGACAACTACCGTAAATTTTTGATGCAGTTAGCGTATAGAAATAAAATTATTGATACAGTCTGTAAAGTCTATACGAAGTTGATTCAATATAAATATTTATATAAAATTTCTAAGTAATTTTATAAACAACGGAGTTGTGTTTCCTTAACATGTATTTATAAACAAATTATATAAACAAACGTTTCATGAAGGATACGAAAGCAAATAAACCATTTGAATGAATTATTTCGTCGAAAATTTCAATGTTTATTTCAAAAGCAGTTACTCCGCAGAATTAATACTTTTTAAGAATCGTAATCATTTTATCAGTACGTCAATTTGTGTATTTGACTATTTCATTGATAACAATAAACTTATATACGTAATGGAAATAAATTAATGAACTGTATCCTAAATACGTACAGCACACCTATACTTTGTTTATTTGACATTGAAAGTATTATAACATATCCTAAAATTTTACTTAATATAATTAATACGCATTAAAAATAGCGTAATAAATCACGACGACAAACAACGCCTCGCTTGTCTCGTGAGATGAGATAAGATAGACTACCGCAGTTAGTCGCCGTCCGACTATGGACAACTTTGGTTACCGCGAGATGGGGTGGCCGGCACCGTTACAAACTCCCACACCCTCTACAAACAGATCGCGAATAACCAGGACTTTTAGTACAAGGTCTCGTGAACCAGAAGAATACCCTCTCAAAAGTCACTTCAAACATGTCCGCAGCATCGATTTACTCGAATCCGCATCAGAGCCCGGGAAAGCTAAAGAATATTTATTCGTTGGACCTTCACCCCCGGCTGAAGATGGCTTCAATGTGTACCACAGTTTCGATATCTTGGCACCGGATCCCGAAGCAAGGCTCACCGAAGATATGATAAGGAAATCTCTTTGTGAAAAGGCGTTAACTTTAGGAGCTGGGAGATTTTTTGATGACCTCGAATGTGGTTTGATAACAGCTGACAATATAGAAGAACATATTTGTTCCGCCCCAGAAGTTGTTGTCAATTTGACTTTGTTATGGGCAGCCTTCCTGACGCGGGATGAATTGCTTCCGGCTATTATAGAATCAGGTGCAGATATACATTATAGTGAGCCAATAGGACTGACGGCGCTTCATGTAGCTGCCTTTAGTGGTGCAAGCAGATCTGTTGCTTATTTATTATCGATAGGAGCAGACATAGATTATGCACCAAAATATTTTGCTCCTCTTCATTGTGCTGCCTTTGGGAACTCTCTTGAAGTTGCTGAAGTTTTAATAGCTCATGGTGCATCTCTACATGCTGTAGTGCAACGTGCTGGATGTGAAGATAACCTCGTTCATTGTGCAGTGCGTAATGATGCTCTAGAATGTATGGAATTATTTATAGAAAAAGGTGTTGATCCTGGCTACAGTACTTCGGGAGGACTCAATGCTTTACACTTAGCGGCGGAACTTGGTGCTCTAAGGTGCCTCACATATCTACTAAAGGAGACTAAACTGAGTGCTAAAGGATTGACAAAACAAAGAGATAAGGAGTGTACTGCGTTACATTTGGCAGCGTCAAGAGGTTTTGCGGAATGTGTCGAACTTTTACTAGCGGAAGGTGCCCAAGCCAACGTCAGGAATTATAGAGGTTTTACAGCACTCCATCTCGCGGCCAGGTGTTCGAGTTTAGAATGTGTTGAAATAATTTTGCGTGATGGAAACGCTGATCCTAATGCTGAAGATCATGATAAGAGAACGCCTTTGCACGCCGCTATATGTAATACTGAGCGCGCTTGTGATATCATCGATACTCTTGTGAGCTGGGGCGCTCAAGTTAATAAAAAAGATGAGTACGGCTATTCTCCTTTACATTTAGCTGCTATGGATGGACTGACACAATGTGTTGAAACACTCATCTTTTTAGGAGCAGATGTTACATCCAAATCGAAAAAAGGTCATACTGCCTTAAGTGTTATAGTCAGAAAGACACCAAAATCTATGGCTATTTTAAGAAATAATTTAGATAATGGAATTACATTAAGTCGATCGACGGAAGGTAACGAAGAGGTACAAATCGAATTCGACTTTGGTAAGTTATTGAAATATTCTTACCCTCGTGAAATAACATACTTAAACAGTTTGATCGATGAAGGTCAGAAAGATATTTTGCAGCATCCTTTATGTTCAGCATTTTTATTTATGAAATGGCGCAAGATACGAAAATTCTATTTAGCTAGATTAATCTTTTGCTTCTTGTTTGTTTCGTTCTTATCAATCTACGTGTTGACAGCCGTAGTGAAAACGTGCAACGGGAAAAATTCTATGAAATACGGTGTCTTAAATGAACTCTGTCAACGTCAGTCATTACTAGGTGATATATTAGAAGACAATCCAATTGAATTTGAGAGGTGGGTGTTAATAGCGATTACAGCATTCGAAATAGTCCGGAAGCTAACCGGTATAACTGGTTATTCAAGTTTGTATCAATATTTTACGAGTTTCGAAAACTTGATGGAATGGTTCGTACTACTATCAGTATTTTCTTTGTATAATATTCAGAAAGAATATGGTTGGCAGAATCATGTCGGTGGATACGCAGTCCTGGGGGCTTGGACAAACTTAATGTTGATGATGGGTCAACTACCTATGTTTGGTGATTATGTAGCTATGTATCAGAAAGTTTTAACGGAATTTCTGAAACTTTTACTGGCTTACATGTGCCTCTTACTCGGTTTTACGATTTGTTTCTGTGTAGTATTTCCAAACGAAGAAATGTTTTCAAATCCATTAATGGGTTTTATTAGCACGTTGTCAATGATGGTCGGAGAACTGAATTTAAATATTTTAATCAACGATCCAACACAAGAGGATCCACCACTAATATCTGAACTTTCATGTCAAATTATTTTCATTTTATTCCTTATGTTTGTAACAATAATACTAATGAATCTACTAGTCGGTATAGCCGTCCACGATATTCAAGGTCTACGGAAAACGGCAGGATTATCGAAATTAGTTCGACAAACAAAACTGATATTATTCGTTGAAATGGGCATGTTCAGTGCATGGTTGCCAACATGCTTACACAAATACGTATATAGAACAGCGCTGGTGTCACCGGAAGCGGGAAAAGTTATACTAAGCGTAAAACCCCTGAATCCTAACGAAAAAAGACTACCCACAGATATAATGATGGCCGCTTACGAAATGGCTCAAATAAATAAATTGAAATCTGGTAGATCAGTAAAAGAAATGTTGTACAAAAACAAATATGCATCGAAATTTAAGAACGAGAATCAAACAAACGAACAGAACTTTAATATAGAAATTCGAGGTATGCAGGAGAAAATTGACCAAACGACATTTAATTTAAAGAAAATTGATCAAGAGATGAAACATTTAAGCACGTTGTTTATAGAGCAGAGTCATCTGTTGCAGAATCTATTAAAAGTCTTAGATAGATCATTTACTCAGTATTCCATCGAATCTCCCGTTTTATTTTCCAGTAATGCGTCTGATATTACACCAATAACTAAATAATTGTTTTTTTTTTTTATAAATATGTTGTAAATAGTTTTAGTAATTTGAATGTACTTCAAGTTTTTATTTTATTTTATTTCATAGCAAATTGAGTTTGTAATGTAAATATGATATTTGAAAATTATAAAAACAAAAATGTCTTTCTTGAAAACTTGTAATCGTTAATTTGATATCAATCAGGGTATTTTGTATAAATAAATATTTCTCCTAAAATATTGTTTTAATTTTAAGCAAACAAGCACAACTAACAGCTGTATCTCTTTAGTTTTATCGTATATTTCTTCTTATAACTTTTCGTATTGTAGTAAATAAAACTGTTTTTAATGGTTTACGCAAAGAATTTTTCGGTTTGTTTATTTTTTCTTGATAACGCCTCGTTGTTGTAATTCTTTGTTTGTTTTCTCTGACGCAATTACATGATCACGGCGTGGCGGCAGAAAGTTGAATGTTGTAGACATTTTTAGATAACGACTTCTTCTAAAGTCATTTAAAAGAAATGATTATTAGTTTATTGCGAACAATCTTTATTAATATATTTTCATTACTTTTTGTAAAATGTTCCATTTTCGTAGAAACAAGTTCGAGTCTTTTTTGGCAGCTTTTCTTATTGTATTATATATGTAATGTTATATTTACATGTAATGTATTTTTGAAACCGTAGCAAATATGCTAAAGTGAAAGGCGTTTGTGTGTGTTATTTAGTATGATTTTTGCAGAAACTTTTGCATTTTGACTATTCTGTTTTATTTACATTACTTTTGTCTATGATAAAATTTGGGATCGACAGCTTTATGTGATCTCCGAAAAACTATGTACACTAAAAAGGAAAAAGTCTAGAGAAAAAAAAATAATACGAATGCAAACGTCAGACCCGATGAGGTTAGTTTATGAGACTTGATACCAGAGTCAGTGCAAGTAAGTATTTATCAAGTAAGTATATTTCATTAAACTTTATTCTAAACATTCCAAGACCCATTATTATATTAACAAAATATGGTCAGAAAGTTGGAAAGCCCGTCGGACTTTACATCTTCCACTTAATTGGATTAGATCTCTTTCGTGTCTAACAAAAGGCTAGATCACTTTCTAGTGAGCTAGGCGTATCAAGGCACTAACGCGGAACGCTTGTGCACAGGAATGCGGACATCGCAGGGTGCAGTCAATTGACAAAGTTTACGACCTCAGTCGAGTCTCAATTATTTGACATGTAGTGTATGTACTCAAATCCATTTGTTTACAGACATAATTTTACTGTTCTTAATTTTAAGATGAAATATTAGATATTTACACTGGAGAAGTACCTTGACCTTACAGACGATTAAATCGCTTCAGCCTGTAATATCCCACTACTGGGCACAGGCCTCTTTCCCCATGTAGGAGAAGGATCAGAGCTTAGTCCACCACGCTGCTCCAATGCGGGTTGGCGGATATATTATCTACTATGAGTAACGATCGCTATCAGGTGTACATGATAACAACCGTGACCGACGGCTTAACGTGCTCTCCGAGGCACGGTGGGGAGACCCACTAGGACTGCACAAACACCCAGACCACGGCAAACACCTGTATGACCAATACAAATGTTTGTCATGTGCGGGGATCGAACCCGCAACCGCCAGCGCAACAGGTACAATCCATGGCTGTGACCTCTGCGCCAACGCGGCGTCACAGACGATTAAATAATATATGTCAAATAATAAATAATACTGCTTTCAAGCTGTGGTGTGTTCCTGTGGTAAGTAAGTTGACAAGACCTCGGGAGTATTGTGGGTAGGGTCGGGAACACGGTTGCGATGCTGGTGCTGTTACCAGCGTCTATAGACTACGGTATTCGCTTACCGTCAGCCAAGTCTTACTCTTGTTGCCGAACTTGTTGAATTAAGAAATATGTAAATATGTCAATTATTTTTATGTAAACCTTGTAGTATTTACAGTCCAGACTTGAGACAGGAATCGTATCCACTCAAATCCAATCCGACTCTGGCGAGGACTGTATTAGGCTGAAGTGATGAATCACTTTAAAGTAAATAAACTTATATAATTTGTAAAATGACGATTCGAAAGTGATTTTGAGGCCTGTTTGAATAAATTTTATTTCATTTTGGTCATATCAAATCTTGTAGTTGAAAAAACTCATGTTTCATCTCAGTACATCACACTTAACTATTTCTCAGTAAATAACAGGTAAATTAGCAAGACAGAGCTATCGCAGCAGCCTTTCGCAGTCCAGACAGAGCTAGTATCAAAATCAGATAAAGAATTACATCAGTGACAAACAAGTGGAAGGATATTAAAGATAATCTACTTTTTCGATTCAGGAATCCAGAAAAGATGTTCCTATTAATATCATAATCGAGAGGTATTTATATAGATTTAATGCGGATATTAAATTATAAGTGATTTATAGCAGAAATACGGCGCAGGTCGGCGTCTCGGCGCCGGGTGAGAGCCGATAACAATTAAACAGTAATGCAGTTGGCGCGCCTCTGCGCACGCGGCGGTACCGTCGCGGAGACGAGTTTTACATGAAGAATATAATTTTTGAAACCCAAAATCATACTTTTCGACAAAATCCTACAGTAATCGTATTCAAAATTAAAAATTTATTTTTACAAGTTTCACAGTTTTTATTTGCCATTTAACAAATTATAATCATAATAGTTTTTAGTGAATCTCGCTTCTTTTAATACCAAACTTTTAATAAATGTAACTGGTTAAGCAATTTTAGTTTTTAAGTTTAAATTTATATAAGTATATTCCCTTTCATCCACTTCTGTTTCTGCTTAGTGTATTATTTTACTGTATGTCGTGCACATTTAGGGTTTCAACCTGAACATTATGTTATGTATGAACTATTTCTGTATCTTTTAATGGCTGTAACCTGTTCTGTACGTGATTAAATAAATAAATAAATAAATAAATAAAATCAATTATGAAGCTACCACTGATTAGGAATGTAGATTCTGCTGAGAAGTGTAAGGAGATAAGATACTCAATAATTAGTCTTAAAAAACTGAAACTATCATTATAATCAAATCATGCATGAAATACAGCGCAATTAAATCCATATATCTTTATCATTTATATAAAAGTCGTCAATTGAATAGTTAGTTAAGGAAATTACAGCATGATTTTCGTACTGAATTATAATACTTGTCATCGATGATAAGATAATGTTAGATCGATGATAAGATAATGTTAGAAGGCTTATTTCATGTATCTTTAAAAAATATATATAAATTGTGTGGTGTCATGGGACACCAGGTAGGAACGAAGTTTCTTCGGATAGTATAGAAGCAACACAATTTAAAAAAAGTTGAATTTTATATATATTTTCGTTCTTGATTTTTTTTTTAATTTTTTTGATTGGTTTTTAATTAAGTACATAAAATTATTTAGGAAATTTAGTATTTTAGAAAATAACAAATACATTAAAATAAAATAAATCAAAGAAAATAATAATAATTCAAACTACTAAGTGAAATAAAAACAAACATATGTCTTTATTTATTTTTGTCGACAGTATAAAAATACATAAATAATTAAAAAAAAGTTTACTAGTAATATTTTAGTTTTACAAACGTCATATTATACAGTCGTGCGACTGATACTACGTCACTTCCGTTATATATTTTCTTACGGTTTTAGTACCACCAGCAGCATCTTCGTTGCGACAAAGCCAGCCCTGCGGTCATCAACCCGCCTGCCCAGCGTGGTGACTATGGGCAAAACACACGAGTTCACGTTATTTTTGGCGTAAACTTGTGGAGGCCTATGTCCAACAGTGGACTGTATAGGCTGTAATGATTAATATCACATTTTTTCAGTTCGGTCGCCCAGCCCAATGTCAAGCCTACCGTAAGGAACTTCTTTTCAATATATATGTTTTTCTGTCTTATATTTCCATCATTTAAATATTAACACTTTCATGCGAACAACGTATATGTACGTCACATATTGGTAGATATGATATGGCACAACGTACTATAACGTTCAGCAAAAACCCGATTTATTGAGCACAACGTAAAGGTACGGTGCCTGGCCATACTAATGTTTAAAAGTTTGGTTGCTGTGCCACAACATATCTAATTCTAAAAATTGTAGTGCTACGCCGCACTGATTAATTTTGCCTTCTTTGATGGCATTCCGTCCTGATACTCAGTACCTACTTTTTTAGCGCACAACGTCACTATACGTCGTTTCGCCTAAGAAGTTTCATTACTTCAGTCGACTTGTGCGCCTCGGGGGGGTAGTGCTTGGGTGTATTTTTATACAAAATACTTCTTAAACTGTTAACGTTATTAGCCGTCGTTAATTAACAAATACAATGTTTATTTATGCTTTAAAGCCCAGGTGCCTATATACGTCGGCGTTATTATAGGTCGTTCGTAATGGCACATTTTTATATAGGTATATATTATTGCACAGCGTATATGGACGTCGACGTCTAAGAACGTCAGCGCAATATATTCAAATACCAATACCATCAGCTATTTGCTGAACGCCATCAGACGCCGCTCGAATTTATATGAAAAAATGATGTGCAATATCGCATAGAGCTACAATATTGACATGTTCGCGTGAAAGTGTTAATATTAAAATGAACAGATAATATTACCGCTATTTTTAATGGTGAATTACTTTCTTACACGAGCGTACATGTCAGTAATTATTTGACACGCGGCGCCGTCTTACGCTTTTTATCAAACGGCGCGAGCGCAGGTATTATCAGTATTAAATACACGCAGGGCCAGATTATCCGCTAAGACATAGCTAGACGATAATACACGTCAAACAAAATAAATAAATAAATAAATCTTAGTGGTACAATTTGGCGGTTTTCAAGCGTCGTGTGTATATATAGTGTGCGGCGACAGTAAAAACTGGGAATAATAATGTCCAGCAGAAGAAGAAGACTAAATTGGCCATGATAACAATCATAGTATTTATTATACAATGATGGCTTGCGTTTAATCACTATTTCACCTGATGATAAGAGAAAATGCGGTCTAAGACGGAGCACGCTTACCTAGAAGTAACCTATTCACTCGCAACTTAAAGATCGCCAGGTTATAGTTTTCCGAAAACAGATGCTGGTAGAGATTCTTTGGCCTTGTATTCAGAATTGAAACAAATGAAAAGAATATCTAATATAAATTAGAGAACTAAAAATTTGTCTGAGTATTCTTAAATTTATTATTTTTAATGTTTAATAACTAAATTATTTATTGATGTTATTAAATTTATTTATATTTGAATTTGTTCATTTGTTGAATTGTTTTCAAAGGATTTAAAAAAGAGAATTGTACATCTTAATTCGTCCCTGAGTATATCTATTTCTTAGTATACTGATAATAAGAGATGGGCAAACGTATAGTTTCTTAGAAGCCATTTTTTATCCGATGACCTAGTACTATATAGGGTTTAAGGTTCTCTTATAGACTGTCTTGTTTATTTACAAATAAATAACTATTAATATTTAGACATTGAAGAGTTATTGACAGCAAACTTCCGTAAAAATAATTTGCTGTAGTATATGATATAATACAATATTTTAAATGAGTTCTTTATGAAAATATGAATGATATTTTCGGGCTATATTTCGACAGATTTTGTTAGATAATTATGCTGGTACAAGTTTTTAAACTTTACAGTCATTATTAGGACTTATATTTACGCGGAATCTACATCTCCAAAATATCGGGCATTTTTGCGATGTTTCAGATGCCGTGGTCGCGGGTGACTGGTTCTCATGTTCACATTCGGAGTAAATCCCATATCAGTAAAAGTTTTATTACTGTTAGTACTTTGTTAAATTTCAAATCTAAATTCAAGAAATGATTATCAATATTCATTGGATTCAAAATAGCTCGTCAGATTCCACGATGTCGTGTAACAGCGATCCACATCGACGCATACTCCGAGCCGTCGTCAGATCTTAATAAATCGTCCATTCTCTTGATTAATGCGCCCCGGAATAGATGGCGCTTCGCATAGTTTTACTTACCTGTGAACGAACAGGGCTACCTCAAATTTTACTATCAAATTTTATTATCTTGAGGTGAGGATATAATACGAAATATCTTGATTTAATTTGGAGCAGCTGTACTGGGAAAGTACACAAACCTTCGAAAAGATCGCCGCTAAATAGTACTGTTTTCAAGCAGTGTGAGTAAGGTGAGCCGTACGCTTGTTTGCTGACCTAGTTGTATAAAATAAGCCGTATATATTTTTAATCGATCATTTTATGTTAGCTAAATTCCTAACACACAATCGGGTATAAAATTAATATATAAAAAAAATACGAATTATGTAGAAGAAAATTTTGCAAAGTATGCAATAAAGGTTGCGCCTGAACATAATTCAAAGCAATAAACACTTTTTGGTTTATTTGGTTTATAATTCTAAATAAGGCTTGTTTTTAATTATGTGCATCAATATTATTATATTTTAGCTTTTTTAAGCAATTATAGTGCAATTAGGCATATGTCTTGATTGTAACCAGTTACCAAAATAGTTTACAACGGTATGGTGTATCATAAGCGAGTTCGCGACCTTACTTACATTGTTAAAATGAAACGGTACACAATTTTGTACATTTCGGTACACAAAAATCTCTGCTCTTATGTTCTTTAGTTTTACTTTATTTATTTATTTATTTATTTATTTTACAGGAAAACTTACAGCTAAATTACATGGATTTAAATATACAAGTAGGTACATAAAGGCCAATTAAAAGTTTCCACATATAGGTACACAAGTGAACTTAAATATAGGACAGACACGTGCACTAATGCGCTAAGAAAAGACTAGAGTACTAAAGTTAAAAAAAATAAATAAAATAAAATAAGAATAAAAATTTGTTTCCCTAGGCCAGTCTACCTATAGTTAAAAAACTGATCAGCCATAAGACGTTTTAGATAGTGACTTGTAGTGTTAAATAGGTCTAAATCCAGTTTATCTGCAGTCTCATTGAAAAATCTGCTCGCTCTCACCAAGTAACGATTCTGGCTATAATTAGTTCTAGTACTGGGTATAAAGATTGAACAAAGTCTCCTAGGTGATGAAGGAACTCTCAGACCGATACGTTCTAATAGCTCAGGACAGTCGACCGAGCCATTTGCAATGTTCAATAAATAAGCTAGATCAGCTATGCGTCTTCTATTTTGTAGCGGTAGAACATGAAATTTACGACAGCGTCTCAAATATCCAGGTATATATTCTTTTGTTCTGAATTGTAGATACGATAAAAAGCGTTTTTGTAGACGTTCAATTCGATTAATATAGGTATTATAGATAGGGCTCCAGATCTGGGATGCATACTCTAAGTGACTTCTTACGTACGAACAGTATAATATTTTAATTGTTTTAATTGACGTAAAGTCAGAGGACATACGAAGTATAAATCCAAGTGATTTAGATGCTTTATTCACTATAGAGTCAATATGGATATCAAAGGTTAAATTTGAGTCAAAAGTGACCCCCAAGTCGCGAATAGAAGTAACTCTAGAAATGTCAGAGTTTTTCAGTTTATAATTGAATACAATGGGGTTGGGCTTACGAGTGTATGAACAGATGTAACACTTAGAAACGTTAAGATCTAATTTATTGTCGGAGCAATATAATTCGAATCTGTGAAGGTCGTCTTGAAGATGTATAGCAGAGTCAATACTTCTAATTGGACACATGATTTTCATATCATCGGCATATAAAAGTATTTTGGAATGAATGAAACATGAAGAAATGTCGATGATAAATATATTGAAAAGCAGTGGACCCAACAAGGATCCCTGAGGAACGCCCGATGGAATATAAATGGCAGAAGAAGTGAATCCTTTTAAAGCCACGGTTTGTGACCTGTTGTGTATGTAGGAGGTCAGCCATCTATATAGGTTACCTCTTATGCCTACCAGTTGTAGCTTCCGTAGAAGTAAGACGTGATCAATCCTATCGAAACACTTGCTATAATCGGTATACACCACGTCTACCTGTGAAGGCTCTGACATATGCTGAGATAAATAGTCAGCACACAAAATTAGGTTAGAAGTAGTAGACCTTCCTTTTATAAAGCCATGTTGTTCAGAGGCAAATGTATGTCTCAAGCAAGCGTAAACTTGTTTATATACAATTCTTTCTAATACTTTAGCAAAAAGACACAGCTTAGATATAGGTCTATAGTTCTCAATTTTATTTTTAGGCCCTTTTTTATGTACTGGCGTGATGAAAGCTGACTTCCAAATTGGGGGAACAATGCCCTCTTTCAGAGAACGTCTAAACAATAAGGAAAGAGGAAAGGCTAGACTCTTGGCGCACCTAATAATAAATACGGCTGGAATAGCGTCAGGGCCGGCAGATTTACTGATGTTTAATGATTCCAATAACTTCTGTATTTCAAACTGAGTAATTTCAATATCTTCAATATCTGACAAGGTCGCCGCAGTGCTCTCAGAGTAGTCAATAGTGGAGTTAATATTGGTCAAGAATATTGATTGAAAATACTCACTAAACATACTGCAAATATCCTCCCCTTTATCACTCGATTTATGGCCGAGACTCATCACTGCAGGATACGTATTATTGTGCTGATTTTTAGATTTTATATAAGTCCAGAAAGCTTTTGGGTTCTTAGCGATGTTTCTTTCAATGTTAGAGATGTATTTGTCAAACATTTCTTTTTCCAGGTGCTTAACGCGGTCTCTTAGAATAGTAAATGACAGGTAATCTGAATAGTTTCCATAAATTTTGTATTTAGAGTGAAATTTAGATTTTTCCTTTATAATTTTAATTAGGCATGTTTCAAACCAAGGAGGATATTTTTGTGAGTTATTAACTACTTTTGTTGGTACGTGGGTGCTTCTTAAATCATTTAAAGCTTCATAAAAAAAGTCGACTGCGTGAAGTAGGGACCTACAAGAAAATTCAGCAAACCAATTTATATCAATTATTTTTCTGTTAATTGATTCATAGTCACCTTTGTTATATAAATATTTTATATATTGACTAGGCCGAAGGGTGTGCAATTGAACAAACTCGGCCGACACACACAGCGCCGGATGATGTGAATCCATCGGCAATAATGAGTCTCGGCATCGAGTAACACTTACTTCACCATTACAAAATATTAAATCGAGTATCCTGTCATTAGAGTTCAAAACACAATTGTATTGCGATAGATTACATATGTTCACACAATCCAAAAAGTCAAATTGGTGGGTACCATGAATATTGGTAGCAGTGTATATGGAATCTTGTGATTGTACCCATGATAAATTCGGTAAATTAAAATCCCCCATTATTAAATATTTATCACACGGATTTTTTAAGACTATTTCGGGTAGATGTTCAGAAAAGGTCGTTAGCTGTGATGCCGATGAGCACGTCGTTCCCTGATTACAAATGTAGACAACACATATGTGCAATTTATAAACAATAGTCGGTTTTCGACAGCGGAGTGTTACAGTTACCCACAGGTCCTCAGCATTTGAACACCACTCACGTTGAATTTGAGCGGCAAGCTCCTTACGAACGGCGATTAACACTCCGCCACCCAGTGATTGTTTAGTTTTAATATAATCTCGGTCCCTTCTCCACACTATATAACGTGCGTCGAATAATTCGCTATCTCTGATACCGTCGATTGACCATGTTTCGGTTAAACATACAATGTCATAAGAATTGAGACAGATATTACGATAGAACGCCGAAGTTTTTGTTCGTAAACCACGAACATTCTGATAATAAACATTAAGAATCATTTTAAAATCAAAGAGTGTAGGCTACAATTAGGCATAATTAACTGTAAAGTAACTACATAGATGAATAATAATCTAGTATAAATTTTTACCGCAGTAGTAGGATAGTGACTACAATGATAATATTTACGATAATTAAAAATAAAAATGAATTCACAATTAGTAGGGTAGATGGCATAAACATAACACGTCGATCTGCAAAATATAAGGTAAGTACAATTGGCTGGTCGGTCATGAGCGGGACAGTATAATAAGCTGACAGGCGATAGAATGAGTAAAATACGTGAGTTCGTACCTTGTGATAATATGCGACAATCGAGTGCGAGCGAGCCGTGGCTTCTCAAACTAAAGAGACTGAATAATTGTAAATATAATAATACTATTAAACTAAAGTTACATAATAGGATAAATTCACATATTAAACAATTTTCTTTTTCAAGTCTGATTCTGACTTTATTATAATAGCGTGGGAGGTAGGGCTTTTTCGAGCAAATATTTTGCATCCTTTTACCCAAATATAGGCGAACCCCTTCTCCCTTCCTAAGTTTTTTGTCTTATTCAATAGCAACTTGTTCTCCAGCGTCAGGTGGTCATTGACAAATATTCTTTGATTAGCTGTAAAACCCAGGTCCGCCGAACTTATGGTAGATTTTTTTGCAGCAGCAACAAAGTCCTCCTTCAAATTCCTGGTGTGCAGAGCTACAATGATGGTTTTGTTGTGCTCATTGTTTCGCATAGGTATTCTAGCTATGTGATTAACCTGCTCTTTCGGTATGCTGAAGCCGATATAATTGCCGAGCTTTTCCAAGACTTCAAACAGGTTTTCCGAAGCAGTCATTGGAACACCCTTTATTTCTATATTATTTAGTCGAGACCTTTGCTCCATTTCCTTTATCTTAATGTCGAGGCTGTCAAATCTTTGTTGTAGCTGATTAAGATCATCCTTGGTTTTCAGCAATCCTTGTACTTCGAGGCTTATCTCAGATATTCTACTGGTCAGCGACTCCACGGAGCTATGTATAAAATCAAGGGAGGATTTCACTTCGGATAACTCAGGCCTTAGGAGCTTGATATCGGTTAAGTCCGCTTTCAGTGACTTCAATTCTTCTATATCTAATTGTATAGCTTTCACACTTGCCATCAACGTCGGCAGCGAAGCCAATTGTGAGGTCAGGTTCTTTATGTCCATAGCCATGCTGTCCATGTCAGCGGACGTGGGGGACAAACCTGGTGCCTTCTTACTGGGTAGGAAATGTGGACTAGGAGCTCCTGTACTCTTGCAGGATGGACACTTCCATGAATTGCGACGATCTCCCAGCTTCCGGTATCCGCCCTCAGTTATTCCAGCACAAGGAAAGTCAAATCGTTCCTGACAAACAGAGCATTGCGCTCCATCTCTAAACTCAACGTTACAACGAATACATTTAAACATTTTAACGGTTTGGTTTGGGAACCACTGTGCCGGTATAAATTGCTTAAGGTTGCTAATACGTGTGTGCACGGTCCGATGTCCGTTGACGAACTGCTTATTTTATTATACTTATTACTATTGAAAAACATATTTACTGCAAGTTGGATTCCATCGCATAATATAGCCATCCGCAGCCCATTGTTAGTCATGGGACTCCTCTTATCCACAATAAGCCAAATGGTGCGCAATCCTCATCCAGTTTCCATCACTACTAGAGGCACTCTGTGAATATTTTTGAATTATATGATTATTTATTTTTTATTACGTATGTACAGGCTGTAGCTCGCAGTTTAAGTCACGTGATGTCAAATACTGTGGTAACAGTATAAAAAGTATCTTGGCTATCAACGTACCAAACATCTTTTCACCCATCCTCACAAACTTTTGCTATGTAAATTGTTATAGGAACCATAGTAACATGCTTATTGTGAAAAATATATACTTCCATATAGGTACCCATTATATTTGCAAAGACGAAGTTTGCACTGATAGACAGACAGTGGATAGTCAGTAAATGGTACAGTTTGGATACGAAATCCTAATAAGTAGGTACTCATTCAAAGTTGTTGTTTTTTACTATGATTTACGGATAAATACATACGATAATTTGCGAACTTGGGGAGGCCTATGTCCAGCAGTGGACTGCAATACGCTGAACTGAATGCCTGACTGACTTACGAATAAATCTATTATTGTCGTTATTGACACTTATTACCTCCACAAACCTTTAAATGTGGAAATTTAAATATTTTTATTAATTTATCATCTAATCAGTTATCAGACAGCTCCAATGGTAATTTACTTACAATTCCTTATGACTCGAACTATTATTATTAATCAAAATAAAGAAAAAAACGGGCGTGCTTTAGACCACGTGACTAAAGTAAAACTTTTTTAGCAACAGGCCTGCACTGTGTCTTAGATACGAAACGTAACTGGCTATAAGAGTAAGACAGAAAGAAAATGTGTGTTCGCACCTCTCTCTCTTGCTCCGTTCGTCTCGTCCCATTACACATTTCGTAACGTTCTCGTCACGCATTCACCAAGTTACCTACTCCCCAAGTCAAGCGCGCGTAAAGATGTTTTACTTCAAAAACAAATGGACATCATTGTAGGTATTTCAACAACAACGGCAGCCCTGTTGTGAATAATGTTGCTGTTTGTAGCGATACCTTTTCGTGAAGTCAGCGGTGACAGCGGTGAGCATACCGGTCGCCGGGCGCGATTTATGTCAACTACGTTTGCGATCATATCACGTCTTCGTGTCGAATGTCCCAATCATTATACTAATAACTATACTTCCGTTGTGGTTTCACCTTTGTTAGGTTTTGGCACCCGATTGGTTGATAACGTTTTATCTTGTTTTTTTTTTTAATATTAGTTAAGTATACCTGCTTATCACAATCAATAATATTTTTTGACCATGTACTGATAATATTTTATAATTGAATATAAGTGAAGTCAAGAGTTGGTCAATACATTTTTAATGATTGTAATTATCTTCTATAACCTAAACTTAATGCAACCTCACTACATTTTTACAAAACCAAATTCAAAGTTACTTTATTGTGGACAGTTACAAGCTATGTTCTGCCGAATGGCGTATTGTATTATTACGTCACTATTTTTTTTAGTCACGCCATTAAAAATATTTAAACCAAATGTAAAATTACTAGGTACACCTTTTCATTATATTTATTTTTATTTGTTTATTTTATTTTATACCTTATTGTACACCACAAATATATTACAAACAAAGCATAAAGATAGTTACAGACAGTGAAGTACAATGGGCGGACTTATGGCTAATTAGTCAGTCATTTAGTCAGTCAAAAAAAAACAACATTTTTTCCACACTTACAGGTCTTAGTCAATTTAAAAATGTCAAAGCATTTGTGATTATTTCATCGCTACGTAAATTCTGAGACGGTGCTAACCAGCACCGTCACAAATTCCCTGAAGACTACTATCTAATAAAAAAATACAATACGTCTACGAATCAATTCGGACTTAAGTAATCTATGAACCAGATTTTAAATAGGCACTTCCAAATAAGAGGTGAAACATTCCCAGCTGTAGGTTATTCGAACTTGTCAATCACTTTGTCTACCCTATCCAGTCTGCTCATTAGTGCTAAGTCAGCATTTGATCTCTGATGGAGATCAGATCGTGGTATGCACTGTGATGTAATTAGCACTACACCTGGCTTGTTACGTGTATAAATAAACGAGTGACTGACGTTCGATGCGCGCACAATTAGCTGCAACATGGCCGGTGATACGTTACTCAGACTGAAAATGCTTAGTGACCCTTATTCTGACCAGCTTTATTTTTGGTTTAATGGATTATAAGTGTCCCTTAATCGTACTCATAATTTTAAGGGCTAGATGAGGGCATTGGCCTGGTCAAGAAAAATTATCTAACTCACCCTGTCTGCAGCTTTCTTCCAGCTCTCAAACTTGTCACACTAATAATTTTAACATCTTGTTGCACTTCTTCCAACCACTTGAGCCTTTGCCTGCCATTTAAGTATCTTGGCCTTGTATATCATTAAATCAGTCAAGCCAAAAGCAGTGTTCATCTAGCACAGATTGTTTCGTCAATGGCACGTGGTATAATCAAGATATTGAAGGCATGAATGAGATGGATTGGTGCGGATGAGATGGCAGTCTAATTTTTAGTATACAAACTTGACAAAAAAATCGTTTAATCAATTTGCAACCACTATGGTGTAATGATGCGTCTAGGCATCTAAATACCGGTGGTCATAAGTTCGAATCCTGGATTATTTTTACTAGGACCAATATGTATTTTCGTTCTGGATGTCTGCCCTTGTGAGTCTCAGGTGGTACGTTAAGCTGACAACTCTTCGGTTCTTGTTCACGACACTGATAGTTGTCGTGATAGGTTAGTTAGATAGGTCGGTACTGGTTACGCAGTAGTAAGAAACATCACTGATATTACTGATTATTAAAAATCGCTATTATTTTTCTAAGAAAGATTTTAATTTTGTGAGTGATATTTGTCTATATACAGCTGCTACAACTTCTCGTGGCAAAATAAAAAATTATCAAATTAGCACTAAAATTAAGCTAGCTAAACAGTTACCCCTTTTTTACGTAGGGAAAATCCATCATGGATACTCTCCAGCGCGGGGCCACCAGAGGGCTATGTCAGACTCCTACTGACTAAAAATCCACCTCGTGTGAGCAGTCGTCCGCCTGAGTGGGGCGAGATGGGGTCGCGCTTGCATTCGCCACCTCGCCCCGGGGCTAAACAGTTACCCTAGTGCAGCTGTTTTATCTTCTAATATATAAAATTCTCGTGTCATGGTGTTAAACATTGAACTCCTCCGAAACGGCTCGACCGATTTTAATAAAATTTTGTGGGCATATCGGATAGGTCTGAGAATCGGCCAACATCTATTTTTCATACCCCTAAGTTATAAGGGGGGGGGGGGGTTAAGCGGGTTAATAACATATATGGCAACGAAACGTTTGCGGGGTCAGCTAGTATAATTATAGTTTTTATTATTTGTTTCCATATTATATCGTTGACGAGTACTTATAGCAAACAACTTTACTTTTATTTTTGATTGCACATAAATTTTACCTTCGAAAACACGCTTGAACTTTAAAAGCATTATGCGAAATCTAATTAAAACCATTCTATTTCAAACGCATATCTTTGACACTAAAAATGGCATGCGAGCCGTGCGTACGCGCATCTATTTGCGCTCAGTGAATCAGTAGTAATATGAATAACTATCACGCAATCACAGTTGAATGTATTATCGACATTTATATCTTCAAACACAAATTGAAATTGTATATAAAATATTTTGTACAAAGAGTACAATAACACATTAAATAAGAAAAAAATGAGTGTGCTACCTCCTCTTGAGATCACACGACTGAAGTAAGTCTTCTTTACCATCTACAGTAATATTCAAACCACAGTCTCTTTCTTTCTATCTTCACTAACTTTCTCTAAGTTTCTCTTTCTTTTAAGTTTCTTTAAGGTTCTAACTTTGTTTGTTTGTAGAGGGGTAATCTTCGCAAATACTGATCCGATCATGAAAATTCTTCCACTAACCGAAAGCTTCACTATTCAGGAGTCATATAGGCTATTATATTTTATTGTTATTGAACAAAGATTCAGTAAAATAATAGTATAATGTAAATCAAGTCGGAGAAATACGAGCGAGATGAAAAGCTTACTATATATTTCCATCACAAAAATAATTAGCGCCAAACGAAGTGGGCACGGGTCGGCTAGTAATAACTAAACGCCTTGCACTCAACGGCCCCCACAAAGATTAATTCCTGTGTCTGGGGTTCGGTAAGATAATATACAAGCACAAACGCCCAGACCACGGAAAACATCTTTATAACGTAACCAGTAAAAATGTTTGCCATGTGCGGGGATCAAGCCCGCAAACGCCAGCGCATTAGCCACAAACCAAGTGCTGCTACCGTTTCATTTGTGTCTGTCATAGCGTGATGTTTTATAGCCTAGATATTAAGACTAGATATTTTAAGACATTACGATAAATAGACGAACTTGTTATAATCTATCATTATAAGCATGTGAAAATAATTTGGCTATAACGACCGCGATGGATCAATAATAAAGTATAGGGGGTCCATATCAATATCAAAATACATATTTGTGGTATCTCTTGAAAAACCTTTTTTTTTTATATATACGACCAGGTCAGCAATGAAGTGTACGGCTTATCCGATGGTAAGCGATAACCATAGCTTGTCTGCAACACCAGAAGCTTTGCAAGCGTGTTGCTGACCGTACCCCTGCCCCTTCCCAGGAGCTCTGGTCATTTTACTTGCTATTATTATTGTTTATAATTTTTCACATATTAATTTGAGAGCTACTATAATGCAGGAAATAAAAGGCTTTTTAATTTTTTATTTTTATATATTTAATTTGAGAGCAGTTATAACAGTTCGCAGCAATTGTAGAGCTCAAAGAGGCTGATGCAGCTATATATAATAATGACACATCCCAGGTCTTAAAAGGTAATACGTCTGGGGAATATATGTCAGCATATAGCTATGCTGTAGCATTTGAATAAAAATAGAGTCATGGAAAATCGGCACACCTAGTAATTAGTTATGAGGCAGCAGACATAAAAAAAGGAATTCAAAACCTCCTAGTCTTTGAAGTTGATTAAAAATAAATAGTTACCTACTACAAAAATCGTCCTCAAATTCTGTGACGTGAATAAAGTAGCGACATGGGTTAAACCCGAATATCTTAAGTCTTTTTTACTATAATCTAGATTACAATAATATCTAAATTATTTTACTTATCTTTTATGACAGTATTCAAATGCGATAATCATCACTACCGTAAAACTTATTGAGCAATTTTTCTATTTGTTCATCATATATTTTTCTATTATATTTTCTTCGTCGACTGTTTTGCATAACCCACGGTTGATTCTATAAAATGATAAACACAAGCGTGCCTCTAACCTAACCTAACCTAACCCGCCTACCCAGCGTGGTGACTATAGGCAAAACGCATGAGTTCACGCTGTTTTTGGCGCAAACTTGTGGAGCCCTTGTCCAGCAGTGGACTGCGACAGGCTGAAGTGAGGATCAATTTACCGAATATAACGGAAGGGTCTATCTACAAAGACAATTTTTCATCCTAAAAGGTTAACGATGGACTTATTAAAAGTAATTGTATTTTTAATTACATAATTAAAGACCAATTAATTCCCTTTGTTATTTTCAACGTTGTTAATATAGCATAATTCACTTTATATGTGGAACAAGAATTTGAAACATATAATACGTGTCCAAACATGTTCCTCGTTTATATTATAAGTAACGCTGTGACCGATTCCCTGACATTATACAGCGGTGACCTTATGCACGTAACCAAAACCTCGATACAGATAACGTAGAACGAATTTAATTCATGTTATCAAATTACAATTGACTTATAGACTTATCAATATTTTATCATATTAATCCCATGTTAGTAGATATAACCTAATATATAAATATAAGATACAAAAAGCACTTTTCAATCGCCTTACACTTCCGGAGTAAACATGGCTCTTCTGTGGCTTGCGGTTTTGGCAGTATTAGCAGGTATTGTTTACTTTTATTTACTAAAGAGTTCGTTTAAGTATTTTTAACCCTATAAGTATATACGACTTGTTATTGAGTATGCTCTCGTTCTCGTTTCGTATGTCTATGCATTAATACGTAAAATTTTATACACATCTGCGGTCACCAACCCGCCTGCCCAGCGTGGTGACTATGGGCAAAACACATGAGTTCACGCCATTTTTGGCGTAAACTTGTGGAGGCCTATGTCCAGCAGTGGACTGTGATAGGCTGTAATGATGATGATGAAGTCTGTTTTAAACAATATTATTGTAAAAGGAATCGATTAAGCCCGCTCGATTGGCCCCGCGGTTTCATCCGTTGATTTGAGGAAAAAATAGCCTGAAATTGACCAAAATATTTACCGACCGTCAATCATGTTGATGTTGTTTCAAAATTAATGTCGTCATATATATGATTTTAATAATTAATAAATTTAAAAAAAACAAAAGCAATAATATATTTTTTCGTTGTGGATGCCGGAAGAGCGAGCTAGCACTACATAGTACAAAACAAAGTCGCTTTCTCTGTCCCTATGTATGCTTAAATCTTTAAAACTACGCAACGGATTTTGATGCGGTTTTTTTTAAATAGAGTGATTGAAGAGGAACGTTTATATGTATAATATATGCATAATATAATAGAGGAACACTGATAGTTTTTGCAACCGTGCGAAGCCGGGGCGGGTCGCTAGTTATGTATAAAATGATATATAATTTATGTGGAGTAATTGTGAGGTTTTTTCTAAAAAGGGAGGCGATCATCTTAACCTTAGCGTGTTAATATATATGATTATGTTGGACGTAAAAATTTTGGACGTACCTACGGATTACAGTAAAATGACGCGAGAGCCACTTGACGAAAGAATTTTTATTTTATTATGTCAGGAAGTTATTTAATAACAACCTGCCTGCCTGCCTTTCAATATGACGGCTGACACATTCTTAAATTTTTGTTTAGTTTCTACCATGATAAAATATATTATGTGAATGAATCAGAGCCATCTGTGATTATCTGCAAGAACTAAGTCAACTAATCAAACTTATAATCGTTGTGTGGTTGATCATTAGCTCCTAAACAAATTACTTTAAAAAAAATATTTATCAAATAAACAATAGTGTAACTTTTTGTCATAAATAGCATAAAAAAACATGCAGGTTTATGATTATTCTATTTTGTAACCAATGAGACTACAGATATAAAGTAATCACACATTTACACACCCTTCTATTAGGAACAAGCTGGGACTGAACAAATGATACAAAAAGTGACTTTTAAGTTTACTTTTGTGATGATACTTTTAATCAATTCAGACCGTAGATCAATTATTAGTCGAGGCACTAAATAAGCATTTGTTCGCTCGCCATACGTGTTGTGTTCGCGACTAGTAGTATATACTGTGCTCTATTCATATTTTCAAATGAAATTTAAATTTATAAAAAAAATAAGAAAAATTAAATGATATATATACTTTATTGCACTCAAAAAATACATGTAAAAACAACATAATAATAATGTTTATGGCAAAGGTGGACTTATCTCTAAAAGAGATTTCTTCCAGTCAACCCATGGTCATGAGTAAGTGTTTAATGTAGCGAGGCAAACAGTGCAAGAAGATTTACTAAGAACAAGAAGAAGAAAAAAACGTAAAAAAAAGCCTTATCCAAATCTATATCGCATAATTGTAATTTTGTATTATCAATAGCCCATATCTAAAAGTAGCTTATTTGTGTACTGTGGTATCTTCGATAATTAAATTATGAAAGCTCGGAATTCACGTCTTGTTACCTTAGGTTTCTGTTCCTATTCCTAATTTAACTAATTTGTTCGTTTAAGGGTCTTCGTCTGCCAGGCCGAATCGTATCGTTGGCGGTCAACCAACCACAATTGAAAACTATCCGTCTATAGTTCAAGTTGATTTCATGAACCGATTTTCCCTTATCTGGGGTCAAAGTTGTGCTGCTAGCATACTCAATACCAGATACGTTCTATCTGCAGCTCATTGTTTTGCTGGAAAGTAAGTGACGTCTTTATTTCTTACAGTATTATAGAACTAGGCATCGTTATTTTTTTAAAGACGTTGGCTATCGACGTTGGGAATCGACCTTCAATCGTATTTTTAATAGATAAAAATTATTTTATATTTTCGGAACGGTTTTCAAATAATTAAAAATTGAAACATTTCGTTACATTTAACATTGCACCGATTACTTTAAGGAATAACTTTAATATCAACAGACATTATGAGGTCTGTAGAAAATGCAAACATTGGGTTGTACTGTGTTGCCAGTCATAAACAAGCTTATGATATATAAATCTTGCATCAAATGAACGCTGTTTCATTGCGAATACGATGTTATAGGTTTAAATGCTAAAATATGGGTCGAGTTGCGGTTTGCGAAATTAATATAAACTGGCCAGAAAATTTTCAGCCAACTCGTTCGAGTGTTTTTTTTAAACTAGGTATCAAGTAATTTTTATCCATTAAACATATGGGTGAAGGTCATTTCTAGTTCGGATCTTAGACTATGAATGTCACTTTCGATTGATATCAAATCAGGTTATTTAATTATATTAATTGTCCTTTTAAAAATAACAACAGTTTAATAAACATTAAACATATTTTAAATACAAATAACAATTTAGTTTTTTTGTTATTATAAAGAAAACGTGCTATTTAATTATTGTTAATAAATAATTATGTTGTGCCATGTAACATTTTCGGATATTCTTTGACGGTTAGCAGGAAAGTGGACATAAGGTGCCAATCAAACCACCAATTGCAAATTCATGCGACGTTTCGATCCTTTATTGGACCATCATCAGGCATCTACAAAATACAAACATTGAAGAAAGTTGTACACCCAATTAATCCATAACAACGACAAAACAAAAAAACGTGTTGTTGTTATGGATTAATTGGTTGTACAACTTTCTTCAATGTTTGTATTTTATAGATGCAATCCAATCAAGGATCGAAACGTCGCATGAATTTGCAATTGGTGGTTTGATTGGCACCTTATGTCCACTTTCCTGCTAACCGTCAAAGAATACTTATAACACATGGACACAACGATAAATAATTTTCGGATATTTGAGCGTATTGTAATCAAGGTATTAATTTTTTAGTTCCTTCCAACCAAGTTTGCGCCGCATTAGAGCTGGTTCAACTAATCGCAACACTGGTGGTGTTATTTCCTACGTAGAGGCTGTTTACAATCACCCAAGCTATGGATCTAACAATATGGATGCAGACATAAGTGTAGTCAGGCTAGTGACTCCGCTTGTGTACACTCCTGTTATCCAACCCACAACTATTGTCGCCCAAAATTCAACAATTCCGGATAATCTTCCAGTTGTGCATGCGGGTTGGGGTACCACGACGGTGAGGAAATATTCTTAATGGCTTTTCTATTCCTTCTATAGTCATTGAGTTTGAGGTGTTTATATATTTATTTTTACAATTCACAATACAGTCTTTAATATCCTACTGATGGGCAAAGGCCTCTTTTCTGTGTAGGAGAAGGATATTTATTATATTTATTACTAAACTTTTAATTTACATAGCCAATATTTAGCTCAAAGTAGCTCATGTAGTGGGTATTTGTTATAAGCGCGGTGTTTTGCAAAATCATTATTAATTACACATATATTTAAATCAAATTAAATCGTATAATAACATCATACGTAATAGGTATATATTTATTTATGTATTTATTTATTTTTATTGTTTTAATTTTTGTTTTGACTTTTTGATAGCCCTACTCTGTTTTGTTTCAAATTCTCCTCTACCCCAAGGTTGTCTGGAAGAAATCGCTTACCTAGCGATAAGATCGCCTTTGTGCATAATATTATTTTATAAGTTTTATTTTTAAAGATACCTATTTATGTAAGCTTGTAATATGCACAATAAAGTACATTTCTTCTACGTCTTCATCATACATATTTACAAATTACAACTTATAAACTAAATATTTAGATACAGTTATAGAACAAATCATGTCCGCGTGGAATGCTGGCAGCATTTCCCCTGTTGAATCCAGTGGAGGCAGTAGTTATATTAAGTATATATATTATTTATATTTATTAAGTTAGGTGCAATTTTATTAGATAGTTTCATTGCCAATTTAATTTTTGAAAGTGATATAAGACCAATTTTATCAAACTAGTTTTTAATTTTAAATAGATCTTCAACGACATCGTATTCTTTACCTCCTGTATATTCCATCATCTAGAAAAAATTAGTATTTTCGTCAAAAAAGTAGTTTAGATGGTGAACTGTAACTTTGCCAAACATAAGGGTAAATTTCAGGAAGATGCGATGAGACTTCGTTAAACAATGTTCCTCTGAGTAAAAAATTAAAAGCATTAATTAGGTCAACTTACAGCAGAACTTCAGACTCATCACTTTTTAAAAAAGTACGAGCCGCGTGAACTGCTGCTGATTGAAATTTTGTTTTTAGGATGAAGAATATGTGTCTACATTCCAATTTAGACGCCAGAGGGCGAAATGTGCCCCCAATAGCAATTAGACGGATGCTATCGTCTTTTTTGTTAAAGGCACATAGTCTATGACGTAAATATAAGACAAAAAAGATGAAGATACCTTGTCAGATAAAAATCATATCATAATAACATCGTTTGGCAAGCTTCCTCGAGTCTTCACTTCAAAGATTCCGCAATACTTGAAGACAAAAGTCTTCGAGCAATGCGTCCTGGCTGTGTTAACATACGAAGTCGAGACGTGGACACTGACGAAGGGACTGGTCCACAAGCTTAAAGTCGCTCAACGTGCAATGAAACTGGCTATGCTTGGAGTTTCACTCAAAGATAGGATCAGAAATGAGACTATCCATCCGCGAGAGAACGAAAGTAGCCGACATAGCCCACAGAATTAGCAAGTTGAAGTAGCAGTGGGCTGGTCATCTGTGTCGCAGGACCGATGACCTTTGCAGCAGACGGGTCCTGGAGTTGAGATCGCATCTTGGCAAATGCAGTGTGGGATGTCCTCCAGCCCGTTGCGGAAAACTGGGATGTCTGGCGCAAACTTGGGGAATTCTATGTCCAGCAGTGGACTGCAATATGCTCAGCTGATTGCTGATTGATTGATATGATTGTATCCAAAAAGAAAGGAGTAATTTTTTGCGAATAAACTTATTGTACTGTGTGGCTACGGTACTAAAGAATATAGCCATCCCCTCTCTTCCCGTGGGTGTCGTAAGAGGCGACTAAGGGATAACACAGTTCCACTACCACCTTGGAACTTAAAAAGCCGACTGGTGATGGGATAACCATCCAACCGCTGGCTTTGAAATACACAGGCCGAAGACAGGCAGCAGCGTCTTCGGTGCGCCAAAAACAGCCCTGCAGTCACCGACCCGCCTGCCCAGCGTGGTGACTATGGGCAAAACACATGAGTTTACGTTATTTTTGGCGTAAACTTATGGAGGCCTATGTCCAGCAGTGGACTGTATAGGCTGTAATGATGAAACTTATTATACTAGCTTTTGATCAAGTATACTGGCACTTGCTTAAGTGAGATTTTCAGCTATTTTTCAATTTGTGTATTGTATATTTGTCTGGTGCGAACTTGGGGAGGCCTATGTCCAGCAGCGAACTGCAATAGGCTGAACTGGTTGACTGACTGACTGTCATCATCATCATCATCATTGACTGTCAGATGACATGAAATTACAAAGTTTGGTTATGTCATTCAATGGACCTCTGCTAGCGTAACCGGCTGAGACACTCAAAAGATCTTTAAGATGTTGTAGTGTGATGCCGTCTATACCGCTAGCAGACCCACTTGTGAACGACATAATTGCAGCATAGGTATCTTCATCATTAGCCTGTAAAACATTATAGGAAATAGGTGGACTTGGGAGTAAGGACGGTGGATTTGGGACCGGATCATCATCATCATCATTACAGCCTATCACAGTCCACTGGTGGACATAGGCCTCCACAAGTTTACGCCAAAAATAGCATGAACTCATGTGTTTTACCCATAGTCACCACGCTGGGCAGGCGGGTTGGTGACCGCAGGGCTGGCTTTATCGCACCGAAGACGCTGCTGCCCGTCTACGACCTGTGTATTTCAAAGCCAGCAGTTGGATTGTTATCCCGCCACCGGTCGGCTTTTTAAGTTCCAAGGTGGTAGCGGAACTGTGTTATCTCTTAGTCGCCTCTTACGACACCCACGGGAACAGAGGGGGTGATTATTGATAGGCAAACAAAGAAAGATTTTGTCAGGCCGAATCAGTGTTCGAAATACATTTGTTAATCACAGTTGATAAAGATCTAGCTAGAGGTATCCTCGCTCGTCAAGGAATTCGTTTAACAAGGGGGATATTTTGGTGACATTTATAAATTGGAACCAAATTATTATCATTGGTTACGGTTGATGAAGTATCGGTAAAAATAGGTAATGGATCGCTGTGGCAAAGGGTGGTGTGAATTTGTAAGTATTTGCGACCTCTAAATAACCTTTCGTTAGTGCATTCGGGACAAGTGAAAATTTCCGGTTGAGATACATTGATTAAACTAGTAAAATTACATAATCTCATACATATGTTACAATTAATTTCAATAATAATATTTTTGTTTTTCTGTCTACAGCAAGGAGGTTTCGCTTCCAACGTTCTACGAGATGTGCAAATCTATACAGTCAATAATAGACTATGCGCTGACCGTTATGCACAGCTTGGTCCAAGATTAATTGTGACTGAGAATATGATATGCGCTGGTCTCTTAGACGTCGGTGGTCGAGATGCCTGCCAAGGTGACTCAGGCGGTCCTTTGTACTACGGCGATATCCTAATTGGAGTTGTTTCTTGGGGTTATGGTTGCGCTCATGCCCGCTATCCAGGAATTAGCACTAGTGTTGCTTCTTACACTGACTGGATCGTCTCTATTGCCGTGTAATTTCACTCAAAATAAACGTATAATTTGACTATCTAGTTTTTTTTTTGTCTTTTAATTTACTTTCGTTTTTGATAGCTCATTTTCAGAGACGTTGTTTAAATTAGCCTAAGTTATAGTTACTTTATAGTTACTTACGACTAAATCCGAAAAAACAGATAAGATTTTGCTTCAAAACTAAGTTTCAAAAACGGTTCGTTATACTCTTAGTAATACATGTTGTAATACAAATATAAACATAAATTGTCATAAACTTGATCCTTGTGGAAGTCTCACAGGTAACAGAACAGAGAAAAAGTCTTAAATGAAACCCAGGTAACTCTCAATTTTTAATGAAGGGGTAAATTCTGTAATGAAAATATTAAATTTAACTAAATTAAAAAGTCACCTTTAGTACTTACACAATAAACAAAATCAACTACTTTTTTTTTTTTTTCTTATATAACAATATATATCCACGGGCTCATAATGCCCGTGCTTTTATTATTCCAATATTAATTTGTTAGTTTCGATAACTTGGTACTTACACATGCAACTTAGAGGACTAATTAAACTAGACTTAGTATCTCTAATCCTACGTGAGTCCACCGACCAAAAATTTAAAGTTATACTAAATTTACTTATATATATGTTAATTACTATATATTATATATTATTATTATCATACTGAATGTCACTCCGCCCGCCCAATACATAATACATACATATATTATACTAACTACTTATATAATTATATAGTAAATTTACTTATACTTACATATATAAATATAAGCGGGTGGAGGAATACGCCCCGGCAGGGAGATCAAACGGCCGGGGGTTAGGGCTGTAGGCTGAGAAACCGGCGGACAATCCTAGCCGAGTCAAGTAACACCGCCTTCTGCATCCTGGCTGCGAGCGAACCGTCCCGGATCCCCAGTTGCCTCAGATGGTGAGCGAGGCTAACCGGGATCAAACCATTGGCAGATATTACGATAGGGATTATTTCAGCAGACCCCACACCCCACATGTCGACAATCTCGTGCGCCAGATCCAGATATTTACGTTTTTTCTCAGTCTCGGCTTTCACGAGGTTCTCGTCATGCGGGACGGTGATGTCCACTAAAAATATCCTCGACCGTGCCCTGTCCATCACCACGATATTAGGCTTGTTCGCCAGTATCGTCCTGTCTGTGGCGATAGGCAGGTCCCAGTAGAGCCGGACTCCGTCGCGTTCGAGTACTGGCACCGGTGAGTATTGGTAATACGGCATCCTCTGTTCCAGGAGACCGTACATAAGAGCAAGTTATTATTATTATTATTATTTTTTTTTTCCTCCATCTTACAGTGATCCAGGGTAGAAGCTGTGTACATTTCTGAAGATTTTTTGTATTCCTACTGTCAAAAAAAAAATCCTCAAATCAACTGCTTTTACATGTATATACCTAAATGGCAAGTTTAGTTTCTAATTTTTTCCTGAAATATTTACAAAATTTGGAAAGCTATTAGTCATACGAAGCTAAAATTTGGTACAACAAAGTGTTTTAAAATAGTTCCCTATATATTATAGAAAGTAGAAGAAAGAAGAGTTGGTGTCGTAAGAGGCGACTAAGGGATAACACGGTTCCACTACCACTGCCTTGGAACTTTCCCATTTAAACATCAGTTTTATTAGTATTCTCCCATTACATCGTAACCCCGTTTACGTCTAGGTCTACACTAATTAAAATCTTAATTATTTATTAAGTTTGACATACAAAAACCCTTTCTTTCCGTGGGTGTCGTAAGAGGCAACTAAGGGATAACATAGTTCCATTACCACCTTGGAACTAATAAAGCCGACCAATGGCGGAATAACCATTCAACTGCTGGCTTTGAAATACCCAGGCCGAAGACGGGCAGCAACGTCATCGGTGTAACAAGGCCAGCCCTGCGGTCTCTAATCCGCCTGCCTAGCGTGGTGGCTATGGGCAGCACACATGAGTTCACACTATTTTTGGCGCGAGCTTGTGGAGGCCTATGTCCAGCAGTGGACTGCAATAAACTGAAACGATGATGATGATGATGATATTATAGAAAAACAAAGGCTCAAACTGTACACAGGATATGTTATTTCATTTCAACATTTAAAGTGTAACATATATTTTCTAAGATTCATTCGTCAATAGACAAATATGTAAAAAACTGTACATTTTACCAACTTCTAGGTCATGATAGCCGAGAATCGGCTTAAGGTAGCAGGTATAAAAACGTTCACTGTAAACACTAATACTAATGGTAGTAGTTATAAATAGTAGTATTGTATATATTTTGTCCATGAGAAAATAAGCTGAGTCTATGGCGTCTGGGTCTGGCTCTGATACTAGAATATTTAAATTATTTTATTTACTGATGGGATTGTGTGTCATTTTTTATTAGAATTATAATTTGATTTTCCATAAATCTTTATGACACACAAAATACATTGTGAATGTTGACAATTAAGCTTTATTTGATGAAACACTTTTTAAAATTGCTAAAACTCATAATTGAATGCGCACCAACTTTGGTTTTTATCTGACTGATACTAAAGACAATATTCAGTTATATATCGATGCCTTACAGCCAAAAAGGGTTAAGCGACATTTTTTGAGAAACTGAGTTATATATATAGTTTATATATATAGTTGTATTCGATTCTAACTATATATATAACTCAGTTTCTCAAAAAATGTCGCTTAACCCTTTTTGGCTGTTAGGCATCGATATGATTTTAAATATTGATATCACGAGAACGTAATGTACCTTCATGCGCTATTAATCGGAAGTGATCTGATGTGAAATCTACTTAAATAAATATAATTGTGTTTGCAAGCAAACAAAAAAAACGACTTCAATTACATCGACAATAATTAAACGTACAAATATTTTCGAACAATTTTCGGGTTTGCTCGATTTCTCTGGGATGCCATTATCAGATCCTGGTTTCCTTATCATACTATCATCCTTGGGATATCTCCCTTCAAACACAGAAATAGTCATCAAAATCGGTTCATAAACGATGAATTTATCTGCGAACACAAATAATATATATATTTGCAGTATATGTATGTATGTATGTATGTATACTCATTGTATATCCATCTCAATCACATGTACCTTAACACAGGAATTAAGTTGCCCAATCTTCGGTATGTTTCAAAAAAAAATTATGAATCGTCATTTTATAAATTAAAATTAATTTGATTTTTTTGATACTAAATTCATAAACGTGTATTTGACTTTTGATTTTTTTCGGGCATACCCTCCAGCTTTCCCGGGCTGGCGGCATCCGTTAGGGATTTCTTCTGGACCAACAAAAAAATAAATAAAAGAAGATTTTCTAACCGACCCTTTTTCTTTGCGGTCCAGTTTATTTTTATTCTTTTTTCGTCGTTTTGCTAAGTAACACTAATACGAAGATATGAATTTTATGATGCTGATTGTAATTTATTACTACTGGTTACAAGGAATTATTTTTTTTTTGTTATCTTTATATGATTATTAGGTACTCAAATATTATATTATTGAATAATTCTTGGTTAAGGTACATTCACCTATATGCGACACTGGTGTTTTTTTTTAAAGTAAGATTATGCACAAGATGTGTTGACATGTCTTTAAGTAGAAAATATATCAAATTAATACATTTTCAGTAAATGTCTAGGGCACAAATGACTGTATTATTTGTAATAACCTTCTGTATTTCATCAACAAAATAATATATAATACTAGCTGTGCCCGCGGCTTCGCCCACGTTGAAAGCAGTGTGTCACAAAGTTTTCCCGGCAAACTTCCAGTGAAACTCTCATCAAAATCGGCTTAGCCGTTCCGAAAATTTTCCTCTTGAAGCCCTTGAAGTCGCTTACTTCGAAAACATAGGACTTTCATACAAACTTCCAACCCCCGTTTTATCCCCTTAGGGGTCGAGTTTCATTAAATCCGTTTTTAGCAGACTTCTACGCCCTATAAGGAACCTACCTGCTAAATTTCAAGTTTGTAGCTGTTATACGTTTCGGAAATTTTGTGATTAGTGAGTCAACATACCATCCCCTATTGTAACCCCAAAAGGGATTTGTTTTCTATAGATACATTATTTGGACACCTTCTCACCATCTATACGGCATACATTTTAAATTTCAACTCTCTTAATTCAAAAACATAGGACTTGCATACAAACTTCCAAACCCCGTTTTACACCCTTAGGGGTCAAGTTTCGGAAAATCCGTTCTTAGCGGATGTCTACATCCTATAAGGAGCCTACCTGCCAAATTTCAAGTTTGTAGGTGTTATAGTTTCAGAGATTTCGTAATGAGTGAGTGACCTTTCGTTTTTATGTATAATATAGATATAGATAGATAAATGCTTTAATAATATATTTGTGTTGACGAAAAAAACCGACTTCTTTTTTTTATATACTTCAATTATACACTTCAATTACATAGACAAGTAATACAACGTAAGTTGACGAAAAAAAAATTAACAAACGCACTTATTAGTCGGAACTACGATTTTCAAGGATGCCCCTCGATTTTTCTAGGATTTCATTATCAGATCCTGATTCCTTTATCATGATACCACCCGTGGGATATCTCCTTTCTAACATAAAAAAGGATTATCAAAATCTGTTCATAAACGACGAAGTTATCTCCGAACATACATAAAAAAACAATATATATATATTTGTATCTACGGAACCACTTCCAGGGTGCCATCTTCTTCGCTTGAAACCCACGACAAACTAAATTTAAGCCCCTTAAATCAAAAGTTCCAAAATTTTTATATTTGTTAATGAATTAAATTTAATATCTATTATTAAAATAAAACTGTTAAAGTCCGGCTGATCAAAGAATCTGTTTCTGACACCTGTCAATTCGTCATGACTGTATGATGATGATGTACAATAAATAACATTAAAAAATTTTAGTAACGTTATTTATTGCATTCATTATGCATATTTATTCAATTTGATTTGTATGTTATTATTTTTATAGGAATTATATTTCAATAATATATTCAATAAATATTCAAAATGTAAATTAATTTTTAATGAATCAATTAATTGAATTGAGTCGTAATTTCTGAATGTTTCTGAATTGTTTTAAGCCTGAAACAATGAAGACTATGTCAAACAATTTAAACTTTCAATTCGCTTGAGAAGTCGCTGTCATCTTCACTAACGTGTATAATCAAATTATTGTCAATCATAGTATCTATACGGATATCCCAGTCAAAGTTATCAAATATAATCTTTTTAGTTTTTTCTACCACCTTCATCCAGTCATGTCTTGGGACTTCTTTTTAAAGCATCTTCACCTTTTTCGAAATCAAAGTAGTAAGTAATTTTAATTTCAATGTTTTTTTTTTAATTCATCTGACTGATATTATGACACTAATTTTCTTAAGTTTTGTTTGGGCGTAACTTTATTAAATACATACATTATCCCTACTAATATTATAAATGTGAATGTAAGTTTGTTTGTTACGCTTACACGCGAAAACTACTCAACCGATCATCATGAAACTTGGTACACAGACTACTTGGTATTCTTAGAGGTATTAGAAGTAATATAGGATACCTTTTATGAACAAAAAAATTCAACGCAAGTGGAGCCGCGGGGAAAGCAAGTCTTAATATAATCTGTCGGTATAATATAAAATAAAACGTTATAATTTTATAATACATTACAACTTACATTCCCATTAATAATATTAGTATTACAAAAATATTCGATTACAATTGCCTCGTTATTTTGTCACATCACTACAAAAACAAACAGTCGACACAACCTTGAAACAACGCCGTTTGACGTGGTTTAACTTTTAAAAGCTATTGTTTTTTATATTTGTTAATTAAGTAATTGTAATAATTTTAGCCCAAAATTAATACATTTATTGTAAGTTGGCATAATTATTTGAATTTAATATTATCACTCGTTTTTAAGGTAAATAAAAGATATTTAAAATTTTGCCGTAAATTGTACGCCAGTTCAAAGTTACATCGCCTAGTCGATCACGAACTGTCAGAAACGCATTCTTTGAGTGGCTGGACTATAAAAACCCATTTGAATCGGTATATAAGGTATTTAACCGACTTCCAAAAAAGGAGGAGGTTCTAAATTCGACTGTATTTTTTTTTTGTGTATGTTACATCAGAACTTTTGGCCGGGTGGACCGATTTCGACAATTTTTTTTAATCGAAAGGTGGTGTGTGTCAATTGGTTCCATTTAAATTTATTTGAGATATAACAACTACTTTTCGAGTTATATCTAATAATGCGTTTTTACTTGACGCTTTTTTCGTCGACCTACGTTGTATTATATCGCATAACTTTCTATTGGATGTACCGATTTTGGAAATTCTTTTTTTGTTGGAAAGGGGATATCTCTAGTTTGGAAACCAGGATCTGATGATGGGATCCTAGAGAAATCGAGGGAAACTCTCGAAAATCCGCAATGACTTTTTACTGGGTGTACCGATTTTGATAATTTTTAATTTAATCGAAAGCTGATGTTTATCATGTCAGGTCACATATAAATTTTATCGAGATCTGATAACTACTTTTTGAGTAATCTTTGATAACGCGTAGTTACTTGACTATGTTTTCGTCGATCTACGTTGTATTACTCGTCGGTGTAATTGAAGTCGGTTTTTTTTTCGTTTGCGAGCAAACACAATTATTAATTAACGATTGAAAATTTCAACAAAATATATTTTCCAATGTGAAGTAATAGAATAAATTAAATAATATCTGAATAATTTTGACAGGTCGGTGATATAAGCATATGTCTTAACGTTCTTATCGTATCTTATTGTTCGTACGTAAATTTTGATAAATATAATAACTGGTAATAAACTTGAAATAAATATATATATAGTAGCTATTTTTTTTTGCAGTCTTGTCTACGTAACAATCGAAGCAGCAATGTTGGCCTGGGTGTTGACTTTGGCGCTTTTAGCGGGTATTTATATTTTGACATTTTAATTTTTTATTTTTACCGCGCTTTTTAAATAAAAGATTTATAAACCTATTATCAATTATCTGTAATTAGTTAGTTATTAAGTTGTGAATTATAAACATTTATAATATTATAATTATATTAACATCGCTCGTTTATGTATGATAAATTATTGTAAGCTGAACAGTAAAAAAAATGTTGGTTAGAAAATCTTCTTAACTTTATGAAATAAAGACTAAATTAAAGATTATTTTAATGTGCTTAAATTAAAATCTTAAAAAAATATTTTATCTTTTTAATTTTAATAAATTTATAATAAAGAAAAAATGATTATTTTTTCCAGTATTTTCGTAAATGTAGGTTTTAGTTACAAATGTGTCGTTTTCACGAATTTGAGTAATTTGTGTTGCCTCCGTGAGCTCGCAATACTTCTGTTATGCGATTTAGCATACTTTCTACTAGGTTTTTGAGGCAATGCTGTGAAATATTCTGCTATTCCTCTATAAGAGCTTCTTTCATTTTACGTAGCGTGATTGATGGTGGATTCCGCTGATGTACACGTCGTTGTTAAAGTCGGGTCTACGTGCTAGTCACTCTATGTGTGTGATACCAAGTACTGAGTTCTTGAAAATAGACAAACACTATCTGAGCTGTATGCGCGCGGGTATTGTCCTGCATATGAAATGGCGGTCTCGCCATGTGGACTAAAAATGGACTGATGTAGTCATTCAAAATTAAGTGACATATCTTTCTACAGTTAAAGTTCCATTTTCTTTTACCACTAGCTCAGTGAAGCTTTCGGAAGAAATACCACCCCACACGTGAACAGAGCCTTCGTCGTATGGTGCTTTTCTCCTATACAGGCTTGCTTAAAGCACTCTCCCGATACATGCTTTACCTCCCCTCGTGCTTGCATAAACAAAATCTAGACTAGTCTCAAAACATAATTTTGACCAGTAATTCAGAGTCCAATTCTCGTGTTCTCTACCATAGCCCAACCTTGAGTTTCTGTGGAGTCTTTCTAGTTTTGGGCCATTTGCAGGTCTCTGGTCTAAAATTTGCCAGACGTTGCCTTACTATATCCGTATTCAGATTGTTTCCTGAATCTCGTAAATGATGATTCTTTACTTTATCAGCCTTATAGCTAGCGATTCTCGAAAGCGATTTCTCAAAATCGTTGACACCATATGGCGATCTTCCAACACCGTCATGCACCTTGTTCGGCCTCTTTCTGGTCTTCGAAGATTGGATCCAGTTTTATGAAAACGCTGAAGTACTTGCTGAACTGTAGAAAGAGTTACACCAATAATTCTCGCTGTATTTCATTAACTGTACCCATCTTCAAGTATTGTCGGGATTCGTGTTCATTCATTCATGTACGCCACAATTACTTTAGAATAATAAAAATTATGAGGTAGAGACAGTAAATTCATACCCTTTTTATTGCAAAACTAAAACAAACGCGAAACAATTGATTAGAAATTTTTGGCACTAAATTCATAAACGACCATTATTTTACATTTCAGTTTTTTATACAACTATGAAAATAAATAAAAAGGTTTTATATATAACCCTTAATTACTCGCACAAAGAATATTGCATTACTGCTCGCATGGGGTCACAGGTGACCCCAAGTAGTATGAGTAGTTTTTAATATATTTTAAAATATATAAGTAAATGAAACTATTTTATTATTAAATTGCTTTGTTTATTCTATAATATCTATGAATAATAACATGAAATACTAACTAATTATACAAAAACAAGTTAAACGAAAATAATTATCAATAATTAACAATTTGTAGTTAGGTATACTGAGATCATAGTAAATACTCGTATTTTTTAGGAACTCTCCGAATGACTCTTGTAACACTGTTTACAGTATATGTCAGAATGATCATTGCACACAAATCTTGTACATTTCTTGCATTTTGTGGGTACTTTATGATCACATTTCCGCGGGGAGCTATTGCAACGTCCACGTTTTGCAGTGGTTGGTGGGACGTGATTTTCCAACTCATGCACTTCCATCAGCCATTTTTTTACCTCCTTAGGAATTGCTCTGACTTCAAGTCATCGTTTTTGGTAATTATGAATAAGTTCAACAGACAATAGCCGCAAGAAATTACGCCTCATGTGAATACGTGATTTTTCGGTATTTGCTCGATGTAGAATGAGTGCATTTATGTCTGAAACATTTATCAGATCAGAGAAGGATCGTTGGTGTCCACTCCTCCTTTAGCGCTGTTGTAATATGTTATTATTTCAGGTTTCTGCTTGTCAATTGATGCTAGGTCAATATGAACTACATGATGCATGGATGATAACAACACAACAGCTTTGTTTGGTTTTGGAACACAAGAAACCTGACCCTCCAACTTCTTCTTCATCAGAACCTCCTTCGTCTTCTACCGACCATTGCGCAATTTGCTGTTATTTCCTATCCATGACTAACTGTGACAAAAAAGACAAAACTCTTAGTAAAACGGAATTTTTTGATAATTTCACTGTATAAAGCTGTAAAAAAGCATATTTATAACAAACATTTATTCACAGAACATACAATAACACAAATATAATTCATAATACACAAAAAAAATATATAAAATAAAAAACTTACCTCTTCCAAAAAAGTTACGTAATTACTCGCACGGGGTCACCGCTCAAGAGCGCCGCGAAGCATCCTTCCACTCCTGTGACTTGGTCACTACCAAAATACAAACTTAGACACGCGTTATGAAGCTAGCGAGGGCGCAGGGGAAATCGGGCCGCGCCAAGTGCTTCATTTTTTAATCCGAAAATGCTTTGACCCCATGCGAGTAATTAAGGGATAAGGGAAACGATTCCCCAGAATAGGTTTCTTAATAAAGTGACGTCAGCAATATGACTTCACTATTATCAGTATAATCATGTTCGTGCTATATATACGTCGCTATACAATTCGTTTGATAATAATAACTTGAATTTTACAATACTTTTATCAACAACTTTAACGTTACACTCGATAACAATATTTAAATGAATACAAATTTTAACGTTAATACTTAAACAATAGTAATGTTAAGAGTCCGACGGGAAACTCATATAGTTAATAAAGACTTCAGAGAGAGAGAGAGAGAGAGAGAGAGAGAGAGTGTGTGTCAGACACTGACGAAAAACCGACTTATATCGACAAGTAATTCAACGTAGGTAGACGAAAAAATGGTCAAGTAAATACGCATTATCAAAGATTACTCCAAAAGTTGTAATCAGATCTCGATGAAATTTAAATGTAATCACATGATAAACATCTGTTTTCGAGTAAATTAAAAAACATCAAAATCGGTACTCACAGTAAAAAGTTATGCGGATTTTCGAGAGTTTCCTCGATTTCTCTGAGATCCCATCATCAGATCCTGGTTTCCTTATCATGGTACCAAACTAGAGATATCTCCTTTGTAACAAAAATAAGAATTATCAAAATCGGTTCATAAAAGATGGAGTTATCCCCGAACATACATATATACGGTCGAATTGAGTAACCTCATCCTTTTTTTGCAGTCGGTTAAAAACAGCTAATCGATTTTAAATTTTCAGGAGTCTCTGCTAGATCGTCTCGTATTGTTGGCGGTGAGGTTACCACCGTCGAGAACTATCCGAGCATCGTGCAGTTTGATTCCAGAAACTCCGTTACCGAAGTGTTTCAACAAATTTGCGCAGGCTCAATTATCACGAATTTACATGTTCTTACAGCTGGCACATGTCTGCGTCCAAGGTGATTATATTTATAACGTTTCTTTTGAAATGAGAGTAGAGGTGACATGCTATACAATATTTAGGACAATTAAGTAGACGCAGGTAGATAAGCATTAGGTTAGTTTAAGCATTTTTTTGAACAGCTAAGATTTCAAATGCTCAAGGAAAATATTCTGATATGTGTGGTCTATTGACCAATGCTTTTAGCGTTTGAAAATGGTAAAAAGTGAAAAAAATAGTAGGATGAAAACCATTAGAAAAGGAAGAGAATACAACGAAAATGAAAGGAAAAATAAGTTACGGGCGATCTGAGGGTAGGGTTTAAGAGTGTACGCTACCTCAAATTGCTTATTTTCCACTCGGCAGGATATCCATATCTTCCAAACAACTGAATATTTAAGTTTGAAATTTATGTATGGTAAAGTTCAGGACATAAACTATCTTTCATAGGTTTCGATAACACGATTCTATAAAATTTTCTCGATACAAAAAAATCACAAAGTTACCTCTATTTTTGTATTAAAACCTTATTATCTCAGTAAATATAGAAGTTATGGAGTTGAGATTAAGCATGGTAATTGAAATAAATATGAAGAACATTTTATATGTTGCATTTTTAAAAAAATAGCTACTGGTAATGTTTGTGGGGAGAAAATACATATAATTCGCGCGATGAACAACCAAGCGCTCTCAATTCTCATGTGTTTTTAGTACGGGTGAAATTTGAATTCGAGCTGAGGTAGTGTAGCCCCTTAAGGGTAAACAACGGCTTATCTCGATTCCCAGCTAAATTACAAGTCATATGGAAAAAAGTTCACTCACTCACTCACAAGTCAGGCAAAGTTGTAGGTAGTAAAAAGATCTACAACTTTACTATTTACACTTTTTTCACATAACCTCAAAATTCACGTGAAAAATTCAAAAACTGAGTTTTTGATTTTTAATATTTATCTTTTACAAGAGTTATTTACGAAATTTGGTGAAAACTTGCCTTTTTATGTCCCAAACACACCTTATTTTTTGATTTAAAATATTTATTTTATCACCTTATTTTGACCTCAATATCGGAAAAATACTTTCATTGTCAATCGAAAATTATCATCTCAAAATATCAGCTGTTAAAAAAAGTCAGTGAGCTTTTAGTTCGTTGAAATCTCTGTTTTCTAACGATGTAAAAATATACACTACTATGTTAAATGTTCTGAGAAAATGCAGTCTCTCTGTGCAACTTAGAGATGCCAATCCGCCATCTATTAGGATTTTATAGTACTAACCGATAATTACACACTAAAGTCGTTCAACATACATTTAATTTTCAATAACAAATATTAAGATTAATAATTGAGATAAAAACTACCTCCCAAGTTAGATCAAATTATATATACTTACAAAATTTGATAAAAATTGTTTCAGTAGTTTCGGAGTTTATCACTAACATAAATCGTGAAACGAAATTTTTATATAATATATATTGCATAATATATATATATATCTATATAATATATATAGATATATACATTATTCAAACAAAATCAAAATTCTTTAGCACCGACAAACAGAAAAAATTATAACAAAGCTCTTGTTCCTCAGGTCTTATGATCCTAGACTTCAACGCATTAGAGCTGGAGCGACTTCCCGAAATGCCGGTGGCGTGATTCACTATATTGATAGCCTTGTCATTCATCCCTACTTCCTTGAGAGCTCTTACTCCAGTAATATAGGTATAGCTAGGTTGGCTACTTCACTAATTTTTACTCCTGCTGTCCAACGCACCGCTATTCCAACGCTGGGAACAGTAATTCCAGACGGTCTGCCCGTTACACAAGTTGGTTGGGGTAGAACTCAGGTAAAATATCACTGTGACGTTATAGCATTTTGTTGGATTGTAAAGATTATTATATTGTAATATTTCGTAATAAGTATACAAAAATTGTATGTTAAGAAATATATTTATTTCCCTCATACTGTCAATGACCGAAAGCAAAGTACTAAGAAATTTAATTTAACGAAATAATTTTATGTAACACAACACGGTACACAACTCACTGAGTACCTTTTGATTTTTTGTTTATATCACACACTCTCTCTTCTTTTTGAACGATTATGGTTTTTGTAATCGATTTCTTTTTTTTTCAGTTTATGGGTGAATTTTCCAATGCCCTACGTTATGTTGACGTCTTAACAGTGAACTTCGAACGTTGCGCTGAACTTTATAGAGGAAATTATGACTGGCCTGATTTGCGGTTTATTGGAGATTTGATTTGCACTGGTCTTCTCAATGTGGATGGTAAAGGATCCTGTTTCGGTGATCATGGTGGTCCATTATTTTATGGAAATGTGACAATTGGAGTAATATACGGAGGGGAAGATTGTGGAAACAGTAATTACCCAGCCCTAAACACTAATATCGCACTGTATACTGACTGGATCGTGGCCAATGCTGTTTAAATGTCTTATTAGTAAATATTTTAAGTCACTGTTCTTATAACTTATAAACAATATGTTTATATAAGTTATGAAATATATGAAAAAATCTTTCACTATAAAATCACTTTAAAATATTCTTTAATTAATAACAACGCAAACAATTATAGTGGATATAGGATATGGTATATTTTTGATTACGTTTTGAAATAAAAATAAAGATAATGTTTGGATCTGCTTTTTATTACTTATATACCTAAACACTAACAGATATTCATCTATAAGTCAATGTAGGAGAAGGATCAATAAGTCAAATGTATGATTATAATGCTTTCTAGAGTACGACATGAAGAAACATTTTTGAAGTGAAACTTTTTTAGGCGCATGAGGGTAAAATTTGTAGGGATGAAACGGCAACGCGTTTTGATGAAACGGCGAAGTTTTTGTTTTTAATTAGGTATGATACCGCCTACTTCGTCCGGTACAGGCGTCACTCGCCTCGTGTCCCGCTTCACCTTGTTTTTCAATTAGTTTTTAATTATTTATATTTTTTATATTTTATTATTTATATTTTTATTTTTTAATTACTTTTTTTTTCAATTAGTTCGCCAAAGAAATTTCACTTATGATATGTGTACATTGTACGCACACACTTTTTTATAATTTAATTTTATTTTATTTAGACTTCACCATTCAATGAACCTGTCAATATCGCTTTGCAACATCATAGCGTCTGGAACCGAAACTATAATTATAAAAAATTCGTGTCGTCAGCAAACAATTAGGGTACAGAAAAATGAAGATAATTAGGTAAATCGTTTATAAACAATGTTAAAAATTAAAAAGAAAGTTCAGTTTTTACGACTACGAAAACTACCTATATAGGCGTAACAACGCATAAAACTAAGTCCTATTGATTTTATTTAAATTTTTTACGAACCGAAAAATAACATTTGGAGTAATTAATAATTCTCACTTTATTAAGCTATATTTTTTGTTTGACATCATAATGGCAAGCGAATACCTGCTGAATTTATATATAATATAACGTAGGTCGACGAAAAAATAGGCAAACAAATAGCTACGCATTATTAGATATTAATCGAAAAGTACTTATTAGATCTCAAATAAATTTAAATGAAACCACATGACACGCACCACCTTCCGATTAAAAAAGAATCATTGATATCTGTCCACGTAGGAAAAATTTCTGAGATAACATACATAAAAAAGTGCGTGCGTCCAAAGTACACATGTCAGAACTGAAAATTCTTTGGCAACTAATTTTTAAGTCTCGTTTTTATTTATACAAATCTAAAGCTTTTTTTTTTTTTTAATATATAGACTAGCGCTTGACCGCGATCTCACCTGATGGTAAGTGAAGATGCAGCCTAAGATAGTGCGCGCTTGCCTAGAAGATGCCTATTCACTCTTGATTTGAAAATACCCAAGTTGTAATTATTTGGAAAAACGGAAGCCGGAAGGGCATTCCAGATTTTTGCGGTGCGTATTAAGAAAGAGGAAGCAAAACGCTTAGTGCGAGATCGTGGGATTTCAACCACGTAGCGGTGCACACTCAAGCGATGCCTAGCGGTTCGGTGGTAGAATGGTGATGGTGGAACCAAATTGTGCAGCTCTTGGGCACACTCTCCGAAATATATTCTGTAAAATACAGATAGACAGGCAACCTTGCGCCGATGTTCAAAACTTTGTAGTCTAGAGTTAACCAGTGGTTCGTCACCGATGAGTCTTCTGGCACGTCGATCCACAGACTCCAAAGCAGCAAGCTGGTACTTGGCAGAGCCATCCCATAAGTGACTGCAGTACTCCATACTCGATCGAACTTGTGCTTGGTACAGAGTGAGAAGCTGTTCCGGTGTGAAGTACTGCCTGACTTTATTGAGGATACCAAGTTTCTTAACAGCAATTTTTGCCTTGGATTCTATGCATTGTCAGAAGTTCATATTAGAAGAAATATTTATGCCTAAAAGATCAATATTATCGGTGATCGGTACAGATACACCCCGGAAAGTCGGAGCTAAAGGGAATGGACTCCGTTTAGCGGTGAAAAGACACGCTTGCGTTTTGAGTGCATCAAATTTGACTAGGTTGGCGTCACCCCAATCGGATACCTCTTTTAAAGCCAAATTCATGCGTTTGTCAGATTATAGGAATGTATGTATGTCTATAGAGTTGTTTCACATTATTATTGTTAATGTTGCTTGTTTATTTTGTTCTTGTTTGGTGTATACTAAAGTGTAAATAAAGAAATGTAATATTTGATAATATAACATGTGGGTAGGACTATAATTTTTTGTCGTCGTCTATAAAACGAGTGTTCGGACTCGATTGGGGGATTCTTGTTTGACACGTCGACCGGTGCGGAGCTCTCGGGGAAAAAGATAAGTATTATTATGTATTAGTTATGTTATACATATGATTATAATGAATAAGTACTTATGTAATAATATTAGTGATAAATTGTTACAATATATTTAATTCATTATACGCTTCTTAAAGATAAAAGTATTTAATTTCACTGATCAGACAATAATTCTTAGATTAATAAAGTATGAATATATTATAAATTGTTTATTATTTATATTTTACTTTCTTTTTCTTAACATCAGAAGTGGGATATCACCCAAATTTACCTACAATAATATGTGTTTTTTTTTGAAGGTTATGGGGCCATTCCAACTACTAGAAGGTCTGATGAAAGAAGCCATTCAAGAAGCAATTGCCTCAAATCGGCGCTCGGATGACATTGTTTTTTATTTTAATTTTAATTTCAATTTCGATTTTTATTTTTCTTTTTAGTCTTGATTTTAGTTTTGATTTTTGATTTTGGTTTTAATTTTGAATTTGTGTTGAATAGGGTGATAATTTGTGATAATTTAATATATTGTATTTTTCATTTTTAATTTAAATTGAATGGAAAAAATTATCCTTTTAACTGATTGAATTTTGATTTTAGTTTTAATTTTAATTTTGTTTTAATTTTAATATTGATTTTTGTTTCTTTATTGATATTAATTCCAGTTTTAATCAAATTTTAGTATTGATTTTGTTTTTAATTTTAACTATTGTAATTTTGAATTTTAGTATTTATTTTAATTTTAATTATTGGAATATTGAATTTTAGTTTTGATTTTGGTGTTATTTTGATTTGGTATAATTTGTTTTGTCACAATTGTTTAAACTAACATAGTTTCGGAAAAACAAGTAAATAACAAAAATATGGACATATGTCTGAATTAAATTATTATTATTATTATATTTACATGTCTTAGACCCCGAGAATAACGACAATGGTGCTGAAGGCTGGTGTCGGAGCATAGAAAAACTTGGTGTTGAATTCAAGTGTACCAGCATCCACTAAGCTGCCACAGCAGGTGCCGAGGAACTAGTCGAGGTTTAACGAAGTTCTCTCACGGACTACGGTACGCCATCCTCAATTATAACCGATCGTGGAACTAATTTTTTAACAGACTTCCAAAAAAGGAAGAGGTTCTCAATTCGACTGTATATGTATGTCACATCAGAACTTTTGACCGAGTGGAACGATTTCGACAATTTTTTTTTTAATCGAAAGGTGGTGTGTTATTTGGTCCCATTTAAATTTATTTGTGATCTAAAAACTACTTTTTGAGTTATATCTAATAATGCGTTATTACTTGACGCTTTTTTTCGTCGATCTAAGTTGTATTTAACCGCATAATTTTCTACTGGATATACCGATTTTAATAATTCTTTTTTTGTTGAATAGTAGATATCCCTAGTTTGGTACCATGATAAAGTAACCAGAATCTGATGATGGAATCTCAGAGAAATCGAGGGAAACGCGAAAATCCACATAACTTTTTACTGGGTGTACCGATTTTGTTAATTTTTAATTTAATCGAAAGCTGATGTTTATCATGTAGTCACATTTAAATTTTATAGAGATCTGATAACTATTTTGGGAGTAATCTTTGATAATGTGTATTTACTTGACTATTTTTTTCATCTACCTACGTTGTATTACTTGTCGATATAATTGAAGTAGTTTTTTTTCGGTTACATGCAAACACAATTATGTTCAAGACAATTGCGACAGTTATTTGATGAATGGCAAACTAGGCATCATATGGTAGCGACTGGTACTCCCCGGGGGAATGGCCAAGTCGAACGGTACGTAGCTACAATAACAAATTCTTCTTGTACCGATGTGTCAGACTGGCCGAGCGTTCTGTGGAAAGTATAACTTTCCTTAACCACTGCTTTACAGCAATCGACCCGCTTTTCACCTATTAGGTTGCTTATTGGTAGAAACTGTAACATTCCGTGTATACAAGCTCAATTAGATGAGGTAATACAAGATCATAATATCATTGACGTAACTGCTGATCGTAGGCGAGCACACCAATGTCTTAATATTGTTGCTGATAAATTTAAAGATCGCTTTGACCAAGCACGTAGAGATAACATGGATTATAGTGTAGGAGATATTGTATATGTAAATCAAGGCCATATAAGATTAGGACTATATTAAATAATGACAGATTCTCGTTAAAGGGTATTAGAAATTTAAGAAACATTATTGCAAAAGAAAAAAATTCGCCTGTGGCCTGGAGAGTGGACTGGGCAAAACGCTGTTGTAGAAGATTTATTATACCGTTCAGCCTATCGCAGTCCACTGCTGGACATAGGCCTCCCCAAGTTCGCACCAGATATCCCGGTCTTCCGCAATCCTCATCCAGTCTACACCGGCAACCTTACGTAGATCGTCGGTCCAACGGGCCGGAGGACCCGTCTACTGCAACAGCCATCGGTCCTGCGACACAGATGATCAGCTCACTGCCACTTCAACTTGCTAATTCTATGGGCTACGTCGGTTACTTTCGTTCTCTAGCGGATAGTCTCATTTCTAATCCTATCTTTGAGAGAGACCCCAAGCATAGCCCGTTCCATTGTACGTTGAGCGACTTTAAACTTGTGAACCAGTCACTTCGTCAGCGTCTACGTCTCGGCTCCGTATGTTAACACAGGCAGGACGCATTGCTCGAAAACTTTTGTCTTCAAGCATTGCGGAATCTTCGAAGTGAAGACTCGACGAAGTCTGCCAAACACCGCCTAGCCCAACCGAATCCTCCTATCGGCCTCCTTCTCGAAGTTGTTGCAGCCTAGTTGGATAGTTCTAGTGTGTTAGGATTTATTATAATTAGTATAAAATATTATGTATTGTTATGGATTATGAATGGATTATGTATTACGGATTATGGATGGATTATGGATTAAGGATTATGGATATATTTTGTATTATTACGGATTATGGATGAATTGGAACCTTAGCTGTTGTATGATATTCACTGGCTGCGAGTGATTAAGCTTCACTGACTGCGGGGTGTTTGATCTGCACAGTAAGGTCTGATTATTGATTACAGCATTATGATTATAAAACGATTATTGAAACTAAGTAAACGAATGTACCTATAAGTATTATCTATGTGATAATTAATTAGTAATATATAATGATATAATAAATAATCACTGTTGATGGGGGATTTTGTAATTGTACTTCGAGAGCGAAGTACTTGTCAGTATGGCCGTGTCAGATTATAGGAATGTATGTATGTCTATAGAGTTGTTTCACATTATTATTGTTAATGTTGCTTGTTTATTTTGTTCTTGTTTGGTGTATACTAAAGTGTAAATAAAGAAATGTAATATTTGATAATATAACATGTGGGTAGGACTATAATTTTTTGTCGTCGTCTATAAAACGAGTGTTCGGACTCGATTGGGGGATTCTTGTTTGACACGTCGACCGGTGCGGAGCTCTCGGGGAAAAAGATAAGTATTATTATGTATTAGTTATGTTATACATATGATTATAATGAATAAGTACTTATGTAATAATATTAGTGATAAATTGTTACAATATATTTAATTCATTATACGCTTCTTAAAGATAAAAGTATTTAATTTCACTGATCAGACAATAATTCTTAGATTAATAAAGTATGAATATATTATAAATTGTTTATTATTTATATTTTACTTTCTTTTTCTTAACACGTTCAACCAGAGCCTCTCTATGCTCAAGAGTTTCAGCCCCACTAGCTCGGGGACTGGACATGTATCTCTCCGTAACAGTGCTGTCGTCCGCGTGTCCAAAGATACCGGGCTTGAGGAGGTCATTAATGTGAAGCAAGAAGAGGGTTGCAGAGAGAACTGATCCCTGAGGGACACCGGCATCAACCGCCTTCAAATCAGACGAGGAGCCATCCAAGACCACCCGAAATGATCGCCCACTCAGGAAATTTGATATCCAGCCACACAGGCTAGGGGGTATTCCGTAAGTCGAAAGCTTACTCAATAGGCTCTCATGCCAGACCCGGTCAAATGCCTTCGAGATATCAAGTGAGACGGCTAGCGCCTCTCCGTGCTTATCCAAGGCTTCGCCCCAGATGTGCGAGGCATACACTAAAAGATCCCCCGTGGACCTGTTACGGCGGAAACCGTATTGCTGGTCCGACAGGAGGTCATTCAATTCAAGGTATGCAAGGAGCTTATCGTTCAGTATGCGCTCCAAACTTTTACACAGTATGGAGGTGATAGCGATTGGTCTATAGTTAGCCGGGTCGGCACGACTACCCTTTTTAGGTACAGGTTGTACATTGGCAATCTTCCAAGCTTTAGAAACCTGAGCTGATTTTAGAGAGAGGTGGTACAAGCGCGTTAGGACCGGAGACAACTCAGGAGCACATGTTTTAAGAACTCTAGCTGGTATCCCGTCAGGACCACTAGCCTTATTCGTATCCAAATTGCGGAGCGCTCTCAAAACCACCGTTTGGTGAATGCATATATCGGACATAGCGAAGTTGGAAGCTGGATGTCGAGGAGGTGAGGCACTACCAGCATCAAGGTGCGAATTTTCCGCTAACAGGTTTGCTAAAAGGTTAGCCTTGTCTGTCGCAGTAATGGCCAGCGACCCATCTGGCTTCAGCAGAGGAGGCAACGAGGGACGGCAAAAATTCATTTCCACCGACTTAGACAGCGACCAAAAAGCTTTACTTCCACACGGATAGGAAGCTAATTTGGCTCCAATGCGATTAATGCGGTCGTAACGAGCCCTTTTGAGAACCTTTTTGTAGGACTTAGCAGCTGAGTTGAAAGCTTTTTTTTTGTAGTTATGTCCGGAGATTTAAGGGTACGGGCTTCAGCCCATGCTGCAAACGCTGAGTCCTTACGGGCTGCAGCTTCAGCACATTCTACATTGTACCACCTAGGGACCCTGACATCAAGCGATACGTCAGCAAATGGAATGAAGTACTCCATCGCCTGACGTATCACTCCCGATATTGCTTGTTCGCAACTTGACGGATCACACGAAGAAAAGCAAGTACTCCGCCAGGGGTACGATGCGAAAAAGTGTCGCATCTCATCCCAATCTGCCGACTTATATCGGCACACACGTCTGGTTCCGGTAGGACTGGCATCCGGAGGGTGAAAGTTAGATATTGACTTTACCACACAGTGATTAGATGTGCCTAAGGGAGCCGCAATTGATACCGAGGACCGGTCTGGGTCAGTTGTCATCAGAAGGTCCAAACAATTAGGTGTGTGGTCGTCAACGTCGGGTACTCGTGTTGCTTCTTGGACCAGCTGGGTGAGATCTAGCGACAGGGCAAATTTGAGCGCCTCTCTCCCGGCATGGTCGGTATTTTGGTATGGGAATAGCCAGTCCTGGTGGTGAGCGTTAAAATCCCCCAGAAATACCATTTGGGCAGCTGGATACCGACGTTGGACCACATCAGCCGTCTCACTGAGATAGTCAAACATTCGAGTTGTCTCCCGATCACCGCTGTGCGACCGATAGGTACAGGCATACACAATCCACACCCGTGTCCAATAAACACCACATGATGAAAAGGTTAGGTATTTCCAAATTACGCAGACGCTGGCAGCAGACATCATTACGAGCATACATACAGACGCCAGCGCGAGATTTAAAGTTATGCTCAAGCGAATACCCAGGATACTGCAGGTACGCTACGTCTGCTGGACTACCGATTTGCGTCTCTGTAAGAAAAAGTAAATGCGGCTTCTCAGTCTCCAGGTGATGGTGGACTGCAACGAGATTTGAGTGCAATCCTCGTATGTTGGTGAGGTGCACTTTGAGAGAGAGGAGGTGCAGCCGCTGTTTAACTTTACTTTTATTCTTGTACTTCATTGTGGTCAAGGGGTGAATAGGAGGGGAAATGGTAGTTGTACGAGGCGCTACGTCTATAGACTCCACGATCCGTACAGAAGCCACACTAAAGAGGACTCGACTGGAGACTGCGGGGACGCCCGAACCCCCCAGGAAATCGCCATCGGGTCCTCTCACCGGTCGCCAACCGGCACGATGGAAGCCATCCCTGGATTTTTCGCTAGGTGGTGGGGCAGCCTTTCATAGGTGGCGAACCTACTAGTTGGGCCCCCTACTGCCTGCGGTCAGCCAGCGGTGCACCGTGCTTCGGATCCCGCTACCCTCCAGGTCGAGACGTCCGGCGCAACGACTACGCAGATCAGGATCCTGTCACTAGACGCAGCGCAACTGTACATACCCATTCCCCTATAATTGGCTATTACGAGCATCGTTCCGGAACACGAGGCGCCTCACGGCACGACAAGTCGTGTCGCAAGACGAGTCATTTGGCGGCGCGTCTTTGCTCGATGGGTGGTCACACTAGCCACGGCCGAAGCCTGCCACCTATGTTACTCGTTTTGCACCACCCAGGGGTCACGTGTAGGGTAAAGAGGGTTAAGACCTGACTTGGTACATCCTACGGACGCGAGTAACTGCAACCCCCACTGCAGCTTTAGATTTCCGTTCGAGCACCATCTAGTCAGTTTGCAATGTAGTAGTATTGACATGAATTTAACAACCTTTGTAGTTTCTATAGTACACGCTAGGTGGCTCTACCTACCAAAAACAACATTAACTTGTTTCTAATTTTTCGACAAAATATTGCCGTTACATCAAAACGTTGAAAAAAAAGTGTTATGTTACTTACTGTTACTTTCGGACAAGCCTAAGGACTTTTGCTAGTGTAATACATGCTTTTTTTAATCTTACAAATCAATTTAAAAAAAACCTCAGAACTTTTTACTAGGATTTCGATGATTCTCTTTTTAATCGGAAGGTGCTGCGTCTCATGTGGTCCCATTAAAATTTAATTGAGATCTAACAAGTACTTTTTGGGGTATATCTAATAATGCGCATTCGCTTGATTATTTCTTTCGTCGGCCTACGCGCGTTCTACGTGTGTTTGGTGGCGACACCACCTTGTTTTTTTACGTGGGGAAAATCCATCATGGATACCCTCTGGCGCCCCGGCGACGCCACCTATCTGAACCTAATAAGACATCAAATGATGTTACGCGTTCAGTTCGTATCCACTAGAGGGCAGTAGCAGTTATTTTTTTAAATAACTTTGATGACTTCTGATGTCTGTGTTGATCGGGTGACTACTTTTTAAATAATTTTTGATAACGCGAATTAACTTGACTATTTTGAGTCTACTTACATTGTATTGTTGTTGATGTTATTGAAGTCGTTTTTTTTTTCGTTTGTGAGCAAACACAATTTTATTTTGAAGTCGTTTAATCACTAATTACTAAATTCTAAAAAAGGTGTATTGTTGAATAAGGTGTAATCCTAATATTGAGATTAAGTAAATAAACAAAATTTTTTAGTTTGAACTTAGTTAAAACTTTATTTGTAACTTCACATACTGCACAGTAAAAAGTCTATATAGTGACAGCTGCTTAGAAAGTGGCGCCATCTGACGTTACAACATTTAAGAAAAGTAAGCAGGCAAAGAACAGCTAAGATACAGCTTATTATTAATATTACATTTTATAAAATTTTATCCAATAGCTAATTTTTGAACTATCACTGCGTATTTAATTTATAATTTTTTTTGACCACCTGTTAAGTTGCATTTTCTTACTTTCGATGTAACTGAAGTCTATTCTTGTATTTCCAGAAGCGCTGAACTGATTTAGCAGCCTGACTGGGGAGCAGCCCGACTGGAGTAGTACCTCGACCTTACAGAAGATCACACCAAAATAATACTGTTTTCAAGCAGTATTGTGTTCCTGTTGGTGAGTAAGGTGACCAGAGCTCCTGGGGGGATTGGGGATTAGCTCGGCAACGCGCTTGCGATGCTTCTGGTGTTGCAGGTGTCTATAGGCTACGGTAATCGCTTACCATCAGGTAAGCCGTACGCTTGTTTGCCGACCTAGTGACATAAAAAAAAATACATATTAAGTTATCATTAGATTTATCTTAGCAGCCCAAGTGTTCTTAAATAGGTGACGTTAAAAAATATCAAACATGGCGGCTGTGCGAAGCCATTGTAGATAATATTTTTTTTTTTTTTCGAATACTACAATATGGATTTCAAATTAAAGGGCTCAATACAAGGATTTCTTAAAGGTATATCATAATTATTATTACCGCCAAAAGTTTAAAAAATTTGGACTGCTCTTTCCCACGCCTATGCCAAGCAAGCTGCGTGCCGCGCTTCTTCCTTGCCTCCTAGGTGACAATCAACTTCGAGGTAGCCTTTCCAATAAAAAATAATTATCAAATTCGGACTCCTCGTAAAAAAAACTTTGCTAAAGGCAAAAGCTTACTTTGCTTTGAGCGCAGTCAGATCTCTTTCCGGGATTTTTTTCGGCGTTTTTCCGAGTGATTCAGAGCTTGCTGTGTACCAATACAGATATGACTTTTATGATCAACTAATCGCAATTTATTACAATAGATTATTTTTATTGTTATTGAATGATTACTATTATATAATTACTGAGCAAAACTTGAGTGACGCAAATTCGCCTGTCAACAAAACTGTTAGGTTTCTGTAAAGGTTTTTAAATTGTACCTATTATATAACCGTCACAATCATTTAATAATGATATACTGCACTGCATAGTTAAAAACATATTAGAAATATATACAAACAATATATTAATATACGAAACTATACTCCACAAAAGATATCCAAATTTAAATATAGTTTAAAGAATCTTATTAACTCGATAGGGCTTATAAATTCGGGTTTGTTGCATCAGCTGCTTGCCAGAACTAACCCAAGAAAAATCTCTGCCATATCCCGTATATCCAAGATATATAATATTATATGTGAGAAGGTGGATGTTTTTGATGATAAAGTACCTGCCTTCAAAAAAGTTGTTTTGGGATTGTTAAGGGATTAATTACTTATAAATGATGTTTATGTTTGCTGTTTATGTTTATTTTTAACTTTACTACATCTATTTTTAATTATACTCATCTATATTTCAATTTGTAGATATAATATTTTTAATAATACTAGTGTTACATCTCTTTTTGTGTATGTTGTGACAACTTAAAATGTTACGCATTTAAGCTCAGTTTTTTATGTGAAAATTGTAATGAAGCAACAACTGTTTGTCCAAATGAAATAAATAAAATAAAATAATGGAATTAGTAAAGTAAAATACACACACATACAAACACACACACACACACACACATATATATATATATATATATAGATATATATATATACATAGCCAACATAGGCATTTCACTTCACTTCACTTCAGCCTATCACAGTCCACTGCTGGACATAGGCCTCCCCAAGTTCGCGCCACACATCCCGGTCTTCCGCAATCCTCATCCAGCCTACACCGGCAATCTTACGTAGATCGTCGGTCCAACGGGCCGGAGGACGTTCCACACTGCGTTTGCCAAGACGCGGTCTCCACTCTAGGACCCGTCTACTCCAACGGCCATCGGTCCTGCGACACAGATGACCAGCCCACTGCCACTTCAACTTGCTAATTCTGTGGGCTATGTCGGTTACTTTCGTTCTCTCGCGGATAGTCTCATTTCTAATCCTGTCTTTGAGAGAGACTCCAAGCATAGCCCGTTCCATTGCACGTTGAGCGACTTGTGGACCAGTCCCTTGGTCAGTGTCCACGTCTCGGCTCCGTATGTTAACACAGGCAGGACGCATTGCTCGAAAACTTTTCTCCCGAAAACTCGTCTTCAAGCATTGCGGAATCTTCGAAGTGAAGACTCGACGGAGTCTGCCAAACGCCGCCCAGCCCAACCGAATCCTCCTATCGGCCTCCTTCTCGAAGTTGTTGCGGCCTAGTTGGATAGTATGGCCTAGGTAAATATAATCCTGAACAACTTCGAGAAGGGTACCATCGACCGATACCGGTATCGGTATGACTTGGTTGTTAAACATAACTTTCGTCTTATCCAAGTTCATACAGAGACCGACACGTCGGGAGGACTCGTTTAGGCCGGCCAGCATTTGGCCTAACTCATCCAGCGTCTCCGCAAAGATGACAATATCGTCGGCGAAACGAAGGTGAGAGATGAATTCACCGTTGACGTTGATGCCCCGTTCCCCCCAATCCAAGGTCTTAAAAACATCCTCTAGCGCAGTGGTAAACAGTTTCGGTGATATTACATCCCCCTGTCTTACCCCGCGCCGGAGGGAAATAGGTCTTGTTCTTTGGTCATTGACATGAACGGTCATCGTCGCCGCGTCGTACATAGATTTTAGTACCTCGATATATCGCCAGTCGATATGACATCTCTCTCGGTCTCGACAGAGTCGAAGGCTTTCTCGTAGTCCACAAATGCCATACACAGCGGTTGATTATATTCTTCCGTCTTTTGGATAATCTGCCGAACAGTATGGATGTGGTCCACGGTGCTGTAACCATTTCGAAACCCAGCCTGCTCTGGTGGTTGGAATCGTCGAGTCTTCTGGCGAGACGATTCGTAACAACCCTCGAAAACAGCTTATAGACGTGGCTCAGAAGTGAGATCGGTCTGTAATTCTTTAACAGAGCCTTATCGCCTCTCTTAAAGAACAGCACCACCACACTCCTGGACCACGCCTCCGGCGTCGTGGTACCTCGGTGGATGACGGCGTTAAATAGGCATTTAGAGCAGGCCATACTCTCTAAAACTAACCATAAATCATATCTAGCATAATCCAGCGGATTAAGATCGGGGCTAGATGACGGCCAGTCTCCAGCTCTGATGAAGTCGTTGGTTTTTAACCGAGGCTGAGTGGATCGAGCTTTACGGCCCAGCGCCAAGTCTTGCTGAAAGAATCATTCTTGGTTACTGAACATAGTATTGCTAAGGGGCTTAACTACCTTCTCAATACTTCCTACCAATGCTATTCCTTCTTACTAATTTTGATACTCTCTCTTTCTCTCTCTCTCTCTCTCTCTCCCCCTCTCTCTCTCTACGGCTTAGTCACTCCTTCATAGTTATCACCCCACTAAACTTTCACTGAAGTCGGATAATGCCCACATTGAATTCTGTTGACTAATTGTGACGCTTCCTTAGAGCTTTGAGCATAAATACGATCGATTTGTTTGTTATATATTGTATTTGTTATTGCTTGATTGTAAAAAAATTCTCGCCTGTTACACTAGCCTAACCCCACGGTATCAGTGTGCCTCCGACTTAACTTCATACGAAGATAATTAAACAATATATTTGAATATAAGAAACCCAGGTGTGCCCACAACCTCGGCACACGTGCAAGATTTCAACATCATTTCGGACGAAGATGGCAAGCAACGGAAAGCGACCACCGCAGAGACCACCGCAGCGACGGCCACACCGTTTCCAATTCAAGGTTTCCAACCTTTCTTCAACTTCGTTTTATTAAATCATTCTTCTACTTAACATCAGTAGGGAATCACCTCTTTAGTATTAAGTTTAATTATAATGTAATAAATTATTATAACTAAATTGCTTTTTTTTTGGCATCTGCGGCTGCAACAATCGTAACTCGCCCGTAAACAAAATTTTTCTGTGACCTCCCTTTGTGTACCGCTTAAGTACTTGTTTTGATTTTACCACCCTGTTCTTTTTTAAATTATCACGTAATCCTAAGCTTAAGTCCTAAGCAAGTCATCTTTTAAAATACGCGACATGGTTTTAGATGATATCTTATTGATATATAATCTTTTGATAATGAAACTTTTTTCGATACAAAATAATTAATTAAATTTTACAATACTTTTATCAATGACTTTAACGTCACACTCGATAACAATATTTCAATGATTACAAATTCTAGCGTTAATATTTAATCAATAGTAATGTTAATAGTCGAACGATTCGAATAAAAATAATACCAGCGCTCTTTTTTTTTTCGGATTGCGTATTGCTGTTGGCCCTATCGGCCTTGAAAGCATCACCAGGTGGGGTGGCCGGGTATTGAGACCCAGCCGTGAAAGAAAAAGGGGAGCCCTTTAGGAAGGCTCGGGATGTCCGTTCGTCACAAGAGTGTCACCTAGCAAGATCGCACCGCGGCTTTGGACGAAGTCGGTGTGAAATGCCAGCACGAGCGTCGCACCGTATTTAAAGCGCCAGTCACTTTACCAAACCTAATCATATAAAGATAATAGGCGTATCGCCCTTTGTGCTGTAACTCGCTTTAGCGAACTATAACTGTAGCGAACTACAAATGGAAATATCTTTAAAGCATTTTCCAACCATATGATCATTTTTGCCCCGGCGACAAATGTACAGTCAGCACATCTACATCAGTCTTTCGCAGTCCACTACTGGACATAGGCCTCCACAAGTTCACGCCAAAAATGACGAATCAGAATCACGGGAAGAGAGGGGGTGGCTATATTCTTACTTACCGTAGCCACACAGTACACGCGTATTTACTTGACTATATTTTTCGTCTTCCTACGTTGTATTACTTGTCGATGTAATTGAAATCGGTTTTTTTCGTTTGCGAGCAAATACAATTAGTGTGAGACATTATACTACCTTTATTAGTGAGTATTATTTTATATGTCTCTTTATTGTCAATTTTGAGTTCACTCGTTTCAATTTCTTTTATTTTAATTATGACAATTACTTCATTTTATTTATACTCGTAGTTAGTTCTTCCTAAAACAGATGTGAAATTTTAGTCGAAGTATTTATCTTATCTATAATGTTTATTTGATCGTCCTATAATCGGATTGATTTCTATCAACATCATATCTTAGTGTAATGTCTGTCAATTACTAAAGCGTAACAGTAAACGGGGTAGATAATTTATAATAATTCCTTTCAGCTATTTCTCGACAAATGTGATTTGGTTCTCGTAATGGAGGATTACAAGTTTCTTTTTAAAGTAGTGCTAGTGGGTAACGCTGGGGTCGGTAAGACTTGTTTGGTGCGACGATTCACGCAAGATTTGTTCCCACCAGGCCAGGGTGCTACAATTGGTGTTGATTTCATGATCAAAACCGTAGAAGTCAACGGAGAGAAAGTGAAGCTGCAAATATAAAAACTATTGAATCTATCGAAACAATACTTATACTATAAGATGCAATGGTTTCGGAAAGAGTTTTACTGCATGATATGTTGGTGATTGCTTATCGTGTAAAAAATATGGATGGACGGAGATCGCTATATAGTAATAAAATAATGGAAAAATTCAAGACAGATTAACTCATTGTCACAGATATTTATGATAGATTTATCAGATAAATAAAATTGACATTACTGATAATAAGCTTACTAATGCTAATAAGTTGTAATGTGATAACTAATCAATAAATTGAAAACAGAAGTATTATAAAATATATGCTGACCGAAAATACTATCTTTATTATAAGGCTATATCTGTTCATTATATATATGAGTAAATTAATTTGAGTTATATTGTTTTTGTCATTTTGACATAAACGTTTTTAGAAGAAAAGAAAAAACGATTTTCTGGTCCAACATTACACTCTTCTATTTGATAATGTATCGGAAATAACTTTGAATTTTCACACTGTTTATTAATTTTCGATAAATAATGAATATCAAAAAAAAAAAACTCACTCATTTCGGCAACGGCGACTTATCTGAACAGGAATTTCATACTGCTTGAGAGCTCCGGTATTCTGCACTCTAATGCCCAATTCAATTAGATTTACGTGCCAAATTTTATGTAAAAGTACGCAACCTAATACAACTAAAACCCTATCTTCGAATCCTCATTTTGCAAATTAAAACTTTAAAAATAAATTATTAGTTTTGTAAAAATAAAGCTACCACCGATTCGGAATGTAGATTCTGCAGAGAAGAATCGGCAAGAAACTCCGCAGTTACTCTTTTGAAAAATAATATATAAACTGTGTTTTAGTACAAAATTAGTAACATGTTGCATAAAATACAGCGTCACTAAGTCCACACATTTTTATCAACGATGTAATCCTGCACCGAATAATACGCTTTAATAAAAACTTTAAATTTATGCTGAGACAATTCCAAAATTGTTCGTTCGATTTGATTATACATGCGAATACCATGACCCAGAAAGGAGAGAGCATTACTGCTCAAAACGCATGAGTGACGCGATTTTCATGGCGCTTACGATCTTTATCACGAAACCGAGATCATCGTCAATAAAACACATCGGAACTGCCTATCTTCCTACAACTTCATACAAGTTTCACTTTTGCTTTTGCGAATTGCACACATACACACTTTTTTTAATTATCTTCTATTGTAGTCGATCCAGCCAGTTTACAAGTCCATGTTCTCAGAACTCCGTCAGTTCCCAAGAATGCAAGTTGGTAAGTTCAGATTTTAATGGTTAATCGATTAAATCAGTAATTAAAAATCGTATTACAATTATTACTCTTTAGATTTATAAATACACCAGCTGATCCCGCAAACGTTGTTTTGCCATATGTTATACCCCCCTCTCCCCCTTCTAACTTAAGGTTATGAAAAAGAGATGTTGGCCGATTCTCAGACCTACCCGATATGCACATAAAATTTCATAAAAACCACTGTTTCGGAGGAGTAATGTTTCACTTATAGGTAGGTTAGGGTACAACTAGACTAGCCCGTTGGCGTAGTTGGTAGTGACCCTGCTTTCTGCTCCGAGAGTTGTGGGTTCGATTCCCACTCTGAGTCTGGGTGTAATATATCGGAAATATAGTTGTATTAGGTTGCGTACTTTTACATAAAATTTGGCACGTAAATCTAATTGAATTGGGCATTAGAGTGCAGAATACCGGAGCTCTCAAGCAGTATGACATTCCTGTTCAGATAAGTCGCCGTTGCCGAAATTAGTAAGTTTTTTTTTTGATATTCTTATTTATCGAAAATTAATAATCAGAGTGAAAATTCAAAATTATTTCCGATACATTATAGGGTTATCGGCTTGGATGTTTCTTTTTCGACATATTCCGGTCGAGTCAGATTTTATGGGCAGAAGTTTGACATGCGACTGCTAATTGTAATGCAAAAAGATGCAAGCACCGTTAGCGCTACAATAGCATAAGCGTTGTTTAGCTAAATCGTTTTTTTTTTCGTCGCTTCTTTAATGAAATTAATTTTTATATTCATTTAAAATTTTAATGAAAATAATTTTATTAAATAAATATTATTAGGACGACATTTTTTTTTTATATGTCACTAGGTCGGCAAACAAGCTTACGGCTCACCTGATGGTAAGCGATTACCGTAGCCTATAGACACCTGCAACACCAGAAGCATCGCAAGCGCGTTGCCGACCCAATCCCCAATCCCCCCAGGAGCTCTGGTCACCTTACTCACCAACAGGAACACAATACTGCTTGAAAACAGTATTATTTTGCTGTGATCTTCTGTAAGGTCGAGGTACTACCCCAGTCGGGCTGCTCCGTATTTTGAGCAGGAAATTCCTGCTGAAACAAACATTGAATAAAAGATTGATAAGTAGTATAGTTTAATTTTTATATTTTGATTGCGATAAACATATATATACAGTACGGAAATCTATTGAGTAGTCAGCACTGGAAATGTTTAAATCAAGAAAGCGCTTACAATTAGTGCATGAGATACTTTCACGCGATTATAGCTTACCTCCGTACCGGGGAAAGTGCGAAAGCCGTGATTCCCCGTCATAAGACACATTTTTTTTTAAAATTATAACGGTAATGTTTCTGCACATTCAGCAATTTGATTGTCTTGCAAACTAATAATCTTTTAAATTTAGTTATTTATTACGAAATTTTTATTTGCCCGATGCGGGTTCCTCGTGAAATTGTTGTTTACTTGACGCAAATGACGTCTGTATCTCTACCTATATATACTCAAAATATTTTTAATAAACTTAGTGTTAGATCGACTTTCATTGGATTTGGTTTCCCTCATGATCTTCCCTCATAAGCCATCTTTCACTCAACCATAGACCGTACCTGTACCATACAATAATAAACGTTACGAATGAACGTATGGTCCTCATAATATCCGTAGCTTATGGATGCCAACAACATTAGAAGCATTGCCAACGCATCGCGGACTCAATCCCCGACTCAGACGAGGAGCTTTCTCTCAAAGTAGCCATTGTTCACCACAGGAACACAACACTAATTAAGATCAATGTACTTTGTTTTTTTTTTTTTGTTATTTAAAATGTGTATTTTGATAGGCCACTGATAATTTTGTCGTGTATATTGACTGATTTTTTTTTTTGAGTTACCCTACCACCAACTAGGTAGGTACAGGGAATTGGCCTCATCAGGCATTTCTTGTAATATAAATATTTAAGAAATTAAATAAATAGCGTAATAATAATTTTTGTACCGCAGTGTAAACACGAGAAAGAATAACAAAATTCTAATTCCAAGTTTAAAAAGCTTTAAAAGCTTATTATTCGGTGCAACTGTGAGACTGGTACTGTATGACTACGGCAGTCTAGAATTTAGCCATCCCTCTCGGCGGTAGCTTTACTTTTAAAAATATTAATCATTAAAATTGTAATTTGTACAATGACGATTCGAAAGTGCTTTTGAAGCCTCTTTGAATAAAGTTATTTTTGATTTTCTAGCAACGAAACTAAAATTATCTACTACTCTATCATCCGAGCTACTCGACGACAAGCTACTGGAAGAAGAGCTACTTGAAAATTTTCTTATTCGACTCCCCAGTGACAATAATTATGGAAACGAATTCAAACCAAGTTCGTCGTTTTCTGACTTCTGGTGGTAACACAAGGTTTTATTGCCTTTACAAGTAATTATTTAGTTAAATACGCACTTGATGCGTACATGTCACATAGACTGTAATAACTCTAAAGTTATGAAATAAAATAGTATTTAATAATTTTTCTAATTACCACGCTACAGATTCGATTGACTTGTTACAAATTCTATAATAATTGACAATTCAATTAATGTAATAGTGGGGTTGCTGGCCGACAGTCGAGGGACTTCGGTCGGCCGGACAAAATGACCCCACACGTCTGAAGGGTGGCCCTGTTGTGAGCGACGGTGCTGACCTTTGTGCCGGGACCTGGATGTTTCGTTTCGTCCAGGCCCATCGCCGCATCGAGGCGAGGTGGCAAACGCTAGCGCGACCCCATCTCACTCCACCTAGGCGGATGACTGCTTACACGTGGTGGTTTTTGGTCAGTAAGAGTCTGACATAACCTCTCCGGTGCCCCCGCGCTGATTGGACCAATGAGTATTTTAGAAATTATATATATCGAAATATAATATAGCCTAATTTTTGAAGTTGGATCGATCGGTTAAGTAGTAGTAGTCTATCGCGGACAAACAGCACGAAGCGTAATTTATATATATATATATATATATATATATATATATATATATATATATATATATATATGTATATGTATGTGAATGTATAAATATGTCGATCAGTATATCCATCTGTCTTAAGGTATTTAACAATTGATAAATGTAATAACTGATAAAATAAATTTGCTATAAATACATATCACGAGGCTATTTTTATTGTAATCGTGTCTTCTTAGCAATCGAAGCAGCGATGTTGGCTTGGACTTTGACGTTGGCGCTGTTTGCTGGTATTTTAATTTTAACATTTTTATTTTTCTGCGCTTTTATTAAATTACCCAAATACCAACCATTTCTTCGATCTTAAGAGTCTATTGAGATTGTTACCTCAACCGCGTCGATCAACTTCCTTCGCTTCAGCCTGTAATATCCCACTACTGGGCATAGGTCTCTTTCCCCATGTAGGAGAAGGATCAGAGCCTAATCCACCACGCTGCTCCAATGCGGGTTGGCGGATATATTCCCTACTATGAGTAACGATCGCTATCAGGTGTACATGATAACAATCGGGACCGACGGCTTAACGTGCTCTCCGAGGCACGGTGGGGAGACCCACAAGGACTGCGCAACCGCCATCTTCCTTATCTTTCATCAACCTATCAAATCGTCCGTGATTATTACAACACGAACACGAACAATTGGGTTAAGTAGTATACTGGCGGTCGTCAGTGTAATATTTAATCTAACAAATACTTTTTCAGTAATATCTAATAATGCGTATTTGCTTGACTATTTTTTCGTCGACCTACGTTGTTTTGTACCACATAACTTTTCACGGGGTATACCGATTTTGATGACTTTTGTTTAAATCGAAAGCCGATCTTCGCTTTGTAGTCCTATTTAAATTTGATCTTGATATAATGACTATTTTTTTCATTGATCTTCGATAACGCGGAATTACTTGACTTTTTGATTCTTGATTAATGTTTGATTATTTAGACTGTATTACAAATAATTTCATTTGTTTCCTTAATTTAAGGGGGCAAAATGTGAGGGTAGTTAACGAATAAAATGTAAGGATGTGTTAATGTAGGATAAGAAATCAGTCCATTACAGCAAGCACATTGTTGATCTTACCTTAATTCATCTTACCCTAACTTGTGAAAGGCCTCAAAAGCTCACACCACTTGCCACTTGAACGAAACACTACTTGAGATTAGTGCTATTCAGCTGTGATCTTTGGTAAAATTATGGTACAACCCCAGATGGATTGCTCCAGATTTTGGGAAATATACTGCGTTGCTGTGTAAAATAAACAATGCAGGCTAGATCCCCGACTGTTGAGTTGCTCAGAGTTAATGGGTATGGTTTCCGAGTACACTCCATTGACAGCAACCTCGATGTTACACCAAGAAAACTGGACTGGACAAGAAAACTGGAAAACATCAAGAAAACTGGTTACCTAAGTGCCTAATTTCTCGGTTAGAGCGTAAGATGGTAACTTCGGAAAAAGAGCATTGTGTCAGACCCGATAAAAGGGCTTACCAATATCTAAGCTTATCGTCAAGGCTCTTTCTCCATCTAGGGAAAGGATCGAAGGCATAATCCACAAAAATGGAATCCCTAAAAATTGCAAATATTCGTTACATCACTAGTGCGTTTAGGTGGGTCCAAATATGTGTGTGTGTGCTTCTATTATTCCTCAACAAAAGTGGTGAATTAAGTTGTTTGGGGAAAGTGGCATTTGACAAGCTGTGGGATATACGTGCTAAGTCACCATCCATCATCAGTCGATTTTAAATTCACAGGAGCAACAGCTTCATCATCCCGTATTGTCGGCGGTGAGACCACCACCATCGAGAACTTTCCGAGCATCGTGCAAATTGATGCCCGGAACTCCGTTACCGAATCATGGCACCAAGATTGCGGAGGCGTGATCATTACGTCCAGGCATATTCTTACATCTGCTTCTTGTTTATCTAGAGGGTAATTATATTTTTAACATTTAAATCGACATTTTGGAGATTTAAACAAATTTGGGGTCAGCTAAGTTTCATAAATATTAATGTAATTGTTTTTATTTAAAAATCTAACTTTATTTTCATTTCATTGTATACATTTGTATTGCGTTTAATTTGTATTTCCCGTAAATTGTATTATGTAGAATTTTACATAGGTCATAAGCTACCTGAAATAAAAATTTAGTAATAATAAGTAAAAAAAAAAACTGGTAGTGTGTGTTGTGTATCAAACTTAATAAAGTCATAAGACCAAGAGTTGAACGGTTATAGGCTTATGCTTAGAAGTTACTAGATTTCTTCTCGTATATTTCGAAGTTTTACTTTTGATAATGTCAGAGATACATTTTAGTGGCCAAGAAACAAAAGCATGATTGTTTGCAGTTGAGAATGTCTATTTGTTTAAATAAAATCATATTTCATTGATACACTAAAATTCAATTCAAAGAAAACTCTTGTTCCTCAGATATCGCGACACTAGACTTCAACGCTTCAGGGTTGGTGCAACGCAACGTGGCGTTGGTGGCGCTATGCATTACCTCGATAGGGTTATCATTAATCCAGGCAATTTGGAAAACAGTTACGTCGATAATATAGCTATCGCTAGGTTGGCTACTGCGCTAACTTTTACTCCTGCTGTCCAACGCACCGCTATTCCACCACAGGGAGCAGTAATTCCAGATGGTCTTCCCGTTACACAAGCTGGTTGGGGCCAAACTCAGGTAAGGCTATATTACAATTTTTCAGATATAAATCTATTCAACTTATGCTCACAATAATTGTGAGTTAAACAATAACAAATTTAAATTTAGATAACATGGTACACTAATAGAAAATCAAAAGTTACTCTCACTTTTTTTTTCTTTTTGTACGTATGCACATATATTTCTATATGTTTGATAATGGTTTTTGTAATCGATTTATTTTTTATAGTTTATGGGTGAAACTTCCGATGTCCTACGTTATGTCAACGTCCAAACAGTGAACCGACAGGTCTGCATTGAACGTTACAGAGAAGCATTAGACTGGCCTCCTTTAGGTCAAGAAATAGTCTGCGCTGGTCTTCTCAATGTTAATGGAAGAGGAGCCTGTTTTGGTGACTACGGTGGTCCATTATATTACGGAAATGTGACAATTGGAGTAATATATGGAAGTGAAGATTGTGGAAACAGTAATTTCCCAAGTCTAAACACTAATGTCGCAATGTTTTCAGACTGGATCGTCGCTACGGCTGTTTAAACGCTATATTTTATTTATTAAAACTTTATTGAACACAAAAACAATACAACTTAGAACCATTAACAGAACAAATAAGTATGCAAAGATGGCTTTATCGCTTATAGCGATCTCTGCCGAGCAACCATTAATGATACTAATTTAAGAAAAAGTGCCGAGTAATTTAATACAGATAAACAAATCAACTTAAAATACTAAATATAGTTATATAATATTCATATATCACACGATAAATACAAATATACACATAGAAACAATATACCAATAGATAACTCATTTAAGACAATGTAAGAGATATGTAGTACTTCTGCAAATGATTCTTGAAAATATTTATTGACTCTGTTTGACGAATATTACTGGGCACGGAATTCCAAAGTCATATATTTAAGTCTTTATCAGTAAATAATCGTTGCAAAAACTGTGAAATAGGCAAACAAATTAGAGCGGACATATGACGCAGTTTATTTTGTAAATAACAATAAAGAAATTGTGTTGACTTGCTTTTTTATTATTTACGTCTCTAAATATTGAAGTTTATACATCAGCTTTAGCTACACCTTTGTTTCCTAATTGATATTCCTTTCTTTAGTCGTATAATACATGAATCCTAATCTAATCCTATAATAATTGACAACTCGATTTTATCACTAAATGTTTTTTATACTAAACAAATTCTATTCAACAATTCTGTACCAAAATATATTTCAAAAAAAATTTAACTGGAGCAAAAGTAGTGTCGTAAGTAGAACTATTGTTTTAAATCATGCTTGTGTAAAACTAGAAATAATAAAATGTCATGTTTAGGTTTTAAGCAACAATAATGTATTAAATCAAATTAAAACTATAAATTTTAGTCAGCTAATCTAGTAATAACGTCTCAACTCGAAATACTGCGCGAAGGGGCTCTTTCTTCCTTGATCACTGTTGATCGCAACTTAAGATGACTCATCCTTAATTCATTTTTTTGCAATATTCAAACGACGGTTTTAATGACTTGTGGGGCTTGAATTTTAAGTTTGAGTATAGTGTTGTCATATTCGACAAATTTGAGTCACAACACTTGTATTAATAGCGAGATATATAGCATTTTTGATGACAATGGTTTTGGTGGGATAAAATTTTAAACAAACAAGACAGATCATCTGAATTAAAATGATTAATTTGATCACCATCATTCTCTTACTCTTCAACACCTTCAAGAAATACTACGCGAATGAGGCAACAAGCGTACGAACGAGCTCTCAAACGCTCTTAGCTCTGAGCTCTTAAACGAGCCGTTTCAATAATCCAATTAGTGAAAGAAGTTACTGATGTACTAACAAGAAGTGATTGGGTGCCGTTGCCGACATAATTCCTATTACACTCAGACATAATTCCAATAAGGACACGTTTATAGAATACTGGACCTCCAACTTGATAAGGGCACGAGTGTCCGCCAGCTACTAATACTCTCGAGCAGATCATGTTTTCGGTCACATCGAATCCAGATTTCTCTAACTGCTGGGCACAAACTTTATTGTTGATAGTTTGGACTGTCAAGTTACGAAGTGTTTTCTAAAACAAAACGTTAAGAAGACTTCCATTACAAAATAAACAGATAAAGAAAATAAAGTAAGAAATTAAAAAAAAAAACAACTTATTTTTAGTGGGAACCGTTGGGTGTGAGGGGTTTATTTATTTATTTTTTCATTCTGGCCATAATATCATAAAGACTTACGTCAATTTTTCGCCATCCGATCAAATCGATCGGCAAATTGTCGGGAATGTTTGCACCATATTTCACGACGGTGGCCTGCTGAACCCATTTCGAAGATGTCAGTGGTTTAGTTAATTTAACCATGCTGATGTCATTATGTTTTGTCCTGTTACAGTAGTCAGGATGATTGACAATTTTTTCAATATAGATTATCTTACCAAATCTGTTAAGTTTTTCGGCTGCCGCTCTTATTCTTATATGATCTTCAATCAGTTTCCTAACAAAAAAAATTGCAGTGGTGTCACTTCAACGATGAATAGAAATTATGCAGGTAGGGTATGACCATGGAAAAATAACTTGCCCAAAATTTGGAACAGAGCAACTGGGGAAGTACCTCAACATAACAGAAGAACAGCTATAAGTAATGTTACTCTTAAATAGCGTTGTGTGCCTTTGGTAAGAAAGGTATTCAGAGTTCTTGGCGAAAGTAACCCCTTACGTTAGGGTTGGCGATACACTTGCATGCTTCTGGTATTGCTGGCGTCCATAAGCTACGGTATCTGCTTACTATTAGGCGGACCGTACACTTGTTTGCACCCTTGGTAGTGTATAAAAGACTGATAACAGAGGATCACTGATTTTAGTTGAAAGAAAACTCGTACGTTGTTTCTGTATTGCATTTATAAAAAAGAAGCAATTATTAATTTTACTCAAGAGTAATAACGAAAAAAGCAAAGAAGGCGAAACAAAAGATTAAGTGATTTTAATATATACCAATTACAGCGGCTACATATAACGTTTCAGATAAATTTGTCGCGTAACGGTTAACAAATCCAGCCCTGCGGTCACTACCATGTCTGCCTAGCGTGGTGACTATAGGCAAAACACATGAGTACGCGCTATAATGTCTGGCGGGAACCTGGAGGCCTATGTCCAGCAGGGGAATGCGGTTGGCTGAAGTGGTAACGGTAAACCATGAGTTGAAATTATTTATCTGATATGTTTTGTCTGTTTCACTATTAGACAAGCTGCAATAATATCTGATAGTAACCTACGACGAAATTGACCCCAAGTCTGAATAGTATTCAGCAGCGATTACCCCACCTTGCTCCACTGCGGCCCATGTTACCAAAATAATATTTTTTTTTGGATTATTGTGTAAATTCATAAATCTTACGGTTCACTAAAACACCGTGCTGCTGATAATACAAATCTTGCAGTTAAAATACTGGCACTGCAGAAAGTCAACCATTCTCGATTCTCATTGACAATTTCCACTTGGACGATATAGGGGTGTAAATCAAGGGTTGTAACAGTACCGTCTCGATTGATGGATGAGACGGCTGCAGTACCTGAAAAATACAATATAGGTTAGGTAACTTGCTAGCTTGTTTATAAGATATGTGTGTTTTAAAAAGGTTAAAAAAAGTCTCAAAGATCATATCGCTCGAATTGCCCGACAAAATAGTTTTAAATAAATCTAATGTGAAAACATGTACCAATATTTTATATATTATACATTAATTAAAAAAAGATGCAGGGTCTATCGCTTTATCGGCGGACAGGTCTTTTTAATGAAAACTTTTTCGTGTATTAAAAATCAACTTTAATCATTTGACAATAATGCCTAAAATCTAATCGTCTATTTTCTATTTTGAATTATGAATTGTTTTTTATTTGCTTTCCATAAGTTCACAAAGCGTGCAAAGACACACTTGAGACTAAACTAAAAAACGCCATAAGTCAAAATCATCTCAGTTCTAAATCAAGATATAATTTTTAATGCACAGGAAAGATTAAAACACAAAATAAGGTCTTTCAAACACATTAATAGTCTTATCAAATTTATAGAAAAATTTTGCTTTAATAAAAATTAAACAACCGCTCTTGTATATATAGGCGAGAGTAGTCTCCTAAAAAACCGACGGTTTATGAGTTCGATTCCCTTCCATCGGGTGGATAATTGTACTTGTACAAATATTTCTTCCCGGTTTGGATGTCTTTCCTTGTGGGTCTCCCCACTGTGCCTCGGAGAGCACGTTAACCCATCTGTCCTGGTTGTTATCACAGATACCTGATAGCAAACATTACTCATACTAGGGAACATATCCGCCAACCCGCAATGGAGCAGCGTGATGGATTAAGCTTCGATCCTTCACCTACATGGAGAAAGAATCCTATTCCCAGCAGTGGGATGCTTAGGCTGAATCGTTTGCAACAATAATTCAATGGTAATCTCATCTAACATCACTCTCGGTACACTAAATAAACATATAAATAAAATAGTGTTTTGTATGAATCTTTTGTAATCTAAATTGCCAATTCGTCAGTGAAATCATTATCTCGGGCCATCTGACGATAACGTCAAATGATGATACACAATGGGCGTAGCTAGGTAGGAGGGAAATTAGGTAGGGGGTACCCAATATATTATACATTATATATTTTGACTAGCCCGTTGGCGCAGTTTGTAGTGCTTTCTGCTCTGGGGTTGTTGGTTCGATTCCCACCCCGAGCCTTGGTGTAACATATATATTTATTTATGTGATTATCCAAAAAAATATATGTAGCTATACCAGTCGGCTGTTACCTATAACACAAGCATTAAGTTGCTTACTTCAGAAACAGACGGCCGTGTGTGTATGTTGTAAATATTTATTTTTATTTTTATTTATAATAACCACTCAAGAAAAATTGAGACATAGCTTAAGTATTTAGTTATATGATAATAATATTTTTCATTCCGTAATAAAGAAGAACAAAAATTCTTAATAATGATATACCAATACAGCATCACTAGAAGAACGATCTCTTTAGGAAAGACCATAATAGATTAGGAAGTTCACAAAGAATTTATTTTAGAATTTGAAGTTATAATAATGTCTATACTACGAGGAAATACTTGTTTTACTGTATTTTGTTTTGTAATGGGATCTTATTTGTTTGTAATAGATCATTTCAAAACCTACTTGAGTGATTAAAAAAAAAGTGCGTGCGTACAAAATACACGTGTCAGAAGTGAAACTTCTTTGACAAACTCATTTTAAGTCTCGTTTATATTTATACAAATCTAAAGCTTTAGATTTTCGTTCCATCGACAAAAACGTTGCCGTTTCATCAAAACGTTGCCGTTACAACCGTAAAAATATTACCCTCATGCGCCTAAAGAAATTTTACTTCAAAAATATTCAACTAGGATAATGCTAGATTGTCTTGTTAATATTATTATTGTCTGACTGTAATATTCGTAGATTATATTTATTTATTTGATTATATTAACGGAAGGAAAGGCACCAGCCAAAATTATTTCAGAATATATCAGTTCATTTTACATTCGAAAACCGCTTGACGTGCATTTATAAAATTTGTTGAGTTTATACTTAGTAAACGTCTGCTAAAAATGAGTGTAACGACAAGCCCGAATTAAGGTGTTCTAAGGGCTCTCGCAAGCTTGTATGAAAGTTATAAATTTTTGTACTAAAAGCTTAAAATTTGGCAGGGTTGACAGTTAGAAGACATCTTAAGAACGAATTTTGCCACAGAGCAGGATTAAAAATGTCTAAGTGATCTGGAAAGATTTTATAATTACACTTAATTTTTTGCACTTTAAACTTGACATTTTACACGAAGGTAGTTTATAATTTGTATTGCTGTTTGTGTGTTTTATTGAATTTTGCAATAAACCATATTAAAATGTTCCTAGGGCGAGGCTTGCGAAAAGTTTGAATGAAGGTCCTTCATTTTTCGTGCTACAAGTGCTACAACTTTTTAGTTAGTAGATGTCCACAAAATGGATTCGAAAGAATGGATTTCGAAAAATTGTACGTTTAGAGAAAAGAAATAGGTGTTTAAAGTTTGTATGACAAGTATGTCAATTTATTTATCTAGGTAATTCTACTAACTATACTTGTTATTACGATAAAATTCTCAATAATCTGTATGAGTAAATGATATCTAAAATAACGGTAACATACAACTAATATTTAAAAAAATTGTTACATATTTACCACAGAAAAGAAAAATTCCAATAATCCGAAATAGCGTCATATTCGAACGATTTTAATGATACAAATAATCTGCGTGCTGTAACTTTTATTCTATCTAATGCTATCATTACAGCATTCAATGATAATTTCTACTAGAACACTATCAGTTTGTTTAATATACGGTATATGTTATTTAACATCGCTGTGTGTTACTGCAGTAACATGCTTTCTTGTAGGGGTTCGTACATTAGAAGTATACTTACATCAAGCACTAATAACGCTATAAAAAGTGGAAACTTATTATTCGACTTAAGATCTACGTAAATTTGCCGTTGGATTCTTGCTGAGACTTTTGAGCAAGATATACTGCTGTGCCCTCAGTTAATCCCTCCTTTTTGTAATTAATTCTTTTTTCTGGTATACAATAAAAAATATTGTTATTACAAATTGTGGGATTAAAAAAGCACTGTTACATCACGTACATCCCCAGTGATAACAGTCAATCGAAAAAAGAATCCTTCTAAATTTAATCGGCTTTTTTGACTAATAAGTCAATGGGCGATTTACGACATTTTCGATTTTACCTTTCTGTTTCTGTTAGGCGATAAGTTGATCATTTTGTTAGTATGTCACTGTAACTGACAGCTTGTTATTTTTTGTTTTTCTATTCCCACTTCAGCTAAATTAGCGCAGTCCACTGCTGGACATAGGCCTCGCCAAGTTCGCGTCAAACATCCGGTTTTCCGCAATAGATGAGTATCCTCCACAGGCAATTTTACGTAGAACGTCGGTACGGTGCGCCGCGGCGGGTCGAAGGGCGTCCTCACACAGCGTTTGCCAACACACCAGGATACGTCTGCTCCAACGGCCATCTATTCTTACGACACTAGTGACTAGACCAATAAACCAATAAAAATTACGATTATTATTAAAACAAAGTAAAATGGGTCTTAAAAGATGTCTAATAGAATTATTATTTGTATCTCCTCGTATGGTATGAAAATCAAAATAACTGCATATTATAGGCAATGAATCGATATTTTTTGCGAAATATACCATTGCCTACACAAATCTACTTGCCAAACCCTTGTTTAACCACTCGCGGAAATATATCTCAAGTGGGTGTTTATTTTAGATAGGTTAACAGCGCAAATCATATCACGTGTTTATAATATATTTTTGTTAAACGTCATTCTCTAATAAAGGATTTTTTTTTTTTTTTTTATGTCACTAGGTCGGTAAACAAGCGTACGGCTCACCTGATGGTAAGCGATTACCGTAGCTTATAGACACCTGCAACACCAGAAGCATCGCAAGCGCGTTACCGACCCAATCCCCAATCCCCCCAGGAGCTCTGGTCACCTCACTCACCAACAGGAACACAATACTGCTTAAAAACAGTATTATTTAGCTGTAGTCTTCTGTAAGGTCGAGGTACTACCCCAGTCAGGCTGCTCCATATTTTGAGCAGGAAATTCCTGCTGTGCCCTACCTCAGTTAAAATTTAACTATGTTACGCAAAAACTGAAATTCTGAAGAATTCCAAAAACTTAACGAGGAGCGTTTTTTTTTAATCAATATTGATTCCGATCACCCAGTTAGCAGGAATTGCAACAGAAAATTACACGTTCTTTTTACAACGCGCGCATCTCATCATGTCTAAAGTAAAGGAAAGACATAAAACAGAGTGCCTAGTTCGAGTTTTATTCACAGAAACATGACAGAAACGTGTTTATACGTGAAGATTATTTTGTATGGGAATTTAAACAGTGCAGCCTAGACAATAAAGAATAGTATACGATACAATCGATACAGAGTCATCTAGCGGTAAACGCGAGAACTAGGTTGAAATCCCGAATTTCCCATACAAAATGAAGGAAAAGTTTACGCTCGTTATTGCGAGACGGATTAAACAAAACCCGCACTAGGCACTCAGTTGATCGAGTGACATTGTGTTGTCAATGATAGTGAAATCATTTTAACCGTGACATGAGAGAATCGCACTACGTCAGTGACAAATGATATATGTACTTGTGAAGTAAAACTTCTTTACTCATGCTTGACTTGGGGAGTGGTAAGTGGTAAATGGTAGCTGGTAAATGCGAGAATGTAAGAGCGTGACGAAAAGTACGATCAGGCGAGGCCACATTTTGTCTCTTTCTCTCATAGTCAGTTACGTTTCGTAATATCTAAGACACGGTACAGGCCTATTGCTAAAGAAGTGTTAAGTGTAAGTTCTCGTTTCTTTTTTTTAACGAGGGGGCAACAGAGAAGAGAGGGCAAACGGACAGTTGGCTCACCTGGTGGTAAGTGAAAACAACATCCACAGACACCTGCTACATCAAAGATTTAGCAGGCGCGTTACCGGCCTTTCAAATAGGAATATGACATGTATGTGATAAAGGCAGAAAAGAAAAAAAATATGAAATTGTCACAGAAAACATATCAAAGAATAATAAAATCCAATTCTTGTCCTACTTGGTTTTATATAAATTAATACAACTATATTTAAGTAAAAGTAAGTTGGCCGTGTGCTGCCGGCAGAGTAGAATAGCACCACCCCCTTTCTTCCCGTGGGGGTCGTAAAAGGCGACCGAGGGATTAACCTGGCTCAAAATTATCAGGGTCCTGGAGAAGGAAAACTTCACTTGAAACCCGGAACGGGGTCTCCGTCAGGCATTCGTGGCATAGCTCTAAATGCGAAAGACCCCTGCAGCCAAACTGGCTCCACACGTATCGACTCGTCGTTCTTGTGGGCCTCGCCAGTGAGGTCGAGAGGGTGGCGCAGAGCTTAGGCAACTCTGCGTTTTCCTTAAGAATGTCCTAGGCGACACAGTGTCTGTCTGTGGAGAGGATACTCCACCCACGTCAGCTCAGCTTCGTGGAAAATAACACGGGGAGTGGCAGTTACCAGTTTTAAGTCCGCGCGTATGGACGTAAGCGCGGGCGCTAGGGGTCGCTCTCGTCAGTGGGAGGGTCCATCGAAGGCCCACTGATTGGTTACCGCCCGCTTCAAGCTGGGCAGCCCCCGGCCAGTAGGGTACCGATCCGTCTCGGTGCTGGTTTGTTCCTTTAGGGTGTAGGGAGCACCAGACTATATCTGGATAATTGGCGCCGTTATCTAGCACACCTGCGGATAAAGGTCAAAATAATAATAAAAAAACAAAGAACCAACATAACACTGCCATGCGCATTTCGACATGGAATGTCCGTACTATGAGGACAGGTCTCCCGAACACCTGCGGAGATTTACAGAACGTACAAGATCCGCGTAAAACCGCAGTGATTGATATGGAGCTCTGTCGGCTGGGTGTATCATTATGTGCCTTGCAAGAAACGAGACTGCCTGGTGAGGGATCCATTCGTGAAAAAAATTATACATTTTTCTGGAAAGGTAAAGACACTGAAGCCGTTCGCGAGCATGGTGTTGGCTTTGCGGTAAGAAACGACCTCCTGTCATCCATAGAAACACCACACGGTGTGTCGGAGCGTGTTATGGTGTTGCGTCTAAATACCAAGTGCGGTTTTATTACAATCATCTCCGCCTACGCTCCAACGTTGATGGCAACCGATGAAGCCAAAAGTCAGTTCTACGACCAACTTGAATCTGTGATACAGAAAGTAAAACCCCGAGACCGCCTTTACATCTTGGGTGATTTAAATGCTCGCGTCGGCCAAAATCACAGTGCGTGGCCAGAATGTATTGGCACCCATGGCGTTGGTAAGATCAACGAGAACGGGCAACGCTTGCTCGAATTCTCTTCAAGACACTCACTTTGCGTTACCAATACCTACTTCAAGGGAAAGCCATCAAGTAAGGTTTCCTGGAGACATCCACGCTCTGGTCATTGGCATCAACTTGACCTAATACTCACTAGAAAGAGCGACCTGGGCGAAACACTTCACACACGTACCTTTCACAGCGCCGAATGCGAAACAGACCACTCCCTCGTCGTGGCGTGTATTGCCGTCGTAAAAAAAAAGATCCACTCATCCAGGCCGTTCGGTAGAAGACGAATTGCTCTTCAAAATACCAGAGACGATGAGATGGTCCAAAAATATGAGACTTCGGTTCGCAGCGAAACCGCTTCCTGGGATGCTTCTATGTCTGTAGATGAAGAGTGGAGTAAAGTCAAACGACTCCTAACAACAACAGCTTGTGAAGTGTTTGGCCACCAGGATACTAAATCACAGGACTGGTTTATTGACAACATCCAGCAACTTCAACCTCTGCTGGATTCCAAACGTAAGGCAGCTCTAAACTACCGAAAAAACCCCTGTCCGAAATCATCCGATGAGCTTAGAATTGCTAAAGCAAATTTGCAACGTAGTACGCGGCACTTTGTTAACGCTTACTGGAACGACCTCTGTATGAGCATTCAATCTTGCGCAGACACGGGTAATTTTGGCGGCGTTTACTCAGGAATCAGAACCGCTTTAGGGCCAGTTATTAAGAAGACAGCTCCACTAAAAGAAGCTGATGGCACTATTATATCAGATAGCCTGAGGCAAATGTCGAGATGGGTGGAATATTACACCGGTCTATATTCACAACCAGTGGACGTTCAGCGGGAGGCTGTGCATAACATGCCGAAACTGGCCACCTGGGAGGAGCTAGACGATCCGCCTACTGTAGAGGAATTGCTCAAAGCTGTCAAGCAGCTAAAATGCGGCAAAAGCTCCGGCAGCGATGGCACCCACGCCGAAATAATCAGACTCAAGTGTATATTACCTGTTCTGCACAATCTATTGTGGAAATGCTGGGAAAAAGGATACATACCGCAAGATATGCGCGACGCTAACATCATAACTTTATATAAGGGTAAAGGCGACCGCGGCGATTGTAACTGCTACCGTGGGATATCCTTACTAAGCATAGTAGGCAAGCTTTTTTGACGAGTGGTTCTTGGGCGAATCCAGAAACTAGCTAATCGTGTGTATCCGGAATCACAGTGCGGGTTTCGTGCACAGCGTTCCGCAATCGATATGGTGTTTACGCTCCGACAAATACAGGAGAAGAGTAGGGAGCAGAACATACCTCTGTTTGTGGCGTTCGTTGACCTGAATAAGGCTTTCGATACGGTTAGCAGAGATGGACTATATAACGGACTTGAAAGCATTGGGTGTCCATCAAAACTTCTGAGCCTGACGAAATGCTTCCATAAAGATATGAAAGGTTCTGTCATATTCAACGGAAACACATCCGGTCCGTTCGAGATGCGTAGAGGTGTACGACAGGGCTGCGTATTGGCCCCTACCCTGTTTGGTATATTCTTTTCATTACTCTTAAGAGAAGCGTTCGGCAATGACCAACAGGGTATCCATTTTTATACGAGGACGGATGGGAAGCTCTATAACATCACAAAACTTCTCAAATCCAAGCGTAATCGCGAGGACATTTTTGTAGACAGCCTCTTATTTGCCGATGACGCAGCTTTTGTCGCTGACTCCGCTCTCGAGCTTCAGACCATATTGGACAGGTTCGCCCGGGCGTGTGCACTGTTCTCAATGACGATAAATGCCAAAAAAACCGTTGTGATGGTGCAGGGAAGCACGAAAATACCGAAAATTACGTTGGATGGCGTGCCCCTGGCTGTCGTAAACAAGTTTGCGTATCTAGGGTCTACCGTGTCGAACAATCTCTCGCTTGATGCGGAGATCGATATTCGTATCGGCAAAGCGGCGACCACCTTCGGGCAGCTTAATACGAGAGTATGGAAAAACAAACATCTTACCACGCGTACCAAGATGATCGTCTATCAGGCATGCATCTTGAGTATTCTCTCTTACGGAGCTGAAACCTGGACGACGTACGCGAAACAAGAACGTCGACTAAACGCCTTCCATATGCGCTGTCTTCGTAACATCTTGGGCATATCCTGGGAGGACAGAGTTACCAACGAGCGGGTTCTTAATATTGCACAGCTGCCTAGCTTCACAGCGTTACTCAAGCAGAAGCGGTTGCGTTGGCTAGGGCATGTGCATCGAATGGAGCCCTCGCGCCTGCCTGCCTGATCTTGCTTGGTGCTGTAGCAAACGCAAAACGTAACTTGGGGAGGCCCATGCTACGGTTTAAGGATTGCGCTAAACGAGATATGCACGCCTTTGGTATCGACCACCAAAACTGGGAAGCAGTTGCCGAGAGTCGTGACGGATGGCGTAAAGTTGTTGTGGACGGACGCAAGATACACGATCAAGCTTGGTTTGAGACTTTAGCGGCAAGAAGAACGCGACAACAACAAGCTTCTTCCGTCGCTGACACCACCCGGTTTACCTGCAGGGCGTGTGGCAAAGGTTGTCGCTCACGTATCGGCTTATTTAGTCACGAAAAGAGCTGTGTAATTAACTCAAGCTGACACTGTTTAAATCGTCTGCAACAGACGGATTGAGGCCAATGATGATGATGATTTAAGTAAAAGAAATAAAGCTTAGATTAAAATTAATAATTGTGTTTACTCGCAAACGAAAAAAAAACCGACTTCAATTACATCGACAAGTAATACAACGTAGAACGACGAAAAATATTCAAGTAACTACGCGTTATCAAAGATTACTCAAAAAGTAGTTATCAGATCTCGATAAAATTTATATGTGACCACATGATAAACACCAGCTTTCGATTAAATTAAAAATTATCAAAATCGGTACACCCAGTAAAAAGTTATTGCGGATTTTCGAGAGATTCCCTCGATTCCTCTGGGATCCCATCATCAGATCCTGGTTTCCTTATCATGGTACCAAACTAGGGATATCCCCTTTCTAACAAAAAAAGAATTATCAAAATCGGTACATCCAGTAGAAAGTTATGTGCTATAATACAACGTAGGTCGACGAAAAAAGCGTCAAGTAAAAACGCATTATTAGATATAACTCGAAAAGTAGTTGTTAGATCTCAAATAAATTTAAATGGGACCAATTGGCGCACACCACCTTTCGATTAAAACAAAATTTGTCGAAATCGGTTTACCCGGTCAAACGTTCTGATGTAACATACATAAAAAAAAAAAAAATACAGTCGAATTGAGAACCTCCTCCTTTTTTGGAAGTCGGTTAAAAACGACCATTGGCCGACGAAATTGTTCCTAATAGATATAGCCATGCATAGCTATTTATGCTAATAGGTGATGAAAGTTACATTAACAACTGAATTATTGGACAGAATTCCAAACCATTGCAATTGCCTGAAAATAAATGTAAAGTTTATATGAAGAATAAATTAATATCGCATTCGCATTCAGTTTGTAACATCCCACTACTGGGCCTTTTTCTCAATGTAAGAGAAGGATTGGAGCTTAGTTCACCACGCTGTTTCTCTGCGGTTTGGCGGATATGTTCCCTACTATGAGCAACGATCGCTATCAGGTATTTATGATAAAAACCGGGACCGACGGTTTAACGTGCTCTCCTAGACACACTACACCAGATCAGTTGTTAATTAATATCTCACTTTTAAAAATAATTTTTAACCGACCTAAAAAAAGGAGAAGTTTACTCAATTCGATCGTATATATTTAAATGTATGTATATATTATCTATGTTCAGGGATAACTTCGTCGTTTATGAACCGATTGAGAATTCTTTTTTGTTGGTAAGGAGATATCCTAAGTGTGGTACCATGATAAGGAAACCAGGATTTGATTATGGGATCCTAGAGAAATCGAGGGAAACCCTTGAAAAACCGCATAACTTTTTACTAGGGGTACCGACTTTGATGAATTTTAATTTAATCGAAAGCCGATGTTTATCACGTGGTCACATTTAAATTTCATCGAGATCTGATTACAACTTTTGGAGTAATCTTTGATAATGCATATTTACTTGACTATTTTTTCCTCTACCTACGTTAGAGCAATAAGCTTGTCGATATAGTTGAAGTCGGTTTTTTTTTCGGTTGCCAGCAAACACAATTTTAATTTGTAAGATGATGAATCAAAGGTGCTTTTGTAGACTATTTGAATAAATTTGTTTTTGATTTTGGTTGTTTATTTTCAATAAATATAAAAATTATAAAATAATTTTTAACAAAAACAAAAACCGACTTCAAAAAGGAAACTAAAAAGTGAAAAATAAATTTACTTAGTACAAAGTAATTCGTATTTTGATTTAGTTAATCAGCAATGATTAAATAAATATTTTATAATTTTGAAGTCGGTGCCAAGTAAAACAATAACTACTCTAGTATCTACTCGTAAGTTGTATTCAGTTTTCTTTCATAATTTGTTTCATTGACTATTAGGTTGAATACTGTTATTATTCTGTTATTGTTTTGACATATCTAATAATATTTTTTGTACTTGTTTGTTGTGTGTGTGTTGTTTGTATTTGTTATTGTAGCCAGGTTGTTGTAGTATTTACTTGGCACCAACTTCAAAATTATAAAATATTTATTTAATCATTTCTGATTAACTAAATCAAAATACGAATTACTTTGTACTAAGTAAATTTATTTTTCACTTTTTAGTTTCCTTTTTGAAGTCGGTTTTTGTTTTTGTTAAAAATTATTTTATTTTACAATTTTTAGTGATGGGTAGACCTAACAAGGATGCTTTTTCTCTTATCTCGGGGGTTCGGAAACATACACAATACACAAGCACAAACACCCAGATCATGACAAACATCTATATGGCCAATACAAATGTCTGTCGTGCGCGGGGATTGAACCCACTAACGCCAGCGCAACAGCCGGTGCTGTGACCGCTGTGCTAACGCGTCGACATACTATGAGTAAAGTTCGCTATCAGATGTACGTAATAACAACCGGGACTGACAGCCTAGCGTGTAGCGAGGCTAGGTTGGGAGAACCACAAGGATTAACAACTAGACTGAAAATAAATATTTGTATAAACATAAATATCCACTCCGAGCGGGAATAGAACCCGCGACCGTCAGTGTTTAGGCGCCGTCGACACGGCACATGCACCATTATATCAAAGCGGTCGTCAAACAGCAAAAGGTAACTGCTGTAAATTGTTGAGAAATTCCTTCGAGTGTTTATGGGCTCCATCATCAAACCTGGTCCTGCGACACAGATGATCACACAGCAGGTAATTGCTATAAATCGTTGAAAAGTTCCCTCGACTATCTTTCGTCTCCATCATCAGACTTTAATGGCACTTGTAACTCATATAGGTGCAAAGTTCTCATCAATAGAGACGAATTAAGTTCAAACAGCAGGTAATTGCTATAAATCGTTGAAAAGTTCCCTCGACTATCTTTCGTCTCCATCATCAGACTTTAATGGCACTTGTAACTCATATAGGTGCAAAGTTCTAATCAACAGAAACGAATTAAGTTCAAACAGCAGGTAATTGCTATAAATCGTTGAAAAGTTCCGTCGATTATCTTTCGTCTCCATCATCAGACTTTAATGGCACTTGTAACTCATATAGGTGCAAAGTTCTAATCAACAGAAACGAATTAAGTTAAAAAGAAGGTAATTGTTATAAATTGTTGAAGAGTTCCCTCGACTATCTTTCTTCTCCATCATCAGATCGACTCCAGACCTTTATTAAATACTAGTGCTTTATAGTGCTTAATGAAAACATGATTAAATTTACTAGTCACCCTAACGATTTTTGAAAGTTTCCCTCGATTTTTCTGGGATCCCATCATCAGATCCTGGTATCCTTATCATGGTACTAAACTATGAATATCTCTTTTCCAACAAAAAAAAAATTATCAAAATCGGTTCATAAACGAAGAAGCTATCTCCGAACATACATAAAATATATATATGTATATATATATATATATACGGTCGAATTGAGTAACCTCCTCCTTTTTTGAAGTTGGTTAAAAAGAGTCGATAACGTTTTACAAATTATCAATGTACCTACATTCTAAAATGATAGGAATAGATATGATAAAAATTACGAAATCAATATTACTTGTTTTATTATAATCGTCCGAAAATGACGCCATTTTGGATTATTGGATTATTTCTTTTATGTGGTAAATATTAAATAATTTTAATATTTTTTAGATTTATTTTTTATCTTGATGTGGGCTATTAAGATTGATATTGGACTAAAAACTCATTTACTTAACATAAGAGAGATATCTTTTTATCTGCTCTTTAAGGGCTTTATATCAATACTTAAAGATATTTATCTGATGTTTAGGACAACACCTAGGTTTACTTTACTTATTCCCCAAAACACGAAATGTTCTCACACAAACTTATATAGTATATTATAATATGTACTCTTTTCATTTATAATTAAGTCATTTAAATCTGTGTGTGCTAAATCCGAGCGCCTCTTTTCTCATCAAACTGTGTTGTTCGGAGTACTAAAGGCTACACGGTAGCTTTTGTGAATAAATAAATAAAATAATAATATTTGTACAATATCGTCTTCAAAAATGGTACCAGTAACCGCATTGTCCACATTAAATCGACCATCCCTCCCCCTTAACTACGCTCAAGTGCTTTTTATTTCTTTGTCTCTTACGGCCATTCTGTTTCTAGCAAGCTTATATATATATATATGTATTTCAGTGCCTAGTATTTTTATTATATAATTTTAATTATATATTGTTATAGCCACCGACAGTCTCAGCGACTCGACAGTCACTAACATTTATCTTTGCTATCTAGATAGAGAGAAAGACGATAAGATTAATAACAACTCGTTGTCAGCAAGTTATAGGGACGTGATTATGGATTATACTTTCAATATATTTTATAAGTTAGAACTATAGATAATATATAAGAAACGATGTATGAGTAAGAAGTAAAAATTATTATTTTATTTAAGGCTATGTCAAAATTATTGAAACCAGCAATTTATTACCGTATTATATATTACAGGCACAAAAACAACCTATGCCATCAATGCCAGGGTGGTTGGTCAGGTTACATCGATTGAGCAATACCCTTACATCACTAAAGTTGAAGTCATGACCTATAACAACCACTGGACACATACTTGCAGCGCAAGTATTCTAACTTCAAGATTTGTACTATCTGCAGCACGATGTTTTATTGAACTGTAAGACATATTAATTAAAATTATCATCTAAAAATAATAGTTTTCAAGGTTTATGTGTTTAGAATTTTCTTCTTATATCTACACTAGTAAAATAGTCTTAAATACATTGATAAATTTTGTTATCATCCCTGACTAGCCCGTGGCGTGTAGTGGCCCTGCTTTCTGTTCCACGGTTTAGGGGTTCGATTCCCACGTGAGCCTGGGTGTAATATTTGTATTTATGTATGTGTATTATTTCAATGTATATTTATAAAAAAAAAATAGTTATAACAGTATTACTTATAACACAGGTATTAAGTTGCTTACCATAGGAACAGACGACCGTGTGTACGTTATAAGATATTTACTATAACACAAGCATTAGATTGCTTACTTTAGGAACAGTGTGCCTAGTGCGAGTTTTGTCTAATACGTCTCGCAATAACGGGCGTAAATTTTTACTTCATTTTGTATGGGAAATTCGGCATTTCAACCTAGTTCTCGCGTTTGCCGCTAGATGACTCTGTGACGATTGTATCGTATACTATTTTTTATCGTCTAGACTGCACTGTTTAAATTCCACACAAAATAATATTCACGTATAAACGCGTTTCTGTCATGTTTCTGTGAAATGTGAATAAAACTCGCACTAGGCACTCAGATGCCGTGTGTGTGTGTGTTGTAAAAAAATATTTATTTATTATTTATTCATTTAAAATATGGAAAATTAGAAAATCAATCACCGAATTGGCTGAATTCGATTTCTTTAGTATTGCGCTTAGTAACATATGTAATTAGCAATTATTCCTTATTAACATAGAATAAAGGTCAGCTTTGAAGTAATTTTACAAAAACTTCCAGGCACAACATTCCGAGAACAGTGAGGATAAGAGCGGGAACTTCGAGTATTTTCGACAGTGGGGAGGTGGTTTATGTTGAAAATATATCGAATCATCCAAACTACAGTCCCAGTACAAAAGATAATGACATCAGCGTGGTTAGAATAGCGCGTGCACTGCCATCATTGCCATCGATCCGGCAGGCTGTCCTCGTAGCCCATGGTTCAACAATACCGGACAATTTGCCGGTTGAATTAGTTGGTTGGGGAAGTTCTGTGAGTATTCAATTATAATGTAACTAACAGTATTTTTTCACTTATCCATAATAATGTTTATAGATACTAGTAGATTCCTCAACTATAAATACTTACCTTACTTTTTGGAACGAAGTTCCTTACGTTGGGCTTGACATTTGGCTGGGCGACCGAACTGAAAAAAATGTGATACTAAAACCACAAGAAAAATATATAACGGAAGTGACGTAATATCAGTCACACGACTGTATGACGTTTGTAAAACTAAAATATTACTAGTAAACTTTTTTTAAAATTATTTATGTAATTTTATACTGTCGACAAAAATAAATAGACACATGTTTTTTTTATTTCACTTAATAGTTTGAATTATTATTATTATTATTATTATTATAACATTTTGTTTGATTTATTTTATTTTACGATATTTGTTATTTTCTAAAATACTAAATTTCCTAAATACTTTTTTGTACTTAATTAAAAACCAATCAACAAAATAAAAAATAAAATCAAGAACTAGAAAATATATAAAATTCAACATTTTTTTTTCAAATTGTGTTGCTTCTATAAGTACTATCCGAAGGAACTTCGTTCCTACCTGATATCTCGTGACACCACATAATTTTATTATAATTATTTATATTTTTTTACATTTCAGATAGTACTTCGCAACTTGACACTCCCCACTATCAATAATAGATCTTGTGCCCAGCGTTTTGCAGGAATTGGAATTACAGTCACTGAAAACATGATCTGCACAAGTATATTAGATCAGTACAGAGATTCGTGTCTCTATAACTTTGGTGGTCCGATGGTGTATCAAGGAATTCTCATAGGAGTTGTGTCTGAGTGCACTTGGCGTCCTGACACTGATAATAGTAGGTTTCCACTCATCAGTACATCAGTAGCCTCTTACACAAGGTGGATTACTGATACTGCAAAATTATAGTATCATTGTTATTTTCTGAAAGAAAAAACAACTAACAAAACAAACGTTAGAAATATATTCAATGTAAAATTATTTAGTCTAAACGATGAAAAACGGTATACTTTTTTAAATTGATTGACTTTGTTTGAAATAAACACTTTAATTAAAAATCATCATCATCATCATCATCATCATTTCAGCCTATCACAGTCCACTGCTGGACATAGGCCTCCACAAGTTCACGCCAAAAATGGTGTGGATCTTTCATTGGTTCTGTATATAATATATATTATTTTACAAGAAATTATATTAAATTGAAAAATTGTTTTAGTTCTGTATGTAATTAAAGTTTTATAACTGTGTCCGTTTAAGTTTTATTCCATCCTTTAATACTTTTTATTACTATATTTTGTGCACGCCGATCAATATCACAGCTTCACAACACGCCATACAAGTAGTATTGTGCACCTGTGATGAGTATGGTAGCTCCTGTGGAGAGTCGAGGACAGTGTCAACATCGCGCTTGTAATGCTTGTGGTGTTGTTGAGTTCCTAAAGCTACGGTATCTTCATAATATCCGGTGGACGATACGCTTGTTTGCCCCTTTGTTAAAATAACAAAAGTGCTTTTGAAAACAATTTCATAAGTTACATTATAGCGCCATCTTTTAACGACTTTGAAAACTACGATGTGTAGGTCACCTTAAATAATAATATGGATATTTGATACCATACAAATAAAACAAGATGGCTCTGGTTACCGTACTTGTAAAATATTTTTAATACTACTTTCAGTTTTTTTCATTATTTTCCAACATTTTATACAATGCACTATTTACACGAAGTATGAATTAAAAGTAATTTATATTGTGTTAAATGTAAATTGATATTTAAGATTTTGTAAAACTGAACACATTTTAAGCATATACAGATATTTATTTGTACCTATATCATCATTACATAGTATAAAACGAAGTTGCTTCCCGCTGTCTGTATGCTTAGATCTTTAAAACTGCGCAACGGATTTTCATGCGGTTTTCTTTAGTAATTAGAATTATTCTAGATGAAGGTTTCTATGCATAATTCAGGTATAATATAATAGAGGAACACTGATAGTTTTTACACCCGTGCGAAGCCGGGGCGGGTCGCTAGTTAACAATAATCAAAAGTTTTGCTACTATTGAAACTTCATTCAGTTTTACTTACGTCAATTGAACAATAGTCTCAATCATCTTAAGGGCAAAAAACTACATATAAAAATAATTGTTACGATAACTGGAGCAGGGTCGTAAGAAATATCTTGTACAAAATCTGGAGCTGACCGACTAGGGACCTCGACTTAGAAAATTACAGCTAAATACTACTGCTTCCAAGCAGTGTTGTGTTGATGTGGTGAGTAGGTGACCAGAGCTCGTGGCGGGATTTAGGGACAGGGTCGGCAACGCGATGGAAATGCTCCTGGAGTTGCAGGCGTCTATAGGCTACGGTAATCGCCTACCATCAAGAGAGTCGTACGCTTAAAAAATTTATTGATGACATTCGACGGGTGCAAAGTAAAAAGAGTTATATACAAAACAGCAACTTTTCAGGAGAGCGCAAAATAGGAAAAAGTGCTCCCATTTTGTCAATTTCACACAAATTTGTTGAAATTTTTATCACTGCTATATTTTTTTGAAAGACAAACAATTGTATATTTTATTTCTTCTAATTATGTTTAATTTTTGAGATATTGCAGTTGTCTGCCTCTACATTGTGCTTAAAAATATGACAACTGAATTAACTACCACTTGGTCGTTTCTACATAGGAATTAATAAATCTGGATTTAATAAAGATGTTTCATATAATTCAGTAAGTGTAAAAAGTATGACTTTTCCAATTCCAAAATTTCCAAAAACGTATTTCCATGTCTATTGTGATGTATTCAAATGGTTTATTATTATGATAACACTTTCAACAAACCTTACTTATACGTAAAAAGCCAAAACAAACAAACATTGTTGCCGGCCGGCGAAGCAGATGACATCTGACTGATGACACAATAGGAATGAACGTGCGCCCCCCGCGCAGACTGCGTAAAAGCGGCCAGGCGGTACTTGAACGCATGTACGTCGTGTAATTTTACAAAACAGCAGTAGTTGTCTTTTTTTAATTGACAAAAGTACAAGAAATGAGGCGATATTTGTATTTTTTATTTTGCCATGTTGTAAAATATAAAGTTTTTAGTTAGTTACTGCAATAAAAAAGAAATCTCAAAATTGTAGTTAACTTTTTTTACTTTGTACCCGTCGAATGTACGTAGTTATTAATATGTAAAGTACATAGGATGTTAATGAAATACTCTATTAATTAACCGAGTGTAACTAGAAGTAAAAATAGATTATCGAGAAAACCCATTAGTCGTCGTTTAGCTGACATTTAGGATTTGCCGACATTTAAACATATTAGGTGCTAAGGAAATCGTCAATTAAATAACATCAGTTGAGGAAAGGTAACTGGATAAAACAAAATGGTCGAATAACAGCCCGCTCGACTCAATTTTCGACGAAAGTCAGAATACTTTTCACATTAATGTAGGCAAAGTTGAAGCTTAAATCATCACATTTCTCTGCATTGAGTTGGTAAATTATTTACCTGCTAAGGTCAATGATCATTATAAGGTAATAAGTAAATAAATAAGTAAATAAATAAATAAAGATGCTTATGACACACGTAACATAGATGCGTACTTTTTAAGTCAGAGCAGTTAAAACATTACCACTCCATTTTCCCTCAGCGCTATAATTTAGAGGTTATCACATGTTTACAGATACATGGGGAAAGGTTTTCCAATGAACCAAACAATGTCGTTACTGGGACAGTGATAATTCCAAAGTCAAGCACGAGAAACCACTGCACAGTCCCAAAGCAACAGTATGAACAGCAATCTCGGGCAGAAGAATAATTGGTCCTTTATTCTTTGAAAATGTTATGTCATCATTTAGATGGTGTTATTTTTTAAAAATAAATTTCAGTCATTACCTTACAATTTCTCGGTTTTATGTCAACTATGCCTTTCGTATTTATTTCGTCATATATTTATTAAATATTCACGTTCTATTGCACCATCCTGTATTATATTATTATACGTAACTGGTGTATCAAATAAAATACAGAAATATAAATAGTATTCTCAACTAATAAGCTTCGTTTATTATGACAATAAATTAAACTTTATTAAACAAAGAGTGATTTCTCATAAGTGAAACTGGAGCTTGTCCAATATATAACAATTAAAATATATAATATACTTAATGGGTTATATTTATATCAATCTAGACTTGTTTCAGCTAGTATTCCCGGGGTGAGATCAATATCCTATCCTAAGTAAGTAGCGCATGCGTGGCGGCCATTTTTCTACCGAGTTTAGACCAGGAGAGTCTTGGACTTTGATAACAAAAGACTGCAGAAAATATTGCCAAAAATGAGTCCTGATAGGGATACCCAAGGTATTTTTATGTGTTTATCTTGTATTGTTGTAGTGTTGTGGTAAAGTTTTTTTGGTAATAGTGTTGTGTATTGCATAGAAATATAAGAAAATTGTTGTTACAAAATGAGTGTTGTTTTGTGTACGAAACGTTGAGATAAAATTTGAGAAAAATATACGTCAATATAAAGAGTAAATTAAATTGTTAAACAATGATAAATTCGGTTCTTTTTTCCGTGAATTTCCCAAAACTTTTTTATGGGACTTATGAATTAAAACGGTTATACTAATCTGCAAATTTACAATAATGCAATTCGACAATAGTCTAAGTTTTAACAAAGAAAATTAACATTAAACTATTTTATTCCAGAATCAGAGGACGTTTTAGAGTCGATAGATGAATTAAAAGAACGGTTGTCATCTATGAAACGAATGATGGAAGAAAGGAAGGCCGTGGGATCAGGTACTAAGGACCTGTTCCAAGGACAGGCAAGGAGTCTCCAAGGAACAACGATGATTGATGGAAATTTCCTCAGCTTCGTCTTCGGCGGTTCCTTATTCGTAATCTTGAGTGTGTCTGTTTACGCTTTTTACAACTTATACCACGCTGTTTTAAAGAAATTCCCTTCGACACACACGGAATTGTAAATTGGACCTTAATTCTTAGTATTTAAGCTTTAAATCGCAATGATAATTATATTATATTATTTCTTGGAGTTTTGAGATTTCCTAACGATATCAATGGCGTTGAGTGTTAAAATTATGATGCCAATAAAATGTTATCAGTTCATTTTGTGAAATTGTTTGTGTTTTATTTACCCACAATTTAATATTTATATAATTTTTTTTTATTTTTTTTTTTTTTTTTTTTTTGTCTAATAAGATTGTTGTATACAATTTTAGTTAATGAAGCTAGCTGCAATCTTAAAACCTAGATTTTTCGGTGATTTAATATTTTAAGTCAATTGAGTTAAGTTAGTAATGACAGATTATGTCAGAAATATGTCGCAAGCAAAACCGGTGCTAGAATGATTACAAAAAATAGATTAAAATGGCTGAATATTTTTGGATAGTGATACTTTTTACTGAGAATTTCTCGTAGTTTTAGACATATCATAAGACAAGTCATACTTGTTGTCTTAATTGTCAGATTTGATAATACATAGTTTGTTAATATATAGACGAAAATGGATCGAATTAAATGATTTATGATACAAAGAAATGCTAACGGTGCTCTTAAGACATTGAATGGATTACATGTATTATTATTAAGTTCCCGCATGACCGAGCGTAGCTCGGTATTTTTAGTAAATCGTGTTTTTTTTTTATATCACTAGCTCGGCAAACAAGCGTGCGGCTCACCTGATGGTAAGCGATTACCGTAGCTTGTAGACGCCTGCAACACCAGAACCATCGCAAGCGCGTTGCCGACCCAAGCCCCAATCCCCCCAGGAGCTCTGGTCACCTTACTCACCAACAGGAACACAATACTGCTTGAAAACAGTATTATTTTGCTGCGATCTTCTGTAAGGTCGAGGTACTACCCCAGTCGGGCTGCTCCATATTTTGAGCAGGAAATTTCCTGCTGTGCCCTACTTCAGTTTTTCCTACCTTAATGATAGCAGATGCGTACAATGCTTTAATTAGAAACTTTTCAACTTTAAATAAATTAAAGGAACTGGGGTCCTACAGAACATCACAGCTAAATAATGCCATTTTCAAGCAGTGATGTGTTCCTGTTGGTGAGTAAGGTGACCAAAGTTCCTGGGGGAGTTGGGGATAAGGTGGGCAACGCGTTTACGATGCTTCTGGTGTTGCAGACGTCTATAAGCTACGGTAATTGCCTACTATCAGGTGAGGCGTATGCTTGTTTGCTGACCTAGTTACATAAAAAAAGAACACATTAGGTAGGTAGTGCTAGCAAGTAGGGGCGGCGTTTTGCTAGAAATATTACTTATAACAATGTTCGACTTTGGACTTTGGTATCTAATTTTATAGAAGATCACAGTTAAATTATATATTTCTAAAACAATTTTAAAATCAAAATCAAAATCTAAAATAATTTTATTCAAATAGGCTTCAAAAGCAATTTCAAATCGTCGCTTTACAAAGTGGGAGTAGGATCGATAGCACTTGTAATGTTCCTGGTGGTGCTGGAGTCCTTAGAGTATACTAACCGTTTACCATCAAATACCACATTGGAACTTAAAAAGCCAACCGGTGGCGGGATAACCATCCAACTGCTGGCTTTGAAGTACACAGCCCGAAGACGGGCAGCAGCGTCTTCGGTGCGACAAAGCCAGTACTGCGGTCACCAACCCGCCTGCCCAGCGTGGTGACTATGGGCAAAACACATGAGTTCACGTTATTTTTGGCGTAAACTTGTCGAGGCCTATATCCAGCAGTGGACTGTATAGGCTGTAATGATGATTACCATCAAATGGACCAAGTGTTTGTTTATCTGTTATCAACTATTTATGTTTTGAGCTTTCACGATTTATATTTTTCATGGTTTTGTATTACCATTTATAGTATTGTGTAAGGTATAAACAAAACAAAAAAGATATACATAATATAACAGGAGTGAGATATGTGATAGGTAAATATAAGTCTTATTAAATATAAGTATGTGGTAGGTAAGTTTAAGTTAGTTTAAAAGTTTTTCTTAAAAAACCTGTACAAGAACTGTCTGTGTTTTTGATACAGGCCTCCTTCTCCGTACAGATTCTGCCAGAATAAGAACGTTCTTGGCAGCAAATTTTTGCCGTCAGAAACAGTGCTGAGGCAGTAACTTAATTGGCATTTTCTTTTCTATTGCCGTTTATATGTTCCTTGTTCTTTTTAACCGACCTCCAAAAAAGAAGGAGGTTCTCAATTCGATTGTATTTATTTTTAATTTTTATGTATGTTACTTCAGAACTTTTGGCTGGGTGGACCGATTTCGACATTACATGGTGACATGGTGGTGTGTGTCATTTAGTCCCATTTAAATTTATTTGAAATTTAACAACTATTTTTAATATGTACGATTTTTATTTTTGTGTTACCCACAATTAGGAATTCTAAACATTTTTGAATATCATATCAAAAATTGACCGCTCCAGCGGGATTCGAACCCGCGTCTTCGACATACCGTGTCGACGCTCTTAGCCAATTAAGCTATGGAACGATATACTCGCTAGAGCGAAACTTTTGATATGATGATTTTTACTTTCGGTTTAAGCGAACCGTGGCGCCGTCTATAGTGAGTTCTTTACAGAGACTCGTAACTATTCAAAGTTTCATATTACAATGAAAATCTTTGACAGGAGACGACACCATGCTATTTTTAATATGTACGATTTTTATTTTTGTGTTACCCACAATTAGGAATTCTAAACATTTTTGAATATCATATCAAAAATTGACCGCTCCAGCGGGATTCGAACCCGCGTCTTCGACATACCGTGTCGACGCTCTTAGCCAATTAAGCTATGGAACGATATACTCGCTAGAGCGAAACTTTTGATATGATGATTTTTACTTTCGGTTTAAGCGAACCGTGGCGCCGTCTATAGTGAGTTCTTTACAGAGACTCGTAACTATTCAAAGTTTCATATTACAATGAAAATCTTTGACAGGAGACGACACCATGCTATTTTTAATATGTACGATTTTTATTTTTGTGTTACCCACAATTAGGAATTCTAAACATTTTTGAATATCATATCAAAAATTGACCGCTCCAGCGGGATTCGAACCCGCGTCTTCGACATACCGTGTCGACGCTCTTAGCCAATTAAGCTATGGAACGATATACTCGCTAGAGCGAAACTTTTGATATGATGATTTTTACTTTCGGTTTAAGCGAACCGTGGCGCCGTCTATAGTGAGTTCTTTACAGAGACTCGTAACTATTCAAAGTTTCATATTACAATGAAAATCTTTGACAGGAGACGACACCATGCTATTTTTAATATGTACGATTTTTATTTTTGTGTTACCCACAATTAGGAATTCTAAACATTTTTGAATATCATATCAAAAATTGACCGCTCCAGCGGGATTCGAACCCGCGTCTTCGACATACCGTGTCGACGCTCTTAGCCAATTAAGCTATGGAACGATATACTCGCTAGAGCGAAACTTTTGATATGATGATTTTTACTTTCGGTTTAAGCGAACCGTGGCGCCGTCTATAGTGAGTTCTTTACAGAGACTCGTAACTATTCAAAGTTTCATATTACAATGAAAATCTTTGACAGGAGACGACACCATGCTATTTTTAATATGTACGATTTTTATTTTTGTGTTACCCACAATTAGGAATTCTAAACATTTTTGAATATCATATCAAAAATTGACCGCTCCAGCGGGATTCGAACCCGCGTCTTCGACATACCGTGTCGACGCTCTTAGCCAATTAAGCTATGGAACGATATACTCGCTAGAGCGAAACTTTTGATATGATGATTTTTACTTTCGGTTTAAGCGAACCGTGGCGCCGTCTATAGTGAGTTCTTTACAGAGACTCGTAACTATTCAAAGTTTCATATTACAATGAAAATCTTTGACAGGAGACGACACCATGCTATTTTTAATATGTACGATTTTTATTTTTGTGTTACCCACAATTAGGAATTCTAAACATTTTTGAATATCATATCAAAAATTGACCGCTCCAGCGGGATTCGAACCCGCGTCTTCGACATACCGTGTCGACGCTCTTAGCCAATTAAGCTATGGAACGATATACTCGCTAGAGCGAAACTTTTGATATGATGATTTTTACTTTCGGTTTAAGCGAACCGTGGCGCCGTCTATAGTGAGTTCTTTACAGAGACTCGTAACTATTCAAAGTTTCATATTACAATGAAAATCTTTGACAGGAGACGACACCATGCTATTTTTAATATGTACGATTTTTATTTTTGTGTTACCCACAATTAGGAATTCTAAACATTTTTGAATATCATATCAAAAATTGACCGCTCCAGCGGGATTCGAACCCGCGTCTTCGACATACCGTGTCGACGCTCTTAGCCAATTAAGCTATGGAACGATATACTCGCTAGAGCGAAACTTTTGATATGATGATTTTTACTTTCGGTTTAAGCGAACCGTGGCGCCGTCTATAGTGAGTTCTTTCTAGTTTCTCTAGCGAGTATATCGTTCCATAGCTTAATTGGCTAAGAGCGTCGACACGGTATGTCGAAGACGCGGGTTCGAATCCCGCTGGAGCGGTCAATTTTTGATATGATATTCAAAAATGTTTAGAATTCCTAATTGTGGGTAACACAAAAATAAAAATCGTACATATTAAAAATAGCATGGTGTCGTCTCCTGTCAAAGATTTTCATTGTAATATGAAACTTTGAATAGTTACGAGTCTCTGTAAAGAACTCACTATAGACGGCGCCACGGTTCGCTTAAACCGAAAGTAAAAATCATCATATCAAAAGTTTCGCTCTAGCGAGTATATCGTTCCATAGCTTAATTGGCTAAGAGCGTCGACACGGTATGTCGAAGACGCGGGTTCGAATCCCGCTGGAGCGGTCAATTTTTGATATGATATTCAAAAATGTTTAGAATTCCTAATTGTGGGTAACACAAAAATAAAAATCGTACATATTAAAAATAGCATGGTGTCGTCTCCTGTCAAAGATTTTCATTGTAATATGAAACTTTGAATAGTTACGAGTCTCTGTAAAGAACTCACTATAGACGGCGCCACGGTTCGCTTAAACCGAAAGTAAAAATCATCATATCAAAAGTTTCGCTCTAGCGAGTATATCGTTCCATAGCTTAATTGGCTAAGAGCGTCGACACGGTATGTCGAAGACGCGGGTTCGAATCCCGCTGGAGCGGTCAATTTTTGATATGATATTCAAAAATGTTTAGAATTCCTAATTGTGGGTAACACAAAAATAAAAATCGTACATATTAAAAATAGCATGGTGTCGTCTCCTGTCAAAGATTTTCATTGTAATATGAAACTTTGAATAGTTACGAGTCTCTGTAAAGAACTCACTATAGACGGCGCCACGGTTCGCTTAAACCGAAAGTAAAAATCATCATATCAAAAGTTTCGCTCTAGCGAGTATATCGTTCCATAGCTTAATTGGCTAAGAGCGTCGACACGGTATGTCGAAGACGCGGGTTCGAATCCCGCTGGAGCGGTCAATTTTTGATATGATATTCAAAAATGTTTAGAATTCCTAATTGTGGGTAACACAAAAATAAAAATCGTACATATTAAAAATAGCATGGTGTCGTCTCCTGTCAAAGATTTTCATTGTAATATGAAACTTTGAATAGTTACGAGTCTCTGTAAAGAACTCACTATAGACGGCGCCACGGTTCGCTTAAACCGAAAGTAAAAATCATCATATCAAAAGTTTCGCTCTAGCGAGTATATCGTTCCATAGCTTAATTGGCTAAGAGCGTCGACACGGTATGTCGAAGACGCGGGTTCGAATCCCGCTGGAGCGGTCAATTTTTGATATGATATTCAAAAATGTTTAGAATTCCTAATTGTGGGTAACACAAAAATAAAAATCGTACATATTAAAAATAGCATGGTGTCGTCTCCTGTCAAAGATTTTCATTGTAATATGAAACTTTGAATAGTTACGAGTCTCTGTAAAGAACTCACTATAGACGGCGCCACGGTTCGCTTAAACCGAAAGTAAAAATCATCATATCAAAAGTTTCGCTCTAGCGAGTATATCGTTCCATAGCTTAATTGGCTAAGAGCGTCGACACGGTATGTCGAAGACGCGGGTTCGAATCCCGCTGGAGCGGTCAATTTTTGATATGATATTCAAAAATGTTTAGAATTCCTAATTGTGGGTAACACAAAAATAAAAATCGTACATATTAAAAATAGCATGGTGTCGTCTCCTGTCAAAGATTTTCATTGTAATATGAAACTTTGAATAGTTACGAGTCTCTGTAAAGAACTCACTATAGACGGCGCCACGGTTCGCTTAAACCGAAAGTAAAAATCATCATATCAAAAGTTTCGCTCTAGCGAGTATATCGTTCCATAGCTTAATTGGCTAAGAGCGTCGACACGGTATGTCGAAGACGCGGGTTCGAATCCCGCTGGAGCGGTCAATTTTTGATATGATATTCAAAAATGTTAACAACTATTTTTTGAGTTATATCTAATAATGCGTTTTTACTTGACCATTAATAAATATAGCGCATAACTTTTTACTGGGTGTACCGATTTTGATGATTTTTAATTTAATCTGATATTTATCATGTGGACATTTAAATTTTATCGAGATCTAATTAGAACTTTTTGAGTAATCTTTGATAACGCGTATTAACTTGATTATTTTTTCGTCTCCCAACGTTGTATTTAGTGTTGCCCAAATTCAGTCTTGGTCTTGCAGTCTTGGTCTTGTTCTTGCGTTTTTGCAAGACCAAGACCAAGAACAAGACCGCGTATTTTTAGCAAGACCAAGACCAAGACTGACCGTGCAAGACTTGAGTAAGAACAAGACATAGCCTGCAAGACTCTTGCGTCTTGCAGCTAGGACTTAGCGCTATTTCACTGCGTAGTTAGGTGTAACAGTTCGGTGTATAGGTAGGTACGCTTAGGAATTCTATGAGACGCAAAAAACCGTATCAAAGAATATGAAAAACTGGACCTATGCGCATTACGACTAATACCATAAACATAGCGAATAAAAAAATATCTATTAAAATCAAACTGAGTGCATGCATAGTTATGTTTTAACCATCGGCACTTTGATAATGCGGCATCAAAGGTTTTGTACTTACTTCTCAAAGAAATTTGCCGCTTTTCGGAAGTACATGGTTATGATACACGCGCCGGCGGCTTCTTTTGAAATCTAAAACAATCGTTGCCGCCACGCCGAAATCATAACATTTGACACTATTTGATTGCCGCCATAGGGCGTAGGTATACTCATGCAAAATAATTTCGAATTTTAAGAGTACCTACAGGTGTTCCAAAGAATAAATAAGTTTCAGAGTGCTTAGAATAAAAATGAATACATTATACTGACCACGCAAGTAGTATTATGATTAGGATAAAATGGTAAGGATAGGTAGTAGATGTCATATTAATTCATTCTAGTAAGTATATATTATAATATTGATTACTTATATGGTTTTAAACTAATTACTTAGGTACTATTATTGTACATTTAGTCATTATATTTCTTAAGTTTTTACAAGAAAAAATAGCAAAAAGTGTTCAAATATCACCCGTTTAATAAATATTGTAGCCACTTTTAAATATACTTGAAACGTGTAAAAAAATTCTACAAAACTAATAAAATAATATAAAAAGCGTAGGTACTTACCTACTAATAAAATAAAAAGCCTGCGATAAGAGTTTTGTATTACTTACCAGCCCGAATATCTCTGAGAGAGATGATGAGAGTAAGTATTTACTAGCTGTGCCCGCGACTTCGTCCACGAGGAATAGTAACTTTGGAGGTATAGTGACGTTCAGGACTTATTTATTTATTTTAAAACTTCTGTCATCAAACATACAAACGAACTCTTCAGCTTTATAATATTAGTATAGATGTACGCCAAAACATTCACTTATATGTAAAGAATAGTGATTGGCACTAATTCTTTACATATATTTTATTCACGCGTCGCGTCTGTACAAGTAGGTAATATTTAGTGTGTGTTTGTACGCCGCACGCGGCATTGTTTGATTTGCGGCGGCATCCTTTTCATAGAGCCGGCACGTGGCGAGGCGGCGCGGTAGAAAGCAAGGAAACGTACTATAAATAAAGGAATTATTTTAATTCCAGTCATTTCCAATTGAGCTGTGCTTCGAGTCTAACTTAATAATTGTTTTTACTAATTCTCGTTGTTTTCTAAAAACGTATCACGTGTACAATTTAATATGAGTGACGAAGATTCAAATTATTCTAGTCCGAGTAACGAGAGTTTGAGTCACAGATCTAAAAGACCCAAAAGCAAATTTGAGGAGTTTTTCGAAATAATTCATGCATCCCAAACTGCCTTCTGTAAATTGTGCCAACATAAAAAGATTGAAATAAAAATGAAAAACAGAAACACTTCAGGCTTAAGGAAACATCTAATATCTTTCCACAAAAAGGAATCAGAAATATTTCTTCCTGTTAAACCAAAATTAAGTGGAGATATCACAAGCTTTTTAGTAACCGCTGGAAGAAGTGGACAGGTAAGAATATTTTTTTAACAGTTAAAAGAATTTTAACTCTGCGTAGCTATTCATGCGATACTTTCAAAAACGCCATTAACTTACGTAAGTATTTTTGAGTTAGTGGTGTTTTCATCTAGGGGTGCGCCATATTAAGTATGTAATTATCGTCTTAAATATTTTTTATAAACACCCATATTTTCATTTAATCGGCCAGTAACAACTAAGTACTTTATTTTGGTAAATTACAGTACAGTGCAACCTTAATATAACAAATATCAATTTAACGATTTTCTCGATTTAACAACAACAAACCTCCTCTTCTTATACGCTCAAACCTAGTATGTTTTAAATAATAACACAAGATTTATTGTTTTGTTTCAGTCGGAAAACAGCAGTGACAACATCACGACAGCTACAGTTGATTGGGTGGTGAAAAAATATCTTCCCTTCTCATTTTTCGATGACGAAGCTACACAAGTATATTTTCGATGTATTTGCCCTAATATGGTGTTTCCTAAAAGGTCTACACTTAGAAGGAAAGTCAAAGAGCGATTTGAAGAGCTCCAATTGAATCTCAAGGAACGACTTCAACAATTATCATCTAAAATTTCTTTTACCATTGATGGGTGGACGTCAATTGCTGGTAGGAGTTACTACGGGGTTACTATTCATTATATAGACAACGAATGGAAGTATCAATCTGTAGTTCTTGATTTTATACCATCACGCGGTCGACATACTGGGGAAGATATTGCAACGATTTTCCATGAATGTTTATTGGAATATGGCATAATTGATAAAATACAAGGTATCACAAGGTCGACAACGCAACTGCAAATACCAAATTTATGTATGAACTGGGCAAACAGCTGCCGCCACACTTTGATTCAGACAATCAACATTTCCAGTGCTTTGCTCACATTTTAAACCTTGGTGTACAAGATTTATTAAAGACCTTAGCATTACACTGTGAGTCTGACACTAACGCGCAAGATCAGCAGTACGAAGACTATGCAGACGAAACTGAGGATGAGGAAGATGAAGAATCTGCACCAAATATTGCTGACTCGCGTACATCTGTAACAAAGTTACGCAGTATTTCCAGTAAAATAAAAAGAAGTGAGATAGTGAAGAAGAAGTTTCAGTCTGCTTGTGAAGCAGCTGGCGTGCCATCAAATCTAAATGCCATTCTTGACTGTCCAACGAGATGGAATTCCACACATGATATGATTGGATTTGGTTTAAAAGTGAGAGCGGGCATTGACATATTGTGCAGTTCTGTCACCGAATTAAATGATTTTCAAATCACAGCTAATGAATGGCAGGTACTCGAAAAATTACATAAATTTCTAATAAACTTTAAACTTTTAAGTACAAAACTTGGTGGAGACAAATATGTTACATTACCGCTAGTCATTGTATCATTCAATCTCTTGCTAGATAAAATTGAATCCATGGTAAAACAGTTAGATGAGAAACCTAATCGATCTGAAGTGGATGAAAGGCTCATTCTAGCTTTCCAAGCAGCTCGAGACAAAATGCTTAAACATTACAAGAAGAGCAACTGGATTTATTGTACTTCTTTAATTTTAGACCCAAGGCATAAGGCTCAGACTTTTGACCTGACAATGTGGGGGAAGCAACTTAAAACAGAAAGTCTGCGCAAGTTCAATGAACTTTATGAAGATATAAAAGTCTACACTCACTGAACAAATCTCTGGAATTACCAGAAAAAGAAAATAAAGTATGTGATGAAGATGAAGACGTAATAGACTTTGATAAACTCTATGAATGTCCCTCGACGTCATCTGGATCTTGTCTTCAAGGCTTAGTGATAGACGAGTTGGAGGAGTACCTGAGAAAACCAAGAACTGCCAGCTCGGAAGACATTTTAGATTGGTGGAGGACGCAGGAGACAGAGTATCCGATTTTATCGAAAATGGCCCGTGATTTTCTCTCAATACCTGCAACTTCAGTACCTGCTGAGAGGTTATTTTCTAAAGCATCATTAGTAATTAGAAAACATAGAAATAGGTTAAGTGATGAGTCAGCCAGATGGTTACTTTGTATTAATTCTTGGTCAAAAAAATTGATATAAAGTATCATAACCTAATGATAAAGCTGTTGATTTGTGTTGTATTTTATTTTTTATTCAAATAAATGATAAATCGTAAAACTCCTTTATTAAATTTCTTATAAGTTGAGGGTTCAATCTCTTTCTAGACAGATAAGTATTGTTCTTTAAAATACAGTCAAGTTATTGTAATTAATTTGTTTTTTTACATGTTTTAGCAAATGTAAGCTTATAAATCATAAATGTTTATTAAGAAACAGTTACTTCCATGGAAAACGACATATAGGTCAGTTGATTTTTCGAATTTCTTATCAAATCTTCAGTTATTTATTAATCTGCTTGATCTTTACTATGGCTATGTTAATTCAAGCTCACAATGTTCCAATTCTAATACGTTTTTCTAAGATTTAAAGTAAACTTTAATAAATAGTAATAGACTAATAGGTAATTGCAAGACTTGCAAGACTCTTGCTGCAAGACCAAGACCAAGACCAAGACTGGGAGCGCAAGACCAAGACCAAGACCAAGACCAGGTGTATTGGCGCAAGACCAAGACCAAGACTGGCTAAGTCTCGTCTTGTTCTTGCATTTGGGCAACACTAGTTGTATTACTTGTCGATGTAATTGAAGTCGGTTTTTTTCGTTTGCGAGCATGTACAATTATTTTCTTTTTTATTGTATTCTTTTATGTTGTTAATACACTTCACTTTTGTCATTTGTAAACTGTGTATATGAATGGCCATAAATTTTAAGTTGTCTTTCTTTCTTTCTTTCTTTCCGTGTAAGAGTAGAGTCAGAGCTTAATCCACCACGATAATTTGTTGCAGATTGCCCGATATATTCCCTACTATGAGTGACAACTACTATCAGATGTCAGACCCAGACTACATATAAACCTAGACCAGGAAGAAATATTTGCATAAATACAAATTCCCATCACAAGCGGGAATCGAACCTGGAGTTGCCGGTGTTTAAACGAATACACGATACAGGCACCAAAACACCAGAGCAATGTTGCCAATAACATAAATTTAAAAATTATTTAAGATCTTATGGATTTCTACAGTATAACTTCCATAATTTTTCGACTTTACGGAAGTACGAAACACTTTTTCCTCGAGTCTAATTTGAAATTTGGCCGGCTTTTCGTTTAATTGAACGAAACTCATTCGTTATACAATACAGTAAGTAATTAAGAAGATGACAAAAAAACGGTTTGTATAATTTCGTTCCTTTTTGATAAAATTTCCAAGTAATTTTATATGAAATTGTATGAAAAATTAATAAAGTATGTTATTAAACGAATGGCTTTTCGTTGCGTGATATTTCTGACAGTTCAAACACCCAGGTAGATTAAGTGCTACACACTAAACGCGGCCTGCACGGTGCTAAAATTTAACAAGAATTTAGGGGTGCGAGGAACAGGGTGTTAAAGTTCCTCGTTCGCCATTGAAAATGAAGGATCCTCCGACATGACGGATGTTGTGTCTGGCGGGCTAACGATCCGAAGGTTGTTGTCGGGTTCTTGGATATATGTTAAATCTTCGGATAACTTTGATATCGCGATGCAGGATACGGATGTCAGTCTAGTTTATATGTCTCGAGATAGATGCCGCTGCTAGAATTTATTTCAGCATTAGCTGATTACATAATTATGTACATATGCTTGCGTCCGCCCGATTATTATCACAGACAACCGTAGTGATTATTACTCGTTGTAGGGAATATATTCTCTAATCTATAGTGGAGCCGCATGGATTGAGCTCTGACCCTTCTCCCATATGGAGTAAGAGTCCCAGCAGTAGGATATTACAATCTGAATCAATCAATCAATAATTATGTATATTATATACATGAGTCGTCATTAACACAGTTGTACAAAAATATTTTCCTGGCGCTTATTATTGTATAATAAATAATTACTCGAAGGTAATGATACTGATAGCCGAAATACAGGCTATGCCTAGCTCGGATATTGTTGCCACATTATCATTGTAATATAGTTCTAAGTTTGTGAAATAAAGATATATATGTTTATTTATATCATGTACAAAAATATTGTTAAACGTGTCAAAATTTACAAAGTTACTAATAACTACGCTTGTGAGTTTCTGTCTGACTTTTAGTTGTCCAAAGTGACGCAAACGCAGCCACCGCCTTCTTATATACACAAAAAGTGGGTAGATTAATACACAACAATTAACATTTATATCACTGTGTCAATTTTATAAGGTTTGTCATGATGTTTCATAAAGCTCTAAGATCTAAAATGTACACTTCCTAAACACTTAACTTGGTACGTACATCTTCGCTTTTGCGGTTACCACACCGCATTCCGTGTGAACTTCTCTATAATTTTTTGTGTCTGTCATACAATGATATGAAACTTTATTTTTTCCCGTAACTTCATACGGTTACATTGATTGATATACAGTTTTCTGAGTCCTTAGGTAATATTTTCCATTTCATAATTTAAAAGTCCGCCAGAATGTATTCGTGCAGGGAATTTTGTCTTTCCATTACACTTATAGTAATTCTCAAGTCATTGTGACGTGTCTAAGTTCACATGTTCGTCTATGTGTACATCATCCAATGTTTTGTTTCTGTACTTAATTCTATGAACTGCCCGATGGTAATGCTAAGTCAGCGGAACATTAAGTGCTAATCTAAGACGGAGGGTTGGGATGCATAAATAACTAAATTCTAATAGCGTATTTTATAATATAAATAATGAAAAAATAACTAACTAAATATACTTAAAACTTTCAGATATCTATGTATAGAGGTGCTATTGTTATATTACATAAGAATTTAGTCATTCATGCTAGTTTTAATTTTTGAAATTACAGTATCTGACTAAATTAATGTCTTACAAAATACTTTGACAAAAAATTCCCAAACTATACAAAAGTTTTATGTGTCTGGTTTTTTTTCTGTGATAAAGCCTTTAACGAGTATTAAAACTAATGTTCTAAGCATGTACTAAAAGGATTTGTCATTATTTTTAAAGTTACAATTTCTATTATTTTAAGTTTTTGTGTTTAGTTACGATTTTGATGTTATATAATTACTGTTTTTAATTGTCTGCGTGTAAAAGGTTCATTTGTTTTCATGATTTGATTATTATTTATTATCACTCTCCACTATCACAGTCGTATATTATAATAAAATATAACGTACTTGTAAATTTGCCCTAACAGACGTCTGAACAATGTTTTTTTGCTTGTTTAAACGTTATAAAAGAAGACTGCTGTAATGTCTATACATATAATTATTTAATATTATACCTAATGTGATATTATTTACTTCGAATAATGTGTTTAATAACTAACTGCTATGTTATTACGGCAGTAAAGAATATAGCCACCCCTTCTCTTCCCGTGAGTATTGTAAGAGGCGACTACACGGTTCCATTGCCACCTCGGAACTTAATACCATCCAACTGCTGGCTTTTGAATACACAGGCCGAATACAGGCAGCAGCCTTTTCGGTGCGCCAAAGCCAGTCTTGCGGTCACCAACCCGGTCGCCTAGCGTAGTGACTATCGGCAAAAACACGTGAGTTCGTGCCATTTTCGGCTGCAGTGGACTGCGATAGGCCGAGGTGAACGAACTTAATTATAATCTACACAAGTAAATACAATTGGAGTGTCTGTTTGTAATATTAAAATATACGGTGGATATATTCCCTACTATGAGTAACGACCGCTATCAGGTGTACATGATAACAACCAGGACCGACCGCTTAACGTGCTCTCCGAGGCACGGTGGGGAGACCCACAAGGACTGCACAAACACCCTGACGACGGCAAACATCTGCATGGCCAATACAAATGTTTATCATGTGCGGGGATTGAACCCGCAACCGCCAGTGCAACAGGTACAATCCATGGCTGTGACCGTTGCGCCAACTAGGCGCCACTTGTTCTGTGAGTTAAGCTTGTATCTGGTTGGAAGGCTGTTTGTTACATTAAATAAATTTTATTTTCTGGCCATTTACGATTAGATAGATTGTACACTTGCTTACCACCATGGCGGAATAAAAATACATAAAATGAATACATACGCAAGTAAAATAAAATAATGAGCAGCAGCGGTCACGCCACTGGCTGTTGCGCTGGCGGTCGCGGGTTCGATCCTCGCTCAAGACAGACATTTGTTTGGCCATATAGATGTTTTTCGTGGTCTAGGCGTTTGTGCTTGTGTATTGTGTGTCTTTTGGACCCCCGATACAGAAGAAAATCCTACTGGGGGGCGTTGAGTGTGAAGCATTTATTTATTTTATTTAAATTATTAATTCACTTGAGTTCTGTATCACGTTCCCGAGTGCTCAAATGTAGAATGAACAAAGATATATTTAATGGCGTGATTCCGAGTAATCAATCCCAGAGAGGGCGTGCCAGAGATTTTATGAAATACTAGGCTTCGATGCTATTATACCTAAGTTGATAGTAACAGCTACCATTTACTATTATGAGCAATGGCGTGTCATGTCATTGATATTAGTAACATTTTTACATTTGTAATACATACACCGCCCTCTACTAATGCTGCTTTGTTAAAGCTTGTACTGCCGAAATAAATATTTTTAAGATATATTTTTATAATATGTTTAACAATAAATATGATAACTACTTGACTGTTGGATCAAGGGTCGGATTCAAAAGGCAGTGTTACTTGAAACGACCCGCATTATGAGGAGGTTCCTCAGCCTGGAACCTTAACTACCGGCGCCCTGGGACTCAACCTGCTACCGGAGGACTACTGTTTTTACATTTTTAAATATTTTTATTTACCTTTTTATAAATATATTAAAAAATGTAGTCATAAGGTAATATGTTGAATATAATTGTGTTTGCTCGCAAACGAAAATAAACCGACTTCAATTACATCGACCAGTAATACAACGTAGATCGACGAAAAAATAGTCAAGTAACTACGCGTTATCAAAGATTACTCAAAAAGTAGTTATCAGATCTCGATAACATTTATATGTGACCACATGATAAACATCAGCTTTCGATTAAATTAAAAATTATCAAAATTGGTACACCCAGTAAAAAGTTAGAGTTTCCCTCGATTTCTCTAAGATTCCATCATCAGATCCTTGTTTTCTTACTATTTTATTAAACTAGAAATATCTCCTTTCCGAGAAAAAAAGAATTATCAAAATCGGTACATCCAGTAGAAAGTTATGCGGTATAATACAACGTAGGTCGACGAAAAACGCATTATTAAATATAACTCGAAAAGTAATGGTTAGATCTCAAACAAATTTAAATGGAACCAAATGACACACACCACCTTTCGATTAAAAGAAAATTTGTCGAAATCGCTCCACCCAGTCAAAAGTTCTGAAGTAACATACATTAAAAAAATTCAGTCGAATTGATAACCTCATCCTTTTTTGGAAGTCGGTTAAAAAGAAATATAATAATAATAAAGTCGGGCCCAGGGCGAGGAGTTCACTTATAACTTTGGAACGGAAAACAGCGTCACTGTAATCAACGCTAACGGGCTTATCAATTATCTCAACAAATTTGTAAATTTTCGTCTACTTTTTAACCTTAAATGATACTGAACAGAAACCACTTTGCGGAATTCAAACGTAATTTGAATAATTGGCACTTGAACGAAATGCGATATCGATTTAAACATTTTGAATATCATATCAAAAATTGACCGCTCCAGCGGGGTTCGAACCCGCGTCTCCGACGTACCGTGTCGGCGCTCTAGCCAATTAAGCTATGGAACGATACACCCGATATCGATTTACTAAAAAAAGATATTCTGTACGTTTAAAAAGTAACATTTAGAAGTTGATGAAGATCACGTAGATGAAATCTCAAGGGGAAAGTTTTTAAATAGAACTAATTATAACAAGTTTTTTCAACTTTAAATAACTACCACAAATAAAGCTTTATAAATTAATATTTATCATCATTATCATCATTACAGCCTATACAGTCCACTGCTGGACATAGGCCTCCACAAGTTTACGTCAAAAATAACGTGAACTTATGTGTTTTGCCCATAGTCACCACGCTGGGCAGACAGGTTGGTGACCGCAGGGCTGGCTTTGTCGCACCGAAGACGCTGCTGCCCGTCTTCGGTCTGTGTATTTTAAAGCCAGCAGTTGGATGGTTATCCCGCCATCGGTCGGCTTTTTAAGTTCCAAGGTGGTAGCGGAACTGTGTTATCCCTTAGTCGCCTCTTACGACACCCACGGGAAGAGAGGGGGTGGCTATATTCTTTAGTACCGTAGCCACACAGTACTACAGTAGTACAGTACATTAATATTTATGTAAATAATAAAAAATCACTAAAATTTAACGCGAGTAACTTTTAAACGCGTTTCAGCCTGTAATATCCGACTGCTGGGCGTGGGCCTCTCTCAGGAAAGCTCCTGCTCAAATTTCGGAGCAGCCCGACTGGGGAAGTACCTCGACCTTATCACAGCTAAATAATACTGCTTTCAAGCAGTGTTGTGTTCCTGTTGGTGATTAAGGTGACCAGAGCTGGTCCTGGGAGGAATTGGGGATGGGGACGGCTACGCGTTTACGATGATTTGGTGTTGCAGACGTCTATAAGCTACGGTAATCGCTTACCATCAGATGAGCCGCACGCTTGTATGCCGATCAAGTAAAAATTGTATAAAAAGAGTAAAGGCAAAAAAAAATAACTCAATTTCTATTCATAATTTATGAAAGCTTTAGATTACTTTGTTAGGTCCAACGGCTCCCTACCTCACAATTAACCCCGACGTTTTCTAAAATTACCTGGCCCTCGTGAAATTATCTCTATTAGTAAAGGAGCTTTGAGTATTTTTAACCGACTTCAAAAAAGGAGGAGTTCTCAATTCAAGATTTTTTGTGTGTTACCTCAGATTTTTTGACTGCGTGGATCGACTTCGATAACTCTTTGATTATTATGCTGCTTTTTATATTGTCTCATTTCAATTTAATCGTGATCTGACAAGTACACTTCGCGTTACATCTAACAATGCGTGTTTACTTGACTATAGACTATATGCTTTAGAAACTATTGTATCGATATGATTTACAAAAGACATTTTGGAATCTAGTATCACCCCTAGATCTCGAACAGAATCGACTTTTACGATGGGGACATTGTTTATAGCATAAGTATATAATATAGGATTCTTTTTCCGAGTGAAAGTAATTTGATGACATTTAGCTGCGTTTACAGTGATACGATTTGTTAAATAATATAAGTATAGATTATTTAGATCACATTGTATTTTGTGGCAATCAGTGATGTTATTAATTTTTAAATAAATCTTCTTGTCGTCAGCAAACATTATAAATTTAGAGTACGTAGTTTTAGAATGTAGTTTTAGGACGTAGTACGTAGTTTTAGGACTGTCTCAAAATATTTTCCTAATTGTATAAGTAATACTCTTTAGTTATACGAGTTGTTTGGTATAATATATTCTAAAAAGATAATTAAAAAATATCGCAAGCTCCTATCCCTTTCTAAAATAACCTCTATTATAAAACCATCTCAAATTTAACTTTAATATTACCAACTTTACATTTTCTATTGAAAAAATAAACTTTAAAACAACGTGTTAGGGTTCACTTTAGCTTGTTAGTAATTTGGTGGTAAGTACGTCTTACAACTGAACTTGCACTCAATAAATGCATAATGCAATTTGCAAATAGCGCTAATATTCGCTTGGAAGATAGTAAAAGATCGTTAAAATGGAATTCCCTTGGATATTTTCAGTTAATTTACTTTAACTTGATTAAGTCTGGAATTGAAATTTGGAAACTTAATTAATGCTCATGCATTTGTTTCTGAATAAACAGTGCAAAGGTTTTGGAACTTCTTTATTAAAATTATATTACTTATAATTTAATAATCATTATGACTAGCCAGTTACCGCAGTTTGCAGTTACCCTGCCTTATGTTCCAGGGGTTATTTCGATTCCTGCCTCAAGTTTGGATGTAATATAGTGTATAATAATTTAAATAAAGTTTGTGTCAGCTCCGACGCACGACTGGAGTTTACTTCTTCAGATCGACTGTCTAAATAGGTACAAAAAAGGCTTACTAGTCTAAAAATATATATTGGTCGAAGAGGTGTGTGTGCAATCCTGAATTGGTAGGTCTTCCTCCATACTCGAAACGTCGTGAAGTCAGATGATATGTCAGCACAACCTTTCTGTATGCCACGCAAACGAGAAGTGTGTCGCATTGCTCGTCCTTGCTATTTAAGGGCGGCGCGTTGATCACCCCACTACTCTAACAGCTGATAATTGAAAACTGACATTATCTGAATACACCCAAGTCAAACACTTGACGTTCCTTATTCATACTCAGCGACATATTAATAACAAATCAAATGGTATATAAACGAATCAAATAACGCCATCTATCGGAACTTAATAGGGTTCCGATAGATGGCGCTTGTGCGTGCAGGGGGGTTTTAAAAATTCAGGAATCCAAGGAAATTTAAAATAAAAGACTGAGATCTTACTATGAGCAGTGCTAGCAGTATATTCATAAAAAAATTTTTTATTCACCGTCACTTACGATCGGCTGACGCCTTACGAAATAAAAAAGCAATCGCGTCTTGAAGCGAAGATGAGCCTGATGCTTCAACATGCCCCCGGCCGTTGAAAGCTTGCCTTTCAACAGGATTTCTCCAATAAGGGACAAATTCTCGAGACTGCTCTTCGTATTATGCCAGTAGCAGTCTTGATGTCGACAACTCTGACAATGTTGTCCGTCCCAGGATGAAGGGCTACAACACGACCTATTCTCCACTTTAACGGTGGTAAGTTGTCTTCCTTGACAACGACTAGGGTGTTGAGCTTGATGACGCCCTTTGATTTTTGCCATTTTACTCGTTGTTGCAATTCAGAGATGTACTCCTTGTTCCATCGGCTCCAGAAATGCTGTCTTAATTGTTCAATACGCTGATAGCGATTTAAGTGAGGAGTTGAAACATCGCGAATGTCCTGCACCGGGTGTGAAGTAATAGGCCGTCCGATTAAAAAATGACCAGGAGTCAGCGAAAGCATATCCTCTGGGTCTGTAGACAAAGGGGTAAGGGGCCGCAAATTCAAAATACCCTCAATTTGAACAAGTAAGGAATTAAGCTCCTCGTACGTTAGGTTACAATTTCCCAACACTCTGACTAAATGGTGTTTAGTAGACTTAACACCTGCCTCCCAAAGACCACCGAAATATGGAGCGTATGCAGGTATAAAATGGAATTTGATTCCGTCACGTGCAACATCTTCTGCTAGAGAGTTACAGCTACGTTTTAAAAAATTAGAAAGCTCGTTATGAGCGCCTACAAATGACGTACCATTATCAGAGTAGATATTTATTGGCTTTCCTCTTCTTGACATCAACCTGCGCAAAGCTTGTAAATAATTATTACTTGTTAAATCGCTTACTAATTCCAAATGAATAGCCTTAGTAGTAAAGCATATAAATATGACTATATACCTTCACCAACCTACATCCACGACCCTGACGACTAGCCGAAGAAATAGGCCCCGCATAATCGACCCCAACGTTTTGAAAGGCGAAGTCAGCTGGCGAAAGTCTCCTGACAAGCAATTTCCCATTTGTGAAACAATCACTTGTGGTTTGAAACGCCGACATCGAACACACTGACGATAGCAGGCTTTGATCAGACTACGCCCTCCCAGTGGCCAATAAATTTTTCTAATTGTATTTAATAATTGAGGCCCAGCGTGCACAAGCTTAATATGTTCATGTTTAAATAAAAGTTTAAGAAAATGATGAGTGGACTGTAATAGTATAGGATGTTTCTTTTCCAACGAGAATTCAGTTATGTAGTCTCCCTCCTACACGCATTATTTTATTATTATCAAGAAAAATATTAAATTTTAATAATTGATTTTTCGGAGATAAGCACTTGTCATTTAATAATAAGTTGTACTCGGGAAAGGATTCCCTCTGTGATTGAATGATAATAGTATATAAAGAATGTTCTAATTCTTCGGCAGAAAAAAAGGGCGGAAGTACCGTACGTGTCTTACATATTTGAATAAAACGTAATACGTATCAAACGCAATTCTGTAGTCTTGAAAATTTTGAAAACCTTTCGAAATTTATTAATTTATTGTCCAAATTGTAACTAGAATCATTCGCGATTAATGATATATTTGATCTAATCTCCGGCAAGGTTTCTAAATCCTTAAACGTGGTACTACTATTTTCACGTAAAGCTCCATGATGAGGTATAAAAAAGGATAAATTATTTAAACTAATACGACTCTCGGACATATGACCAAAAGAAGCGTACTCTGACATAAAGTCTTTTTACATTTTGTCGAGTGAAGGCTGCTTTAACTTTCTGCGGTCTAATGACAGAAAACAGCGTTTGTCTCGATGATATGAATCACCTAGACAAGAAGTTGATTCTTTAAAGTGAATTTTGACACAAAAGCGCCCGCATGGCAATCGCGTAGTATTTTTGATAAAGTGCTCTTCGCAGGTCTTCTCCTCAATTGAAAGAGTGGATGATTCATGACATACTTCTTCAAGTTGCCTAAACGCGTAAGTTGGTTTTGAATATCATCCAACTCAATAGAACTTAAAGAATTTTTATTTTTAGAGTTTGTAAAATTACAATACAGTGTTGGGAATTGAGATGACAACATGTTATTATAGCCGCCGTTAACTGGGCCACAAACCATCCAACCAAGTCTAGTTTGATATAATGTTGGTTCCCCATCACCTGATATGATTTTATCTGAGCCCAACAAACTCCAAAACACATCAGCTCCAATTATAATATCTATTTCAGCTGGTGTATTGAAATATGGATCCGCCAACTGTATATTGGACGGTATATTATCTATAGTTATATGCCTAGCGGGAATGCTGTCCGTTATAGTAGGCAAAACATGACATAATAAATCATTAGTATATGTTTCACATAAGGATTCTATACGAACTCGACACATTTTATTAATCAGTGAATTTTTATTATTAATACCTTGAACATATTTGTGTATTTTCAAATACGGTAGATTTAACTTTTTGAATAAATTCTCGGTTATTAAACAAGATGAGCTACCGGAATCAAGAAGGGCGCGTGCGATGTATTCCTTATTATACGCATCATAACATTTAATTAACGCAGTCGACAAAAGGACGTCACCCGAGGTGCGTGTATGCGTGTGCGTCGCGATATTAGCCGAGAGTGCGACGTGATTGCTATCGCTGCTGTCAACTGAGACGGAGTACAACGCAACCTTGGCCTTGTCGGCCGGGCAATCAGCTGTTTTACTTGAAACAGGATTTTTACTATAATCGGAGTTGTGAATAAGCGTGTGATGTTTGCGCTTACAAACCTTACATCCTGATTTTTTGCAAGAATTAGGATAGTGACCAGACCTAAAGCAATTGTAACATATTTTGTAGTTTTTTAATAACGATATTCTATCGCTGACGCTAAGTTCTAAAAACTGAGGACACGAATTTAAGTAATGATCGCCGCTGCATTTTGGACAACCGGGTGAAGATGACGAATTGAACTTCTCTGTTGACATCATAGCCCTTATTTTAATTTTTGGCTTTACGTTAGTAACAGAAGGACGTGATGATTCTACGCTTTCAAGAAGATCAGCACGGTTGCGCAAGAAACCCAAAAATTGTTCAAATGAAATTAATTTATTTTTATCTAAGGACCCTTTATACTGTTCTAACTCTTTAAATGTTTAAAAATCTAATTTTTTGCTTATTATGTATATTAAAAGTGTATCCCAACTATTAACAGGCTCACCTAGTGATCTTAGTGCCCGAATATTTTTATTTACATTGTCAATAGTGCGTTTTAATGCTACGGAAGATTCTTTAGTGATCAGTTCGATATCAAATAATGCTGTAACGTGATTATTTATTAATAATCGTTTATTATCAAAGCGCTCGCAAAGAAGTTCCCACGCCAGTGTGTAATTATGGGCGGAGAACTCAATGGACTTAATTACAATAGCAGCTGACCCTTCCAAAGATGACCGAAGATAGTGAAATTTATTAATTTCGTCCATGTCGTCATTATCATGAATGAGGCTGGTAAAGGTATCGCGAAACTCAAGCCAGTTTACATAAGATCCAGAGAATTTCGGTAATGATATTGTGGGTAATTTGACTAACTGATGCCTACATTTTGATTGATTGGATTTTAAATCGACTGTTTCTAATTTTGAAAAGTTATTTATCATTATTTTAGCTTGAGCTATTAAACTATAATAGTGCGATTCTGTAGTAGACCTCTCAATAAATTCGGCTTCAATATTGTCACACAAGCATTCCAATTGCTGTTGAATGTTATTAAATTCGTCATATGTATTTTCTAATTTTTCAACACGCAACTGTAACTCCATTATCTGACAAGGGGTTAATTCCGAATCCTTTAGTAGACCTAAATAGGTTCCAAATAAAGTAAATCTACCCTTATAACTACCTCGCTTCTTTTTAAGTTCTTTTATATCGTTCATTTTGAAAGGCAGGTGAAGTCAACCTGAAATTTTATAACAATACAAATCACTATACAATGTAACAAATATTTAAAATTATTTTAATTTATGAAGATGGACACTAAATGAATATAATATAATCAGCCTGAGACTTTTAATAATAAATCAATATACAATGTGACAAAATATTTTTAAATTATTAAAAATTATGAAAATGAACACTGATTAATATAATACAACGTTAAAATTTTAAAATTTAAGCACTGCAAGTAGATGTTATATAATTTTATTGTTATATGTAGGTAGGTAAATATTACAGTAACTAATTTGGTTGTTTACAAAAAGCTTGTTAAAAGCTTAAATTAAGCCTTAAAATGAAAAGTATATTGTATAAAAATTAAATAATTAACTAATGTAATACTAAGATTACTGTACTGTCTTAATTAAGTACTGTTAACTATGATATACAATATTTATCTAAATAGCTTAATTATAATTGTAAATAATGTATACTTAAACCTACTTATTAATTGTAAATAGCTAATAATGAAAATATACAATAAAAATTAAAAAATTAGTTACTGACCTTATATCGCCTTTTATTTCTTATAACTAAAATAGGTATTACCTTAAAATAAAGTGTTGGGTGATGTAAATTAAATAAATTGTATGCACCGTATTATTATTAATTTTAAACACTAATGTCCAGGCCACTTATTCCCTTCACAGAGGTATGCAATTTCTTTGTTCTCACGTTGCTTAATTGATTAAGGTAATTCCAGGTTTTCAAAAGTGAATTTCCAATTTTTCCATAATAAAATCCAGGCCTTAATAATCCGGCTCGAAGGACCACTATGTGCGTGCAGGGGGTTTTAAAAATTCAGGAATCCAAGGAAATTTAAAATAAAAGACTGAGATCTTACTATGAGCAGTGCTAGCAGTATATTCATAAAAAAAATTTTTATTCACCGTCACTTTCGATCGGCTTGCGCCTTACGAAATAAAAAGGCAATCGCGTCTTGAAGCGCAGTTGAGCCTGATGTTTCAACAGCGCTCAAAAACGTAACGAGATCATTCGTTCAGTAGATTTTACTATTGTTTTATACCGGGGGTCTTATATGAAAATTAATTTTTAAGAAGTAAATTCCAAAAAAATATCACGTACTCGTATTAGTAGATAGTAAGTCTAAAATATACACATTAAATTATCTTTTTTTTTATATCACTAGGTCGGCAAACAACGGCTCACATGATGGTAAGCGATTACCGTAGCTTATAGACGCCAGCAACACCAGAAGCATCGCAAGCGCGTTTCCGACCCAATCCCCAATCCCCCAGGAGCTCTGGTCACCTTACTCACCAACAGGAACACAATACTGCTTGAAATCAGTATTATTTAGCTGTGATCTTCTGTGATGTGCTGTGTCTTCTATCTATTTAAGGAATAGTCGATCGTCTGTGTAGTGTTTTAAATATATTTCCTTTAATTATTATTTTGACGACACTTGACGCCGCGATACTGTTACGCTGGTGTCACGTGAGTTCTTTTCAGGGGTTCGATCAGATCTTTTTTGTGGTTTATATGAAATATTAGAATGTATATTATATAATTTAAATATAGAATATGCCTTTCGACTCTTACATCCTCCTCAAAACGCTACTTGATGGTATTTTGTTTCCGTGTGTATATACAATAGTTGTCACACAAAAAAAAAATTAAGGTATTTTAACCAATTTATAAAAATGTAACATATTTAAAATAAATAAGTTGAAAAAATAAAATAAAACACGAACTTTTGTATATCTGTAGTTTTAAAAAAAAAACGTCTACTTTTCACATACGCACACAGTCGTCTGTTTCTATTGTAAGCAACTTAATGCTTATGTTATAGGTACATACAATACATATATTACACCCACACTACAGCAGGAATTGAACCTGCAACCCGTGGAACCGAAAGCACTACAAACTACGCCAGCGGGCTAGTCAATAGAAATCTATAACGTTCATTATTTCAATTTACTTTACTTTTTCATTTTGTCTCAATCACGGCTAAAGTGTTAAAATAGTCAGCCTTATTACACCAAAGTTACACTAAAACTATGAAAAAAAAGTCACTCAGAGAGAATATTATATTTAATAATTTATAGTTTTTCATAAGAAATAACTACAAAACTCATGTAATGTCACGGGGTCAGGTCACATGAGTGAATTTTTTATGAAGAGAGTGATTAACTTATAAGATGAAAAATATTTGTTATTCCGTCCGAGTGACGTTAAAAAATTATACAGGAACTTTTGTTGTATTACTAAAAATTGTTGCAGATTTTATAGTTAATTTTTTAAAGAGATCGACTAAAAGGTTTAATTTAGTATTAAAAAGATATTCAACTAATCTGAATTCAACACATTATTTAACTGCTGTTTAGTCTATTTTTATACTGTTCTAGATTTTACCTCTAACACATTTTCTATATAAATAGTTTATTTTTTTTAATCTTTATTTATTTCTTGATTTTTATCTGATAAATAAAAATAACCAAAAGATTTAATGTTATGGTACATTTCCTTTTTTCCAGCAACAATCAAAAACTTATATATTATATTTATATTCAGACTAGCTGACCCGGCAAACGTTGTCTTGCCGCTAAACGCTATTAAGAAATAGGGGTTGGTGGTAGAAGGGTGAAAATTTAGGGTTGTATGTATTTTTTAATGTTGTATCATAAAAAAATAGAAATTAAAAATTATGTCTAAAAAATAAAAAATAAAATTTAGGAGTGGACTACCCCTAACATTTAGAGGGATGAAAAATAGATGTTGGCCGATTCTCATAGATACTGGACAAGCAAAAAAATTTCATCAAAATCGGTCAAGCCGTTTCGGAGGAGTATGGCAACGAAAACGACACGAGAATTTTATATATTAGATTATCTTAATCGCAATCTATTATATAACAATAATATGAACTAAAACAGGCCCGAAGTATTAACACGTAACATTTAGCATTAAAAGAAATCTTAACAAGTAAGTCATAAGTCATGACAAGTCGTAAAAGACACTGTATAGGTAAGCTCACCCTTTTTATATTCCAAGTTAATTACGTATCCTGAAACGAGCGACTTAAGTAATTAAACTAATAATATATGAGAAAAAGTGCCAAATTACAAAAATAATTTAAAGAAATATATCTCTTAAAGGTTGAAACGTAAGAGCTAAAATTGCTTTCGAATAAAGTCATACGTGTAATCGAATTCATTCCGAAGCATAAGTGAAGAAAATATTTCATTCATAATCTGAAATACGTTTGTCCCTTTCGGTCCTATTGATAAATTATATTTCGACATTGAGAGAGAGAGGGATAGAAGCAGGATGACAGGGCGGGAAAGCGGTTCTTGAAATATGGTGATGTCAAAGATTATGAAATAAAAAGATGTGTGTCATCTAATATACATAGCATGAAAATGAAAATATCTTTCATTTCTGTAATGTCTTAGTTGAATGTAGATACTTTAGTGAAAATAATTACTTACAATTAGTTTTTGGTTTTCGTTTTACATAAATTACTAGTTTTGTTACTTGGCTGAGATAAGCATTAAAAAATCCGAAATCAATTTTGATTTCATTATTTTTTATTTTTTTACAAAAATTTTGCACTACTTTCACATATTAGTCATTAAAATATGAGTTCTGACATTTTTATGATAATGATAGTTCACATCTGTCAGACGGCACGAACGAAAACAACCGTTTTAATTATTTAATCTTTGACACATATATTTATCACTTTCACACTGCTGTGTCGGTATATATCTGTCTCTATCATTACTCACTCGTACATCGTGTTCCTAAGTCTAACGCGTCATTTCACCCCAACCCTATGGTAGTGGGGGGACTGTTAACAGGTAAAGGTACTGAATTCAGTGTAGCTTCAAACGTTGAGGCGTTTAGACGTGCGTGCGGTAGCGTCGATACATTGTTGATTTGAATGTTTTTTAGAAAAAATTCCGATTAACTCCATCGTAAACAAGTAACAAGCGTATCGGTAAGTAATTTTTTTTTATTACTCATAAGGATTTTTTTCCTTCCTACGACAGAACCTTTGTTAATATTTTAACAAAGGATTTTCATCTGTTGCGCGCTTTGTAATCAACAAGTTGGAAGTTTTCAACCCTTTTTTGTATGAAATTTATATAAAATGAATCCTTTATAGTGCTGTAACATGCAATATCGATATTTAATAATGTATAATTACTTTGTTACGCTTCAAATAACAATGATTTGATATTCACGCGAGCACCTACAAATATATATCATATTTACATACATAATATATATTACAATTGCAATAAATACAAATAAAAAATACATATTATATTTTGAGATAAGGAAGGTTCTTTGTACTATAAAGCCTTAACAAATATGAATATACGGAAGCTTGGGCCGAAACCTTATTTAATCTCCCGATGACAGATTTAGTGGAAGCTCGTGGAAACTCGAAAAGTAATAATGGCGTTGCTGATATATTTATGAAATTTTTTTGTTTTGTTTTTAATAATAACTAAGTATATCTTTACTTTACTATTTACTTTAAAAATATTGCTATCAACGATTTGTTAAAAAAAAGCTACATAACACTAATTATCTTTAATTTATTCTCTTAAAAAAAACTATTTCTTCTTTTTATCGGCTTCTTTGAAAAAGTATTATGTTGAAATATAAAAAATTAAATGAAAAAATTCAAAATTAATACACTGAAAACGTTCACATACACACACACACACACACACACACACACACACACACACACGTTACATATAAAAATTATTATGAAATAAAATAATAATTATACATATTATTTTTTGACACGAACCTGGGGTGGCGCATGTCCAACAGTGGACTGCGATAAGCTGAAGTAAGAAATTACGACGATCGATTTGAAAACGTCAGTCTATCAAATGTACGAATACGTTTTCGCGGATTACGCTTAATTACATTTCATACAATTAGATTTCATATTATTACTAACACGAAATATATTTATACCATTAAATATTTTGAATACTAATTGAAAGGTACCTTTATACCTTTGACAAAGCAATAAAAAGGGTTTATTACCTTATTTAACAAAATTGTGTATCATCGTAACAAGACAGCTCGTAATGGAGACGGGAGGGTAGAAACATAAAAAGGCCCTTAGAATTATGACTTTGTTAACATTTTCCGACCGTTTTTGGTGTAGAAGTGCGAGAATTAGTCTGTACTTACGGGAAGCATCTTAATGCTTATGTTATGGTTAACAGCCGACTTTTTTTTATAAATATACATAGATATAATACATATATAAATGAATACACTAATACAATGCTTGAAGACAAAAGTCTTCGAGCAATACGTCCTGCCTGTGTTAACGGCAGCCGAGACATAGACACTGACGAATGGACTGGTCCACAAATTTAAAGTCGCTCAACGTGCAATGGAACGGGCTATGCTTGGGGTTTCTCCCAAAGATAGGATTAGAAATGAAACTATCCGCGAGAGAACGAAAGTAACCAACATAGCCCACAGAATTAGCAAGTTGAAGTGGCAGTGGGCTGGTCATCTGCGTCGCAGGACCGATGACCGTTGGAGTAGATAGGTCCTGGAGTGGAGACCGCGTCTTGGCAAACGCATTGTGGGACGTCCTCCGGCCCGTTGGACCGACGATTTACGTAAGGTTGCCGGTGTAGGCTGGATGAGGATTGCGGAAAACCGGGATGTCTGGCGCGAACTTGGGGAGGCCTATGTCCAGCAGTGGACTGCCATAGGCTGAAGTGATGAAATGAATACAAGTACCACTCCCAGAGTGGGGTGGGAATCAAACTCTTGGAGCAAAAAGTAGGCACTACAAACTGCGCCAACGTGCAACGACGCGCTAGTCAATTATTTGCGTTTGTACAAATATATGTCCATGTTGGTCTCTCCATTTTGCTTTGGAAAGCACACAAAGCCGTCAATCTCGTTTGTTCGCGGTAGGGAAATATTTCGTCTACTCGCTTTGTCAGCGTTACTACTCCCATCATTAGTCATAATTTATTAAGTGGTAGGTATCTCATTGTTGAAATCATATTTCGACTTCGTGTTTTCTTTATATGGGTCGTAGTGTATATTAAGTATATTACGTTCTTTAAAATAATCGTTATTTTTAACGAAAATGTCATTCAATGTTCGCGCTATCGGTCGGTGGTTTGATCTCTACACATGACAAATTTTTGTGAAGGCCCGATGCAATAGATAAATTTAATTAGAAGCCGTTAAGTGTGAAACGTTTATATATTTATTTTCGTGTTTGTTTCATACAAAAAATTGGTCAAAAAACAAAAAAAAAGTATTAGAACAAAAGTTAGAGCTAATGTCTAATATAATATACCTATTGTGTGACAGTTATTCTTTTTGCCCAACAATAAATTAATTTAAAATTTTTTATTTAACTGTTCGAATTGGACTAGAAGGTACAATTTGAGATTAAGTCTTTCAAACGATGTTGGTTACAAACGTAAATTATTACTTTTTTAGAGACCTTCGGGGCGAAGTCGTATTTCATTATTTACTTTCAATTGCTAGGTCGTTATAAAAAATTCAACCTAATATAAATAATTTTTATGCCAAAGAAACGAACTGATAAAACTGGCAAGTTTACCAATATAAAGACAAGTTTTCTTTACAGAAAATACCATACCTTTCCTTCCATTATTTGTACAAACTTTGGTATGGTTCAGTTGTGCCTGGGACTTCCGCTCGTATTGTAGAAATATTTATTTCCGGTCTGAGTATGTTCTCGTGGGTCTCACCATGTTTCGAAAATCATGTTGAGTTACCTTTCCCGTTAATTATCATATACACCTGATAGCGATCGTTTCTCATAGGGAATGTATCTGATAGTAGAGTGTATACTCTAACCACCCAGTGCAGCTGCGTTGTGGATTAAGTTTCGACCCTTACCAACACGGAGAAATAAGCCTTTGCACAAAAGAGGGACGTAATGGTTGAATCAGTCAAATCCGCTACTAGTGGATAAAGTCTCCAAGGGTTTTAATCTTTATCAGTTTTGTATGTTATCAACTGTTGCCATAGGCGTGCTCATTGAGACAAATTCGTTAAATATTGCGTAAGACGGTATGAGAACATCGCAGCCAAATTATACTACACCCACATAGTATAGTAGTAACTCCCAGGGATGTTAGACCTATCTAGGGACCTACCTAAATCCTACCTACGGATGTAAAGTCGATTAAACTCTAGCTAGCACTGTGCTTATAAGGCACGGTATCCGCCTAGCATCAGGCGAAACGTAAGCCTATTTGCCAATTTAATGGTGAAAAACTTCGTAAAGATAAGATTCTCGACAAAGAACGGATGGATAAATTATGAACATAAAGTAACAATCAGATATTTATTGTGAAATAAGACCACCTGATTTACATAGAGCGCATTAGAGGGTGGTGAATTGACTGTGTAAGAGAAAGGAATATAGGGAGAGCAAAAGAGTGAGAGAGAGAGAAAATGTGTGAGATGGCAAATACAACACAGAAACAAAGACAATTTTTTATTGAAACAAAATCCGCTCCGATCGACTCTATCGATATTACCCTGGAATATATGTATATGTGTACTGTGTGGCTACGGTACTAAAGAATATAGCCACCCCCTCTATCCCTAAGGGATAACACAGTTCCGCTACCACCTTGGAGCTTAAAAAGCCGACCGGTGGCGGGATAACCACCCAACTGCTGGCTTTGAAATACACAGGCCGAAGACGGGCAGCAGCGTCTTCGGTGCGACAAAGCCAGCTCTGCGGTCACCAACCCGCCTGCCCGGCGTGGTGACTATGGGCAAAACACATGAGTTCACGTTATTTTTGGCGTAAACTTGTGGAGGCCTATGTCCAGCAGTGGACTGTATAGGCTGTAATGATTGATGATTGATACCCTTTACCCATTAAAATAGTAATAAACGGCCTTAGGTTGTACAAGACTATAGTACTTGTAGCGACCACGCTAGTTCACCCTGGGAACGTTCAGCTCTCTCTGGCGTCTCAATAAAACTACCAGTGTCTTGATGTGAGGAATTAAACTTTAATGATTGATAACCAATATAACACTAATAGAATCAGTACCGAACATAAACACAATATTTGACTAAGTAAATTTACACGGCACAAAGATAGCGCGATCTATTGTACAATCAACGCCATCTGTGTTTCGTTCCACATAGCAATAATTAAACATACATTGAACACACGTTATATTCGTAATTTTTTTATTACGATCATAAATACACGCTTTATTGAAATGTTTGTAAAGGAAATAATATTTAAAACGGATCCATGTTTTATACTATAATTCAACCACATCCCACTGCTGGGCATATGCCTCTTTCACCACGTAGAAGCCCCGGAGCTTAATTAATTACTACTACAAGTTGGCGGATTTTTATACAATTACAAAAAATTTAACATAAAATGTAAATCACGGAGCTTTTATGAGGCCTAAAAAAATTTTATAAACATTTTTCAATTACTATTCAATTAATTACGAGAATCATCTTATCCCATAAATCTGTAAAAATTATTTACCCTTTAACGTAAACACTAATTGTAAGTAATAGATTTTTTATTACAAATTAAAAACTGCACCGCAAACCCGCCACATTAACGCCACGTAAGGAAAGTTCGTACAAAGTAAGTTTACTAATGTAGTCTGAAGTTTAGAAACATAAATGCGTGTTAAAAGTTAAAATCATCATCATTTTTGTTAAGCAGTAAAGTCGACCTTGTGTTGTCACTAAGGCAGGGCAAAGCAGGAAATTTCCTGCTCAAAATATGGAGCAGCCCGACTCCTCGATCTTACAGAAGATCGCAGATAAATAATACTGTTTTCAACGAGTGTTCTGTTCCTCTGGTGAGTAAGATGACCAGAGCTCCTGGGGGGAATGGTGGGTAGGGTCGGCAACGCGCTTGCGATGCTTCTGGTGTTGCAGGCGTCTACAAGCTACGGTAATCGCTTACCATCAGGTGAGTCGTACGCTTGTTTGCCGACCTAGTGACATAAAAAAAAAAAGAAAATCAACCGAATACCTTCTACCGAATATAAATAACTCGTCTCCTGACACGTTCACATTTCAAGTTGTGTTCATCAACTCATAAAAACCATACGCTTCCAACTTGTTATGTAAAATAAAACACATGTAAACAATGACGTATGACGAAAAAAGGAATCTACAAAAGTTTTCATCTGAATATTTTATGTTCAGACCTTGAAAGTTCATAGCTCTATTACTTGCTTCTCTCTAAGACCAAATGATGCCTTCATTCTACATATTATGTTGAAAATATTTCCTATAATATCATCAAAGAAGTCGTGATCACATTAATTTTAAAGCGACATTTGAGCAGTTTATTAAAGAAAAAGATTAATTCCGGACCATTGAACTTTAAAGGTGCGCTGATATTGAAAATGTCACGCGATTTAGGTGTCAACTTATACATATATAAACATACATAGCTTAGGACATTTAGGTTATGTTTATTTGAATGGTCGAATTCACATGAGCCTATATAATAAAAAAATAAATAAAAAATAATAATTATGTAAGAGTATATTTATATTTGCCGTGTGGCTACAGCATTAAAGAATATAGCATCCCCTCTCTTCCCGTGGGTGTCGTAAGAGGAGACTAAGGGATAACACAGTTCTGCTACCACCTTGGAACTTATAAAGCCGACCGATGGCGGGATAACCATCCAACTGCTGGCTTTGAAATAGACAGGCTGAAGACGGGCAGCAGCGGCTTCGGTGCGACAAAGCCAGCACGGCGGTCACCATCCCGCCTGCCCAGCGTGGTGACTATGGGCAACATACAAAAGTTCACGCCATTTTTGGCGCGAACTTGTTGAGGCCAATGTCCAGCAGTGGACTGCAATAGGTTGAAATAATAAATGATGAATAAATGATATTTATACAAATACAAAATACAGTAATTTTATTTAGTGAAGCAACTTTTATTTATTTCATTGATTTATTGAAAATTTATTACAGAACTTAACATAACATTGACGACGCGTTGACGCAACGGTCACAGCACTGGTTTGTGGCTGTTGCACTGGCGGTTGCGGGTTCGATCCCCGCACATGATGAACTTTAGTATTGGCCATACAGATGTTTGCCGTTATCTGGGTGTTCGTACAGTCCTTGTGAGTCTCCTCACCGTGCCTACCTGGGCAGAGGCATATGTCCAGCAAGCGCAAGCGCGTTACTGACTCTAACGCCAATCCCGAGCAGAAGCTCTGGTCATCCTTCTCACCACAGGAAGACAACACTGAAAGTAGGGTTATTTAGCTGTGATCTTCTTTAGGGTCGAAGTACTTCTCCAGTCGCGCTGCTCCAGATATTGAACAAAATATTCCACGCTGTGCCCTACAATAATAGTTATATAAAACATATCTTTCTGTAAAAGTTTTACGTGCATTTCTATAAAAGGTTTACATGCACTTCATGTTTTAACGATAATTATGACACCGTTACTGCACGAAGGTTATACGAGTACAGTTATGCAATATTGCAATTAAACACTGAACGTGACAAATATCGTTAACGATATAATTTACTGAAAGCATTGAAAATTGATCTTTGGCGCAGTTTTCATATGTTAGTTTGTCAACAGATCAATCGGAGTAGATAATTTATATAATAAGAGATATATAAACCTACCCGGTATGCCCGCAAAATTTCATTAAAATCGGTCCAACCCTATCGGAGAAATATTTTAACTAACATTGTGACACGAGAATTTTATATATAAGAGTAGCTGACCTCGCAAACGTTGTTTTGCCATATATGTTAAAAAATATTATATATAAACCTCGATGGCAGCAATCGATCTCATTCGAGTCTTCTCCGTTCTACCTGACATTGGCAAAATCAATTTCTCTACATTGACTCTAGTGACAATCATTAATCCAAATTACGCTTCAGCCTGTGATATCCCACTGCTGGGCATAGGCGTCTTTCTCCATATAGGAGAAGGATCAGAGCTTAATCCACCACGCAGCTCCAATGCGGGTTGACGGATATATTTCCTACTATGAGTAACGATCGCTATCAGGTGTACATGATAACAACCGGGGCCGACGGCTTAACGTGCTCGGTGGGGAGACCCAAAATAATGCACAAACACCCAGACCACGGCAAACATCTGTATGGTCAATACAAATGTTCGTCATTACTCAAAATTAATTAATATAAGAAATAGAACTATACAAAAAGAGTTTTTTCAGGATAAAGTTCATATCCCGAAATATTTAAAAACAGAAATATACAATAACGGTCTTCTTCAGAAAAAAAATCTATCCGAAAAACCTTTCATTAAATCTTCGAAATATTTAAAAACAGAACTATATAAAAACGGCCATCTTCAAAAAAAAAAAAAATTCTATCCGAAAAACCTTTCATTAAATCTTCGAAATATTTAAAAACAGAATTATACAAAAGCGGCCATCTTCAAAAAAAAAAAAAAAAATTCTATCCGAAAAACCTTCCATTAAATCTTTGTGTAATTGTATCCTAACGACGTATTGTGTTACGCAAACAAATCTACGTTAAGGTTAAACCTTTAAGTACAGAAAAAAATGACGACATTGTCTGAAAAAGTTATTTTTATACGCGTTTTGTCATTGTCAAAGGAGTACTGGTTTCATCTCGTTACCCGCTTCGCTTCTTGACGTATTACGCCGTAGAAATTGTGGCCTGAGACATTTTTTTTTATTTTAAAGCTTAATTTATAATATCGTATTATTCTTAGGTTATTTCAAAATACTCTTTAATTGTTAGACTGGGAGATTTTTATATTATTTCTTCTCATGATTCGATATCGAAGTTTAAGAGGAAAGTTAAATCAATCTGTAATTTTTTAAACTATCTGTATAATATCAATTACTCTGGTGTACTGATGCGTGTAGTAGCCTAAAACACCGATGTGATTCGATTTGCGGTTTCGGTTCCCGCTTGGGACGAATTTTGTATTTGTACAAATATTTCTTTGCGGTTTGGATGTCAGTCCTTGTGGGTCTCCCCATTGTGCCTCGGAGAGCACGTCATGCTATCGGTCCCGGTTGTTAATACCTGATAGCGATCGTTACTCATAATAGGGAACATATCCGTCAATCCGCCTATTTTATCTTAAGAAATTACAAACTTGTTTAAATTTTGTTATATACATATACTAGCGATCCGCCCCGGCTACGCATGAGTGCAAAATCTATCAGTGTTTCTCTACTATATTATGCATGTGTTGTACATATAAACCTTCCTCTGGAATCACTCTAGTTACTTAACAAAACCGCATTAAAATCCGTTGCGTAATTTTAAAGATCTAAGCATACAGACAGCGGGAAGCGACTTTGTTTTATACTTTGTAGTGACGTAAACATGAGCAAAAGAACTTAATGTAACTTGTTTGTTTAAATCTTAATAGTCATACTTAGACTGAGTGTTTGATCTCGCTTTTTTCATATTCATTACGAGAATGTTCTTATTGTCAACACAGACAAAGCGTAAAGAACATATAATTAAAAGCTATAAATAATTATTATATACGCTTGCCGCTATGCATAAAGTACAATACAAAACTTATACAACAAACAATAAATATCCAATTTGATATTGATATTGTTTCCGTTAAGTAAACGCCTCTTTTCTAGGTTATAGTATTCACATGTATATTAAAATCCAACAAACAATTTTGAAATAGTATAAAACATAAATTTAAAGTGTTTATTAAAAATAAATTGATGGATAAAGCGTATCATTCGGTGCAGGATTACTTAGATGATAGAGATGTGTGGACTTAGTGACGCTGTATTTCACGTAAGATATTACTAATTTTGTACTAAAACACAGTTTATATATTATTTTCAAAAGAGTAACTGCGAAGTTTCTTGCCGATTCTTCTCTACAAAAACTATAATCTCCGAATCACTGGTAGCTAAACTTTAAAAAATAACAATCACTTAAAAAATTTAATTTGTAAAATGACGATTCGAAGGTGCTTTTGAAGCTTATTTCAATAAAGTTAAAGTTTTTTTTGACTATCGTCGTTTGCAAGCTATGCGCTTAAATTATATTACGCCATTTGTAAAGTAGCACCACTACACCAGAGTGGTTGTTATATATGTGTACATATAGATGACTACATTTACAGACTACAAAGAGCTCATTTTGTGTTCAACTAAAAGAGAAAATACCGCGATGAAAAATATGTCTCTCCAGAGAGTTGAGATCAATACCAATCAGACGTGGAGCAGTGTTGAGGATTAAGCGCAAATCTATTCTTTAATAATAAAAGTAATATCTCTTTCCAATACTCAATATTTACAGACGGTTCTGGTACGCTGAGGTATTAAATACATCTTAGGCGAGCGGGCAATTCTTTTGTCTTTACATTTATGAAATTTTAACACCGTATGCCAAATCATATTTTGAAATATCTGTTGTGTCAAGACATGGTTCGTGCTACGAGATTTCAGTGAGCAGAAAATTGTATTATTTTTTCGATATATTTATAACGATATAAAATATAATATATATTATATACATATGTACACATAAACATAATATAATATCATTGGGCTACGGCATAAGAGGACATGTCCTGTTCAAAATCTGGAGTAACTCGACTAGATGATATGATACTGTAGTGTTGTGTTTTGTGGTAAGTAAGGTAGCCAGAGCTTGTAGGGTGGGGTGGGGTAGGGTCAGCAATTTGAAATTATTTTGGTCTTGCAGGTGCCCATATGCTATGGTAATCACTTGTTGTTGTTGTTTTATAAGTTCTAGTAATCGCATATCGTCAGGTGATTCTATAATAGTATCTATACGGCGATAAGAGAAATATATTTGACTACATATTTTTGCAGTTTACTTCTTTTAATCGATTTTCATAATTATATGGCCCCTGGTATGAAAAAGATAAGGAGTAAATGAAAAATATAATAAGTAAAAGCGACTGAACGAATGACTCCGTTACGTTTTTGTGCACCATCTGCGCACCCGATAGATAGCATTATTTGATTCGTTTATATTATTTTTTTAAATCTTTATTTTAAATTGCTCGGTCACAAAAAGCGACTACGACACTCTATAGTCTTCCTAAACTAGAAACTGGTCTTGAGAGAAGAGGACCGCTCATCTCGCTCTCAAACCCAGTCTAACCAGTTTATACAGAGCCCTGGCCTCCTTGGATAATAGGAATTCCAGACGCAGCTTATTCCATCGACTTCTCTTTTAATATTATGAGACATAAATATTTCATTCCGTAATGGTTCATTCCGAATACATTCCATAACAATATGATAAATGTCTTCAATTTTATCACGTTCCTCACAATTCGCAGTATTAGTCTTATTCATCAAATAAGCAATTCGTTTATTACTATTTGATATGGTATTAATCTTTTCTTAGACTAGTTCGCTATTTTTGTGCCTATTTAGACAGTCGATTTGAAGGAGTAAGTAGAGTAGTCCAGTCGTGCGTCGGAGCTGACACACTCACTTTTTTTGTACGACTAAGTCGATAAACAGGCGTACAGATAAGCGGTTACCGTAGTTTATTGACGCCAGCAACACCAGAAGCAAAACAAGCGCGTTTCTCTACTACCCTCGATACTCCCCAGGAGGTCTATATAATTTTATCTACAATTTAAGTTTACGAGTATCTCCTGAAAAGTAAATATGAATATTTGTAATCTTCTTAAATCTTAAAAAAATTCTTTGGTAACGCTAACTGAGCTTCTCAAGCAAGCACGATGAAAACATTTTTTTATAAATCCAATTTAGAGATCGATAGATAAATAATATATCTTTGCCTTTTATCAAAAAATACAATCAAACGTAGTACCATTTTTCTGAAGAATAAAAGACAAAAGAATTTTCGTTTTTTGTTGAACCTTATAATGAAACAAAAAGATCAAATTAAAATATTTTTTTAAGTAAGCTTCAAGAGCACTTCTGAATCGTCGTTTTAGAAATTGTTATTGATCGTCTTATATGAAGCTACCCTCGTTTCGGAATTTAGATTCTGCGGAGAAGAATCGGCAAGAAACTCCCCAGTTAACCTTTTACAAAAACTGCCAATCATTATAAATTAATCATTTCTTGCATGTAATGCCAACTTAAACATAATTATTTTGAGAAAAAAGTCTTTATAGGAATTCCCCCTCCTGAAGGGAGAGCGATGCGATGTAAAACGATTAAATACGAACGCGGAAAAAGTGAACGATGAGATTATATAAAAATTTATTACTCAATACGCCGCATTGGGAATATATATTAATTTAGTAAAGCCTAAGAAATAAATTACTTACGTTCAAATTGGGACCGTTGGTAGTAGGTCAGTAGGGCGCATCCAGTTTAGGGTATTCTTTGGGTTGTTTCGAAGAAATGGCAAATTAGCCACAAGTCCGCCCATTGTACTTCACTCTCTTTAACTATCTTTATGCTTTGTTTGTAATATATTTGTGGTGTACAATAAAGTATAAAATAAAATAAATAAATATTCTAGTCAGAGTAATCCTCTTTCGGAGATCAAATGTTTTCAAAACAGAAAAGCAAACCGCGACTACGATAAAATTCTGTCATATACAGGTTGAATACAAGTAAGAAATATTAAATTAACACATATATGGTATACCATACCAATATATGTCCAAAAAAATCGAAAAATAAAAGCATAATTCTTAACTTATCTTGTTCCTTTACTACTGTTTTTCTTTTGTTATCAAATTATAATGTGTTATGTAGGTATTTGTGTACGTGTATTTGTGTAGGTGTATTTGTACATATATGTGTATGTATGTATATGTGTATGTATGAATATATATAATATATACTTATGTTTATGACTGTAGCACTTATTTTGCGCCCCTATTCCCAATAACAATCAATTCTAGTCCTCTGCCCAAAGGTTGCCTGGAAGAAATCGCTGCTTTAGCGATAAGGGCGCCTGTTGCAACTAATGCAAATTTATTATTATTTTTTAACCTCATTAATCTTATGTTACTTTTGTGTTGGTGTGCAAAAAATGTTAATAAATAAATAAATAAATACTGTTTTATAATAAATCATCAGATATTTATACCAGTAGGAATAAAACTTAATTATTTTGACAACGCCAAACCATCTTAAATTGAAAATAATAGCTTGAAAGAACTTAGACAAGCTCCTCTATCATGAACTAGCTGCGCCCCACGGCTTCACAAGCATTAATTCAAGAAGAAAAAAAAGTGCGTGCTTACAAAGTACACATGGCAAACTAATTTTTAAGTCTCGTTTATATTTATACAAACCTAAAGCTTTAGATTTCCGTTCCAGCGCCATCTAGTTAGTTTGCAATGTAATACTATCGATATTAATATTGTTAACCCTTTGTAGTTTCTATAGTACACGTTAGGTGGCTCTGTTGTTCGACAAAAACGTTGCACATCTTCGTGACGCTGACATTATTTATTTATTTTTCTTTTTTTTATCAAATTTAAGGGCTTTATCGCAAGAGCGATTATGTCGCCCTGGTTAGGAGACTTAGATTAATTATTACATATACATAACTTAAGTTGAAATTATTATTGCGTTTCATCCGTAAAACTTTTACCCTCATGCGACTTAAGAAGTTTCATTTCAAAAATAGCTTATAGCCTTCCTTGTTAGATGGGCTATCAAACACTAAAAAAAATTTTCAGTTCCAGTTCTTCCTGAGATAAGGGCTTTTAAAGAAGCCGTTTAAAGAAACAAACAAACTTTTCAGTTTTATCATATTTGTATAGATATTGTTAATATAACAACATATAGTAAATAATTGTGTTTGCTCGCAAACGAAAAAAAAACCGACTTCAATTACATAGACAAGTGATACCACGTAAGTTGACGAATAAAATTAACAAACGCACTAGTCGTCATTACGATTTTCGAGGTTTCCCCTCGATTTCTCTCATTCCATCATCAGATCCTGGTTTCCTTATCATGGTACTACCCCTGGGAAATCTCTTTTCCAACAAAAAAAGAATAATCAAAATCGGTTTATAAACGACGAAGTTATCCCCGAACATACATTAAATATATATACACGGTCGAATTGAGTAACCTTCTTTTTTTTTTGAACTCGGTTAAAAAGATTAATGAACGATAGAGTCGATTATTATAACTATAAAGTAAAATAACTTTGTTCAAAGTTTGACTAAAAATGTTTATATGAAAATCGAATGACGCAAATATTAAAATACACGTGAAAAAGTGAAATACAGATCGAAGCTAAAATAAAGATTTATTTTAAATAATTTTCAGTTATCGTCGACATGGGATAAAGTGATCAGTTTATTGTTCATAGAGGCGAATTCATATGTTTTAAACGTGAGACTGTACGTGTGTGTGCGTTGTAACTATGTATTAAATAGAATACAATACAAATTTACTTTATTGTACACCAGAAACAATACATGTAACATAAAATATGCAAGAAAAAATAACAAAAAAAAAAGAAATGTACAAAAGGCGGTCTTATCGCTAAAGAGCGATCTCTACCAGACTTATAAAAAAAACATGAACAAGAATAAAGCGAATAAATTATTAAGTTCAGAAATAAATAAATATATATTTTTTAATATATAGACTAGCGCTTGACCGCGATCTCACCTGATGATAAGTGAAGATGCAGCCTAAGATATTGCCTTATAACCTTAGTTAGTGTTTAGTCTTTCTTCCTTGAGTTTTAATCCTTCTCCTACACGGAGAATGAGGCCTATGCCCAGCAGTGGGTTGTTACAGGCTGAATCTAGATTTGGGCTGGACGAGACGGCCACTAAGGAGGGAGTGGCAGCGGTGGTCGCCAAAGCAACGGGAATTGACGTCGGGCTCGTAAAGGCCGGAGCATTACGCTCCGGCTTCTATGGCACGAGCTCCATCGTGGTCTCCTGCCCGATTTCGGCAGCGAAAACGCTGACCGAAAAGGGCAGGCTACTGATCGGATGGAGTTCAGCACGCGTGACGGCTCTGGAGGCACTGCCCATGCGCTGCTTCAAGTGCATGGGACTGGGCCACACGCGCCCTCAGTGTCCAGCGTCGGTGGACAGGGGTGACCTGTGCTTCCGATGCGGACGTGCAGGCCACAAGGCAGCTGCGTGTGAAGAGGTCACCCCGCGCTGCGCTATTTGCGCGGAGTCCGGCAAGCCCTCCGACCACAGGATGGGCGGTCGTAGGTGCAAGCCTGCGATGATAAAGTGTAGATCCGCAGGGGCCCGGGCCACCCCAGCGGCTGCGAGCCAGATCGGCAAGGAGGGGGTCGTCCCTTCGGTGGCGGACGGTGAGGAGGTTGTGATGTCTGAATAGTATGGACCAGATCAGACATCACAACTTCCTCCAGGCGAACCTGAACCACTGCGCCCAGGCCCAAGATCTGCTCATGCAGGCCTTGGCGCAGTGGCGCATAGACGTGGCAGTGGCGGCGAACCGTACTTCGTTCCTAGCTCACACCCTTGTTGGGCTGCGGACCTGAACGGCACCGTTGCCATTGTGAGTCGATCCAATGACGGCAGCCTTCCCTTCTCAGTCGAAGAGAGGGGATCCGGGTACGTGGTGGCCAAGTGGGGAGAGTATGCTGTGGTGGGCGCATACTTCTCCCCCAACAAAACCGTAGCGGAGCTGGAGGCCTTCTTAGACCTTCTAGCCGCTGCGGTTGGAAGACAGGCACCACGTCAGGTTGTCCTCCTCGGCGACCTGAACGCCAAGGCCCGGGACTGGGGCAACCCCTTCACTGACTCTCGCGGGGAAGTGGTCAGGGAGTGGGCAGTCACTGCGGGCTTGACCCTGTTAAACACGGGGTCGGCCCACACGTGCGTGCGACACAACGGGGGGTCCGTGGTGGACGTATCGTTCGCTTCCCCGTCCATCGCCGCACGTGTGCAAACTTGGAGAGTGCTGTCGGAGGTGGAGACTCTCTCGGATCACAAGTACGTGAGGTTCGAGGTTTCCACCTCCCACAGCCGAGGTGCGCCTCGGCACGCGGCGTTGCAATTTCCGCGCTGGGCCGTCACCCGCCTCGACGTGGAGTTGGCGAAGGAAGCGGCGATCGTCCAATTGTGGTCCGCTACTCCTATGCACCCGGAGGTAGACATTGCGGCGGACCACTTCCGCGATGCGGTGACGGCCGTGTGCGACGCGGCCATGCCGAGGTGCCAGTACCGTCCTGAACGCCGCGGGGTCTATTGGTGGAGCTCGGAGATCGCGGAACTCCGAGCCGCCTGCACAGCGGCAAGGCGACCCTACGGACACTGTAGGAGGCGACGCCACGGCCGGACAGACGAGCAGATGCCAGCCGTGGAGTTGGAGGTCGAGCGCCAGCTATACGAGGCGTACCGCGACGCCAAGCGCAAACTACAGCTGGCCATCGTCAAGGCCAAGTCACAAGCCTTCAACGAAGCCCTGGCGAGCCTCAACAGGGATCCATGGGGGCGTCCGTACAAGGCTGCCCGGAAAAACTTCCGGCACCAGACGCCCCCGGTCGCCGAGTCGTTGGACCCCGTGTTCCTGAACAGGGTGTTGGGCGGGCTTTTCCCCGCAAGAGACCCCAACCACACCCCCCCGCTCATGGACGTTTCCCCTCTCGTCGAGGAGCTAGACGAGGGCTCTATCCCGCCTGTGTCGGAGGCGGAAATGGAGGTTGCAGTCCGCCGCCTGCATGGAAAGAGGACTGCACCCGGCCCGGACGGCATCCCGGGCCGGGTGCTGGGAATCGCCCTCCAGGAGATGGGTGATCGGCTTCGGGAGTTGTTCAGCGCTTGCCTCGCCTCTGGGCGATTCCCGAAGCCGTGGAAGAAGGGACGGCTGTGCCTGTTGCGGAAGGAGGGGCGACCCGTCGACTCGCCCTCCGCATACAGGCCCATCGTCCTGCTGGATGACGCGGGCAAACTCCTGGAGAGAGTTGTGGCTTCCCGTGTCGTCCGGCACCTGGAGGGAACTGAGCCCGGGTTATCCGAGGCCCAGTACGGGTTCAGAGCGGGGCGGTCCACATTAGACGCCCTACTCTGGCTTAAAAGATGGACGCAGGCGGCGGTCCGCGACGGGGAGAAGGCGTTGGCTGTCTCGCTTGACATCGCCAACGCCTTTAACAGCCTACCACACGCGACGATACTGGAGGCACTCCGCTATCACCGGGTGCCTCTGTATCTGCGGACGCTGCTGGGCGACTACCTCCAGGGTCGCGAGGTCCTATTGCCAGGGCGCGACGGTCTGCGGCGACGTCGTGTCTCGTGCGGAGTTCCACAGGGGTCAGTGCTGGGACCGCTCCTGTGGAACATCGGCTACGACTGGGTGCTTCGGGGCACGTTGCCCGCAAGAGTCCGGGTCTCGTGCTACGCCGACGACACCCTAGTCGTGGCTAAAGGAAGGGACCTCGCGGAAGTAATGCGGTTGGCCACGGCTGGCGCAACACTTGTGGTCGGCCGTATACGAGCCCTGGGGCTGGAAGTCGCCCTGACGAAGACCGAGGCCCTACTGTTCCATGGGCCTCGAGGAGGACCCCGTCCAGGTACGCGGGTGACTGTGGATGGGGTTTCGGTCCGGGTGGGGACCCAGATGAGGTACCTGGGTCTCACCTTGGACGGGAGGTGGGCTTTTGGGGCTCATTTTGCAGAGCTAGCCCCAAGAGTCGTGAAAGCCGCCGCCTCACTGGGAAGGCTGCTGCCGAACGTGGGTGGTCCGAGTGCCCATTGCCGTCGGCTGTACTCCGGGGTCATCCGGAGTATGGCCATGTACGGGGCACCCATCTGGGCGGACGCCCTCGGTCGCGCCAACAAAATCCAGCTGCGACGGCCGCAGCGGGTCATCGCGACGAGGGCGATACGCGGTTACCGGACAGTGTCCTGGACGGCGGCGTGCTTGCTGGCCGGCGATCCCCCCTGGGAACTGCAGGCGGAGATCCTCGCCGAAACATATCATTTTGTGGCGGCGAGGAGATCCCGGGGGGAGTCTCCTACGTGGGAGGAGCTCGCACGCATGCAGAGGCTGGCGCAGGACACCCTGTTGCGGCGGTGGACGGAGGACTTGGCTTCGCCAGTCCCCGGGCAGTGGACGGTGGACGCAGTGAAGCCGGTCCTCCGGAAGTGGGTGAGGCGGCGGTTCGGGCCGCTGACCTTCCGACTGGTGCAGGTGCTTTCCGGACATGGGTGCTTCGGTAAGTACCTGCACCAAATCGCGAGACGGGAGGCGACTCCAGCCTGCCACGAGTGTGGAGCGCCAGAAGATACGGCGCTCCACACGCTGGAGGCGTGCGCCACTTGGGAACCGCAGCGGCGCACGCTTTCAGCGGTTATCGGACGGGATCTCTCGCTGCCGAGTGTCGTAAAGGCCATGCTTGACAACGAGAGATCGTGGCAGGCGGTGGTCTCCTTCTGCGAAGAGGTAATGACGCAGAAGGAGACCGCGGAGCGGGCCAGAGAGGAAGACGCCTCTGCTGGCCCACTCCGGCGCAGACGTACGGGGGCAAGGAGAAGGCGGTTTGCCCACCTCTTCCCCCCCTTGTAATAGTGGGGTCGGCGGCCGATAGTCGGGGGACTTCGGCCGGCCGGACGACACGACCCCATACGTCTGGGGGTGGCCTTGTTGTGAGCGAGGCCACCCCACCATCATGCCGGGGCCCGGAAGCTTTGTTCGGGCCTACCGCTGAGGCGAGGTGGCGAATGCTAGCGCGACCCCTCTCGCCCCACCCAGGCGGATGACTGCTAACACGTGGTGGTTTTTAGTCAGTAGGAGTCTGACATAACCCTCTGGGCGCCCCCGCGCTGGAGGGTATCCATGATGGATTTTCCCCACGTAAAAAAAAAAAAAAAAAAGGCTGAATCTAGATTTAGTCTAGTACTTTTCCTTTCTATTTATTAGTAATATTTGTTAACTGTAAAATTCAACTGTGAGTCTTAAGACATGTTAAAGTGTGTGTGTGTGTGTGTACCTGCATGTGTGTTTAAGTGTATGTGCTCATGTGTGGATACGTAAACTGTTCACCTATGAAATTGTCACAATACACTGTGGTACAAAATCAATTCTTAAAAGAAAGATGAACAACCAGAATGTATTTCCTGCTTAAATATTAATTCTAAAACCAACCAGAGTCGCGAACAATACGTCGTTATAATAAACTAGATCGATATATTTATTTGTATTGCTTCGTCGTTCTGGATTGTTCTCGTATAAATTTCGATTGAACTAACGACCCATTTTACGAGTGAGTCATGGCGTTCGTTACTGCTAATTGAAATTATATGCAAAAAAAACACAGTACTGCGAATTATATTTATTTTTACTATATTGAAGTAAAACTTCTTGACGCACGCTCGACTTGTGGACTAAGCTGGTGGATGCGACGAGAGCGTTACGAAAATTGTGATCGGGCGAGGCGAACGGAACTTGGGAGGGAGATATAAGTTAGTGAAGATAGAAAGAGTCACGTTTCATAAATTTTACTTAAGTCGTGTGGTCTAAAGCACACTCGTTTTTTATTTTAAGAAAGGTTTTTAGTTGTGTTTTAATACTTATCACTCGTCAGATTTGCTTGACAATTAGAAATTTTAATATCTATATTATGTAACTGTGACGTCAATCGGTCGGACTTCAATAAAGGAAGGGGTTCTCAATTTAAGATTTTGTTGTGTGTGGTCAGAATTTTTCGATGTTTTTTCTTTTAATTGAACTGAGTCTGAAAGTTTGACGAGTACTTTTTGATTTATTTCTAACTAGCGACCCACCCCGGCTTCGCACGGGTGCAATGTTGATACTAAATATACTACAAAATGTCTTTATTTATAGTGTGAAGCTAGCTTATAGCATGGTTATTAACATAATAACAACATTCAAATATGCGTCGTTAGGTTACACGTTGTTACAGAATGCGTTGAAGAAATAAAGGTTCACTGCTCATTCCCCGTAGGTGATAGCGATATAACATGTAGCCTATATGTTGATCCGACTCTTAATAATATTCGTGCCAAATTTGAAGTAAATACATGCAGTACTTTTTGAGTTTTTCTCGGACATACATACAGACAAACAGAAAAACAGACAAACAGACAAAAATTCTAAAAACAATATTTTTGGCTTCGGTATCGATTGCAGATCACACCCCAAGTATTCTTTTAAAAAAAAATATTCAATGTACAGTTTTGACTTTCCTACCATTTTATTATATGTATAGATAATGTGTACCTATTGACTTGACTATTTTTCGTTAACCGTCATTGTATTAACAGAATTATAATCCCGAAATATACACGAAATTGAAAATAAAGAATACACAATTGCGAGCCATAACTAGTTTAAAACTACTAAGGTTGTAATGTCTTTTAATAATTTATATAAAGCGATAATTTTTATTAATTTGCGTAAACATTTAATGTAATGGAATGATACACATTCGAAATAAATTAATTTTATTTTTGTTTATTTTAAACACCGTCGATGTGTCATACTTGGTGTGTCACGCGGTTTTAGTCGCCAATAAATATTAATCTCTTAGAGCAGGTTTTAAAGGGTTCCGATTTTAGTAATCGCCGAAACCTCGTGCTTAGAAATATGTAAAAATACTAACCAACTAAAATAAATGAAAGGAATACAATACATATTAAATTTTAAAATAATAAAATTAATAATAATCATCACATTGTATATCATCCATTATAATTATTATGTAATCGTATTAAAATTACTTCATTTGTCAATTTTAATGAGGTTTTCGCTGTGATCACTTATAATAAATAATTAGTATCAATTAGTTATTTCAGAAATCGTTGGCAGCTATACACTAATCATTAGGTATTTATTTATTAATGACTGATACAAAAATGCTTTAAAAACCTGCTTGAATAATGATTTTATTTTTATTTTTATATTATTATTTTGTTTACAGCATATCTATAATCTCGTTATAAATAAATAAACGCCTTCACACTCAACAGCCCCCAGTAGGATTTTCTCCTGTGTTGGAGGTCCGGAAACACACACAATACACAAGCATAAACGCCCAGACCACAACAAATGTTTATTTACTTTATTTCTTCGTATTTGTAAAACAAACAGTACAACATCATCATCGTAATCATCACTTCAGTCTATCGCAGTCCACTGCTGGACCTTCACAATTTCGCGCCAAAAATGGCGTGAACTCATGTGTGTCACCACTTTGAGCAGGCGGGTTGGTGACCGCAGGGCTGGCTTTGTCGCACCCAAGACTTTGCTGCCCGTCTTCGGAATAGGACAGCATAAAAATAAGAGATAACAGCAAGATCAAGATCAAATTCCACACAAACCAGTCAGTTCCACTAATAAATACAAACAGAAAGCAGAAAGTAAAAAATGAGATATAAATTTACATAATAATTTAAAACAATCAAATAAAAAAATTAAAACTCATACAATTAAATACTTAAAGATTAACAATATAAATAAAAAAATATGGCGAATACAAATGTTAGTCAAGAGCGTGTCGAAGCGACCGCAAGCGCAACAAAAAGTGATGTGACCGCTGCGCCAACGTACCGTCAAAATAATGTCATAATCTCACGATATTTCGTATAAAATTTATACGAGATACAATTTCGCAAACTATAGATGAGAATACTCGAGATATAGATTTAATTCGATAAATAGATAAACACAAAGATATTCTTAAAACAAATAAACTTCGTTTCCGCGTAAAAAAATGAAATATTATGTAACCTTTCACTCAGATACGGTAAAAAAAGATAACTTTCATAACAAAAATTCGAGTGAGATGAAAAGAAAATATTTTTAAGGGAAAGTTTCTAAAGAATATAATAATGAAAAGGCAGCCAAAGGTCAGTGCGAGTGGAAAAGGTTTTCGTAAGCGGAGAGGTCGTGGTGTATATCTTGTACCTGAGTAGTTAATAGCGACCGTAAAAATAAAAGACTTTTAGGTTTACACAAACAAAGTAAGTTGACTAAGACATGTTACCCTGACACTAAAATTAAAAAGTATTTTGCTATGACTTTGTCAATTTTGTTTCTTCTAAGAAATGAACTAAAGTGTAACCTCAATAGAGGTTTTGATATCATTTACTCTGTTCTGCATATCTGTAACTATCATTATTTGACAAAGACATCTTTTTCTGTCTCGACACTTTATCATTCATCTTTGTTTCATTATGTGTTCTTCATTTACCGGCGAGTCTATATTTATGCTCGATCCAGACTATACGCATATTGGTATTGCATTATTATAAAAGAACCGCATTCGTTTGCGTTTAGCTATACTATATTTTGTAGACTAAGTTTAAATCAACAAGTCGAGGAAATTTGACGCCATCTTTCCCGTTATAGCTGTAAAGTTTAAAGCTCGTTCGGACGCTGGCGGGATTCGTGATTGCGTACTCCACGAAGCGTTGAAGGGTTGCTTGTTAGAACTTTACGTATAGTGTAAATTGTTGTTTATTACGAAAATTCTAAGGGGTAATTCTATAAAAACATTGAAATATAAATGAATTATAAAATAAATATCTACAACATACGAATGAAAGAACGAAGATCGAAGAAATGGCTAACTAGCCATAAGACCGCCTCTTGTACTACACATTCTTAAGTTGTCTGTATTATTATTATTTTGTATTTGCATATTGTGGTGTACAATAAAGAGTAAATAAATAAAAAAACATACACACACGGTCATCTGTTCCTAAAGTAAGGAATTTAATACTTGCGTTATAGGTAACAGTCGACTGAATTAGCTCCATTTTTTTTTTTTCGATAAACATACAATTATCGTTGTCTCCTCATTTACTATGTGTATATATAAAAAAAGTAAAAAAGTAACTGAAAATCAGTTGATCTTTCCTAGAATCTTTTAGTACTCAGTTACTTACCTTTTTGCGATTGTGCAGCACACACTGTATTTTAGTGTGATATTATAAATGATAGTAAGATATTTTATTTGTAACTTTTTTTCTTTTTTACTCTTTTAATTGTGTGGAATGTGGATTTGTGAATAAAATTTTTACCTATCTATCTATATATCGGGATAGGAAAATTAGTGTAGTGTACATTAATATTGTATTGTTAGTGAATGATTAATAAACATTTTTGAATATCATATCAAAAATTGACCGCTCCAGCGGGATTCGAACCCGCGTCTCCGACTGACCGTGTCGGCGCTCTAGCCAAAATAAAACCTTAATCGAAAATAAAAATCATCATATCAAAAATTTCGCTCTAGCGGGTACATCGTTCCATAGCTTAATTGGCTAGAGCGCCGACACGGTTTATTCAAAAATGTTTAGAATTCCTAATGTGGGGGTAACACAAAAATAAAATCGTAGGTATGATTAATAAGTTAAAAATACTTATTTCGGAAGTAAAAGTATCATTAGTTTTGTAGTATCAAATAGTTTTGTTTTTTTTCTCTCTTTTTTTGAGGACGAGTGAAAGTTTCAAAACATTACGGAAGGCTTGTTAGAACTATAATGATACTTATCAAATCTAGCTGGAGTCAAAAATAATACATGAATTAAAATTAGCCACAAATGTTAAAGTATAAGATTTGTAAACAAAACGCCATATTTCATTTATGGCTTTAACTCTGTACAAATACTTAGCACCATTAAAGTAAAAAAAAATACTGATAAACCTTACAAAATTAACGATCGAATAGGCCGCAATAAAACTCGAGAGCTGGTGGTTTTACAGGCCATTAGCTGGTAATTTACTGAGCTATTTTCCCGCCATAAATTAAGGCATCTAATGCTGATGCAGCTTAAGTTACACTAGCTTGGAACTTGAGACAAATCACTTCAACTTTAATGCCTTATATTCGACTTGAGTATGTTTTGACTTGTCTAAGACATTGTGCAAGAGTTTTCATTGTTAGGTCCTGAAAGACCGCAGTAGATGTTTGGATAAGTTTTGAGTGCTCGAATAAAGCAAACAGAATACAAACTAGCACAATATATGTTGTTTAATAATAAAATAAAACGTAAATGTGGTCCTTGGTTTGAGTTTAAAATTCTTTTGACGTTTTGTCAGTTTACTTGCTAAGTTGAGGTTTGTATTTATAAATAAATAAACGCCTTCACACTCAACGGCCCTCAGTAGGATTTTCTCCTGTGTCGGGTGTCCAGAAACACAATACACAAGCACAAACGCCCAGACCATAACAAACATCTATATGGCCAATCGAAACGACCGCTTTAGCGCAGCAGCCAGTGCTATGACCGTTGCGCCAAAGCATTGTCCAGTTAGAGAAGAAAATTTAAAGATTCTTAATTATTAGAAGTACGACAATTCAGCCTGTAACATCTCATTGCTGGCCATAGGACCCTTTCTCCGTTATAGAGACGGGTCGGAGCTTAATCCACCACACTGTTCGACTCTGGGTTTGCTGATATATTTCCTACCATGAGTAACGGTCTATGATAACAACCGGGTCTGACTACTTAACGTGCTCTCCGAGGCACGGTTGCGAGACTCCCGAGAACAGACAAAAATATTGGAAAGAGATCTTTGTACAAATACAAAATATCCATCCCGAATGGGAATTGAACCCGAAATAGCCGGTGTTTGAGCGTCCACACGACGAACGAAATATATACAAAATAATATACATACATTTTGCAGTATTACACAGTAAAGCTACGGTTAACAAGTTAGCGCAGTTTCCAAGATGGCGTCTAATCTGTTCTGTTTGAGATAGATTTTAACGATGCATTCTAAGTCAGAGTTTCAGCTAGTAGTTATTTCGAGAAACCTGGCACTTGTTACATGACCTCAGATTATTTGAACCGTGTATAAACTATAACACATCTTGTACAGTATATCTATTTATTAAGTATTAAGTAACATGTACAAGATTCAACTTGATATAACGTTAACTGGTAACAAAATACTTTGTATGTTTCGAGAAGTACATAATGGAATATCTTACTAGTCTACTAGATTTACGGTTTATATGTTCGTATAGAGCAGGGATTCCCAAACTTATTTTGTCTACTGCCCCACTAAGAGAATAAATTATTTTATAGTGCCTCCCCTTTGAGCAATCTTTTAATGAATATTAGTTGATGTTCAAAAGTTGTAGTCGAGAGTCCTTATAGATTAAATGACAAATCGCTCCCAAGATCTATACAACGGCACCATTTTTTTTTCTAGTTCTCTTACCACCCTTTAGTACTGCAGTGCCCACAAGGGGGCGTTATCGCCCACTTTGGGAAGCACTGGTATAGAGTATACGATGTGACAGTTCCGATTTAGCTTTACCATTCCGGTTTCTTTTATTTATTATGAAAATATAGCTAATTTCAATCAGATGACAAAGTAGCATACTTGCGATGAAATATTTAAAAATTGCTGATTTAAAAAAAATGATCTATTCGTTTTTTTATTTACCCATTACAAATATATAACGGGTCAAATATTTTCGATTTGTAATATTATTGTTAAATATCTTCGACACATAGATCCACCCACCTGCAGTGGAACAGCGTGGTAGTTAAGCTCCAAACCTTCTCATATATGGGTGAGAGGTCTGTGCCCAGCAGTGGGATGTTACAGGCTGAATCGTATTCATCGTAGTGTAAAGAATAAAAGTATGGATCAACGTCACGATCAAGTGACATCTTAAATCATAGTGACATGCCAATCCTGTTTTTGGGTGTGTTGTGATCACACACACAATGAATAACTCTGTAACATAAGGTGGCATTGACCTTAGTCGACAAGCTCGTGTGACATTTAAGGTAATTAATCACGCGGTGAATTCACAGAAACTGACATTATATGACGTAAGTAGACGACCCACGTAGTGTACCTTTACGTAGAGTTTTTGCAGGTGCTACATAGTCACATTTTAAATGTTTTTGTACGTACGTTAATTATTTAACTTAGCTTGTATTATGTATTCAAATTTGATGCTAAACTAGATTTAAGAGGTATTGTAGTAAATAATACTGCTCTCAATTGATGTTGTGTACCTTATAGCGATTTCATTACATTTCATTTATTAACCGACTTCAAAAAAGGAGGAGGTTGCTCAATTCGACCGTATAAATATATATATTATTTATGTATGTTCGGGGATAACTTCGTCGTTTATGAACAGATTATGAAAATACCTCGAAAATCGTAGTGACGACTAGTGCGTTTGTTAATTTTTTTCCTCTACTTACGTCGTATTACTTGTCGATATAATTGAAGTCGGTTTTTTTTTCGTTTGCTAGCAAACAATTATCTCGAACTACATTTATCAAAAGCACTTTAAACACCCGAGTTCTTGAAAAATCCATCCGTTAACATACTGCTTTGACCTCGTTCGAAAACCACTCTGCAGTCTATAATATATGTAATAATTTTTATTATATTTAAGTATCATTTAAAAGTATGTTCTTGTATTTTCATGACAAATAATTTAATTGAGAATTTCCTTAAGATAATCTCTTTAGCTGTACATAATATTTTAGACATATAGTATACATATCAGTTTCAAAGTAATTTACTAAGTACTAGCGATCCCGGCAGACGTTGTCCTGCCCGGTATACCAGCTTCACATTAAACTTCTAATCTTTGTCTAGGCAATAAGGAGGCGTCCATAAATTACGTGAGGTTTTTTTAATTTTCTGTCCCTCCCTCCCCCCCTGGTGAGATGTCGTGAGATTTTATTCAACCCCATCCCCCAATCTCACGTGAGATTTTTCAAAATGTGGGTTTCTTACGTAAACGCGTTGAATTGTTATTGTATCATCGTTGATCGAGTGACGCGAAAACAAAGTAGTGGGCTACACTGTACCGTAAATTTAAATTAAATTGAGCTATTTGGTAAAAAAAAAATATGGTGGTTTGACAGTCAGTAGATGTATAACTTCGAAGTATGAATGAAATTATTTTGTTTCGAACGAATTAGTGAATGATCTTAATCGTATAACGATTACGCTTAAGATTAAATCTTAAGCATGTAAAATCTGGATTAAATAGACCAAAATAGTATAATTTTTTTTTGTTACAATCAGAAAAAAATGCGTGATATTTACCGAGGGCCCCCTCTCTACAACGTATGCTCAGATGAGATTTGACCCGAACCCCCCCCTAAACACCTCACGTAATTTATGGACGCCCCCTAAAGAGTACCGATCAAAATTAATTTTCTCTTAAGCAAATAAAGTTTGTAGAAATACCGACAACAGCGCCACCTACCGAGTCTATTTGTGTTTTCAAAAAACCATGAAACTGTTGAAATATGCACAGAAAGTTTCAACCAAATAGTTCCAGCCGCTTGCGAAAAATAAGGTTACAATCACACAGTGCGGACGACAGCACCGGGGATGCCTTGTACACAGGCTGTCCTAATATTTCTCGGGAATAAGTCGATGAGTGTCGAAACAAACTTGTGTCTGAAATCAAGTCTCTTTTAGCTAAAGTCTCGCAATGGGGGCGACTTAATCTAGTTCATTCATTCATCATTATTAAGTTTTTTTTTTTTTTACGTGTCTATCTTTCGTTGATTTTTATTTTATATTCTCTTTTTATTAAGCACATTATGTTCTTGTGGCGTTTGGCGTCTGAAGTCGCCGATGCAGGCTCTGACGGAAGAGCAGCGCCTTAGCAGTAACAATTTGCTGCTAAGCAATGCTGAGGCAGAGACCTGGTTGGCCTTCTAACTTAATTGTAATATTAATATTTTAAATGATAATGGCCAATAAAGAACTTTTCTTTCTTTCTTTCTTCTAGTCCAGATTAACCCCAATAAGACACAAGTTTGCGCGTTTACCGCTAAAAACTTACCCTTCGTCGTTCCTCTCAAATTTGAAGCACTCCCCTAATCGCCTCGGCCAGTGTTGGTATACTTGGCGTCGACATATCGAGCAATGTGCAATTTCGTGGTCACCTGGAAGAAAAGGCTAAACTAGCCTCGAAGAAACTTGGTGTGCTCAGTAGGGCGAAGCAGTATTTCATGCCTTGCCACCGCCTACAATTATATAAGATAGGATCCAGCCCCACGTGGAATACTGCTCTCACCTATGGGCTAGGGTGCCCCAATATCTGCTCCTTCCATTTGACCGCGTTCAATGCCAGGCGGCTCGAATCGCCGGCGACAAGATTCTATCCAATCGGCTTGATTCTTTGACGCTACGTAGAGATGTCGGATGATGATGTCACTCTGCATCTTATCGGATATATTCCATACTATGAGTAACGATCGTTATCGCTAATCGCATGATAATAACAGGGACCGATGGCTTAACATGCTTTCCGCGACACGGGGGGGAGACCCACAAGGACTGCACAAACAACCAGACCACGGCAAACATCTGTATGGCCAATACAAATGTTTGTCATGTGCGGGGATCAAACCCACAACCGCCAGCGCGACAGCCACAAACCAGTGCTGTGACCGTTGCGTCAACGCGTCGCATCTATGGGTACTACCTAAAATTTATTTTGATAACTTTGGATATTACAAGATATTACACAGTAGCGTGACAAAGCACTATGAAAACACATGGAACTACGTCAAAAATCCTAAAATAGCCCAAAGTGGTGTAGAATATCGATCGAACCTTCATTAAATATGTAATAACGTAATTATAGTAATATCGTTCTACAGAAATAATTATTTCAAACCAATCGTATGTTATATATACGTATAACTACATTGGCGGAGAGGGTAGGAATAGGGAAAGGGAAGGATAGGTGGTGTGAAAAGGAAGATTGGTAAGTTAGTGTGGGGAATAGAAAATGTAGGATATTACTGCCCAGAGGGTAAGGGATAGGACAGTAATAGGGAATAATAATAATAATAGTCGGGGTCACATACCCGTATACTATACCACAATTACCGGACAGATAATTAGGATGTGTATCCCTATGACTAAACATATATATATAACCACATTGACAATCACTGAATATTTTAAGTCTATCGTATTGTAAACAGCAGCAATGCTAGCGAGTGATATCTTGTTCACAATCTATAGTAGGGAAGTAGCCGACATGAAGGTAGCCAACACAAGACAGCGGAGGAAAGATGAGCAACGCAATTGTGATACTGTTACTAGCTTTTTCCCGCGGCTTTGCTCGCATTGATTTTTTTAAATAAAAAGTATCCTATATTACCTCTAATATCTCCAAAAATATGTGTACAAAGTTTCATGATGACCGGTTAAGTAGTTTTCGCGTGAAAGCGTAACAAACAAACTTACATTCACATTTATAATATTAGTAGGGATAGTAGGCATTATTAATTATTATTTAAAATAATAACTTATTTTTTCACTAAAATGATAAAAATAATATTCTCAAATTCGTGACAACAAAACATCCCTTGAACTCAGCTAAAACATTAAAAATTGTTGTTTCAAGTTTCTCGTCAATTTAATACAAAATTTTAATTACAGTTATTTGTATTTTGTGCCCAATTAACAATGACAGCACAATGATTAAGGAAAATAATTACTATTGCTGCTTTTGACGTTTGACAAATAATTAAATGACTCGTTGCTTTATAGAATTATGAATTACTAAACGTTTGAATTAATCACCACTTCTTCTAGCCCATTGACACAGTAGGCAGTGACTCTACTTTCCATTCGAACGGATTCAGTACCCGTCTCGTGTTGTACTCGAGTACATGTGTATTTTTAACCGACTTCAAAAAAGGAGGAGGTTTCTCAATTCGACCGTATATATATTTTTTGTGGGTTTGCTAATTTTTTTCGTCCACTTACGTTGTATTACTTGCCGATGTAATTGAAGTCGGTTTTTTTCGTTTGCTAGCAAACACAATTATTTATCTAACGTTTTGCATTGTTGAATTCCAATAGTGAACCAAGAATCTGTGACAAAAATATTATTCTTGTCACCTTTACTGTCACAGATATTGCGGAAAAAAATCGCAATGCTATTGACGTGCGAACTTGCTCCCACTGTGGAATTTCCGTTGTGTCACAATTTTTGAGGAGCGTAAGGGAAATTCAATTACGAGAAGGTCGATATTCCGCAACATGAACCTATTTACTTGAAAAATTTATATAAAAGATTTTAGCTCATTTATATTCCGTTTGGGATTTTTCTTACTGATTGACTAGAAATTATATATGGATATAAGTTTTTATTTTTAGACGATGCATTGACGCAAAGGTAACAGTACCAATTTGTAACTGTTGCGCTAGTGGTTTTGATCCCCGCACATGACAAACATTTGTATTGGCCATACAAATGTTTGCCGTGGTATGGGTGTTTCTGCAATCATTGTGGGTCTCTCCACCGTGCCTCGGAAAGCACGTTAAGCTGTCAATCCTGGTTGTTATCATGTTCACCTGATAACGATCGTTACTCATAGTAGGGAATACATCCGCCAATTCGCATTGGAGCAGCGTCATTGATTAAGCACCGATCCTTCCCCTAAAAAGGGAATGAGGCCTATGCCCAGCTGTGGGATATTACAGGCTGAAACGCGTAAGGTCTTATGCTAAATGTATCTTAATTATAGAAGGTTGACTACTTTTGTTATTTAATAACATAACACTAACCCCCTCCCCCCTCTCTGTTCTATCCTTTTCCGGCTAGATTCCCTTAAATATATTTCATAGTTAATTTAGAAATATAATATAAATTATATAACTCATTTATAAAACTCATTCAACTTCATTGATTTAATAGATTCTGAAGTTTCAGTCACTAAATTAAATAAATCAATAAAATAAATAAATATTTACAAAATACACACACGGTCGCCTGTTCCTAAAGTGAGCAACTTAATGCTTGTGTTATAAGGTAACTGCCCACTGGTATATAGCTACATATTTTTTTTCGATAAACATACTTATAGATAATACATACATATATATATATATATATATATATATATATATATATATAAATATTTATATTACACCCAGACTCGGGGTGGGAATCGAACCCACAACCCTCGGAGCTGAAAGCAGGGTCACTACAAACTGCGCCAACGGGTTAGTCTAATTAATGAATCAGTGACATTTGAGACATGAATGGTATAGGTATATGAATCTTTACAGTCTGTAAATAATCAATTGCTGATCGACGGCTCACTGAATAATAATAAAAAAACATCACTTGAACTCAAGATTAACCCATCGCTGTCTTTCAAAATCCCTTTGGCCTTTGTCCTAACAAACACGCTAACGTGTTACGATCTGAGACAACGGGAAAATACCAAGAAAACTATATAACAATGACCCCTGCTATCGCTCGTGAACGAATAAAATACATGTGGCTTTATTATTCGAGAAAATATACGAAAAAGAGAAAAAAATAAGAACCCTTAACTTAATTTGTACACGGTCTTAACACAAAAACTACGCTATATTAATTAGTTAAAACAAAAAAGTGTGTGTGTACGCACGTAAGAAGTGGCTATTTAATTTCATGTTGCTAACTTCTTCTTCGTTGGCTAGATAACTTCAGGGTGTCAGTTTTTTGTGACTGATTTACTGTCATCATATTTCTCTGACGCGCCAAAGAAGTAACTTTAAAAAAAAACGTAAAGACACATAGGAATAACAGGTTTATATTACCTGCTTTACTAAGTCATTTATATAAATAAATAAGAAACGCTTCACACTCAACGGTCCCTAGTAAGATTTTATGTTATATCGGAGGTCCGGATACACACATAAACAAGTATAAACACCCAGACCATCACACCCAGACCACGACAGACATCTAGATATGGCCAATACAAATGTCGTCGTGAATAGAGATCGAATGACGTAAAATTTGCATAAAATCATTAGAAACTAAAGTAAAAAAGGCAATATTTGAAATAAAACTTCTTTACACGCGCTTGAATAAGGGAGTAAAATGGTGAATGCGTGACGAGAGCATTACGAAAAGTGTGATCGGGCGAACGGAAGTTGAGAGGGAAATATAAGTTAGATGGAGCTAAAGAATCTAAAGCACACTCGTTTTTATTATAATCTCAGACATAGATTAAAAATAATGAAAAATTTATTCTGGCAACACAAAAATAATTATTATCGAATAACATTATTATACCTATAAAAAAAAATGTAATAACCTTCAGGTCAAACAAAGAGATCTCTCTTTCTCTTTTAATTATAAAAAATCACATTTCCATTTCACATTATATTATTTCATATTTTTTTTAGTAAATGAATATATTTTATTAGAGTAATTGGTAGAATATTTTTTTTAACTTAAATATTCATGAACTCAGAACCTATTTTCGTTTCAGCCGAATTTCCAATTTACTAATTCAGAACACGTGTCGTGAACAAGTGTTCATTTTGTTTGAAAAAAAAAATCAATTAATTTTTTAATTCGCTCATGGCCTTTAAAAAACCGGTCAAGTTCGAGTTGAATTTGTACACAAAAAAGTCACATTACATTTCACCTTTGGGATAAAAAAGTGACATATATTTTGTAATACCATATCAAAAATCGACCATTCCAGTGGGGATCGAACCTGCATCTCCGACTGGCCATGTCGGTGTTCTAGCCAATTAAGCTATGGAACGATGTACCCGATGTGCTAGATCGAAATTTTTGATATAATGATTTTATATTCGGTTTAAGCGAACCGTGGCACCGTCTATAGTGAGTTCTTTACAGAAACCCGTAACTATTCAAAGTTTCATATTACAACGAAAATCTTTGACAGGAGACGACACCATGCTGATAATATATTAAATTAATTATTGCTTATACTTATAAATAATATAGTCATTACACCCAGAATTGGCATTGCCATCCTGAGCCTGTAGCCCCTAGAGCAGAAAGAGTCACTGCGAACCGCGCAAAGGGGCTAGTCAAGAACATTAGCAACTCATTTTTTGAGGATATTTTAAATACTAACTACGTAAGAATTTAAACAAGCGTTTGGTTAGTGATCGCGTCGCGATCGATTTGCGATTTCTTCAACAAAGATGAAACGACATATATATCGCTAATATATATATATATATAAAATATTGTAACAGATCGAAATGCCAAACACATAAATGTATTTTATTTACAGAGAATTCTTATTTTAAAAAAATTATAAAGAAACATTTGTAACTATACATTTTTATTCACAGGATTTGATAAAAAACACTTGTAAAGAGGTCAAGGTTTTAGTTTTAATAAGCCGACTTTTAGGTCAGGCGATATAATAGTAATTATTTAATTGTCTTTATTTTAAATTTGTTTCTAATACTTATTTAAAGTGTGATCTAGAACTTAAATAATGTTCTTAAAAAGAATTTACTCAACACTAAGTTCTTTCCTAATAGTACACAAACTAATTTGAAAACAAGTTTATGAACTTCTACGAAATAATCAAAAATATGCTTTCAGAACGATCGTGCCAAAATAAAATAAAAAAAATTTAAAAGCACTTTTCAATCACTATTTAAAAATTAAAAAAAAAATGGTGTTTGGTATGAATCTACCATCGATTTGGATTTTAGATTGTGCAGAGAAGAACTGAAAAGAAACTCCGCATTTACCTACTCTTTTAATAAAAACTGTCCATTATCGTTCATTTAGTTAGCAACATAAAAAACGCAAAAAAATCTAGGAGATAAGTTTAATCCAGCCAATAACAGCTTTTATAGCCGTGTGTATTAAACACATATAAAGCTACTTAGACGAGCTGAGGAGAATTTTATTTAATCATGAAGCTTTCCAAGCATCCTCTTTTTTCGTGTATTAATTTCGCTGTCATAATTATTTTTCTTTACTTTTATATGATATGTATTACACTATTTTCTATGCCTGTATGCTTCGTATATGTAAATCAAAACTGTAAACCTATACCATCTATGGACTTACTCTCATGAGACCGTTAGTTGTACCTATCTCCTATTTTTTTTTGTAATTATGCCTATTCTTGGTGTATAATAGAGTTTTTATTATTATTATTACTTTTACTTTACATTTTTGAATATCATATCAAAAATTGACCGCTCCAGCGGGGTTCTAACCCGCGTCTCCGACTTACCGTGTCGGCGCTCTAGCCAATTAAGCTATGGAACGATGCACCCGCTCGAGCGAAATTTTCGATATGATAATTTTTAATTTCAGTTTAAGCGAACCGTGGCGCCGTCTATAGTGAGCTCTTTACAGAAACCCGTAACTATTCAAAGTTTCATATTACAATGAAAATCTTTGACAGGAGACGACACCGTGCTATTTTTAATATCTAAGATTTTTATTTTTGTGTTACCCACATTAGGAATTCTAAACATTTTTGAATATCATATCAAAAATTGACCGCTCCAGCGGGGTTCGAACCCGCGTCTCCGACTTACCGTGTCGGCGCTCTAGCCAATTAAGCTATGGAACGATGCACCCGCTCGAGCGAAATTTTCGATACGATAATTTTTAATTTTGGTTTAAGCGAACCGTGGCGCCGTCTATAGTGAGCTCTTTACAGAAACCCGTAACTATTCAAAGTTTCATATTACAATGAAAATCTTTGACAGGAGACGACACCGTGCTAGTTTTAATATCTAAGATTTTTATTTTTGTGTTACCCACTTCGAACCCCGCTGGAGCGGTCAATTTTTGATATGATATTCAAAAATGTTTAGAATTCCTAATGTGGGTAACACAAAAATAAAAATCTTAGATACTTTTACTTTTTTATCATCATCTTCCTGCCCTAATCCCACTTATGTAGGGTCGGCACAACATGTTTTCCTCTTCCATTCCTCTCTATTATTCGTCACTTCAGTGCTTACTCCTTTCTTTCTCATATCCTCACTCACACAATCCATCCATCGCTTTTTTTGTCTGGCGATCGCTCTTCGTCCTTCAACATTCATCCCTAACATTCTTTTACCAACATAGCGTTCATCCCTCCTCATTACATGCCCATACCACGCTAACCTATTGCTCCTCATTTTCTCTGTCACGGGTGCTACTTTCAAACTTCCCCTTATATACTCATTTCTAATCCGATCTTTCCTCGTTACTCCACACATCCATCTTAGCATTCTCTACACTCACTTGTCACTTTTACTTTTTTATCGTCATAGAATAAATTAAAGTTTTACAGTCACAGTCTTAAACGACTGCGGTAGGACACAGCCGGAAATATCCTTCTCAAATCTAGAGTAGCCTGATTACCGAAGTACCTCGACCTTACAGAAGACACACAGCTAAATAATATTGCTTTCAAGCAAAGTTGTATTCCTGTGTGTAAGGTAACCAGAACTCCTGGGGGGAAGGGCTCCTAGCAGGCGTCTATAGGCTACGGTAATCGCTTACCATCAGGTGAGTTGTACGCTTGTTTGTCGACCTAGTTATATAAAAAAGAAATCCAGCTCTAATCTTTCTCTATAAAAGAAGAATAGGATATTTATACATCTCATTTTTTTAAGGATGGTTAGTGGACATACATTCCTCAAAATAATTTCCAAACCATGCATTGACCTACTAAAGTATTTCCTTCTAAGACAAGTGTTCAAAAGTAACAAAAACTTGAATTTACTGTTTCTAACTCATATTTGAAACTGTAGCACGTATCTTTTATCATTAGACCACAATTATGCTATTTTCTTTATTTTAGTTGTACTAAAATGGTCTTAACACTAACAACACAAGATGGTCAGACATCAGTCCACGACGGTTTGATCATCACCAACATCGTCGTGTACCTTCTTACAAATAAATTAAAATAACATAATTAGGTTCAATATTCAATCTCCATATTCAATATTATTTAAATCGTTCAGATTAGATTAAGTTAATTTACATTCATGAACAATTTTAGAGATTTGGAGAAATCGGGGACCATAATTATCTTCGCGAATCCCGTTGAGCTGTGGCTTTAAGATTAACCTAAGGAGGTTTTAAAGGCGATAAAGATTCGCGAAGAAATTCGGAAAAGTCTACACAAATAGTTAAATGACCAAGATGAACGCGTGGCTTCTGCCCAATATTCTGTAATGTAAAATAAATAAAAAATATATTTTATTTCTTCAAAATGAAGTCTCCTTTTAAGCAGTTTATTGATTTATAACCTGTATGTATATATTTCACTCTTCCGGTGTAAACTACATAATTACAGTTTAAAAAAAAACGATATTGACCAATGGGTCACACTAACGCACAGGTGGGACGCACTAACCACAGTGCCTAGTCACTGAAACAAACTGGTATTCTAGCAGTTGCTGATTTGATTACCATACATGATAAATGTTGATGTAAGTAATACATATTATGATTGTTACGGTCTGAGTATTGATGGTTGTATTTTTTTTTCAGAACCCTGACGCAGTAATCACATCCTTCTGAGATTCGGTGAGTAGGAAGTTTTTTTTTTTTTTATTATTTATTAGCGACCCGCCCCGGCTTTGTACGGGTGCAATGCTGTATCAGCTATATCTTTATTACAGAATGTCTTTGACTTTGAATGTCTTTTGAAGCTTGTTTATGACATGGTTATTAACATAATAACAACAATATTCAAATATGTCTCGTTAGATTACACGTTGTTACAGAATGCGTTGAAGAAATAAAGGTTCACTGCTCGTTACCCGTAGGTGATAGCGTAATATGTAGCCTATATGTTGACCCGATTTCTTAATAATATTCGTGCCAAATTTGAAGTATATCCATGCAGTACTTTTGGCAGTATTTTTGGCTTCGGTATCGATTGTAGATCACACCCCAAGTATTTTTAAAAAAAAAATATTTAATGTACAGTTTTGACTTTCCTACCGTTTTATTATATGTATAGATTACTACGCTCCGCAGTTTTAACGGCGTAATGTGCGATCTCGTTTCAATTTCGGAATAAAAAGTGATGATGATGATGTCGTCCACACCGTATCCGGTGACGGCGACTCCAATAAATTACGCTGGTGGACTCTAATATGGCTAGCGAAACCGAATTTAGATTTGAAGACTCGGTTGCAAGATGCACAGTATAGTTGGCCTGCCGAATCGTATGTGTAAAAGTAGGAGGGTTTTGGCCTAGTCTTCCGTACTTGGCGTTTCGCATCAAGGTCTTCTAGACGCGCAGATTCAAAACGGTCGACACTTTTGTGAATGGTTTGACGCCATTCCGATCTTTGACGTGCCAGACTCTCCCAACTCTCAATTGGTATATGACAAGCCAAAAAAAAAATATTCAATGTACAGTTTTGACTTTCCTACCGTTTTATTATATGTATAGATTACTACGCCCCGCAGTTTTAACGGCGTAATGTGCGATCTCGTTTCAATTTCGGAATAAAAAGTAGCTAATGTATAATTCTATATCTTTAGTTTTCTACATATCAGGTTTCATTACATTCGGTTAAATAGTTTTTATGTGAAATAGTAAAGAACATTCATTCATCCTCCCATACTTTCGCCTCTATAATTTAACAGGTATACCCGCGACTTCGTCCGCGTGGGATTTAACAAAAAAGTCAGCTCGCAGAGGTATAAAATAAATACATTTCTAAAATAAAAAAGGCTAAGTTACTCCTCAAAACATCAGCTTTTCTGCCAATGTAAATCCCGTCAAAATCAGTGCAGCCTGCAGCAGAATAAACAGACAGACAAACAGACAAACAGACAGACAGATGAAAATTCTAAAAAATGCTATTTTGGTATATGTACCGTGTATACCTACGTCCATAAGCATTTGGTAAAGAGCGGTTTTTTTAACCGACTTCCAAAAAAGGAGGAGGTTCTCAATTCGACTGTATTTTTTTTTATTTTTTTTTATGTATGTTACATCAGAACTTTTGACCAGGTAGACCGATTTCGACAAATTTTGTTTTAATCGAAAGGTGGTGTGTGCCAATTGGTCCCATTTAAATTTATTTGAGATCTAACAACTACTTTTCGAGTTATATCTAATAATGCGTTTTTACTTGACGCTTTTTTCGTCGACCTACGTTGTATTATACCGCATAACTTTCTACTGGATGTATCCATTTTGATAATTTTTATTTGTTGGAAAGGGAATATCCCTAGTTTGGTACCGTGATAAGAAAACCAGGATCTAATGATGGGATCCCAGAGAAATCGAGGGAAACTCTCGAAAATCCGTAATAACTTTTTACTGGGTGTACCGATTTTGATAATTTTTAATTTAATCGAAAGCTGATGTTTATCATGTAGTCACATATAAATTTTATCGAGATCTGATAACTACTTTTTGAGTAATCTTTGATAACGCGTAGTTGCTTGACTATTTTTTCGTCGATCTACGTTGTATTACTTGTCGATGTAATTGAAGTCGGTTTTTTTTTCGTTTGCGAGCAATCACAATTATTTCAATTACAAACAGACGCTCCAATTTTATTTATTTGTATAGATGTAGAGATATAGATTAATAATAGTAGTATTGTCAAAACTTACGCCTGTATTTTTTCGAGCAAGCCGTATACAACAAACAGCCAGCAAAAAATTTTAAAAAATGTGAAGCCGTGTAGCAACTGTGTCCAAATCCTCGTTAGTATTCCAGGCCCAAACCATAGTTAGTATCGATTCCTTTACGTTATTTTTTTCACATAACCATATAACGCACTTCGTTAAAGATTCAAAAGGTACATTTACAATGAGATTATGTTTGGCAAAAAAATTTCATATCTCTCTTTTCGGAACATCGAGTAATGCCAGCAAATTTTGTGCATATTTATTCGAAAGGTTCTTATTCAAAAGGGATATACCATGTTATTTCTTTTTTGACTGTTTTATTATCTTTAATTATTATGTTTCATTCTCTTAATACAAAATTTAATAAACACAACAAAATTACGTAGGTATTACGTTAAATTTTCTTAATAGAAAATTTAATAAACACAACAAATTTTTTTTCTAAATATAATAAAGTCACGCCATTCCTACATGACACATTTTATTTAAATAATTCTTACAAAATATTTTTATTCGCCGAATTTCAAACATTAAATCAAGTGACTATATCGTAGTGTAGATAACAAGTTTTCATATTAATATATTGAATTTTGAAATACTAAAAAAAAATCCTTTTGCTCCCTGCGTCTTACTAAGTTAATTTACCAGAAAACCCGAGTATCAGTTAGTCAGTCAGTAAATAAAATTGAAAACAGTCAAATAAAAATTGTACTTTGATTTAATTTATGCAGAAAAAAGTTTTTATTTCTGTAAACAGTAAATTTTTTCCATAAACAATATTTTATTTTTTATATTCTCTTGAATTCACAAGAATCGTTCATAGATTTATAGTCATCAAATATTTTATGAAATGTTTTAAATAAAAAATCACGTCATCTGGTTCATGAATTAATTTCGTATATCTTAGAAAAGCAAATAAATGAACGATCTTTCAATGGGTTGCTTAGAATACAAAACAGTTTTTTGGTACGAGATTTAATTACAAAACGACGTACAATTTACATGCTTTGACACACCCTATGATTTAAATTGGAATAATAATGGAATGTAATTATTTTTTACGCCTACGATTTTAATTGAAAATATTATGCTGTCATATTAATAGCTTCTTTGCGCATGTTGGAATGTATATCACGACGTGGTAAGATAAACTCTTATTATTAGGTTATTTAAAACCGAACAACTAAATAAAATCGTTCACAATCAAAAATTACGTCATTTTACAAATTAAAATTATATTTTTTAAATCGATTTTATTATAGTTAAAAGTAAAGCTACCACCGATTAAGAATGTAAATTCTGCAGAGAAGAATTGGTAAGAAACTCCGTAGTTACTCTTTCTAAATAGCAGGATTAGAGTCCATATAACACATAACACAATAGCCTGGACAAAGACAAACGTTTGTAAAGCTATAGAAATAAATAAAAAATATTGAATAGATAAATATAGTAGTACTAATAATGGTTAAAATCATTACCGTTGCTACCACCACTTACCATTACTACTTACAATCACCTACCCCTGCCAAGTCCGTTGTAACCTTGTCAATCGTTCGACAAATATCAACACAAATATCAATTGTTACCAAAACTTAATAACTAAACAACAATCGCAGCGTGATGAAGCAACAATTTATTCCATCAAATTTCAATGCTTTAATTCGGCATGTTATTACTACTGTTAATTTCAAATGCTCAATTTAATTGTCCAGCGCTACAGCGCTTTAATTTTTTACTTAGTTACTTATACTTTTTGATCCACAATCAAAGTAAGCTTGTCAATTTTTATTGTAACCAAACATAGCAACGTAATATTCTAGTATATGAATATTGAAGACCTTTTGCTCGTTTTATTACTATACACTACCAATTATAGTACATATATAAACTTTACTTACCCAAGGACTGGAAGTAGTGATAAGGTCGCCTTTGCATCATTTAATGAGTTGTAATTTAAGATGTCAAATATTTATCTCTTCCATTTTTATACACATAACTAGCTGCGCCTTTCACTCGCGTTAATTTGAGGAAAGAATAGCCTATAGCCTTCATCGGTAAATGGGCTACCCAACACAAAAAGATTTTTTAAATTAAAACTAATAGCCCCTGAGATTAGCGCGTTTTAAACAAAATTTTTTTTAGCTTTATAATGTTATTATAGCACTAGCTGTCCCCGCGAATTCGTCCGCTTAGAATGAAAAAAAAATGTTGTTTAGTTTGCAGAGATATAAAATAAATAAATTCTAAAATCAAAGTAGCCTCAGTTACTCCTTACTACATCAGCTATTTGCCAGTGAAAGTCCCGTCAAAATCAGTCGTTTCAAAAGTTAGCCGGAACAAATAGACAGACAGACAGACAAAAATTGTAAAAAATGTTATTATGGTATATGGTACATCCATATGCATTTAGTAAAAAGCTATTATTTTAATATTACAAACAGACACTCCAATTTTAATTATTTGTATATAACATGTCTAATTCTGTACATTAAAGACATTTCTAAAAGTACAATCTAGTAATCATAAAAGCATTTGTCTAACATCTATGTCCAAAGGTTAAGTAACCAAAATACACCCAGTATTCAGGTCATCGAGTAAGGTCTAAGCTATGTATAAAACTGTATCGATCTGGCTGTCGCTTTCAAGTTTTAAAACGTGCTTTTCCAGTCACGATTCCGTTCTGAATGCTTTGTTATTTTTTCATCTACTGTCTTGTAACATGAACTTCTGATACAGATATTTTTATGTTTTTCATTTTTCCATTTATTATTAATTCATTTGAAAAAGAGGGTAAATCATTATTACATAAATATTTTTGATGCACAAGAGGCATTTAAATAGGCCACGTATACTACAATTCCATTTATAAGTACGAATAAAAAACTAATAAATTTATGATTTTATATCATATTTTTAAATATAATGTAACCATAATTACAGTGTTACTATATGTTACAGATATAATTAAATAGTACAATGTTCAATGAAAAGCTACGGGTAGTTCAAAGAGCATATTATCTTCTTTAAAAATAACTACGAAAAATTATTTAATTAAAATTATTACAAATTCAATTTAGCGTACAATAAAAAAGTCGAAGTCGAAGGCATTTGACCAGGTCTGGCATGAGAGCCTATTGAGCAAACTTTCAGCTTACGGAATACCCCCGAGCTTGTGTGACTGGATATCAGATTTCCTGAGTGGACGATCATTTCGGGTGGTCTTAGATGGCTCCTCGTCTGAGTTGATGGCGGTTAATGCCGGTGTCCCTCAGGGATCAGTTCTCTCTGCAACCCTCTTCTTGATTCACATAAATGACCTCCTCAGGCCCGGTATCTTTGGATACGCGGATGACAGCACTGTTACGGAGAGATACGTGTCCGGTCCCCGAGCTGGTGGGGCTGAAACTCATGAGCATAGAGAGGCCCTGGTTGAACGCATGAATTTGGCTTTGAAAGAGGTATCCGATTGGGGTGACGCCAACCTAGTCAAATTTAATGCTTCCAAAACACAAGCGTGTCTTTTCACTGCTAAACGGAGTCCATTCCCATTAGCCCCAACTTTCCGGGGTGTATCTGTTCCGATCACCGATAGTATTGATCTTCTAGGCATAAATATTTCGTCTAATATGAACTTCGGACAATGCATAGAATCCAAGGCAAAAATTGCTGGTAAGAAACTTGGTATCCTCAATAAAGTCAGGCAGTACTTCACACCGGAACAGCTTCTTACTCTCTACCAAGCACAAGTTCGATCGTGTATGGAGTACTGCAGCCACTTATGGGATGGCTCTGCCAAGTACCAGCTCGCTGCTTTGGATTCTGTCGATCGACGCGCCAGAAGACTCATCGGTGACAAATCGCTGGTTCGCTCTAGACTTCAAAGTCTCGAACATCGGCGCAAGGTTGCCTGTTTGTCGGTATTTTACAGGTTATATTTCGGAGAGTGTGCTCTAGAACTATACAATTTGGTTCCACCATCACCTTTCTACCACCGAACCGCAAGGCATCGCATGAATCTGCACCGCTATGTGGTTGAAATCCCACGATCTCGCACTAAACGATTTGCTTCCTCGTTCCTAATTCGCACCGCTAAAATTTGGAATGCCCTTCCGGCTTCCGTTTTTCCAACGAACTATAACTTAGGTATCTTTAAATCAAGAGTGAATAGGCATCTTCTAGGCAAGCGCGCACCACCTTAGGCTGCATCTTCACTTGACTTCAGGTGAGATCGCAGTCAAGCGCTAGTCTATATATTAAAAAAAAAAAAAAAAAAAAAAAAAGTGTTAATCTTTATGAAAGACGTTACAAAGCCCACGTCTCTTTATAATTTATATAACCTTGTCACGCACTTCTAATTTTCGAAAAAAATAAAACATTTACTATGCTATGTCTATGTCATCGGGTTCAACTGTGGTTTTGTCCCATTTTTAAAGCCTTTATTTAACTTGCAATGTATGTTAGTGTATATGTTAGGTAGGGTGGAATCTTGCAACTCAATTTTATTACATATATCTTTAATCGATTGCGCAGAATATTTGCACACGCGATTAGTTTGAATTACATTACATTGCTTGACGTATAATTATAAAACAATGGTAGTGGTGACCGGTGCTTACGCAGCAAACGTGCGAGAAAGGAGGTAGTTCGGTATGGACATTGCTAGAGCCGTCAAAGTCTACCCGCAAATTTCAGTCTCGTGAACGAGACATTCGCAGTTATTGTCGAAACGAGCTTCGCAAAATGAAAATAAAAAACATGGTAAATATACCGTTTATGAATAGTTTTAATAATAGAAGTAACCATGTTAATCTAAAATCTTATAAAGAATATATATTTTTTAATTATAATACCGGTTTTTGTATACAAACGAGACAGTATATTGTTTTCTAATATTTACTCGAATTTCACTCATTGTAATGAAACAACCTTTCCGGATTTCATCGTGTTTTATTAAGTTTTTTAGATGCCCGACGTTTCGGATACTTTACAGCAAGCATGGTCACGGGAGGACTGCATCTAAAATAATTGTTGTACCAGTAGAAAGTTATGCGGTATAATACAACGTGGGTCGACGAAAAAAGCGTCAAGTAAAAACGCATTATTAGATATAACTCGAAAAGTAGTTGTTAGATCTCAAATAAATTTAAATGGGACCAATTAACACACACCACCTTTCGATTAAAAAAAAATTGTCGAAATCGGTCCATACGGTCAAAAGTTCTGATGTAACATACATAAAAAAAATACAGTCGAGTTGAGAACCTCCTCCTTTTTTGAAGTCGGTTAAAAACCTAATAAACCGCGATAAAATCCGAAAAAGTTGTTACATTCTTTGATTTTTTTTTTTCTATTACATGTTTCATAATTAGTGTGTAAGTGTACTAATTTTACACATTAATTAAAAATCATTTAACATTTTACGAACAGAATATTTACAATAAAAGTGTTTAAAAAATTCTTAATACGAACTACTAAATACTAACGTCTGTTCCCTTTGTCATTAGATGGTTCTAATCAAGTTTCGCACGTGCTTTGATATACTACATTAGGGGAAGTGGGCCAAGGGCGATCGAAAGTCAGACGATCGATATTAAGACCAGTGTTTTGTTAGCGTCAACGCTTGTTTGCTTCGTATAATTACTTCAAACCCCATATTGTTATTAGCTTTTATAATTATTCGATCAAATTACTTTTTAATGGTGTGATACAAATAATAATAGGCATTTGTATGTATTGTGTTTTGTGATTATTATTAATAAAAAAATAAATTATTAAAGTATTAAAAAAAAGCAATTGATATTTCTATAATTATTATATTCTCTACTAATAAGGTTTATTATAAGCATGTAAAAAAAAGTAATTTTGCGTAATGTTAATAGTTTTCAAATTAAATATTTATTTAATGTTTAATTCCTTCACATAACTTGCTTACTGAATAAAGTGTTACAAATATAACAAGTTCAAGTTTTTTAAATAGGTTTATGTCGTTTCAGTCTGTAACATCCCACTGCTGGGCATACCTTTCCCCATGTAAGAATTGGAGCTTAATTCACCACACTGCTCCACTGCGGGTTGGCGGATAAATTCCCTACTATGAGTAACAATCGCTATCAGGGGTACATAATAACAACCGGGACCGATAGCTTAATGTGCTCTCCGAGGCACGGTGGGGAGACCCACAAGGATTAACAACCAGACCGGAAATAAATATTTCTATAAACACAAATATCCACTCCGAGCGAGAACTTTTAACTGAGGTAGGGCACAGCAGGAATTTCCTGCTCAAAATATGGAGCGGCCCGACTGGCGTAGTACCTCGACCTTACTTCTGTAAGGTCAGGTAACAGCTAAATAATACTATTTTCAAGCAGTATTGTGTTCCTGTTGGTGAGTAAGGTGACCAGAGCTCCTAGGGGGGGGGGAGGGGATTGGGGAGTGGGTCGGCAACGCGCTTGCGATGCTTCTGGTGTTGCAGGCGTCTATAAGCTACGGCAATCGCTTACCATCAGGTGAGCCGTACGCTTGTTTGTCGACCTAGTAATATAAAAAAAAGAGAATCGAACCTACGACCGTCGGTGTCTAGGCACCACCAATACGGCTACCGTGTCGTTACACCAAAGCGGTCGCACGAAAAACGAAAAGAAAACAGTAAATTATATCCAAAAGATGGCGAGTCAAACTCTTTCCTTCTGAAACTTAACGTTTGACAGAGGTATCGCATACGTTAACGACTCTCCAACTCTGAACACGTATCATTGATACCCTTTGAAAGTGTACTAAAGTATAAAAATATCAAATAACCCTCTTTTACATACGAAAACCGACAAATACCCAAAAAACTTTGATAGTTGAAAAGGGTTATTGGGTAGTGAAATAGTCAAGAGAGGTCATACCTATGACCCTCTTACTAAAGATACTATGTAGACAGAATTCAATAGAATAGCGTCTATTGTCATTCTGTGAATAGTATCAATATAAGGTAAAAGCGTTATCAATATTAATTTGAAAGTCATTAGAACCGATACGGTCTTGTTTGTATTGTGGTGTAATAGCTATATCCGTTGTGTGGTTGCATCTATTAATGAAGTGGGAGGTACTGCTATTGGTATTGACAAATCGTATAGCGGGAAATATCGTGGTGAAATTATCATTCATCATCATCATCATTTTAGCTATTACAGTCCACTGCTGGACATAAGCCTCCATAAGTTCATGCCAAAAATGGCCCGAACTCATGTGTGTTGACCATAGTTACCTCGCTGAGCAGGCGGGTTGGTGACCGCAGGGCTAGCTTTGTCGTACCGAAGACGCTGTTGCCCGGCTTCAGCCTGTGTATTTCAAAGCCAGCAGTTGGATGGTTATCCCGCCATCGGTCGGCTTTATAAGTTCCAAAGTGGTAGTAGAACTGTGTTATCCCTTAGTCGCCTCTTACAACACCCACGGGAAGAGACGGGGGTGGCTATATTCTTTAATGCCGTAGCCACACAGCTCAAATTATAGAGCAGCCCAACAAAAGAAGTACCTCAATCTTACAGAAAATCAAAGCTAAATAACTCTGTTCTCTAGCAATGGGTGGGCCGTGGTTAGTAATGTGGATGAAAATCCTGACGAGGTTGGATAACTTATGTATCTTATAATGTATAAGATACGAGAAACCACAAGTATTTTATAGCTTAAGAAGGAAGCAGAAAATTTTCGATTTCAGTTTTCTTTTTTAAACAACTAGGTCGGCAAACAAGCGTACGGCTCACCTGATGGTAAGCGATAACTGTAGGTTATAGATGCTTGCAACACTAGAAGGATCGCAAGCGCGTGACCAATCCTAACCCCAATCCATACCACCAACCCAAACCCTACCCCCAAATTTTTTTTGTAATGTTTCTTTGTGGTGTACAATAAAGAGTATTTATTATTATTATTATTAATCCCCCCAGGAGCTTAGGTCACCTTACTCACCACAGGTTGAAAGCAGTATTATTTAGCTGTGAGCTTCTGTAAGATCGAGGTACTTCCCCAGTCGGACTGTTCCAGATTTTGAGCAGGACATTTCCTGCTGTGCCCTACCTCAGTTATTATACTTGAGTAAAGATTGTCACCTCTTGAATCTTTAATTTGTACTGATGCCGATACTTCAACGTAGATTTATCCGAGATACAATCAGTGTTTTGACGAGGCTCGAGCAACAAAACTCAAAAAGGAAAGATAGATGGCGCTGCGCCAGCAACTACACGCTTACCCAAACAATCTTATAATGGCGTTTGGAAGTTAATATGTTAATACATAAAGACAATCAATCACAATACATGCATAATACAGAGCAAAATATACGTATTAAGTTACTCAGTAAGTGAAATCAATTTGACTAAAATTTACATTGAATGAAACTAAATTTTGAAGAAGGCGAACGTTTCCATATCATTTATATTCAAGTCAAGGGAAATACCTGTTTATTTTAAATATTCCAATGGAGGTCTGATGGATCACGGAATATACATTTAGAACGAATACCTTTCACCCCTTGAAAGCTTCTGCGGCTGAAACCTTTATTATTTTTATGCTGGAAAACTCGAATACACCTACCTATGTTGTTGTTTATATTTACATTATGGAATTTTATATATATATACATATATACCACTGGATACATTTATTTTGTAATGTACCTAATGTACAGTAAATGTAACAGTTTTGAAATCCTCAGTTACTTTTGCTACCATGACTCCGATTTTCATTTTGTTATGTAAGTATATACAAGCACGAAATGGCGAAATAAATGTTTTCATTTCATTACCATACAAATATGTAATAAAGATGAGTAATAAAACACATTCACAAAAAATAAGTAAATAATTTGCTATAATAATACAAAAGAAGTAGGCATGTGTGAGTAGATAGATATGGTAGTATGTAAATATAGGTGTTTTATATATATATATGCGACAAAGCCAGCCCTGCGGTCACCAACCCGCCTGCCCACCGTGGTAACTATGGGCAAAACACTAAAGTGAAGTCATATATGGGGCATATGGTGATGTTTTATAGCCTAAAACACTCCTCTGTCCGATTTTTTAAATTTAAACTATTAATTAGTTTTATTATTTAACTAAACAATAAAAGAAAACTTCAAAAATATGATATTATGAATGCATAGTTAAGAAATTCATTTCTTAATACTTAACACACAACCCTCTTTCTTCCTTCGCTGGTAAAAATAGATCTTAGTAGTCTCAACAGCAGTTCACTACTAACTCAATTATGAAACTAAAAAGGTTAAGTTGGATCTCGAGAATTCAGACAATTTTTTTTTTCAACGACGTCAAGGTCGTGAACAAAAAGTTCTAAGAATTATCTTATTCAAAGCCAATCACGTAGCACTCATTATACAATTCGACATCGTTTTATTACTTTGCTCTGAAAAAAAAAGAATACTCTCATTTCAAATGTTAAATCTTGTATATATTTTTAACCGACTTCAAAAAAAAGGAGGTTACTTAATTCGACCGTATATATATGTGTGTATATATATATACATAAAAAATCTTATATATTAATTTTGACAATGGTTAGATTTACGTAAAGATATTTTACATTATGTGGTGTCATGGGACACCAGGTAGGAACGAAGTTCCTTCGGATGGTATTGAAGCAACATAATTTGAAAAAAAAATGTTGAATTTTATATATATTTTCTAATTCTTGTTTTTTTTTTTTAATTTTGTTGATTGGTTTTTATTTAAGTACATAAAAGTATTTAGGAAATTTAGTATTTTAAAAAATAACAAATACCGTAAAATAAAATAAATCAAACAAAATAATAATAATAATTCAAACTATTAAGTGAAATAAAATAACATGTCTTTATTTATTTTTGTCGACAGTATAAAATTACATAAATGTTAAAAAAAAGTTAATTAGTTATATTTTAGTTTTACAAACGTCATATTATACAGTCGTGTGACTGATATTACGTCACTTCCGTTTTATATTTCTCTTACGGTTTTAGTATAACATTTTTTTCGGTTCGGTCGCCCAGCCAAATGTCAAGCCTGCCGTAAGGAACTTAGTTCTAAAAATATAATTAAAAGTAGGATACTATTTCGTACCATTATGATTAAAAATAAAGCTTATGATCAACTTGATGGTTAACGCAGTCTATGGACACCTGAAAATCCAGGTGCATCGCAAGCGCCCTTTTAACCCTATTCTTGCTAACAGAAATCCGCGGAAACTTTGAATCTTTGGCTGTTTTGCTTATCAAAGAAATACAACCTGAGAACTCGAAATGAACCTTCCTCTAGTCAAGTTGCTCCAACTTGTGAGCAAGATCCCTTCCTGATTGAGGATTTCCTGATAGATCTAACCGCAACAAACTAAAAACTATACTCTCTTCACCATTATGTATATAGCGTATAAATAATACATATTATTATTTGGAAGTCTTGTATATAAAGACTGGTGATGACAATTTATTTTCTTCGAAAAATTACTTAGAATATTCTTTCTAAAACGCAAAGCCTATGAGATTCTTAAGTTACCATACCCAATGTAAATTTTGCTCCATAGTTGACCTATTTCCGTCCATTCATTACTTTCTCCATTAAACAAACACCCCCTCCCAATTTCCTAAGGGACGTTACCCGTGAACTTTTGGCCATAAAACTCTAAGTCCTATTTAAGACCGGGATAATTAATCTCGATTTTAGATTAATTATGTTTTTAATAAATAATAATAAAAAAATGCATAATATATCTAACTTTCTCAAAATAATCATACCTATACGTAGTACAATTAAGGTGAACCAAAAGTACCTAAATTTGAACGTATCCATACATTTTAAACTACAAATGGTACGCAAATTTAGCCTGTAACATCCCAGGGTTGGGCATAGGCCTATTTCTCCATGTTAGACAAGGATATGAGCTTAATTCGCTATCAGGTATTTGTGATAACCGGGACCGATGGCTTAAACGTGCTCTCCGAGGCACGGGGGCGACACACAAGGACTAATTATATAAATAAAAGAAATATTTGTGCAAATACAAATATCCATCCCGAGCGGGAATCGAACTCGCAAACTGTTGTTGTTTTAGGTGACTACTCGCATACTACACCAGAGCGGCTATTGAGGGTCACCACAAATGTACAGAAATAGCGTATGTGTACATATATATCTGTTTGCAATATAATAAATTACTACCTAGTCAATAAATATATAAATCTTTATTTGAGGTAATATTTTGCGACCCATAAACATTTATTTTTCTTGTTTACATAATAACCTTTACAATTAATAGAAAAAAAAAACCTAATTAAAATTAAATGTCTTGATAAAATTACTAATGTTACTTTAGTAATGTCGCTATTGTGGAAATATTTTCTTTAGATACCCTTCTGAAGATCTTAATTTTCTTTTTAACTGGAGTAAGGCACAGAAGGAAATTTCCTGCTTAAAATATGTAGCAGCCCGACTTGGGTACCTCGACGTTACAGGAGATCACAGCTAAATAATAATACTTTCAAGCAGTGTTGTGTTCTTATTGGTGAGTAAGGTGAACAGAGCTCCTGGGGGGAACTGGGGATAGAGTCAACAACGCGCTTGCGATGCTTTTGGGTTTGCAGACGTCTATAAGCTACGGTAATCGCTTACGATCAAGTGAGCCGTACGCTTGTTTGCCGACCTATTTTAGACAAAGAATCCCAGGAGGTATATATGATACCTAATGTATTCTCAAAACTATTTACCTTCAAATTATAATACGAATTTAGTACAAAGCGATAATAATCTATCTAATCCATATCAGTGTAATCCTATTTTGGCCATATTCATATTTAAATAATATTGTATTATCTACACGTACGGAGAGCACGTTAAGCCGTCGGTCCCGGTTGTTATCATGTACACCTGACAGCGATCGTTACTCATAGTAGGGAATATCCGCCAACCCGCATTGGAGCAGCGTGGTGGATTAAGCTTTGATCCTTCTCCTACATGGGGAAGGCCTATGCCCAGTAGCGGGATATTACAGGCTGAAGCGTATTATCTATACTAATATTATACAGCTGAAGAGTTTATTTATTTATTTGTTTGTTTGTTTGAACGCGCTAATCTCGGCGACTACTGGTCCTATTTGAAAAATTCTTTCAGTGTTCGATAGCCAATTTATCGAGTAATGCTATAGGCTATATATTATAACGCTGAAACCAATAGAAGCGGAGCTCTAATGAAGAATGTTTCAAAATCGTTTTTTTTTTTCTTTTGTGAACTTCCGCTGCGTGCCTTGCGTAGACAGTAAAGGTTTTGCAAATATGTCATCATGTATGTCAGAATTGTTCTTATTCCACGCGGATGAAGTCACAGGCAGAAGATAGTGTTAATATATAAAGTAACGAGACTGATAAAATAAAATAAAAAATCTTCCCAGCAAAACCCTTGCGCTAAGCCAATAGCAATTTACAATAGAATAAATTCAGTCGAGCGTAATGATCACTTCAGGTGTTTGCAATCTGGCCTAATGTGGGTTCAGCAGCGCCTCGCAGTACAAGGGGAAACGTCTTTGAGAACAATTATTTAGATCTAGAAACGGAAATTTCTATAAATATACATAGTAATGATTGGCCCTTTAGCCTTATTTGCAGTAACCCTTATGATTTTTTTTCATGATTTGCATGAATTTTGCCAGGTAGTAGGTTGCGAGTTAATTCGTAAACCCATTTTTATTTTAAAAATGAGCGTGTCTAGAAAATTATCACTTCTAACATTAACGATATACGTGATAGAGCGTGAATCACTGATGTTTTTACAGTGCGATCGTCAAAATAACACCATTCATCAAAGATCTTTTATAGATTAATTACTTGCACTTTTCTGATTTATTACGTTTTTTGTTACAAGATATATTTCGAACGGTCAAGCGCGATTCAAAACAAAAGAAAATCTTTTATGAGTAGCTATGAACTAAATTTAGTTACACGGTTTTATTTTTTAAAAGGAATGTAATGGTAGCCGTTCTAGTGTGTATAGTAAAATTATTCTCCGTAACAGTGCGTAGTAGTAGATTTGACGAATTGACTTCGGTCTGGACAAATATTTGTAATTTATTTATTATATATACGTTATAAAAATACTAGCTCTACATAATTATAGCAGCGCCACCTACTGGGTCCAATTGTATTTTCAAACTATCCATGAACCCATAGAAATATACGTACAAATTTTAATCAAATCGGCCCAGCCGTTTGAGAAGGGTTCAGTGACAAACACACGCACAGAAAAAATATATATCAAGAGATTTGTTTTTAGTCTTGATGTATGACCTCTTGGGTTTGCTTACGTGCTACGGAAAACACATACAGCCCTCGTCACCGGTTGATATATTTTTTTTCTTTTTATGTCACTAGGTCGGCAAACAAGCGTACGGCTCACCTGATGGTAAGCGATTACCGTAACTTATAGACACCTGCAACACCAGAAGCATCGCAAGCGCGTTGCCGATCCAATCCCCAATCCCCCCAGGATCTCTGGTCACCTTACTCACCAACAGGAACACAATACTGCTTGAAAACAGTATTGTTTTGCTGTGATCTATTAAAGATTGTCATAATAAATTTCCCAAATTATTATTAAAAAATAAATCTTTTGAGTGATTCTAGTAGGCACTTTTGAACCGATATTTTACAAATTAAAATGATATTAGTTTTCAATAAATAAATTATATTACTGCAACGATACCAAATCTGTCATTAGCTTTGCACAAATTGTAACGTTTTTAAGCTTATTCAGTTCAGTTCAAATATTTTGTGTTAATATTCATCACATCATCATCATCACATCAGCTTTTCGCAGTCCACAACTGGACATAGGCCTCCACAGTTCACGCCAAAAATGGCATGAACTCATGTGTTTTGCCCATAGTCACCACGCTGGGCAGGCGGGTTGGTGACCGCAGGCTGGCTTTGTCGCACCGAAGACGCTGCTACCCGTCTTCGGCCTGTATATTTCAAAGCCAGCAGTTAGATGGCTATCCCGCCGTCGGTCGGCTTTTTAAGTTTAATGTACCTGATTACATTTTTGTTATGTGTGGACTTAGTGACGCTATACTTCAGGCAAGATATTACTAATTTTGTACTAAAACACAGTTTATCTATTATTTTCAAAAGAGTAACTGTGGAGTTTCTTACCGATTCTTCTCTGCAGAATCTACATTCCAAATTGGTGGTAGCTCAACTTTTAAAAACTAATACGATTTTAAATTTTTCGTTTTCTTTTTAATAAAACCCAGTATTAAATGAAAAGACATAGGAGCGGCCAGAGAAACCGTAATAACTCGTTTCGCTATGCTTTCGACAATGAACCCTAAAACTAGCAAATATTATATTCCACTCATTCGTTCTCCTGAATGAACAATGAATGATACACACGCAATACGAAAATGAATCATTTTCATGTTAATTTTCAGTGGTTGTTATTATTTAAACGTAATGAGACTCGGGATTTCCGTTTTTGAAAGCATAATGCGTCATAAAATTAAAATCATAATTAAATAGTTATCATAAATAAAATATTAAAATATTTGTATCAAAACCAAACTTTGAGTTTAACGCCGGTACTGATATATATATTTTCAATTGTATTCTGTAATAGGCTGAAGTAGAGCTATTGAATTCTCCTCGGAGGGAATTTGTCACTGCTGAGCGTTATCACCGCGATGCCCGGCGTCGACGAGTCCTGGAAAGCGATGGTCTCCTTCTGCGAGACGGTAATGTCCCAAAAGGAGAATGACAAACGGATGGGAGAAGAAGCCGCCGACGAGGCCTCCGTCCGCAGGCGACGAACGGGGGTGCGTAGGAGGCGCTACTTAATGTGCCTCAAGTAACGCCCCTGTGCCCGTGTCGGGCCGGGGTGGGAACCCGGTTCTGCTAGACATGCCGTCATCGGGATTGTTCAGAGGTGAGCTGGACAGTCCCCATGGAGGAGAAGTCTGGTCTTTTCGCCGAGGCCAGCCTGTCGCTGGAGGGATCCTGTTGCCTGTTGCAGGGGTTTTGGTCGGTATTGCACCCCCAAGTGCTGAAGCCGACTTACGATCTAGGAATGCCTACCCGGGAATCTTGAATATTACCCTTAAATGGGTTCCCCTGCGATACCAAAAAAAGAGCTGTTGAATTACCAGTAAAATGACTCACCATAGGAATACGAACAAAAAATCTAAGACATGATATACATACTCGTGTGTATGTACTGCTTATTTACGATAAGCTTATCTACCTAAGTCGGAAATGTACCGAACCTCAATAGCCATTTCCAGTAACCACTGTACCAATTTAAGTGAATTATGTATTTATTTCATACACTCCCATATACAATCCTCATAGTTAGGCGAAAAACACGACAATGTTTGTGACGAAACACGAAAGAAAATGTCACCTAGTCACTGGGTGAGGTGTTTTTTGCTGATTTAATTCGCGTTAGACCTGGTGTAGGTGTAAAATAAATATAAAAATATTATTTATTACTTAACAGAGAATCTCAGCACACTCACAGCATCTGGCATAAAAGGAAAACTTTTTTTAACACCTTTCGAGTAATTGAATGAAACTTTTCGGTCTGTCTCTTTATTTTTATACGCTCCAATCCGGGTCGCCACTTCCTTTTTTTAGCCGGCTAAGGAGGAGGTTCTCAATTAAATTATTTTATTTATAAGTGCTACCTCATAACTTATTACAGGTGTATCGATTTTGATCTTTCTTTTGTATTCGAATGCTGGTTTGTTGAGAGTACTCGTAATTTGATTTACGCGAGATCTGTGAGTAGTTTTCGAGTTATTCCCTTATAATTCGTATTTGAAGACCGTTTTTTTTTTTTTTTTTGAGGATAAAAACCAAATTATTTAGCGAATTAGACAGACTGTTAATAAAAAGTCTGAAAGAGACCTTATATGTGTTATATGTGTTTATATGACCTTATATGTGTTAATGGTTATTCTAAAAATAAATAAATAACTAGCTTGATAAATAGTCTGCAGTCTACGCTACGGCACTTTTCATTTTATGTTTTAATTAGCGTTTTTACGAAGTCCATTATAAAAGAAAAAATATAAATTATTTTATGAATAGGTAATTACTTTTTAATTAAAATTTATTTTCCTTTATCTCCATATTAATTATGCATAATAAAAGCTTATGCAGTATTTTAGCTAATATTATATAAAGGGATCTGTCACTTGGACAAAGATATTTTAATTTTGAATACATTGAGTTTGATGGTATTATATGAATGTACGCGTCAGCCTGTACCCACTGCTGGGCAAATGCCTCTTTTCCGCATGTAGGACAAGGATTAGAGCTTATTCCACTACACTGCTCCAATGCGGGTTGGCGGATATATTTCTTACTATGATAACGATCGCTATCAGGTGTACATGATAACAACCGGGGCCGACAGCTTAACGTGCTCTCTGAGGTACGGTGGGGAGACCCACAAGAACTGCACAAACACCCAGATTACATACTTATAATATATGAATGTATTTTGAATATTTTTGCAGAAACTCGACGATAACAACGGTTAAAAAAATTCTAACAATGCATAAAATAATAACTAATTTATACACATAAAATATAAGAACAGTCACTATTGATATTCAATTCCACTAAGACGCATTCGATCAGATATTTGGCAACGGTTGTCGCAATAGTCACAGTACTGGCTCTTTTGCCAGCAGTTGCAAGTACTGCTCTCGAACATAACAAATATTTTTATAGGCCATATATGTGTACAGATACATTTGCGTTTTGCTTAAGAGCGTCTTAGGCGATAAAATAGACGGACTAAAGCCAAATAAGACAGATATATTTCATAGTCTGGGCGTTTGTTCTTGTGTATTTTTTGTTTTCGAACTTTCCATAAGACCAAAAAAACCAATATCACCGGGTCAATAACCTCCAGTATTAATGGAACGTTGGCATATTTACATCAGAAAGGTCATTTATTTCACAGGTCATTACCCAGTAAGGCCTGAATAATTTTGTCCCAATATTAACGCCCTTTGTCGAACGGACAACGGACAACCAGGCCAAATAATAATATTCGTACCATTTTTTTTGTATCCATTTTCGAGTCAGCGATGCTTTCATTATCTAACAGTGGTAATAAGTTTAAAGAAAAGGGCTATGGATTGGGGTCAATCTCAAGGATAGGATCATAAATTAGATAATCCCTGAGAAAACGAAAGTAACCGACTTAGCCTGTAGAATAAACAACGACCTGTCGTCGTGTTTTTTTTTTATGTCACTAGGTCGGCAAACAAGCGTACGGCTCACTTGATGGTAAGCGATTACCGTAGCTTATAGACACCTGCAACACCAGAAGCATCGCAAGCGCTTTGCCGACCCAATCTCCAGGAGCTCTGGTCACCTTACTCACCAACAGGAACACAATACTGCTTGAAAACAGTATTATTTTGCTGTGATCTTCTGTAAGGTCGAGGTACTACCCCAGTTGTCTTAGAAACAATATTTAAACTCATTTACTAGACTGCATATTCTAGTCCAGGAAACCGTATGACTAATAAATTTTACATCTCGGTGTATTTATACCCATTTTTCTGTCAAACTAGTTATTGATTTGCGTAAGTGCGTAATACGGACTAGGACTTAATACCGTCCGACTATAAATACTGAAATGTTTCTATATATTCTATATATTGTTGATAAAGATGTGTGGACTTAGTGACGCTAATTTTGTACTAAGCCACAGTTTATATATTATTTTTCAAAAGAGTAACTGCGGAGTTTCTTGCGGATTCTTCTCGGCAGAATCTTCATTCCGAATCGGTGGTAGCTTTACTTCTACAAATACAATAATTTATTTTTAAAGTTTTAATTTGTAAAATGACGATTCGAAAGTGCTCTTGGAGTCTATTTAAATAAAGCTGTTTTTGATTTTGATTTTGATTTTATAGAGGAATACTTTTAAAGGAAATTGTTTAAATCTTTTTGTATATTTTTAACGCTATATGCTGGGGGAATAAATACAAGAATTTACACCTGTATAAGACGTTCAAAAATATATGCAGCTTGTTTGTTATAAATACAAACGTAAAAAATACCTGTAACAAATCAAACATGCGACCGTCAGCGTAAAAGCCTGCGACGACTGCAACAACTTGTCATCATACAATTTAAATCAATCCATGAATATCTCACTGTCCTGCTGGCAATTTTAAAATACGCCATCAAATAATTATCGATGGCAAAAGAGCGCTACCTACAAATTGCTATTTTGAGATAAAACGAACGCAATTATTTTCGTAGAGCAATTGAAAATTCAAAACACATTCAATCGAGTAGGTTTTAAGCGTTCACAAATCATTGCTTTTCAAATCTGTCACACAACTTCACATTAAGTAATGACAATTTGATTCATGGATTCAAAAGACCGACATTATTAAAAATGTTAGTTTATAAAATGTTTATTATTGCTTTTTATATCTAAATTAAAATTATCATCCCACTACTGGAATAAAATCCTGTGTCTGGAAAACATGTTCATAAACCGGAATATGAAAGTCATATGTGTGGTCGGTGCAGCTTGTGTGATTCCCGCCTGAGTCAGAGTATAATATTTGTATTTATTTATTTATATATATATGATTGTTAATTATTGTAAAATTAATAGATAAAGCTTATTACTTAGTGCAGGATTATATAGTTGATAAAGATGTGAGGATATAGTGACGCTGTATTTTATGCAACATGTTACTAATTTTGTACTAAAACACAGTTTGTATATTATTTTTCAAAAGAGTAACTGCGGAGTTTCTTGCCGATTCTTCTCTGCAGAATCTACATCCCGAATCGGTGGTAGCTTTACTTCTACAAATATAATAATTGATTTTTAAAGTTTTAATTTGTAAAATGACGATTCGAAAGAGCTCTTGGAGCCTATTTGAATAAAGCTGTTTTTGATTTTGATTTTGACCAATAACACAAGCATTAAATTGCTTATCGTAGAAACAAACGATTTTATGTATGTTAAAAGATATTTATATTTATTTATTATAAAATATTTGTCATATGCGAGAGACAAAACCGAAAATCCTTAGAGCATCAGTTATTTGCAGTTAGTCACTGCGCTAACGTGTCATCCTAATTAAATCGTCACCTCAATCAAAATTATAATAAAAAACGTAAAATATGAAAAACAATCTGAAATTATTTAATCCAGAGGATAATAAATAATAAACAAATATCTACACAATACACACACGGTCGTTTGTTCCTAAAGTAAGCAACTTAATGCTTGTGTTATAGGCAACATCCGACTGGTATAGTTAAATATTACTAATTTTTTTTTTTTCGATATAGGTAACACGTGGTTCAATAAGTCCCGAGACTAAGTACTAAAAAAAGGTCTTTTTTATAAAATTAATTTTTATTCATCAACATAGTCTCCTCCAAGAGCGATACAGTCCCTCCAGCGCTTTTCTAACTTTTCTATCCCATGTGTGTAGAACGATTTGTCTTTGGCTTCAAAATAAGCCTCCGTTGCTGCGATAACTTCACTATTTGAGTCAAATTTCTTACCCTGAATTTTTTTTTGAGGTCTGCAAACAGCCAGTAATCGCTGGGGGCCAAATCTGGCGAATAAGGGGGATGAGGAAGCAATTCGAAGCCCAATTCGTTAATTTTGGCCATCGTTCTCACGGACTTGTGACAAGGCGCGTTGTCCTGGTGAAACACCACTTTCTTTTTCTTCATGTGAGGCCGTTTATCCGCAATTTCGTACTTCAATCGCTCCAATAAGCACATGTAATAGTCACTATTTATATTTTGCCCCTTTTCAAGGTAGTCGATGAAAAGTATTCCATGCGCATCCCAAAATATAGACGCCATAACCTTACCGGCCGATTTCTGAGTCTTTGGACGCTTCGGGCGGCTTTCACCAGCCGCTCTCCACTCCGCTACCTGCCGATTGGATTCCGGAGTAAAATGGTATATCCAGGTTTCATTCATTGTTACATACCGACGTAAAAAATCCTTTTTATTATGATTCATCAGCGCCAAACATCGCTCTGAATCATTGATACGTTGTTCCTTTTGATTAGTTGTAAGCAAACGCGGCACCCACTTAGAAAAAAGCTTTTTCATGGCCAATTTTTTTGTAAAATAGTGAAAACACTACCAGCTGAAATCTTCACTATCTCGGCTATCTCTCGCACTTTTACCTTCCGATCTTCCAATACGATTTTGAGGACTTCGTTAATATTTTGTTGAGTCACTGCTTCATTTGGACGACCTGAGCGTTCCCCATCATTGGTGTCCATGCGACCGCGTTTGAAGTCGGCATACCACCGACAAATGGTTGCTTTAGAGGGAGCTGATCCTGCATAACATTTTATAAGCCATTGCTGTGCTTCAACGGTATTTTTTCCCATTAAAAAACAATGTTTTATCAACACGCGAAACTCGTTTTTTTCCATTGTATCGAAATTACAACCGTAGCGTCACTTAAATGTTTCAAAATCAATAATTTTATTGTTCCATTTTTAAAAATTTGACACATATTCTTGTATTGATAGCCAGTACTTTTTAAAAGTCAAAAGAGTTTTTAATATATGCGCCATTTCCAGGTTAGTCTCGGGACTTATTGAACGATCTAGTACATACTTATAAATAATACATATATACATATTTATATTACACCAGACTCGGGGTGGGAATCGAACCCACAACCCTCGGAGCAGAAAGCAGGGTCACTACAAACTGCGCCAACGGGCTAGTCCCTATATATCCTAGGATATCAAGCTACTACTGATTATTTCATTGTATGTCAATTGTATACTTACTTAATAACTTTTTTATTTACATTTTCATCTAGTAATATAAAGTCGTGATAATAGCTGTTCTAATTAATTCCTTCAAATTTACAAGCTTCTAACCTTTATAATGTTAAAATGAGTACTTTATCCTGTATAAACAATTTGAAATTCAAGTAGATACCTTAGGGTTTATTTGAAGATGGATTTAATATTGATGATCTACATAATTCGTTTGAAATACGGAAAGAAACATCTACTTTGATGAATACGAAGTGCCCCAGACACCAAAATATGTTAATATGATTTGTAATAACGAAAATTTTATATTCTAGGTCCTAAATAAATTCGTTCTCGGAAGATAAATAGGTATTTTGACATATATATTTAAACTGAATTGATTTGAAACAGCTTGTAAATTTCTCACTATTCTCATATCACAGACATGACAGAAGAATCTTTTTCGTGTATTTCTTATTAGGTTTTTTTTACTATATCATTCATCATCATTACAGCCTATCACAGTCCACTGCTGGACATAGGCCTCCATAAGTTTACGCCAAAAATAGCGTGAACTCATGTGTTTTGCCCATAGTCACCACGCTGGGCAGGCGGGTTGGTGACCGCAGTGCTGGCTTTGTCGCACCGAAGACGCTGCTGCCCGTCTTCGGCCTGTGTATTTCAAAGCTAGCAGTTGGATGGTTATCCCGCCATCGGTCGGCTTTTTAAGTTCTATGTACCTGATTACATGGTGTTCCAATGTGGTAGTGGAACTGTGTTATCCCTTAGTCGCCTCTTACGACACCCACGGGAAGAGAGGGGATAGCTAAATTCTTTAGTACCGTAGCCACACAGTACACCGTAGCCACACAGTAGTTTTTTACTATAGTACTTTTATAGTCTTTTTCAATCATACATATAATAAAAATGTAACGGATCGCTGTCTGTACATTTAAGATATATGAGAAAACATATTGTTGGGACTTTTATCAACGCAAATGATTGTCAGAATTTTTGTCTATTGACTATGACATGGTTTTAATTAATATAGTTTGGCAAGATTAGCTTATCATTTAGTGTTTGTTTTATGTCAATCGGTTAATAAATAAAAAAGTTACGCCAGCTTAAAGATTCACGTTGAACATGTAAAATCACTATTCCACGCGGACGAAGTCGCTAGCACAGCCAATATAAAAATATGAAAGCTATGTTGTGGAAAATATATCGTAAAGATTAAATCACAGTCTGAAGCTCAACAAGGACAAGCTAATAATATAAAACCAAACCTTCATATCTATGGAATACAAAAAACTTCCACAAGAATATTCTAAGCACGTTTTGTTCTCGAGAGTTCTATATAAAGAAACGTAATGCCTTCGACACGTCTTTTTCTTTTCGCCCCTAGACTTTTCGATTGCCTTCTTATATATCAAATATATATATAAGAGATTATTTATATATTTTTTTCTCTGAATTTTCGAAAAAATAAATCATATGCTATAATTTTACTAACAATACTAAGATATAATTAATGAATTATTTTATGGAGCAGTGTAACATAATAAGCTGTTGAAACAACTTTTTCGTATTTTATCATGGTTTATTTTTTTTTAATGCCAAGGGAGCATGGTTGCTGTAAAGTATCCGAAACGACTGTCATCTGAAAAACTTAATAAGCCACGATAAAATCCGAAAGAGTTGTTTCATTGTAATGAGTGGAATTCGCGTAAACATTGTTCCTATTTATGAAAAGAAATCATTTTAATTACAGACATCTGCGAAATTACTTTGACACATGGTTGATGGTTTTTAATGAGCTTATATATATTTGACTTTGCAAAACTTTTACTTCCATAACCATTTACTCAAACCCATGCTAGTATTTAGAGACTTAAAAGTGTTCCCATATGCAACTTTCACGAAATTACAAAGAATATAATATAATACTAGAATATATATGTATTTTCTATGTGTATATGTGTTTACGTAAATATATTTACACGTTTGTGTCTCACTTTAAATAGTATATCACATTTGCACACCTACACCGACACAATACCACCTCCTCTAACCCTGGGATGCCGGAAGAGATCGCTTTCGGCGATAAGACCGTCCCTTGTACCTTATGATACTATGTTAAAATCAATCTGCTATATATTATTTCTGTTTTCGTGTACAATAAAGTGTATTGTTATGTTATGTTATGATTATGTGATATTTATATGTATATGTTTGAACGAGAAACCTTTACCAGACCAGTATATTTGTGTCTGTAATAAGACACAAAATGGTCTCTTGCATGGATCATCAACAATAACGATTACTCTATTTTAAACCAGATACTTACTTCGTCTCTTTCATTATCATAAATGAAATGATGTGTTTTATTCCAATATAAATAATATAAATAAAAATCTAAGGAAAACACTATTTATTAATAATAGTTACAAGTAACAGACCCTTTTTTATGTATTATTTTTTTATAACATGAATAACAATACAACTTAATGTATCTGAATATTATATAACAAAACATTGCTTAAGTAAATAACAAATAACACCTACGAATGTTACGTAAATATATAACAATAATATGTAGGAGAGCTTGTTAAAATAACTTAATACTTATTTATTTTTTTTAACAAACCGAAAAAGATAATTAAGGACGAGACATTTTTGAAAGAAAAATATCTTTTATATTAGTATGATAAAATGTGGAGTTGTTTTTTTTTTGTATAAAAACATATTTCAAGGCATATTTCAGGATTATTTTTATGTCTTTCTTTCGACATTCATTATAAACTATTAAATCAATTACAATCTATTCGAATGACATGAAATACTCTCGGTATTGTACTATGTCAGTAGTACTCCAATGCTGGAGAAAAATATATCCTATTAAGGACAATAGAATTTAATCTCTCGCGTTTTCACGTTACGTATAGATAAGTGTAAATATTTCAGAATTTAGTTCGAAACATATTGGGATGTTTTATGGATTTATGCAAAGTGTTACAAACAGTAGCACTCGACACAGATGACAAACACAATTGCGACGCGATTCTCAACCGGAGTCAGAATGTAACATACAATTGTTTGCTTAAACGCGCTAATCTCAGGTACTACGGCTTCGAATTGAATAATTATAAAGGCTATTTTTGACTCAAATTAACGCGTGCTAATACTCGCGACGGAGCACATCTAGTATTATACATATATATATGCGCATACGTTGCGTAATCTGCCGAAAAAAGCAGCCGTAATCTGTAACAGAAGGCTTAAGTTGCCTCATATTTTTTGCTCAAATATTTAAATATATATAACGCGTGTTAAATCTCGCGGCAGGGCACAGTTAGTATTACATATATACGCATATGTTGCCAGCCGTAATCTGTAACATAAGGTTTATGTTGCCTACCTCAGGAACAGACGTGCGTCAAAAAAATCCGATTTAAATATATTCACACATACGTATCACACAATATATATATTCTCAAATTAATGATATAACTTATTTAGTGTACGTATGAATATATTTAAACAAAAGATAACATTGAAAGATATAAGGAAGTAGCATAAATCGTTGTACAATCTACTAATGGAGTCGTGAAAGTTTAAGACTTCAAAGTTATGAAACAATTTCCAATGAGTTTCAGATTATAGCACCGTAAAAGCATTTAGCTTAATGTACTAAAAGATTACTACAAAGAATGAGAAAGGATTTAACGATAATATAGTGTTTGATCTTTTCCACAGACAAAAATAAAACAAAAATAAGATTAATTACAATATAATGTTTTATATGTATTCTGTGGATGTACCTATAAAAAAAAAAAAGAAAAACTTCCAGGCAACTTTAAAAAAATTAGAGATAGAGGGCAAAAAAAAAACAAAAATCAGTTCATAAGTATGTTTACAATTAATATGAGTACGAAAGAGGTCGCCTACACAAAGATGAACATTTCCTGATTCATTATAACGCAGCGAAGCGTAGTTTTGTAACGTATAAATAAATAAACATATTTTTTGTTCGCATCTCAAATTGACATCATTCTATTTATATGAAAGACACGTACAAGGCTAACCTCCTTGCACTGAAGTCCATTTTTCCTCAACATGGTCTCATCTACGTTCTACCCGCGACAGACTATAAATTTACGGGATTGTTTGTTCTGTAATTAAAACTTTTTAGCGCGCAGAACAGTCTCTGTTCTAGATAACGATAACGAAGTAACGCCCTTTAAAACATAAATTACGTTTATGATCAAGCAGTTTTTATATTCACTTAGTCTGTTGTACACTTAATTACAATATTGAAATGTAAAATGATAAAAACACAAAATACAAATACACATACATTGCCACACACGCGTACATGGACGCACAAATAATAATTGTGTTTGCTCGCAAAAGAAAAAAACCGACTTCAATTACGTCGACCACTAATTCAACGACGGTAGACAGAAAACAGTATAATAAATACGCGCTTTAAGAGATAACTCAAAAAGAACTTGTTTGATCTCAATTTAATTTAAATGGTACCGCATGACAAGCACCACATTTCTATGAAAATTAAAAAAAAAAGAATTATCGAAATCGGTCCACCCTCTAAAAAAACCATCGGACAAAGAACTTCCTCCTTTTTTGAAGTCGGTTAAAAGGTGATTCTGCGTAGAATACCGGTGGAGGCTGGATGAAGATGTCGGGCGCGAACGTGGGGAGGCCTATATCCAACAATGGACTGCAATAGACTGAACTGACTGAAAAAGAGATTTGTATGAAATACTTTATGAAGCTTACTAAGCCATGTCTCAAAATCTTATGTTTAAAATACTTTAAAATGTAAATAATTTTTACATATCCCACAGATAAAAAAGTTTTCTCGGCGATTTTAATTCTATGTGAACTTATCCAGAATAAGATCTGCAATAACTGCGACCGTAAACAAAATTAACTTTAAAAACTTAATCTAAGTTTGTCGAGTTTTTTGGTTAAGTTTAAGTTTTAGTTAGAAAGTTAGTGTAGTTGCTTGACTTGTTAACTTAAATTTCAATATAAAAGAGTTGTCGCAGTCAGTTTTTTACTATTGAGAAAAGCTTACTTTAAAAGTACTTAGAAATCGACCAGCTTTTTAACCGACTTTAAAAAAAGGAGGAGGTTACTCAATTCGTTCGTATATATATATATATATATTATGTATGTTCGGGGATAACTTCGTCATTTATGAACCGATTTGGATAATTCTTTTTTTGTTGGAAAGGAGATATACCAAGTGTAGTACCATGATAAGGAAACCAGAGAAATCGAGGGAAACCCTCGAAAATCGTAGTGACGACTAGTGCGTTTGTTAATTTTTTTCTTATACTTACGTTGTATTACTTCTCGATGTTGAATTGAAGTCTGTTTTTTTCGTTTGCGAGCAAACACAATTATTTAGAATGTTTACTAAACTAGAGATCTTCGTACCATCATAATTTTTGAAGGAAAACTTCTCTAGAATCGATCTGATTTCGATATGATGAAACTAAACCGATTAAATTAAATAATTAATGAAACAAAAGAAAAATTAATACAGAAAAAAAATGAATACATTCAAATATTAAAAGTGGCATCAGAATTTCATTACCCAACTGTTATAATTGTTTAAAGATTTTGTTATTCTTTTATAAAATAAATATAATAGTAATATTTAGTTAGTAGACTTCTTTTATAAATTACATTTATAAATTATTGTTCTAAAACACAGCTGTTTCAAAAAAACTGGAATATAAGTAGCACTTAGTAAAATGAATGAAAATTTTATACAAAATTCGGAGATCACAGATCTCATCAATTATCCCGTCTCGATAGCTTTATAAAGAAAATTTCATTATATATTCATATTTTTACTTTCTATCAAAAGTCTGTTTTATCTAAAATAATCGCGAATAACTATGTTATATGTATTTTTTAAATATAAAATTAAAATCTGATATTCACTCTTTTACTATACAATATTAGCTTAAAAGAAAATAAACACCAAATACATCCGACCGATGGCGGGATAACCATCCAACTGTTGGCTTTGAAATACACAGGCCGGAGACGGGCAGCGTCGTCTTCGGTGCGACAAAGCCAGTACTGCGGTCACCAACCCGCCTGCCCAGCGTGGTGACTATGGGCAACACACATGAGTTCACGCCATTTTGGGGTGAACTGTGGAGGCCTATGTCCAGTAGTGGACTGCGAAAGGCTGATGTGATGATGTAATGATGATATATAATGAACTTTAATTTTTTTTTAAACATGTGTGCTTTAAACCACACGACTGAAGTGAAACTTCTTTAGTTCCATCTAACTTATATCTCCCTCTCAATTTCCGTTCGCCTCGCCTATCACACTTTTCATAACGCTCTCCTAAAATCAAGCGTGCGAAAAAGCTCGTCTGACTGTATGAGAACAAATAAAAATTGTATTTTATATTTTGTAAGGACATAATTTTGCATTTGATTTTTTAAACCTTTAGTTATTATAAAAAAGTTGATACTATTTTTAAGTGTTACAAGTTCATATTATCAACTTAAAATATATATCTATACAAATAAATATAATTGGAGTGTCTGATTGTAATATTAAAATAACCGCTTTTTACTAAATGCATATGGATGTATACGCGGTACATCAAGCGTGTGTAAAAAGATTGTACTTTTAAAAGGAATTCTCAAATATTTTTAGTTTCCTGGTAAACTATCTAGGCTTTGATAGTAATGAAGGTGCAGCAAAGCTGTGCGTTACGGCTGACGTATTTTCTGTAGAGTTAGATACGCATCTACGCATCTAAATAAGGAAAATATAAAAAACAAACAGCAGCATGAATATGTATAAAATAATTTAGCCTTTATCCTGCGGTTTCGACCGCGTTAATTTGAGGAAAAATATACTCAAATACTACATAGCTTATAACCTGTTATAGTAAGTAAACCTCAATAAGATTTTTTCATTTCGAACCAGTCATTCCTAAGACTAGCGCGCTGAAACAAACATCTTCTTTATAATATTAGTATCGTACAAAGATTACGTGGGTCGGTATTTTGTATATGGTGTGAATAACAGAAGTTTTTCTTCAGCATAGTTACTGGAGATATTATGGATATTTTCAGGAATTTATGTAAAACTTACTAAAATTATAGAAATTTTTAATTTATATCAAAAAGTTTATTTAGCGAGTTCTTACTTAACTTGCAATAACAATAGCGGAGCATAAATTTTGCAATTATTGCTAACGAATTATATTTCTAAACTCAAAAACAATCGTTTAACTAAATTTCTACTTGTTATATTGTTTAACCATATCAGAAAAATTACTCGATTTCAAATTGTTATCAATAACAAAACTTTAAAATTTACTTTTCGAAAAAAAACTCAAAATTGCTAAAAGAAACCTAAGTAAAAAAATAATAAAAAGTAATTTTTTTTCTAATGTTTACACGAATTTCACATTATTCAGTTTATTTTCTATATGAAAACAACCCTCCCCCCGTGACCATGGTTGCTGTAAACTATCCGAAACGTCGAGCATTTAAAATACTTTTAAAAAAAACGCGATAAAATTCGAAAAAGTTGTTAAATTATAACAATTTTTTTGTTTTTTAATCTTTTATCAATTCGTCGTAACTGTAGTGTCTATATATTAATACGTGAAGCAAAACTTTGTACCCCTTTTTACGGAAATTGCGCGGACGGAGAATTATGAACTTTCGCACACTTATAGTTTATATAGAGAAGGAGTGCAAAATACTAATTTTTTTTTTTTAAATTATGCTCAAAAATATATTAAATCAATAAAAAAAACATTTCACACACTACCATATATTTGACACAACACGCATATTATACTGTTTTATTGATTGTCAAAGTCTGTAGTCAAATTGAAAAATTTAAAAAAAGGTTCTATATTTCCATGATTGTTTGGTTTTTTTTTTAAATTTAAGTTTTTAAGAATTTCGACCGCTGAGCGACCACTAATTGAGATTAATTTGCATATAAAACGTAAAAAATGCAAGCGTTTATTATCTATTATGTTTGGAAAGTAATCCTAATATCAAGGAAACCAAAGGCATTTATTTATTTTACGTTTTTTTACGTACCAAAAAGTATGAATGTAAATGAATACATTTACATCAAAATATTACATACATCAGAAAAAAATTATACTTATATCATTCAATCGGTAACTTACGGTATTAAGTTAAAGAAATGTTCCACTTCAAAGCAAGTCTGTCATCTTAGTAAGAAAGATGACAGTATGCTACTAAACGTAGCGGTTTGAGAAACATGTCTCAGAACAATACGTGCCTGTCTCAACATTCTCCCTTCCTTCCGAAAACGACTTGAATCTTAAACAGTTCAGCTCTTGAAATAGCAAACAAGATGTCATCGTTGTATGTAAATTGTAATCACTTAATTCAAGAAATTGTTTTAAATTGTTATTTTCGATTGACAGAATTTAATTTAATTTTACATTGAATGCAAATCAATTTAATTAATATGAAGGCCTATATATTTTTGAATTGAAATTATTATGTTTATTTCATTGGCTAGTATATAGGCGTATTTTTGCAGCAATTATGTTTTGTACTCCGGTGTTTGTGAGATCGGTTCCTGACACGAGTCTACGTTCAAAATATGTATTTATTTATATCTATACTAGCGACTTCTCTCCGTCCATATTTTTACACGATAAGTAATCACCAACATATCATGTACTTAAACCTTCTCCAAGACACGCTGCATCTTATGTTATAAGTATTATTCCGATCGGTTCAGTAGTTTTCGCAGTATAACCGAACGAAAACTGGGTCTCCATTTATTAATATAGATTAAAAAAAATGTTGCTCCATATAGCAGTCGGCTGTTACCTAGAATACAAGCATTAATGATTGATTGCTGTAGGAACAGACGACCGTAACATACATACTATTAAATATATATGTAAATATATATTATGTATATTATGTAACTTTATATATAAACAACCCCATACGTTCACAGCGGCTGTCAGTAGAATGTACATCTGTGGTTAGGGCCCGGAAACACACAATACAGTAATGAACTCATAGACCGCAACGAACGCTTGTTGTGAACGGGGATCAAACCGTTGTCTGATTGTCAATCAATCATGTCTACTTCAAAGTAATAACATTATAATGTAATTGACTGACAACTAATCTGTCTGATATTTTTTTTTAATACTGTCGAATAAATTTTGAAGCATCTATATAAATAAAAATGAATGTTGCTAAGCGCATTACTCGAGAATGACTCGACCAATTCAGCTAATTTATTTTTTGTATGTTCCTTAAGGCCCACGGAAGGTTTAAAAAAATAATTTTTACTATTAACTTTTGACAGAATGAAGTCTGTCCAGGCTACTAGTATTTCAATAAAATATACTATGTAACAACGTGTCGGGGTTACCAATTATTCTGACGTAGTAACAACAGTACATATTCGTTTTGAATGATTTGATTTCGTTCGTTTGAAATGGTCCTCCAATCCGTAGCAGAGCAACGTATTGAATAAGCCTTCTTTGTTGTAGATATCCTAGCCGTGAGACTTAAAATAAATAAATTGAATTAAAAATAAATAAATAAAAAAACCAAAACTCAGTTTATAATTAAAGTTGTAAGAAAGATCTCACTTCGAACAAAGACGAATTGTCGTTTCGAATTTTACTCTATCTACGTAAATGTTCTATGTATGGATCAATGGTCGGAGTCAATATTTTGTACTACCTCATGATAATTTTAATTAGTGTGTTATGGATGTATCTCAAATATATCTACTTGTCTTACTTTCCATAAATATGGGATACATAATAGAGTTGATTACGCTGCATCGATTGAAAATATAAAAAAGGAACTTGGTCGATGATCCAAAATATATATCGTTTTATTTTTTATAAGCTTAAAAAAAGCTTAAAAAGTTTATTGATTTGAAAGAAATATTTGACATAAAAAGCCTCATTTAACTCCGTGTTAATTGTACCGGCAGTTGATGAAATCGTACTAAAATGAAAAAAAGTTATATGTATCGTAGTCAATGCATGGGCAAAAAAAAAAACTAGATTGAAATCGCTTCATCCGTTCGCGAGCTACGGAGCCACAGACAGACATAAAGACAGAGAGACGACAGACAGACACGTCAAACTTTATAACACCCCTCTTTTTGCGTCGGGGGTTAAAAAGGCCTAGGTTTTAGCAACTATAAATAGCTTAATTTTACTTTTGTCTAGAAATATTTAAATCAAAATTCTTTACTATTACAATATTCGTACAATCTAGAAATCTCTATTAATGACACTTTTCACTTATTTACTTGGGATTAGGATAAATTTATACCCAACATTCGAAAGGAAAAGTCTTTGTTCTCAGCGATTTTCTTTATTTTTTTTCCTTCAGGATTTTATGATTTCATTTTGGGTTAAGGTGCAATAAACCGGGGTCATATTCGTAAAATTAGTTTTACTTTTCTCGTATAAGAAATAATTCAGTGTTAAACGTTTCTTTGTGAACTGAGTTTTAAATTTATTTTTAAATAGAAACTCTTTCGAGACGGAGCTGGTTAAATATTTATATAAAACTTGTTAAAAAACCTTTTAACAAACATCCGCTTGAAAATAGAAAATTTTAAATTTTGGTCAAGATATAACTTACTGTGCCTGACCACAATTAAAGCCATCTTAGTTATGAATATTAAATAATGCAGCTGTCGAACGACAGTTGAAGCGTTCGAACTGTCAAATGAGAGACGTGAAAATTGTCAAACGTGTAAAGCTTAAGTTATCCTAAAACTTGCTCAAAGTTTCGAAATTTTAGAATTATTGTCTTAACTGATTCTCTCTTTACTAATTATAATGAAGAGTATTAGAAAAGGCTGCTGGGCATAGGCCTCTATTAGAAAAGTTGAAGGAACAATCGATCGATGATTCATCCTGTAAAATCCCACTGCTGGGCATAGGCCTCTATTAGAAAAGTTGAAGGAAAAATCGATCGATGATTCATCCTGTAAAATCCCACTGCTGGGCATAGGCCTTTTGCTTCATGTAGGAGAAGAAAAAAAATGAAATCATGATGATGATCAATGATGTCATGACATAGAAAAACAGTAGGTTTTTTTATATGTACATATGATAAACACTTTAAACTCCTTAGACCAAGATAAAAATTGAGTCGGAAGTCTGGAAATGTGCTGTGTGGTTACGGCACTAAAGAATTTAGCCACCCCATCTCTTCCCGTGGGTGTCGTAAGAGGCGACTAAGGGATAGCACAGTTCCACTACCACCTTGGAACTTAAAAGGCCGACCGATGGCGGGATAGCCATCCAACTGCTGGCTTTTTAAATGCACAGACCGAGGACGGGCAGCAGCGTCTTCGGTGCGACAAAGTCAGCCCTGCGGTCACCAACCCGCCTGCCCAGCGTGGTGACTATGGGCAAAAACCCCCATGAGTTCGAACTTAAAAATAAGGCCCTCAGTTCCCGGCAGCCCCACTATTCCCGGCTACGGCAGCGGCCGTGGTAACGGTGGGGTAGAGGGTGCCAAGAATCACCGGGGTACGGGAGGCTGCCATAGAAAAATATTCCTGGCCACGTATAATGGACGCACGCTACGGTTGGACCATCACCTCACCGAACTTGAGGTAGAACTTAGTCACATTAAGTGGAGCATACTGGGGTTGTCTGAAGTCCGAAGAGAGGGAGAGGACACGATGATCCTGGACTCCGGGCACTTGTTCTACTTCCGTGAAGGTGATGGGCTTTCCCAAGGTGGCGTCGGTTTTCTGGTTCACAAGACTCTCACTAACAACGTTGTGGAAGTCAGTAGTGTGTCGACCCGGGTAGCGTACCTTGTACTTAAGCTCACCGAAGCACACTCTGACGATGAAGTCGAAGCCTTGTATGAAGATATTACAAGGGCCATACATGGCACTACTTCGACCTTCTACAGCGTTGTTATGGGAGACTTCAACGCTAAAGTGGGAGTACAAGGCCGCGACGGATCGAGCATCGGACCACACGGATTGGGGCACAGGAATCACAGGGGGCAGACGCTTGTCAACTTCCTCGAATCGGAGGGGCTCTTCTTGATGAACTCATTTTTTGAGAAGAAGCCCCAAAGGAGGTGGACATGGCAAAGCCCCGATACTGTGACGAGGAACGAGATAGATTTCATCATAGCGGATAAAAGGCATATATTCAGAGATGTCTCAGTGGTTAACAGGTTTAACACCGGCAGCGACCACCGGCTAGTACGGGGCACTCTGAATATATGTCTCCGAAAGGAGCGGACCCGCTTGATGAAATCTACTCTCCGACCTACGCTGCCCCAAATACTATGTGGCTCCGAGCAGTTTCAGTTGGAATTCCAAAACCGATTCGATTCGCTGGAAACTACTAGCGACGTGGACGAGATAACCGACAACGTGGTGAAGACGGTGTGTACACTGGGTCGCAGGCACTTTCCACCAACAAAGCCAACGAAGCAGTCCAAACTTTCTCCCGAAGCCTTGGATCTGATGCGGCAGAGGCGCGAGTTGCCGGCTGCTTCGCCAGAACAGAGGGCTCTTTCCAAGAGGGTACGGAAAATTATTCGCCGAGACCTCCGCTGCTCAAATACGAGAGAGGTTGCTACTCTGATTGAGCAGAATAGGGGGTCCAAAGTTTTCCAAAGACCATTGGGGAGAAGCCTTCTTGCGAAGCTTAAAACAGCAGATGGCAGAACCGTCTGCTCTCGCCCTCAGGTCCGAGAAGAGGTTGAGAATTTTTATGGACAGCTGTACTCGTCGAGCGCACGCAAGCCTGCGACTTGGGACACCGAAGATCCACGGGCACCATTGTTGCGCCATTATTCGGAGTGTATCCCGGACTTCGAAGAGGATGAGATTGGTGCAGCGCTCGGGCAGCTTAAAAACGGGAGGGCCCCGGGGGATGACGGAGTTACCACTGAACTCCTTAAAGCCGCAGGGCGACCTATCCTGAAAGCCTTGGCAAGACTATTTAACGCCGTCATCCACCGAGGTACCACGCCGGAGGCGTGGTCCAGGAGTGTGGTGGTGCTGTTCTTTAAGAGAGGCGATAAGTCTCTGTTAAAGAATTACAGACCGATCTCACTTCTGAGCCACGTCTATAAGCTGTTTTCGAGGGTTGTTACGAATCGTCTCGCCAGAAGACTCGACGAATTCCAACCACCAGAGCAGGCTGGGTTTCGAAATGGCTACAGCACCGTGGACCACATCCATACTGTTCGGCAGATTATCCAAAAGACGGAAGAATATAATCAACCGCTGTGTATGGCATTTGTGGACTACGAGAAAGCCTTCGACTCCGTCGAGACCTGGGCTGTCCTGGACTCTCTGCAGAGATGTCATATCGACTGGCGATATATCGAGGTACTAAAATCTATGTACGACGCGGCGACGATGACCGTTCATGTCAATGACCAAAGAACAAGACCTATTTCCCTCCGGCGCGGGGTAAGACAGGGGGATGTAATATCACCGAAACTGTTTACCACTGCGCTAGAGGATGTTTTTAAGACCTTGGATTGGGGGGAACGGGGCATCAACGTCAACGGTGAATTCATCTCTCACCTTCGTTTCGCCGACGATATTGTCATCTTTGCGGAGACGCTGGATGAGTTAGGCTAAATGCTGGCCGGCCTAAACGAGTCCTCCCGACGTGTCGGTCTCTGTATGAACTTGGATAAGACGAAAGTTATGTTTAACAACCAAGTCATACCGATACCGGTATCGGTCGATGGTACCCTTCTCGAAGTTGTTCAGGATTATATTTACCTAGGCCATACTATCCAACTAGGCCGCAACAACTTCGAGAAGGAGGCCGATAGGAGGATTCGGTTGGGCTGGGCGGCGTTTGGCAGACTCCGTCGAGTCTTCACTTCGAAGATTCCGCAATGCTTGAAGACAAAAGTTTTCGAGCAATGCGTCCTGCCTGTGTTAACATACGGAGCCGAGACGTGGACACTGACCAAGGGACTGGTCCACAAGCTTAAAGTCGCTCAACGTGCAATGGAACGGGCTATGCTTGGGGTCTCTCTCAAAGACAGGATTAGAAATGAGACTATCCGCGAGAGAACGAAGGTAACCGACATAGCCCACAGAATTAGCAAGTTGAAGTGGCAGTGGGCTGGTCATCTGTGTCGCAGGACCGATGGCCGTTGGAGTAGACGGGTCCTAGAGTGGAGACCGCGTCTTGGCAAACGCAGTGTGGGACGTCCTCCGGCCCGTTGGACCGACGATCTACGTAAGATTGTCGGTGTAGGCTGGATGAGGATTGCGGAAGACCGGGATGTGTGGCGCGAACTTGGGGAGGCCTATGTCCAGCAGTGGACTGCGATAGGCTGAAGTGTGTGTGTGTGTGAGTCTGGAAATACAATACAACAAAAAAAAAACTTACAATCAAATAGAGAACCTCGTTCATTTTGAAGTTGGTTAAAACGATTAAGTGGTTTTTCTATACATTAGATACTCTAGGAATATTAACATGAAAATAATGAAATCACAAGCAATATAAATTAAAAATAACAATTCAAAAGTGCTTTTATAGCTTACCTATTTAAATAAAGAAATACTTGATCTTGATTTTGTGTAAAAATTATTTCTTCATTTGTTCCTGAACTCAACATTTCCCTGAACAGTTAATTACAATATGTGTTTACAATATTTTTGGTATCCCAAATGAATATAACCCAATACTTAATTATGCCTGCATGCATTTCAGCATACATTCAGCGCAACGGCTAACTTAATATGCTGTTCAAACATTTACTGAAATCGTGAAACTGTTACAATACGTATAATTGAGTGTAACTCACACAAATACAAGTAAATATACACACACATGTACGTCTCTTTGTGTAATTGTTAGTTGTTGATTGTGTTCGTGTTAGGGTTGTTAATCTTATGAAACTATAATAATTAAACCAGTTTTATGTTTTGTAACAAATTATTTACATTTGAGTTATATATATAATATACAGTTAAAAATAAAAATACTGAAACATTTTGTAAGATGTGTAATTTGGAAATAAATTGTTTGTAATTTATAGGTGTATCTAAATATTCAACTAATATATAAAATTTGTAAAAAAAAAATATTTTCACCCTTTCGTAAGTTTATTTTTTGGTACCATTAAGTGTAGTGTGAAAAATACTGTATTCCACAGGGAAAAAAATTGACAACCCTGCTGTTTCTCCTTTGTAAATAACTTTATTAAATAAAGCGTAAAGCGCTTCAAATTATTGGGATGGAATACTTCATTTTCGCTCGAGTATCGTTGATTAATTCTTAAGTTTTCGAACTACAACGGCTCTCTCTTTACAGAATTTCGCTACCCTTACAGAATTTCGACCAACTCAATAAGCAACGTGAAGATACTTTCAATATTAATCATCGCTTTAATACTTAATCTACATCTTATTAGTACAATAAGCGCTGTATTCGGTAACAAGAAATAATTTAAAGATTTTCGGAGTTAACTCTCTAAGAAAAGATATAAAGCCCGTGGTAGGAAAAAAAACAGAGACTTGGGAGTTGCATGCGACCATAAGCTACGGTAATCGCTTACCATCAGATGACCCGTACGCTTGTTTGCCGACCTAGTTGTATAAATAAATTAAAAAATTAAAACACACTATTGTTAAAATTAGATAAAAAAATTTCGTTCATCTGTGCATAGTTCAAAATTGTTAAAACCATAAATATTCGGTTTTATCTAACCGGTTCAAACCGGGTTCAACTAAATCAATAGAATTGATCAAAGTCACCGAATGCTTGAATCCGTTCGTCTCAATCAGGAATTCAACAGAAATTCTGTCTGCACTGTAATTTAGCGTCTGAATTGTACAATTCTCTTTGATTCTTCTCTTTCAAGTACTAAAATACTCTTTTAAGAATTCAATTTGAAAAGAGACATAAGTCAGATAAAGCAGTTGATTGTTACGTATTTACCAGAAACCTTTTCAAAACTTTATTTTGTACCTAATACGTAATTCGCTGTTTACCTTTTATAGTTTGAGGTCTGTTTTTATCAAATAATACTTTACTAAAAACATTAGTATATAAAGATGTGACTAAAATCTTTGTTGATTTACCCGCACACCAGCATTTGACATCGTACATAGCACATAACAATAATAGTAACAATTATGATCAAAATTGTTACGCAGCTACCCTCCAAATTTTACTAATCAGTTCTACCGAATACAGCATGATGATGCAGTTGCAGTAACTTGTGTTATACAATTCAATATTTATTTTTTATTAACGATACTTTTTATGGCGTTTACTTCTAAATATTAGGAGTAAAATCTACTGAACGAATGACCTCGTTACGTTTGTTAACGCCATCTATCGGAACACAATAGGGTATCGGTAGATGGCGTTATTTGATTCGTTTATTTACCATTTGATATGATATTAATCTTTTTCTTAGACTAGTAAGCCTTTCTTGTGCCTATTTCTGTAGATCTGAAGGAGTAAACTCCAGTCGTGCGTCAGAGCTCACACACACGCTTTTTCTAAGAATTTCGAATAAAGGTCAAACAAAAGGACCCTCAGTCAATATTATAAGCAGAGTTAATATAAAATTTACATTTTACCGTCTCAGCTATTCGGAATGTTGATATATTGTCATCGAATATTCAATTAATAATTCAGTCCACTGAGTACATTTACATCATTTCTCTTCGCTTGGGACATAACATCGAATATTTATAAGTCCGTATCCCACATTAAGAGTATTTCGCAAAAAAAAAACAGACGATAAAAATCGGAATTATATTCAAAATTTTAACAATCTATATTTTAATAATCATATGCTAAAACTTGTTATCCCTTTTTATGGAAAGTGTGCGGCCCGGTGCAAATGAAATTTTAGAAAAAGAGAAGGAGTGTAGAATTCTAATATGTTTTTTAAATTATTCATAGAAAACTACATTAAAATAATAACAAAAAACATTACACACACTACCAATGTATTTAACACAAACACGCATATATATACTCTTTTCTTTATAGTTCAAGTATGACGTCAAATTGAAAATTCATGAAATGGTTCTTTATTTTCATTAATTTTCGTTTTTTTTAATTTAAAATTTTAATTATGGTCAAATTTCGAACACTACGTGACCACTAGTTAATTTGAAAGAATAACAACGGAGTGTCTTGTCAGTTCTTCTCTGCAGCACCTACGTTCTACATAAAGTCATTTGTGATTTTGAATGAATGTTAATTGATAATGTTATTTTGATGAAAAGAATTTGACATCGTTATTTCTGCGTTGAACGTGTGATTTAGCACCACATTTTATCTCTAGATCTGGAGCTTTTTCGTTTTTTTTTTACATACAAGTAGTTTAGCAAAGAAACGTACGACTAATTTGATGATAAGCGATAACCGTAGCTTATAGACGCCTGCAAAAACAGAAGCAATGCAAGCGCGTTGCCGACCCTAACCAAAGTCTCCCTACAAGCTCTGGTCACCTTAATCACCACAAATATACAACACTGCTTGAAAGCAGTATTGTGTAGCTGTGATCTTCTGTACGGTCAATGTACTTTCCCAGTCGGGCTGCTCCTGATTTTGAGCAGGATGTTTCCTGTTGTGCTGCACCTCAGTTATTAATTCAGATTAAAATACACCCGCGTATATAAGTAAAATAAATAAGAAATAAATCTTAGATTCTAGAATGAGATAATTACTAAGTTTAAATTATATTAATCAATAAAATTAATTAAAATTAAAGTAACATTAATTTCAATTACTGAAATATTGTCACAAACGTATTATTTTGTAGAAAGATTTCAGTTTTATATTTTCACTTCAGCATATTGCAGTCCACTGCTGGACATAGGCACCACGCTGGGAAGCCGGTTAGTGACCGCAGGGCTGGCTTTGTCGCACCGAAGACGCTGCCCGTCTTCGGAATGTGTATTTCAAAGCCGTTATTGCAGCTAAATTGTTATCCCGCCATCGATCGGTTTTTTAAGTTCTAAGGTAGTGGAACTGTGTTATCCTTTGTTTATATTTTTAGTATCAAGTAATGAAATTGAAATCATTTTAGCTATTGATATTTTAATAATTTTATGATACGATATATTTTTGTATGATAAATTATTTAAAGAAAACTTTATCTGAAAATAAGTATTCACGTAAGTTCAATCATTGAAATCTGAAACGCATTGTCTGGACCGGTGATATCATTATTTAATGGTGGTGACAAAACCTTGACGTAGCGGTCACAGAACTGGTTGTTGCAGTCGATTAACGTTCGTAGCACATTTGTATGCGCCATACAAGTTTTTTCCGTGATCTGAGCGTTTATGTATGTATAAGAACCGTTGAGTGTGAGGCGTTAATAAAAACATTTTTTTAACAAAAGTATCAATAGATACTTCTCCTTCGTGGGGAACCTTCTCCTACATGGGAAAAAAGGCCTATGCCCAGCCGTGGGATGTTACGAGCTGAATCGTAAACGTATCATAAGATACATAACTTCTAGACCTTTGTCTATCTTTTTTTATAACGTAATATAATCTACTTAAATGTTATAATCTAATAAAACAAATAATTTCAAATTAAGCCGGAACCGAGATATATCTGTAACAAGTCCAGTCACGTTCTTACACACGCGTCGAATACAAAGTAAATCGGAATTAGCAAACACAAGTTCGAAAGAAAGCCATTCGTGTTAAGAGAGACATTACGTAAGGGAAACGTAATCTCGTTGTGTTTAATATCAAGATAGATTTTGATGAGGTTTTGTATTCTAACCTTTATAGGTAATTCTAACCTTCCAATTAACGTGTAGGCTACCTGGCATTTATTATTTGTTTATGTATATTATATTATTTTATATGTATTACACATATATTAACTTTTATTATTTAATTTATAAAATATTATCTTATAATAATTGTGTTTGCAGGCAAACGAAAAAAACCGGCAAACGAAAAAAAACCGACTTCAATTATATCGACAAGTAATACTACGTAGGCAGACGAAAAAATAGTCAAGTAAATACGCATTATCAAAGTATACTCTAAAAGTTGTAATCAGATCTCGATGAAATTTATGTGACCACGTGATAGACATCGGCTTTCGATTAAATTAAAAATCATCAAAATCGAAGCAGAGTAGCGAGAAGCGAGAGAGAAGCAGAGAGTGTGTTTGAAAGAGAGGAAGTGCAGGTACAACATCCGGCACCTTCCATTGAGAGTAGTATAAATGTCGATGAAAGTGAGATAAGCATGGATGAAATAGTGAAAGCGCTGAAAAGTATGAGATTAGGTAAGGCTGCAGGGTATGACAGGATCACCGTCGAGATGCTGAGGGCTGGACAGGGTATAGTGGCTAGCCAGCTGTACTGCCTTTTCAATTTGTGCTGGCGAAATGGGCAAGTACCGGAAGACTGGTGCAAAGCCGTAATCGTGCCGTTGTATAAGGGAAAAGGGTCACGGCAGGACTGCATAAATTACCGCGGTATAAGCCTTCTCAGCGTCGTCGGTAAATTGTATGCGAAAGTGTTGATTGAAAGGGTTATGAATGAAACAGATGAAAAAGTATGGGATGCACAAGCGGGATTTAGAAAGGGAATGGGATGTACGGATCAGGTCTTTTCCTTGCGGTGCATAGCCGAAAAGTTTTTAGCAAAAAACAAAAAGGTCTATTGCGCGTTCGTGGATCTGGAAAAGGCCTATGATAGAGTGGTGAGGAATGAATTGTGGTCAGCATTGTCCGTGTACGGTGTGAGCGGCGCACTCATGCGAGCACTACAATCTCTTTATAGGGATTCTAGTGCTTGTGTGAGGATAAACGGGGCATACACTGAATGGTTTAATATCGAAAAAGGTGTTAGACAGGGATGTGTAGCGTCACCGTGGCTGTTTAACTTGTTCATGGACAATTGCTTGACAGAGTTAAAAGAGAATGAAAGTGGGTTGAGAATGGGTGAGTTACTCGTCAAATGTCTTCTCTATGCTGATGACCAAGTATTACTTGCGCCCTCGGCCGAGGAGTTGCAGGAGATGGTAACTGCTATGAGTGGAGCTTTTGTTAGAAAGGGAATGAAGATGAATGTAAAGAAGACGAAAGTGATGGTGTTTGAAAGAGATGAGGTAGTGACAGACTGTAATATCGTGATTGGAGATGAACAAATTGAACAGGTGAATGAGTTTGTGTATCTGGGTTCGAAGTTTACAAGAGATGGAAAGTGTGAGAGTGATATTGAAAGAAGAGTGAATGCAGGAAACATGGTGAACGGAGCTTTGAACTCCTTTATGAGCAGTCGGAAGGTGTCTAAAAAGGCTCGTTTGGCTGTGCATGAGGGGGTGTTGCTTCCGACACTCATGTACGGAAGTGAAAGTTGGGTATGGCAGAAGAGACATGAAAGCAGAATAAATGCAGTTGAGATGAGAGCGTTAAGAAGTATGATAGGAGTTAAACTGAGTGATAGGATGAGAAATAGTGAGATAAAGAAACGGTGTGGTCTGAAAGAAGATGTAGTGACAAAAATTGAGAAAGGTATGCTGAGATGGTTTGGTCATGTCGAGAGAATGAATGAAGAGCGACTGACGAAAAAAGTGTATAAGGCGAGTGTGAGTGGAAGTGTTGGAAGGGGTAGACCTAGGCGGACATTTCAAGACCAAATCGGGGACGTCTTGAAAAAAGGCCAGGTCAAGAGTACCCTAAACCGACGAGCATGTATGAAGAGAATAATGAAAGTGGATGAAGCGAAACAAGTATGTAAGGATCGTAGCAAGTGGAAAGAAGTGGTCTCTGCCTACCCCTACGGGAAAGAGGCGTGAGTATATGTATGTATGTATGTATCAAAATCGGTACACCTAGTAAAAAGTTATGCGGATTTTCGAGAGTTACCTTCGATTTCTCTGGGATCACTTCATCAGATACTGGTTTTCTTATCATGTTACCAAACTAGGCATATATTCTTTTCATCAAAAAAAAGAATTATCAAAATCAGTTTATAAACGACGGAGTTATCCCCGAACATATATTAAAAAAAACATATATACGGTCGAATTGAGTATCCTCCTCATTTTTTGAAGTCGGTTAAAAAATGAAGATGTCTTTAACATTACATTGCTACTGCAATACCTCAATAGAGGTAGCGTGTAGCAGGAAAAATCTTGCTTGGAACCTGGACCAACCCGGCTGGGGATGTACCGCAACCTTAGGAAACTCGGTATACTGGCCACGGGTAATATTGGTTCCGTTAGCTCCTTGCTTAGATTAAAAACCTATGTTAGGTTTTATACGTCGACCAATTACGTTTTATAAAATTAAAATCAAAATAGCAGAAACATAATATAGCAGAAAATATGCTGATCAAACCTGGAGCAGTTCGACTGGGAAAATACCTCGACCTTACAGAAGATCACAGCTGCTTACAAGCGGTGTTGTGTTCCTGTGGTGAGTCAAACAAATTAAATCAAAATAATTTCATTCAAATAGGCTTCAAAAGCACCTTCGAATCACATTCGTTATCTTACAAATAAAATTTATCGTTAAAAGTGAAGCTACCACCGATTCGGAATTTTTTAATATCTTGCATAAAATACAGCGTCACTAAGTCCACACCTTATCATTTATGTAATCTAAAATTCATAAAAATAGTTTATTAAACATTATATACTCGTATATTTACAATTCACAACGTAAGAACTAAATATTATCTTCTATAATATAAAAATGAGTCGCTGAATGTGTTGCTAAGCGCAAAACTCGAGAACGGTTGGACCGATTTCGCTAATTCTTTTTTTAAAATATTCCTTGAAGTACGAGGATGGTTCTTACGGAGAGAAAAATTCTAAAAAAAAAATTTAAATTTCCTGAAAAAGTCTAAAAACAACACTTTTCTATAATCCCATACAAAAGATTTGTGATAATACTTAAAAGTCATTTTGAACTTTAATACCATACGATAAAGTTTGTGTTAGGCGATACGAAGTTCGCCGGGTCAGCTAGTATATAATAAATATTATATAAATTATATTAATAAATATTACATAAATCTAAAATATATTTCATCAATGAAAGAGTATTTTTCATTGAAATGTAAGTAGTACACGTATTTACAATATATAAAATAATATATAAAATAAATTAAGAACCGAAACAAAACTAAAACTTTTAACGTAGCACTCAAAACTTATAACGAACGAGTCACGGTTGGTATAATTTTTTAAAACTACTTTTAGAGGATTGTTGAAACTTAATAAATGTAACCAAAATTACAGTGCTTTGTTACACTGCCTTTATACGAATAAAAGAATGTATAGGTTTACTAATTATACATTTAATAAATTTTACTAACAATAATGTGTCTTAGTTTACAATATTAGACTTTACTTACGGTAGTGGAAGCCAGAAAGCTAAATGTGGATTTACTCGAGGGTCTAGAGACCTATTCGCTTATGAAGATTAAACGGTAAAAAGAAAAAAAAAGGTTATATGGTGTATGCCCTTTCAGAGATAACAAAGAAATGGGTACTCGAGCACATTAGATATTAATAGTATGTGCGCCCTAAGTGTTTCTGATAAGGTAGATTTAGTAACCGTACTCAGGAATAGAATGTCTTCTTCAAATCGTCAGATTTTTCGTTTCCTCCATATATCAGATTTTGGATCAGTACGACGAGAACATCCAGATAAATCTGTATGCTATGATAATATGTTTCTAACATTCTTTTTTTTTTTATTAATCTGATATGTTGCCTAAACTCGACGCTATAGTAAGGGTTCAAGTGTGGTTGGTGTACTCCACAAGATGCAAGACCATCCGCAATTTGAAAATTCAGTTTATTACTCGTAAAATTAACTTGAAATATAGCGGCGGTTGTGTTCATACCATCGCGCAATACTAAGGCTCTTGCTTGTCTCTCAGTGTTCAGATTTGAGTTTTATTTGATCTTATTGTATTATAAAATTAATCTTGACTTTAATTTGGTGTAATTAAATATTGAAAGGAATAAAATTGTTAATTTTGTTAAATTTTGTAGCATGAATCTCGGTATCTAATAAGATTTGCGAAATTGTTTTTTGGTAAGAAAGCCTACATTAAAAAAGAATTACAGGCTATTAAATGGGTAAAATAATAATTATAAAAATTTGACAGCCTAGTAATATTATAATCATGCTTACTTCATATTTTGGTTGTTGCTACTGCCGTATGGTACCCTGAAAGGCGGTCACTGAAAATCAGCGTTAAATTTGGGGATTATTTTTATTTTATTTTATTTATTTATTTTTATTTATTTATTTATGTATAAAAAACTTAAAATTAACATTACAGTAATCTGAATTTCAAAGCCAATTACGCATTCCAAATATAAATATATATATATATATGTGTGTGTGTGTGTGTGTGTGTGTAATAAATAAGGACGATATGATTTAGATTAATACCCAGTATAACAAGCCCTCAATGTTAACAAATTTCTATACTTATACGGGAATTTCCGCGATTTTCATTTTGACCCGTGACCATACCACCTGTGAGGCAGCAGAAATACTAGGAGCTTCTAAATGACAATCGCGGTAAGTTTAGTAAAAATGTTAATAGTGAGAGTTTATTTTTTGTTTATACAACTAGCATATAGATGCCTGGAACGCTATCCCCTACCTTACTACCTCTATCTACCTTACTTACCACAGGAACACAATACTGCTTGAAAGCAGTATTATTTAGCTGTGGTCTTCTGTAGATCAAGGTACTTCTCCATTTGGGCTGCTCCAGATTTTGAGCAGAATTTTTCCTGCTATGACCTACCTCATTTAAAAAATAAACGTTAAAGATTGAAATAGATCCAATACCGTACAGTGAGATATTTTGAGTATTTTTCGGTGTGTATTGTGTGAAACTCAAATCAAAACTGTATTTTTTTCTTTTTATTTTTGTCAAGCCAAATACTACTGAATACATTTGAATAAAAATTTGAATCGATATTGTGGACTCGAATATTGGAATTTTTATCCGTATATGCAGTGGTTTTCCCCCGGGTGAGGATAAGAAAATCAAATTTGTAATCACGAACGAACTCATATTGTTCGAAACATAAAGTTTCCAAAGATTTTAATGAAGCAACTTTTAACACAACCTTGGTGTCTTAGCATAGCTATTAATTCATATCCATAGTTTAAAACAACTTTGTAATCCAACAAAAACAAAATCAAAATCAAAAACAGCTTTATTCAAATAGGCCCGATGAGCACTTTCGAATCGTCATTTTACAAATTAAAAGTTTAAAAATTATTATTATTCTGTAAATGTAAAGCTACCACCGATTCGGAATGTAGATTCTGCAGAGAAGAATTGGCAAGAAACTCCGCAGTTACTCTTGTTTATAACTCATAAGTAAATATTGATCTTGAGTTTCATTTAACCATACATATGTAATTATGGAAAGCATATTTTTCACCCTCAATTCTGAACAGTTAGCAATTACCTTCAATCGTGGCAATTTTCTCATCGATGCACGCATGCACGGTCAAAGTGTAATACTGCCGCATTTATGCATGCATAGTCAAAGGGTGTATGCAATTCACAAGCAGGCAACAATATGAACAGCGATGTTGTTCTAATTATGTAACTTTTAACTGTATTGTAGCATAGTATTGAATAGAACAATGTGAAATAAAAACAGTTATTAATATTATATAAAAAACTAGCTGTGCCCGCGACTTCGTTCGCGTGGAATTTAACAAAAAATTATTGTTCAGTTCGCAGAATTATAAAATATATAAATTTCTAAAATAAAAGTAGCCTTAGTTACTCCTTATTATATCAGCTATCTGCCAGTGAAAGTCCCGTTAAAATCGATTTAGCTGTTTCAGAGATTAGCCGGAACAAATAGACAGACAGAAAAATCGTAAAAAATGTTATTTTGGCATATGTACCGTGTATACATCCATAAGCATTTAATAAAAAGCGGTTATTTAAATATTACAATCAGACACTCCAATTTTATTTATTTGTATGGATATATTTTAAGTTGATGATATGAACTTGTAACACTTAAAAATAGTATTAACTTTTTTACACTAACTAAAGGTTTAAAATAAATCAAATGCAAAACTATGTCCTTACAAAATATAAAATACAATTTTTATTTGTTCTCAGACGAGCTTTTTCGCACGCTCGACTTGGAGAGAGCGTTACGAAAAGTGTGATTGGGTGAGGCGAACGGAAGTTTAGAGGGAGATATAAGTTAGTATAGATAGAAAGATAGAGAGTTACGATTCGTATGTTATTACTGTGGGGAAACTAAAAAAGTTTTACTTCAGTCGTGTGGTCTAAAGCACATTCGTTTTTTTAATGTCTGTTAATGTGTTTGTATATTTTATATGTTGTGGAATAACTGCGTTATTTCTGTTCAAGAAAAGTAGTAATAAAGGAATACTTATTTATTTTATAAGACCTCTAGTAACTAGTCTAGTTACGTATCAATCTTTAGTTACAATCAGTATCTTTTGCCGCGCCAACCTTATCTACATATAATCCAGTGGGAAAACGAGTAACCAAACAATATTACAACTTCAATATTGAATATCTCGTGCAAGGTATCACCAATTGCGTATTGTTTTTTCCGATTCTTGTCTGGAGAATCTTCATTCCTAATCAGTGATAGTGTCACTTGTAACAATAATTAAAAAAAATGTAAGATGAAAATTCGAAGGTGCGTTTGAAGTCTATGTGAATAAAGTTTGTTTTTGATTTTGTTTCAATTCAGATTGTAAAATTAGTTTTGCATTAAAGGAATTACAAAAAGAAATCGCTGAATTATGGCAACTCGTATATAACAATATACACGTTATCTAATATTTTCTCATTTAGGCAAAGCTTTCGTGGAACAGTCATAATTCAAAATTACAAAATTATTGCAATAATTTTCCAACATTTTCATATTATACGCCTAACAAATCCGAAAGCAAATATTGTAATCTTTAAAGCCCGTAGCGACAAACGTGCCACAAAGGCCCTTAACCGTTTTACCTATTATGAAAATAAATGTTCACAATTGACCTATTTCCTATTAAATTAAAGCCTTTGATTTATATCCAGTATTAAAAGATACAAATTGTTACAAATTTTGTCAGAGAAATTAGATTATTCTGTTATTGTTTTAGATATTTGAGTTTTTCCTGTAAAATATTCAAATAACTGAAATGAGATGACCTATAAACTTTCTGTTGCTAAACAAAAGGTAACTAACCCGTTGGTCCACTTTGCAGTGATGCATTCTGCTTCGAAGGTTGTACGGTGGATTGATCAGTATCTGGGTGTAATATATAAATTTATTTATACTTGTATAACTTTTTTACCAAAAAATATGCATCTATATCAGGTGTCGTAACCTAAAATACAAGCATTAAGTTGCCAACCGTGTGTGAATGGTATAAATGGGTCTACTAATAGACAAATGTGTTCGAAAAGGGAGTAGGAAAATAAATAGCACCACACGGGTCCATTTTAATTCAGCAAATACCATAGTTACGAGGGGAAACGATTTTTAGCAAGGGACATCATTATGGTTAAAAGTGGAACTAATAGATTAACTCCCTCTGGAGAGATAAACAAGCAACAAAGCAAATTACAAATAACAATGCCAGAGACTAATAATTATACAAATATTTACATTCGGTCCTCAGAGAGAATCAAAACAACGAATTGAAGATCAAAATATTATTTGACTGCATTTTAAAATTAGTTTAAACAAAAGTAATGTGGGTACTAACTACTACTGCACAATTGGCGGCCTCATCGCTTCCAAGGAACTAGTTTGGTAAAGAACAACGTAATAAAAATGAATGTTGCTAAACGCATAACTCGAGAATGGCTCGACCGATTCGGCTAATTTATTTATTTTGTTTCTTAAGGCCCCGGAAGGCTTTTAAACTAAATAAATATTTAAAAAAAAAAAAAAATTACTATTAACTTTTGGCAGAACGAAGTCTGTCCTGGCAGATAGTTTTATTATTAATATTTTGCACCACAACATAAGAATGGTATATTAAATATACTATAATTGTTAACATAATTTAATTCAGCAGTTTGTTTGATTACTCTACTGATTTGATATTTTAATTTATTAGCGACCCGCCCCAGCTTCGCAAGGTTGCAAAAACTATCAGTGTTCTTCTACTATACTATGCATGTTTTATACATATATATCTTTCCCTGGAATCACTCTATTTACTAAAGAAAACTGTATCAAAATCCGTTGCGTAGTTTTAAAGATCTAAGCATACAGACAGCGGGAAGCGAATTTGTTTTATACTATACTATGTTATGATATAAAATTACAAGCAAGATTTTTTTTATTTCGAACCAGTAGTTCCTGAGATTAGCGCGTTTAAACAAACAAACAAACCTTTCAGATTTATATTTTTTTTGGGATTTTGCAGCACTACAGCTCACTGCTTTACTATGCACGTGCCGAACCTATGACCTTTACAGTCGATCGATACGAAACTAATAACAATTAAACGTAAAACTGCTCGGTTCATTCAACTTTCAATTATACGATATGTTCATATTAAAGTGGAATTTATAAAATGACGATATTGTTTCCTGAAAAATTCATTTGACTTGAATATATTAAGTTGGTTGGCTAACATAGAAAAAAAAATTGATAAAATTTGATTTTATTATTCAATAGAGTTACCTTCGAGGGCAATACAATGATTATAGCGATCATACAATTAATTGATACAATTTTTATAGTACGATGGTCGGCGATTATCTCTTCATGAGCGCTAAATTTTCAGAGCGCAATATCTTGAGATCTGAGAACAGGAAAAATTCGTATGTATTGCCGAAACTGTACATTCCGTATAGAACTCGTAACGATTTAATAAGCTAACTTGTTTCCGTCATTTAAAATTTTGTTTTGTTTATATATATTTATTAAAAAAAATAACGACTCAGCATTTCCTGGCCAATTAAACCAAGTATCTACACAAGCATTCAAATATAAGAAGAAAAGAACAAAGAAAATTCAATTAAGCTTCTCAACAATAACTTTATAAAAAACAGTCACACAAATGTCAGTCGTCTGCGTGTTTGTCTTTGTATTGTCTGTGTTCCTTAACACAGATACATACAGGAAAAAGTCCCACCCATCTTTCTCCTACACAAAAGTAAATGCTACTAGGAGCTGTTGAGTATAAATCAGTAGGTACGTAAGAACTAAATCCTAATCAATTACCATTTCTCAAGAGATGGAAACTTTTTTGATTATTATTAACACTGAAATTTCATCTTAAGCGCATACTTGCCTGATACTCCTTGATTAAATTAACTTACAAAATATTTGAAACGAGCTAATATAACCCTTATTTCATATACAAAAGGACTGAAAATAGCTAAAACGTTCATGAAAGGCCTAATTGCTCTCGTGAGAGAAGAAAGACCTAACAAAATGTTTTCACATATAACACTTGGGTTAAGACTTTAGAGTCCCTTAAGATATGTTCTATAACTAACAATATAAATAATAAGAAATGTTTTACATACGAATATTGATTTTGAGGCGTTTTTTATTTTCTGAACTAATGTTCGAATTTCAAAATTTCTTTGGAATTATACAAGATGGCGATGATGTAATGCGACGCATTTGAAGGTTTTTTTTACGCAAATAATTTAAACCACTAAATCAACTATATTTTAACGCTTTACCAGATTATTTTTTTCGGGTATAATAATGTTTATCATAACACATCGTACAATACACATACTGTTTTCACTAAAACTATTTTCATATTGCTGCCTTTATACTTTAAAAAAATTAAAAAAAAATGAAATAACGGTAGATGATATTCGTACTAATAATAATTTCTATTTTAAAAGCGTATCACATTTTCTCTCTAAGATTATTGTCAAAGAATATATAAAGCCCTTTTGTGTTTAACAAACGGTAACGTTTTTGTTATCTTTTATATGAAAGCGACACGAGTACATTTGACACTTCACAGTCTTCTCAACATGTACTAAAATATATAAGATTGTGTTACCAAAATCACTTGTAAGAAACAAATAAGTCTTCACAATACAATAAGTCTTCTACTTTAGTATTTTACCAATAAAATGTTGGATTTCATTTGAAAACACAATTCTCTCATTCGGAAAAAAAATTAATCACACTTGTAAAAAGTCTGAAACATTCAATTTCATAGCTATATTTCGGAATACAATTACAATACATATGGAAGAGTGAAAGATTTATATTTATTTATTTATACTTTATTGTACACCACAACTACATTTTATGCATTAAACATATTTTAAGACAGTTACAGACTGTGAAGTATTAGCTATTTATCAATTTCTTACAGACAACGCAAGTAAAAGATAGATAAATTTATGTCTAGCTCGAGACAGGGTAGGTAGTGCAATTATATAATAAACTTATATACAAATATATACATACTAATACTTATTCAAAATATATTTATAAATGCATACATATATACATAACACATAACCTCATTAAAGTAATAAATAAAAGATAAACAAAATTAATAATATAACATAATCAATTCTGAGAGAAAAACATCGAATAAAAACTCGTTCGTGTCGTCACCAGTTTAAGACAGGGATTCTTTATATTTTATCTTTAATACCAGTAGCGACTTAGCCTCTTTTATATATAGCGGCAGACTATTTCATAACCTTATACCTTCAACAGACTGTCTGAAAAACTTACTTTTTTGCATCGGCAACTTCAGTATATGACTTGGCGATGTCCTTAACACTGTAGCATTTTCAGATATTCAAATTTACCCTTTAAGTAAGTCGAAGCCTTTGGATTAAATAACACACAATACGGTAGAGAGCGAATAAAAAGCCACTTGAGCTTAAAGCAAAATTCAAAAACATGGTCGAATTTACGGAGGTGAAATAGGAACCGGTTAGTAAGATTTTGTAGTCAAGCTTATTACTATATACTCGGCAAATTAGGGTAGGTTGCATCTGCATTATCTAGAAAAAACAGGGGAAGAGAGTTTGCTAACATAATTTTGGTAAGGACTGGTAGAACAGATCTGAGGCGACGTAATGAGCTAATTATTATTAACAGTATTGTATCTAAATTTTGGTTAAGAAAGATATTATTAAACAATTTAAAAATATAATTGTTCTATATACGGTTGGTACAAAGCATTCCCACAGATATTTTATCAGAATCTGACATAATGCGTTTGATTTGCTGACTAAATTGATTTTTATTCCTGTATAGGGAAAGATTGTATCGTATGAAATGATTGTTAAAGGTACAATAGAACTGGCCTAAATCTATGTAGATTTTGTTTTGAATTAGATTGAAAAAAAAATAATTATTAAAAATTAGAAGTATCTTATTAACAATTTCTATAGATCTTTTATATTTACGGCTTATATTCCCTTACTAAGAATTCATCTAACCAAAAGGAAGCAAATACATTTTGTATAAAATAAAATGAATAAAATACGATGACTCTCTCGCACTAGCACTACAGCTCTACGAGTGCTACGGTACTTGCTACGAGAACTCTACGAGATTGCTCATTCAATAATCTCTGGCACGAAGTATGTAGAGAACTTTTTAAAACACAATTTATATAATAAAATAAAATTTTGTCTGCTTGTGACATTTTTTTCTTTTTAAACAATAAAAAAAATGATAACGAAATGTCTTCTTCAGCCTATCGCAGTTCATTGCTGGGCATAGGCCTCCACAAGTTCGCGCCGAAAATGGCGTAAACTCATGTGTGTTACCCATAGTCAACACGGCGGGTTGGTGACCGCAGGGCTGACTTTGTCGTAACGAAGGCGCTGCTGCCAGTCTTCGGCCTGTGTACTTCGAAGCCAGCAGTTGGACGGTTATCCCGCCATCGGTCGGCTTTTTAAGTTCCAAGGTAGTAGAACTGTGAACCTTTAGTCGCCACTTACGACACCCACGAGAAGAGAGGCTATATTCTTTACTGCCGTAACCACACAGCTAACGAACTGTATAAAAATATATTTTTTACTACCTATTTTCTGGAAGCAACCATTCCTCCCACAAATCCCTTTATAATTTTAGCATATGCAAGAATAACACGTAGAATCAAATGAATGGTAATGACATGCTGGTAATTTAAGTTGTTATAAGTTGTAACAAAAATAAAAATGGAAGGTACTTAGAAGTAAAAGAGTCTTAAAGCTCTTAAAAATAATCTCTGTATTAAAAAGAAACAATTCTTTTATAAACATACTTAGCCGATTTTAGTACATAGGCAAAATATATCTTGTTTCATTTTTATATACTTACATATTTACTTAAGCTATTGTATTCATTGGGTTTGTTTCTTTTTGTTCAATATTTTTGTAAGACATTTGTTACTTAAGAAAGATAGAGTTAGAACTTTTTATCCATTATCAATGATTTAAGAGTCAAACTTCGTTGAGGAGCCCTGTCATATATCTCTGAAGTTCATCACATAGCAAGAATAATATCATTTTTAAAGTTAGAATCAATATCATCATCATTGTCATTATGTCCGATTGACGTCCACTGCTAGACATGAGTCTCTATATATCTCTACGTATACCTTTCGCGATCAGCGTCGTTTGCATCCAGCGACTGCCAGTGACCCACCTTTCGCGATCAGCGTCGTTTCCACCCAGCGACTGCCAGTGACCCACAATGTCATCTCCACCTAGTGGTGGGACTTCCAACGTTGCGCTTACCGGTGTTACGCCGCCATTCTAACACCCTGGAACCCCAACATCCGTTGATCGTTCGAACTATGTGCCCCACGCAATGCCACTTTGGCTTTACAATCCGCTGAGTAATGTCGTTTGTTTTAGTTCTTCTACATATCACCTCGTTCCTAATTTGATTGCATAGAGAGACTCCAAGCGTGGCTCTCTGTGCCTTCCTATAAGGCTCATAGTTAGTGACCATGTTTAAATAAAGTTACAGTAAAGCACAAATAATATATATTATACTAAGGTGTAAGATGTTGTACAAAAGTAATTAAATATCATAAATAAATGTTGTTGCAGGCAAAATTTTGTTAAACACAATAAAATGACTTATCATATTTTTAAGAAAAGTTAAATACAGTTTAATGAGAAGTAACAATTAATCCTCAATTGAGATTAGAAAGATTATGAAGTTTTCATTTAAATCAAAATAATATCTCCAGAGGCGAAACTTTTTAATTTACAATCAATGTTTCTATAAAGACATTAAAAAAATAAAACAAAGTAAAAAGTAACGGTACAAAGACAAAAGAATCTGATTGTACGAGTGCTTTATTAGACAAAAGACAACATTGTTTAAAGTTAGCATTGTTACATGTACGAATATTTTATTTAAATTTTTTAATGTATTTTTATAAAATGTGTGAAATTATTTAATAACAATATTATAAAATTATCATTCTGATATGCAAACATACAATACCCATCTAATAATCAAACACATACAATTATGGCTTACGCCTCTTTCTCCCTGTAGGAGAAGGATCAGAGATTAATCTACTACGCTGCTCTACTACATATTGAGAGATAGTACCTGGGTGACCGAGCTTAGCTCGGTATTTTTAGTAAATCGTGTTTTTTGGAAATCATATTTAAATACGAATTACATATTGACAAAATATAAATAATATTTTCCGATTTTACCGAGATCATCATTACAGCCTATACAGTCCACTGCTGGACATAGGCCTCCACAAGTTTACGCCACAGATAACGTGAACTCATGTGTTTTGCCCATAGTCACCACGCTGGGCAGGCGGGTTGGTGACCGCAGTACTGGCTTTGTCGCACCGAAGACGCTGCTGCCCGTCTTCGGCCTGTGTATTTCAAAGCCAGCAGTTGGATGGTTATCCCGCCATCGGTCGGCTTCTTAAGTTCCAAGGTGGTTGTGGAACCTTGTTATCCCTTAGTCGCCTCTTACGACACCCACGGGAAGAGAGGGGGTGGCTAAATTCTTTAGTGCCGTAGCCACACAGCACACCGAGATAATAATAAAAAATATAAACTGGATATTTCAATAAAAAATCATAAGTGCAATTAGAAGAAAAGGAAAAAAATAATCGATCTTGAAGACATGGAGATTTGAACCGTGGTCTTCTCCGTCGATCTCGGCCGGTCGATTTCCCACCTGTGCTATTACAACTTTATTGACAATTACGAAATTTACCTTCGTATTCTAACGATATTGTAGCCATTTTTTTATTGTCTAAAAATAGGGATAAAACGAAATTTTATAAAAAGGAATCCTAGCTATATATTACTATGAGTAACAATTATATGAGTATCATAGCAAGTGGAAAGAAGTGGTCTCTGCCTACCCCTACGGGAAAGAGGCGTGATTATATGTATGTATGTATGTATGTATGAGTAACAATTATTTATTTATTTACAGAAGAAGAAAAAAAAAGATACAATTTATGTGATAAACAATGAACAGTTTAACAGTGCACTGTGTTTCTAAAGTAATAATACTAAAGTACATACGATATTATATACCTATGAATATAATTGGAAAAAGAAAAAAAAATAACATTAAGTGGTTAAAAAATAGTAATAATCATAATAAAAATAATAAATGCGGTCATGTCAATCTCTCTCTTTAAGTTGGTCGAAAAAGAATTTTTTAAATATGTTTTCAAGCGTACGTTTTTTATAAAAATTACTATGCCTAGGTATTTTTAATGTGTGATTTGTAATATTTCTTCTTAGTTTATAGTGACTCATTTTTATTTGAATGTTTGAATTAAAATATTGTTCTATTAATAATGTATATTATATTTAAGTATGTACTGGCATTACTTTGCAGTAGTTAAATAATTTCAAGGAGTTGTTTTTGTATTTATTTCTTATGTATATGGGTACGATTGTTTTTAAGATTCGTAATTGGAGATGACAGATTCTATCGAGATGTGATTTAAATGTAAGACCGTAGGTGCTTAGTCCATAAGATATAATAGATTCACCTAAAGATTTATAAAACATTAATAGCATTATGAATGGAATTTTGGTTTGATTGTGGTTAATTTGGCTAAAAGGGCACGTAATTTGTCGCAAACATTGTTTATATGTTCCTTCCAATTGAGGTTAGTATCTATAGTAATACCAAGGTAACGCTGAGTTTTAACAAAGTCAATGTGGTTACAGTTACAGGTACCAGTATATGAATTATGAAAACATTGATGGCTATGTGCAGTAATTTGTATGTCCCCAGAGAATCTATTTTGCATTCAGCTTATATAGATGGCTTTTGTTTTTTCTCTATTTAATACTAGGCCAATATCATGTGACCATTTTGAAAGTTGGTCAAAATCATATTGAATTTTTTTAATTGCTTGTTTTATATCATGATGGGCTGACAGAAGACATGTATCATCCGCATTGATAGATTTCACAAGTTTTTACAACGTTTATAAGATCGTTAACATATATTAGGTAATGAAGGGCTCCTAAAACTGAACCCTGTGCAGTTCCTTCTGTTATTGGTATTTCGTCACTGATGGTATCAGTAATTTTAACGCGATATGTTCTATTTGAAAGATAATTATAACACCAATTTAGAAGTGGGCCCCTGATTCCGTTATTTTCTAATTTTTCAAGAAGAATGTTATGTTGTAGAGTATCAAATGCTTTGCTATAATCTATAAATATTACTTACATGTGCTTTTTATCGTTCAAGTGTTTATTTACAGAATTTGAAAATATTGATAAAAGTTGTGTAGTACTTTTTTTGGGTGAAAACCGAATTGATTACTATATAATATGTTATTTTTATTATAAAAATTTTGAATTTGTTGATGAATGTATTTTTCCGTTCTTTTATCAATTATTGGTAAAATAGTTATAGGTCTATAATTATCATATGAGTCAATGTTTCCTTTTTTATTATAGGTCTTACAGTACCTGTTTTTACATCTTTAAGGTACATTCCTGACATGACACTACCGTTTATAAATTTCACAAGAGTTGGAGTTAATTTTTCACATAATTCTACGATATCAACTCCGCGAATATTATCTATCCCTGGTGCTTTTTTAGTATTGAGTGATTTTATTATTTTAGATATATTCCAATTGCTCTTCTTGTGGGCACAAGGAGAGACATCCCAACGGGAAATAGGCGGATATCATTACGTAAGTGTTTATAAACAATAGAACAAAATAAAAAAAAATGATTTTATTAATCTAAGCCGTGCATACAAACAAAACTTTTTACTATTGTCTATACTCTTGATAATTCTATGTAGTTCTTTTTTTACCTAAATAGAAGTTAAAAAAAGTAATGCAGTTGCAAACTCGAAGCGAATGGGCACTATTTTTATTTACCATATTACTTCGTTACTTCAAAACTCGAACGCATATCAAGTGAGTCATTTCTAATACTTATTTCAGCTCTTGGAATTGATATTTTTTACATTTTTTTTTTGAATTATTGAGATTTATAATCATCTCTATTTTATCTCCTTTCAGTAAACAATGGCTCTGAATTTGCTGTATATAATTACTTATTGCAGACATATTAATACATCCGCTATGTCGGTAAAAGAATGTTAGGGATGAATGTCGAAGGACGAAGAGCGATCGGCAGACCGAAAAAGTGATGGATGGATTGTGTGAGTGAGGATATGAGAAAGAAAGGAGTAAGCACTGAAGTGACGAATAATAGAGAGGAATGGAAGAGGAAAACATGTTGTGCCGACCCTACATAAGTGGGATAAGGGCAGGAAGATGATGATGAGACATATTAATACATGCTGACCCAGTTAACTTCGTTATGTGTGTCGTATATATCATTTTTTTTTTTCGCAAATTTTTATAACTAATTTTAGCTTGTTGTTTAATTTTCTTTTACATAAAAGTAAAATCGAATTCATAGGAAATTATGTTCACTTTTAAAGGTTGAAAAAATTAAATATATATAGATACTTCTTTAATGGTTACTCATAGTTCAATATATGTTAATCATATTGGGTACCAATTTATTTTATTACTACTATAAAACGTAATTAGCCTAGTTCTTTCGATACTTAGAACATTCATTCAACTGAGGTAGAGATCATCTGGAGTAGCCCAACTGAGGAAGTACCCCGACCTTACATAAGATCATTTGCTGTGTGGCTACGGCACTAAAGAATAAAGCCACCCCCTCTCTTCCCGTGAGTGTCGTAAGAGGCGACTGAGGGATAACAAGGTTCCACTACCACCTTGGAACTTAAGAAGCCGACCGATGGCGGTATAACCATCTAACCGCTGGCTTTGAAACACATAGGCCGAAGACGGGCAGCAGCGTCTTAGATGCAACAAAGCCAGCCCTGCGGTCACCAACCCGCCTGCCCAGCGTGGTGACTTTGGGCAACACACATGAGTTCACGCATTTTTGGCGCGAACTTGTGGAGGCCTATGTCCAGCAGTGGACTGCAATAGGCTGGAATGATGATGATGATGATGATGACATAAGATCACAGCTAAATATTACTGCTTTCAAGCAATATTGTGTTCCTGTTGGTGAGTAAGGTGACCAGAGCTCATGGGGAGGTGGGGTCGACAACGCACTTGCAATGTTTCTGATGTTGCAGGCGTGGCGGTAATCACTTACCGTAAGATGAGCCGTACGCTTGTTTTCCGACCTAGTGTGTGAAAAAAAATCCGCTAGTTAAGTGTTATTTCAAGAGGCGAATTATTAATGTGCAACAGGTTCACAAATTGACATTTGCGAGTCACCTTGGAGAGATGAAAGTGTCAATTTTCATTTCGCAGGTAATGGATGGCATATTGACATTTACTGACAACCTACTTTCGAACTAATTTCCTTCAATTAAATTCCTTTTGTAAGTTTTTCTTTATATTGAAACTACTGTGGCTAGTTTTATCAGCGTATGTTTGTGGTAGAACATAATGTATCTGAATTTAATTTTAAATGTTTATTTTTTTAATTTAAAAGTTTAATATTATATGATGTATAAAATTTTGTTAAAATTTAAGTTCGCACCTAAAAACATACGGACATTTTTATGTAAAGGTTATAAATATAAAATAAATAAATAAAATCAAATCTAATTTAAAATTTTAGATATAACGAAATATATTTGCAGTTATTGAGGGTAGTTACATTTTTTTATTATTATTTATTAAGTTACTGCCTAAAGCTGAACATTTTCTATAAAATATATAAATATTATTTACCTGATCTTTCCAGCTTTTACCTAAGATTACATTTATGAGTATAACTAAATAATATGGGTTCGATTTTTGCTCGTGGCAAACTTTTGTATTAGCCCAACAGATGTTTGCCGTAATTTGTGCCCTAGTACTTATACATTGTTTGTGATTTCGGATCCTCGTTACAGGATATATTCGTAGTACTTTTTTTAACCGACTTCAAAAAAGGAGGAGGTTACTCAAATCGACAGTATGTATATATATTTTTTTGTATTTGTGTTTGGGGATAACTTCGTCGTTTTTGAACCGATTTTGATAATTATTTTTTTGTTGGAAAGCAGATATCTCAAGTCCAATCTGATGATAGAATCCTAGAGAAATCGATGGGAACCCTTGAAATTCGTAGTGACGAATAGTGCATTTGATATATATTTTTTTCGTCTACTTATGTCGTATTACTTTTCGATGAAATCGAAGTCGGTTTTTTTTCGTTTACTAGCAAACACAATTATATATGACTAGGTCGGCAACCAAGCGTACGGATTACTTGATGGTAAGTGGTTACCGTAGCTTATAAACTTCTTTAACACCAGAAACATCGCAAGCGCGTCGCCGACCCTATGCCACATTTACCCCAGGAGCTCTGTTCACCTTGTCACTCACCAACAGGACAACAATACTGTTTGAAAACAGTATTATTTAGCTGCAATTCTGTATGTCATGTAACGATATAACGTAGGTCGTATCTTGAAGCGTATAAATACTACATTCATTTACTTGGCCTCGATTTTGCAATCTACCAGATTTCTAACCACCTCGTAGCAGTTTCGTAGCTATACGTTGAATATATCGGAGTGAAACATAATCGTGTTATAGAGGATAAATGTTTGGCATAGATTCAAAATGGGATTTATGTAGGGTTATATATTTATATTTCTTAAACGAAATCTTAGAATAATAGGAGAATTTATAGTACTGATCTTCGGAAACCGAACTTTTTTTCTTAAAAGATTTTTTTTTCTTTCTAAAAAGGTCTATACTTTTTAAGAACAAAATAAAAATATATTCCTTGTAATGTAATAAAATAAATGCAAACACAGTTCTTACATATGGTCGAATGACCTTTTTATTTTCATAACTTACATTTCGTAGCTCCCCGTAGACCCTTGTAGCACCTCGTAGCTAATCGTAGCGTATTTTTTGAAATATGATTCTGCCTCACTTACAAAATTGTTTCTTTTTTCACTTATTTAAGTAAAATAAATAGTGTACTAAACAGTATTGTACATATTACTGCCTGTATTTATAAAAATGGACAGTTTTTTAAAAGACTTATTGCCAAGTTTCTTGCCGATTCTTCTCCGAAGCCTCACATTAACTACATTTATATGATATATATGATATAAAGTAAAGTATTAGATAACGCGTTAGCGCAGCGGTTACAGCACTGGCTATTGCGCTGGCGGTCGCGCTTTCGGTCCCCGCTCACGATAAACATATGTATAGGCCATATGAGATGTCTGGGCGTTGTGTCTTGAGTATTGTGTGTGTTTCCGGACCCTCGACACAGAAGAAAATCCTACTGAGTGCCGTTGATTGTGAAACGTTTATTTATATATGTATATCATACCTAAAATTTTAACATTGTTGATGTCTTTTAGAACACTTGGCTGTATTGAGACATAGCTTAGTCAATCCACTTATTGTTTAAAAATTTATAACCAATCTGCAGTTGAGTCGCTTAGATTATTAAATTGAAATGATGGACGATTTCCTAGTGAGCTGTTCGATGACAGATGTAAAGGTAATTTGAATGCAAATGTAATAAACACGAGACTGTGTGCTTTATTACAAGGACAATACAGACCTATTGTTTCATATCAAAATAATGAGATATCCTGAATACGAAATTAATTAAAAAATATATTTTATATTAATAGCCAGCTGTGTCCTACGCGCGTTGCTACGCTTTTTTTTCTGGTTGTACTAACTCAGAAACCTTTATGGGCGCATACACAACACTTTGCTGAAGATCATGACATAATCAAATGCATAATTTACGGTTCTATAAAGGACATACAGACAAACATTCATTTTTATATATATGGATTGTTGCTATTCAAGTTTCCTCATTAAATCAATAAAAAAAATTTTTACGATATTGTAAATATATGTACTGTACAGAGCATATACATACATACTCTGTACATTCAATTTATTTCAATATATATATTTTTATGTTCTTTGTCTACTAAGCGTTTCATATACATTGTGTATTAACGTTTATTAATATGAATAAACCAGCGTAAAAACAGCACTCGTGGAGTAAATTCATTTCGCACATTAACTCCTCCTATATTATTGTACGTGTACAAACAGTTCCGTACAATTATTTTTTTTTGGTCTTTCGAGTAATTAATAATTTCAGTAAAGTTTTTAATTCTGTGTGATAACAGTCACATCTGTGCAAACAGCACATTTTTATTGAACTTTAAACACATTACGTGGCAAACAGTCACTCCCTCGCGACACGTGGCTCGGTGTTCAGTGAACAGAATATTAACCTGGACCCTTTTTTAGTGCTAGTAAAGTGAGACATTTATACTGTGATCAAGAGTACTTCTGGTGTGACCCCTTCGCACGCCCAGAGGACATCGGGGACCCGACCGTAAGGCGCTACCTAACAACAACTCAAGTAAGATCTTTCCTTTTTTTTCTGATAACATATGGATACGCTACTCCACCGCCAGGCTGAAATTCTAGACGCCATCAAGCAAATAGAGCGTAATTTCAAAAAAGACCCTAGCAGCCGCAAAACGCGTCAATATTTGGACGCCAAGCTCGAGTCCATCGACAAACTGAGTTTGGAATTTAATTCCAATGACAACAAGCTGGAAGGCTTTTAGGGATGACTCACCATACTTCGCGGAGGAACAGTACGACCGAGCGAAAGAATATTACACCAAGGTTCGCTTTATGATAGCGTCAAACCCGACCTCGCGCCGGGACGTCCAGCCCACTGCTCGCGCCGCGCGACTCTCACCAACAGCTCACTCCCGCACCCGTGTTGCAGTCAGAGCTTGAAGAATTATTGTCAGCGAACAAATTTTAGAGCCTTGTCGAGACAAATACAAGGTGTAAATTTAAATACTATTATAGATAAGTGGGAGCTGGAAGAGGAGCTTCGCAATCTGCAGACGCGTTGAGATACCGTCGATAAATTGCACCTTAAAATGGACCATATAAGTCAGGATTCCAACATCCAATATGAGAATGAATTTAGTAATAATGAAACAATATACAAAAATATGAGAAGGTCAATTTATCAAAAATTGTCAGCCACTTCCCATCTTCAACAATCCACCTCTAAAATAGATATTCCGGTTTTTACAGGCAAATATATTCAGTGGCCTACTTTCTTTGATCTATTTAATGAAACAATTCACAGAATACGTGTTTATTATATGGCATGACATATACCTTGTAGTATTGGGAAAGGCACGTTGTTTTTTCTTTTAAGGAATTTAAGTACCTTATTTTTTCATCGCCCCCAAATTTTCTCCTCTTCCATCTTCTCTGTTTTCTTTCTCTTTCCTTTTCTCCTCTTCATCTCTTATTCCTCTGATGCAGCGAGTTGCAATGATGTAACTACGTGAATTCTATTTAGTAATTTTAAATCAAATCGCATGTCTATGTTATTTACCCTTACCTCATAATATTATGACGAACTAATAACAAGGTTATTCATATACGTTATGCGCTATAAAATGTTACGATCGAATTTAGCATGCGTTGTTTGTTACAACCTAATACAAAACACGTGAATAATAGAAAAGGCGTTAAATTATGTTTTTTTTTTATTACAAAATAGTATCTTTATACTACTGACTTACTTACTGACTAGTAATTTATAACTACAAACGGTGATTCGATTATTGTATTATAGATATATTAGAAATACCTGTGTGAATAATTTGGACTAAATAAATAAAAAATTAACCGACCGTCAATCATGTTGTGCTGTGTGGCTACGGCACTAAAGAATTTAGCCACCCCCTCTCTTCCCGTGGGTGTCGTAAGAGGCGACTAAGGGATAACAAGGTTCCACAACCATCTTGGAACTTAAGAAGCCGACCGATGGCGGGATAACCATCCAACTGCTGGCTTTGAAATACACAGGCCGAAGACGGGCAGCAGCGTCTTTGGTGCGACAAAGTCAGTACTGCGGTCACCAACCCGCCTGCCCAGCGTGGTGACTATGGGCAAAACACATGAGTTCACGTTATTTTTGACGTGAACTTGTGGAGGCCTATGTCCAGCAGTGGACTGCATAGGCTGTAATGATGAATCATGTTGACGTTGTTTCAAAATTAAAGCCGTCATATATATCATATAAATTTAATAATTAATTAATGTACAAAAACAAAAGCAATAATAAATTTTTTAGTTATGGTTGCCGGTAGAGCAAGCAATTATCTATAAAATTATATATAATTTATGTGGTAAATTAAATGTGAGTTTTTTTTCTAAAAAGGGAGGCAAACAACTTATAACCTTAGCGTATTAATATATATGATGTACCCACTCGTATATGAGGAAAGAAGCCTACACCTGGCATTTGGATGTTTCAGACTAAATTATTGTCGTCAATCGTCACATACATATAAAATAAACATGGATTTATGATTCACGTAATATTTTAATGTTATCAATGAAATTTTAAACGTGCATTTGAATATTTTTGTTGAAAAAATATTTTGTATCATCATTACATCATCATCATATATCAACCTATACAGTCCACTGTTGGACATAGGCCTCCACAAGTTTACGCCAAAAATAACGTGAACTCATGTGTTTTGCCCATAGTCACCACGCTGGGCAGGCAGGTTGGTGACCGCATTTTATATAATCTATACAAATAAATAAAATTGAAGTATCTGTTTGTAATATTAAAATAACCGCTTTTTACTAAATGCCTATGGATACATACACGGTACTTATACCAAAACAACATTTTTTACAAATTTTGTCTGTCTGTCTGTTTGTCTTTTTGTTCCGGCTAATCTCTAAGACGGCTGGACCGATTTTCACGGGACTTTCATGTGCAGATAGCTAATGAAGTAAGGAGAGAACTTTGGCTACTTTTATTTTAGAAACTTATTTATTTTATAACTCTGCGACTTGAGCAATAACTTTTTTGTTGAATTCCACGCGGACGTAGTCGTGCGCACGGTTAGTTCTCAAATAAGTACTAAAACATCTCTGTTTCTAGAACAATATTAAAACTGAAATTATTAAACGGGTAAGAGAATCTGCAATAAACACTGAAAGGAAGATCGTTAGCACAAATATTCTCAATCACAAATAACAAGCTATTTAGCCATGTGCTGTTCGTAAAAGGCGTTATTCTCTATAAGATATATATCACTTCAGCCTCTCACAGTCCACTGCTTTCACAAGTTCGCACCAAAAAATGGCGTGAATTCATGTATGTTGCCCATAGTCACCAAACTGGGTAGGCTGATTGGTGACCACAGGGCTGAATCGCACCGAAGACGCTGCTACCCGTCTTCGGCCTGTATATTTCAAAGCCAGCAGTTGGATGGTTATCCCGCCGTCGGTTGGCTTTTTAAGTTTCAAGGTGGTAGTGGAACTGTGTTATCCCTTGTCGCCTCTTACGACACTCACGGGAAGAGAGGGGGTCGCTATATTCTTACTGCCGCAGCCACACAGCGTGCTGCTGGTCAAATGCGTTATTCCCTTTAAGATATATACAAAGCAGAATACTCTATAAAGTGACAAAAGATGAAGTATGCTCATAAACGAAATGCTCTTATGAAGAATGTATTTAGTTTGAGAGATACCATATAAACTGATTTCTATACTAAACCAGCCTTACTGCCAACTAACTCATTGCTTAATATATTTTTTCTTTTATTATTCATGTTACAATAACGATATTGTATTTGTATTGTCTTATACGTTAAGCCTTTTTCAGGCTTTAACTATCCCACATTAGAACATAGATTCTAAAAAATTTCGACGTCAAAGTCATATGTTCAACCTAGCCTAGTTGCGGCCGAAGTCACGACTACAGTCGATCAATTTTTATTTACTGAGGCGTTTTGGCTATTTATTATATGTTATAATTAACATTTTATTTTCATAAAAAATATCAATAAAATAATATAAATTTAACTTAGTACGTGCTAAAAATCTAATCCAATGCCGCGTCTAGAAACGAAATAAGTTTCAGATATCTGAATAGTTTTAATCAGAATTATATATATTATGTCTTACTTGATATACTCATAGTTATCTTAACATTTTGAATATCATATCAAAAATTGACCGTTCCAGCGGGGCTCGAACCCGCGTCTCCGACTTACCGTGTCGGCGCTCTAGCCAATTAAGCTATGGAACGATGCACCCGCTCGAGCGAAACTTTCGATATGATAATTTTTAATTTCGGTTTAAGCGAACCGTGGCGCCATCTATAGTGAGCTCTTTACAGAAACCCGTAACTATTCAAAGTTTCATATTACAATGAAAATCTTTGACAGGAGACGACACCGTGCTATTTTTAATATCTAAGATTTTTATTTTTGTGTTACCCACATTAGGAATTCTAAACATTTTGAATATCATATCAAAAATTGACCGCTCCAGCGTCCAGCTCCATAGTTATCTTATAAGAAAAATTGATATAGTTTTCTTAGTAAAAGTATTATATGCTCGGAAGCGAATGGAGCTTTTCCAATACAAAGAATAAATTAAGTTCTTATTACATTATTAGAAATTGAAACTAGGCTTAAAATAAAACAATACTTAAACATTCCATAATTGTATTAAATTAAATTGAAATGGCTTCTAGATTCTTGCTTAATACCTATGTTTGTTGAAAATAACACATTAATATAATTTTTTTATATAAAAATCGTCGCAAAATTAAAAAGACCAAACTCTTTTTTATATCTACAATGAAAGTAATAATTGTTACTGTTACTGTAATTGTTAATGTGTAACTATGTTATTATAAAAAATGCTTTTAAAAGGTAAAAGATTCTTTTTTATGTCACTAGATTGGCAAAAAAGCGTACGGCTCACCTGATGGCAAGAGATTACCGTAGCTTATAGACATCTGCAACACTAGAAACATCGCAAGCGCCCTATCCCCAATTCCCCCCAGGAGCTCTGGTCACTATATTGATCAACAGGAACACAACGCTGCTTAAAACAGTATTATTTAGCTGTGATCTTCTGTAATGTCGAGGTACTATAGTAGGACTGCTCCATATTTTGAGCAGGAAATTTCCTGCTGTGCCTTACGTCAGTTATTAGTTCTAATTTAGGCACTCAAAAAAACACGACATTTCGAATAATGATAAATTAATCGCTTAGTTCATACTCATATATAAAGGCACACATTCCCAGTCTATATATTTTTTTAGGATACGTCTTAAAATACGCCTAAGTTAAGATACATGGGTAATAACATAAAAGCCTACAAATAAACTTGTAACAGCTGAGACGGCGCAACGGTACACGCCGATATTGTTCAGTGAAGCCTATCTTTTCTTTTCTTTTACACAAAGCTTTATAAAGTACTTCGTTTAGAATTTTATGTTTGATACTCAAATTTTATATAAAAAAAATATTATATTACAAACTGCTTTGGTTGAATTTATCATTTTTGGCTATCTTTTTTTGTTATTTTTTTTTTTAAATTATGGACTTTTGTCCTACACAGGCACGCTAGTCCCATTGTTTTTTAGAATACCATAATGAGGGAAAAAATAGGTCGCATTATTTATGTTCACATTTAAACTGATTAAGCTTTTTTTTTGTTTAAGTTATATTTTTTAATCAATAATCAAATGTAATGTAATGTTTAACTGAGGTAGGGCACAGCAGGAATTTCCTCCTCAAAATATGGAGCAGCCCGACTGGGGTAGTACCTCGACCTTACAGAAGATCACAGCAAAATAATACTGTTTTCAAGCAGTATTGTGTTCCTGTTGGTGAGTAAGGTGACCAGAGCTCCTGGAGGGATTGGGGATTGGGTCGGCAACGCGCTTGCGATGCTTCTGGTGTTGCAAGCGTCTATAAGCTACAGTAATCGCTTACCATCAGGTGAGCCGTACGCTTGTTTACCGACCTAGTGATATAAAAAAAATGTAAAAATATTAATTATTCAAGTAACTCCTCCCTTTTTGAACTCGGATATATGTTAGTCTTTACTGACTTTGGTGACTATAGGCAACACTTATGAGTTCACGCCATTTTTGGTGCGAACTTGGGGAGGCTTATGTCCAGAATGCACTGCGAGGCTGAAGTGTTTGTGTCTTTAATGACATATTGGTCCTATCGTCCTCTGATTCTCACTATATTTAAGAAATGGAAAAATCTGAGACACAAGCCATTTTTGTTTAAATTACCGAAGATAAATAGAAATTTTTTAACCGAGTGAAACCGCTGTTAACCAGTATAGTAACTTGATGAAACAAAAAGTGTATATAATATTTTATATAATATTTTACCACACAATACTGTTTTAATAGGACATAAAACTCACAACTCCGATCCAGCGTTCCCATAAAACCTCATTACTGGTATAATTAAACAAAAAACGCTTTGTTTCTCTCGACATTAATACAAAACAAAACAAAAACAAAAAACATTGCGAGTGCTTCCATTAGCTTTAATGAAATAAAAGCATCGAGATTGTATTCCATTTCGAGATATCTTTATTTCTTTACTTTTGATGATACGGACTGATGAAGTGATATTTGATTTCGTTATTAAGTACTGTACTTGAAATAAACTTAAAACTTAATACAATTAGTATTAGAACTGATACTAAATACAATTAATTACATAAAGTCCTTGTGGGTCTCCCGACCGTACCTCGGACAGCACGTTAAGCCGTCGGTTACGATTGTTATCATGTACACCTGATAGCGATCGTTACTCATAGTAGGGAATATATCCGCCAACCCGCATTGAAGCAGCGTGGTGAATTAGGCTCTTATCTTTTACCCACATGGGGAAAGAGGCCTATACCCAGCTGTGGGATATTACAGGCTGAAACGACATAAACGAATTCAAAAAAAAAATTGAATAAATATAATATTATTTTTAAAGTGAAACGTTGTGATGTGTAACTCCATGAAACAAAGATGCGTCATAATACAGAAAGAAATACAGATATGTATAGGAGAGAATGAAATTGAATATATTACTGCTTAAAACGCGTAAGCCGCGATCATCGACGATAGAACAAATCGTAACCGTCTACTTTCCTACTTCTTACTTTTCAGAAGTTTCACTTCTGCAGTTTGTGAATTGCATACACGCACTTTTTTTTTATTATATAGCATAAAAGTTTACTAAAGAAGGTAGCACCAAGTGTTACAACAGGTGACAGAATTTCCGTTATCCCTCGGTAAAGAAGTTCAATGGCTCTTTTAATCTAATAACTAAAATTCTTGTGTCGCGGTACTTGTAGTTAAACAGCTTGACCGATTCTCATGCAATTTTGTGTGCATGTCGGGTAGGTCTGATAATCGAACATCTATTTTTCATACCCCTGAGTTATAGGAGGGGGGGGGGGGGTTAAGAGGGTTAATAAAATATTATGAAATTTTGTGCGCATATATCGGGTAGGTCTGAGAATCGGCCAACATCTATTTTTAATTCCCCTAAATTATAAGGGGGAGGGATTGAGAAGGTTAATAAAATATATGGCAAAAGAACGTTTGCGGAGTAAGCTAGTAAGTAATATAAGTTATTCTTATTAGAATATATACCTATAGTAGAAATAAATAGAATTGTTCTATATTTAAATTTACATGTATAGGTATACAGAAAAATAATTTTAATACATAACTTATGCGTCCTGCGGAATTTTCTCGAAACTAGTTATTGAATAATTGATAATATATAACTGTATTGCTTATAAATCATCCTATGTATTTTACTAGAAAGAAAACTCTTAAAATAGGACTCTGTGTGATACGCTCGGAAGTTTTTCTATATATTTTAATAAGAATTTGCTACGTATTTAGTGTCCTTGCAATTCCATACTACCCACGCACCATATACTAATGAAACTGAAACTGATGGCAGGCTATTTGTCTACGTCACAAATGTGGCATAATAACGGGTAGCCCTTCGAAAGAAGTTTATGTGGCTCTCATGTAGGGTGAATTATAAGTGATTATAGTTAGGTTATTATTTGAGAACATGTTCCATATGTGATGAGTTGCTTGAAACGCGGAAAATATTATTAAAAATTAATTCTAAATTCAAAATAGATATAAATATGTATTTAAAAAAATATTTAAATAGAGAGTAGAATGATTTTTTATGCAGAAAGGCTGGCTTTTAAAATTATAGTTTAAAAATAAAAAAATAAAAATGCTGTCACTAATGACAATGTGGTGCAATTTTTTTTAATAATGACACGTAAATTCAATTTTAGTTAGAGTCAAAGTTAGATAATGGCTATAACTTGACAATCGAAGTAACAATAAGTATTGCTCACGTCTTGGTTACTTAATTGTTAATTGTAACTTTAACAATAAACAATCGAATATCACAATTGAAGTGTGTAATTACAATTCCACGCGGAAATGATTTGTAACATAACTATCTGTAAATATTTAGTTCTTAAGTTGTGAATTGTAAATATGTATAAAGTTTAATGAAAAATTATAAAAGTATGTAACATTAGGGCATTTCATGAAATTCATATAAATATTCTAAAAATGTCGTTTTATCAACAACGTTTTCATCAACCAGACGCTGTTTTCACATGCACAGTATGCTTTCGCGTCTGTTTTATCATCATCATTATCATCATCACCACTTCAGCCTATCGCAGTCCACCACTGCACATAGGCCTCCCCAGGCTTGCGCCAAAAAAGGCGTGAACTTATGTGTTTCGTCTATAGTCGCCACGCAAGGAAGAGATTTATAAATGAAATTATTTTTATGAATAAATTTTATCTATCCATATATCTATTTAGCTGTGGTAGATCAACTATCTATCTATATATACATATATAGGTCTTACGCGTTTCATCGTTAAGCATTGTAATATTTCCATGAATATTTTGAACTCCTGTACTTCACATGTTATTTATTTCTTCTCATTTGTTGCTTTTACGACTCATCCAGGAGTCACTAATGAATCCAAATGGTATAATGCACAAATTGACATATTTTATAATTTATTACTCTCCGCACACTCTCTCATTCATTTTGTTATTTAGCGACTTTGGTTATGTTGTACATGTCCATCATTCACGTTTAAATGTTGTGACATTTCATTTTCTATTCATATGGAATATTTGCTTGTGCATTTATTTACACGTAAATTTAAAATTATGTATTTGTTGATCCAAACATTACTATACTGAAATTGATGCAAACGACGTTATCCTATCTTTCGAACTGAAATACTTGAAGTTTTATATATCAGTAGCTGACCCAAGAAATGTTTTTTTGCCATACGTTATTAACCCCCCTAATCCCCCTTCTTATAACTTAGGGGTGTTAAAAATAGATGTTGGCCGTTTCTCAGACCTAGCCGATATGCACACAAAATTTCATAAAAATCGGTCCAGTCGTTTCCGAGGAATATTGTAAATAACATTGTGACACGAGAATTTTATACAAAAGATTATGTTTGAAGGTTTTCAATTGTTTGTGCAATTCCCTTTATTTTTCATATTGCAACATTTTTTGAACAAAGTAAAGCAGATTTAAGGAATCAGTTTAACCATTCTTAAGATTTGCGCTTAATTTTCTTTATAAGGATTCATTTACATTTATAACTGAATCACCGTTATATATCCCAATTTAAGAACCCAACATAATACAAACTTTTTCAGAGAATAAGAGAATATCTGTACGAGTATAAGAGATTTGTTTTTTCAGCATTTCGACACGATGTACAAAAAAACGAATATGCCTTAGGCCACACAACTGAAGTAAAACTTACGACATTTAGCTCTCTGTTTCTATCTTCATTTACTTTTTTTTTATTCTTAAAAAAATTGGAGGTTTTGTCACACAGTGACCACGTCATCGTCACCTCCATCGTTCTTGACTAAATCAAATCTTCACTTACTTATATCTCCCTTTCAACTTTCGTTTGCCTTACCCGATCACACTTTTTGTAACGCTCTCGCCACGCATTTACTAGCTTACTCCTCAAGTCTAGCGTGGGTGAAAAAGTTTTGCTTCTAAAAAAATTTAAAATATTTTTGCCATCATTATCTCTATAGCCTATCGCAGTCTACTGCTGGACATGTGCCTCCACAAGTTCGCGCCAAAAATGTCGTGTTGAGTACACGACATTTTTGGCGCTGTGCGTGTTGCCCATAGTCACCACGCTGGGTAAACGGGTTGGTGACCGGTTTTACTCTAATAATGCGTATTTAAGTTCTTGTTTTATAACATTTCTATGTAAATTGAAGTCATTTTGTTTAATTTAAGAACAAATACAATTATATTAGTATATGTACGTATTTACTTTACAAAATATAACATCTATATATTAACAAAGAAAACGATATAACATAAGTGTATTCTATATACTTTTCTTTGAATAGATCCATAGTCCAAAGTAATTTCTATGTAAATGTTAACTACTCTTAAAGTAGTTATATGTTGTGTAGTGTAACTTCTTAACTAAATCATCATAAGTTTGGAAGTTGAACCCAATTTCGAAGACAACGCTTAGATTAATTAACAATCAAACACTAGTAAATAAACAAGGTTTTACTTTGATGTGCTTTGTATATATATGTTATTCAACTTTATTAAATACGTTAAACAAAAGGTCAACTTAAAGTCATACAACCATATCTACTAAGAATAAAAAATAAAAAATAGTAAATCTCTTAAACAAAATTTTTACTCCTTGGCCATTTTTGACATCAACATAAATAGTCAATTTTGACACGTCTACTGTAGTCATAACAGAAGTACACACAAAAAAAAAACAATACAAACGGTAGTGACCTGACGTAAATATGGAAAAATTAAGTAATCAAGGCCTACCAAGGCCAACGAGGGTAGGGGTCGGAAGCTCCTCCTTAAAATTCACAGCCTTGAATATTTGATACAGTTGATATAGCAGTCGCTTCGCCCTTGTTTTTAAAAACAATTCAGCTGCGCCGTACTTTGAATGTGATTATCTGATCGAGATATTTTTTTTATTAAATAGTGTATTAAACTTCGTCTTATTATGTTGAAAAAATAATCTCATAGCAATAAATTCAAGATAACTTAATATTCAGGATTTTATGGATTATTCGGAACAATTTTTACCTTGTGTAAGTAATAATTTTCAAGGCGCAGTGAAACGGCGTGGTCGATTAAGCTCGAAAGAAGCAAGAAGAATCGGAATTCTTCCTCTACACAGAGACAGAGGCCTATGTGGGATGTTACAATGCAATAATTTTAGTAATATTACTTTACACAACGGCGCTACCGTTGCCTACATTTCACGACAAAGATCGCCGTAAAGATTTTCGAATGTTACGAATTTACTGGACTATTATTGATTGAATCAACCCATAAAATCCTACCGCTGGACATGCCTCTTTCTTTATGTAGGAAAAGGTGAGGGTTGGCGGATACATTCCGTACTACGAGTAACGAGCTACCAGGTGTCTACAGTAAATACCGCGACTAACACTTACTCGGAGAGCAGTAATACAGTAAATTATTATTTGATTTGTACGATCTTTAATAAATTATTACATTTCATTGTTAATAATAATAATAATAATAAATACTCTTTATTGTACACCACAAAGAAACATTACAACAAAAGTGATACATGAAAAGAAAAATGTACAAAGGCGGTCTTAACGCTAAGAGCAATTCTTCCAGACTTTCATTATCATACAGTATTTAAGAACTTCAATTATAATTAAATTAATTTTATTTTTATTTTTATAGACATTAGGTACAAATTATTTCGCGTTTTTAATATCATAAGAAAGTTGCAGTAAGATTTTCTAATTAAAAGTACGTACCCTATTCTTTGTATTTCGCGCTTTTAATATCATAAGAAATTTGCAGTAAGATTTTCTAATTAAAATTACCCTGTTCGTTCTTTTTTTTATTTTAAAATGAGTTAATTTCAATAAAAATAAATTATTTTATTAAAAATTCTTACAATTATTCGTATAAATATTATTTTCAAAAGCTTGTGCTATCACAATAAAGCTAAGTTTAATATTCATTTCGCGTGAGATGCTTTATAAAGACGAAAGTTTAACCGTTAACGCCGGAAAATGTTTTGTTTTATTTCTTAGTATTTACTGAAATCAACAAATGAAAGATATAATAGATAAAAGCTCTCGTAGTAATAACAAATCTATTTCAACTCACAACTTTAGGGCTAACTTTTACAATTCACAACTTAAGAATTCAATAAATATCGAATTAACTTAAAGTGTCTTTAAAATTCTATTGAGATTGTAATCTCAACCGCTTCTCCTTTTTACGTTACGTTACTAAATCATATTTTGTCACTATTGAAAGCCTTAATTTAAAATAAATGAATGATAACACTTCTTTGTTTTAATTCATTAATTTTACTGGAATCAATAAATAACAGATCAGACAGAGTTTCCTTAATTGATTTATCACACTCAAGTGTCTTCAAAATATTATTGAGGTTGAAATCTCGACCGCACTGATTAATCTTCTCCGTGTTTTCTTTATTCTACATGACATTGGCGAAATCATTGACTAATGAATGAATGATTACACTCTAATTTTGATATTATTACCGAATCTTTTTATTTCAATGTTATGTAATATGATAATATTAGTTGAAAAAAGATTGAATTGGACTGAAATAATCCGTAAATACCCCTCTATTTGCTTGTATCCTTTTTACCTATACATGAAAAAGGGTAGGATCTTACTTAGTTCGTCAACTCTTCAAATGTAAGATCGTTGTGTTCCGTTCAACTTCTATAGTGATAACTAGCTGACCCCGCAAACGTTTTTTACCATATATTTTATTAACCCTATCATTTCCCCCCCCCCCCTTATGACTTAGGGGAATGAAAAATAGACGTTGGCCGAGTCTCAGACCTACCCGATATGCACACAAAATTTCATAATATTTTATTAACCCTCTTAACCAATAACTTAGGGGTATGAAATATAGGTCTTGTTCGATTCTCAGACCTACCCTATATGCACACAAAATTTCATGAGAATCGGTCAAGCCGTTTCGGATGAGTTTAACTACAAACACCGCGACACGAGAATTTTATATATTAGATAATAATAATAACTAAAAAATGAGACTGAAAATCACTTATTTGATAAACATATTTGTGCAAAAGCAAATATTCAATTTATTATTTCATATTTTTTGTTTACTATGAATAATAAATGAATAAACAGTTCCAACAAAACACAGGTCAAAATTTTGGGTAAATTTCTGTGAACCGGAGAGTACTTTGGTTAAAGTTGAATCCTGAGGGATTATACTTGGAATCAATGTTCGTGAACGCTCTCGTGTTCAGCTCAACACGTACAGACGATATATATACATAAGCATAGTATTTTGATCACTGTATTAAGGACCCAACAAGCTTTAGGACGCGGCTTGGTTTATTTTATCTATATAAAAATAAATCACCAAAATGTATGTATGCGCATAAATTCTGAAAAAAAATGAAAAAATATTTTTTTATTGTATTCGTCATTGTTAGGCCTAAGTTGGTATTAAAGAAAAAAAATATATATTTACAGTAAAAAATATGGTATAAATCTCACCGGGTCAACTAATCTTTATTAACATCACCAAGCTCCTTTTAAATTTATGTGCAAGAAAGATGGGCGTGGATTATTTCAAAATAAAAAATACCAAAAATGTCGGAATTTCCTCAGTCATTATAGAAACCATTTTTTATCTCGTGCCATAAATTAAAAGCTTTAAGCTTACAAATTTAAGTATCTACCTGAAATAAATCATGTTCACGACAATCTGTCAGATCAAAAAAAGCCCTACATTAAATCCGATTGTTATTTTATTTTTATAGACTTATGCGAAAAATTCTAGTAACAAAGGATAAATTTATGAATATTTAAACATTTTTTAATATTATATCAAAAATCGACCATTCCAGCGGGGATCGAACCTGTATCGACAGACCGTGTCGGGGTTCTTAGCCTTAGCTTAATGAATATTTGTTTATTTATTCCTACTATTTATTTGTATTTCACTAGAAGTCATTTTATACCTTTTTGACTTTTCATTGGTTTTCAACAAGACCTCGCTTCAGCCTGTAATATCCCACTGCTGGGCATAGGCCTCTTTCCCCATGTAGGATAAGAATCAGAGCTTAATCGACCACGCTGATCCAATGCGGGTTGGAGGATATATTCCCTACTATGAGTAACGATCGCTATCAGATGTACATGACAACAACTGGGACTGACGGCTTACCGAGCTCTCCGAGGCACGGTGTGTACTATATAACAATTATATTTAGTTAAGGATCTAGTGAATACCGACTCTGTTGTATATTCTGTTTGATCACTTAAACAAAATAATCCACTTATCAAGATTATATTACACACCTTTACTTCGATGGTGTTACGTATCAAAGAATTTTGTACTGAGCGTAGGTTTATCCTACTTAGCCCTTTATAACGTGAAATAGAAGCTTAAGTGGAATTCTATTACAATTTATTTTGGTGCTTATTGTTAAGTATTTATTGAGTTTATATTATAGCTGAGGTAGGGCACATCAGGAAATATCCTCCACGAAATCTGGAGAGGCCCAACTGGGGAAGTACCTCATACAATCAAAACTCGAGAACGGTTGGACCAATTTCGCTAATTTTTTTTTAAGACCTAGTAGAAGGTTACTGTACTAAAAAAATAAAAAAAATTACAAAAAAAATTGGAAAGTTTCACAATCATTTAAACTGTGTATTGTATATGACAGTTCTTTAGGCAGGATATTATAAGCCTCTCAGGAGTTACGAATCGCGTCGAGCTTGTAAGGCAATCGCTAGCGGTATCGCGGAAGTGCAACTCCCCGTGATTCCGCCCAGGCGTGTCGAAGGAACACCCCAGAGGTTTTAGTCCGTGCGACTCGGACATACCCTCCAGCTCTCCCGCGCTGTAGGCATCCGTTAGGGATTTCCTCTGGGTAAAAAAAAGGATATTATAAGCGTACCAATAAAAAATATATTTATCGTTCGCGTGTTCTATTCTGATCGGACATTAATTTAAGTCGAGGTGTTTGTAGTTATTTATTTTTCTAATGTGCCTCTATTAGTACCTCATTACAGCCTATACCTACACTCCACTGCTGGACATAGGCCTCCATAATTTCACGCCAAAAACAACGTGAACTCATGTGTTCTGCCCATAGTCACCACGCTGGGCAGGCGGGTTGGTGACCGCAGGACTGGCTTTGTCGCACCGAAGACGCTGCTGCCCGTCTACGGCCTGTGTATTTCAAAGCCAGCAGTTGGATGGTTATCCCGCCGCCGGTCGGCTTTTTAAGTTCCAAGGTGGTAGCGGAACTGTGTTATCCCTTAGTCACCTCTTACGACACCCATGGGAAGAGAGGAGGTAGCTATATTCTTTAGTACCATAGCCACACAGTACATAGTACTACTATTAGTACCTACTAACATTATATTATTTATTAAGAACCTCAGCTTTACATAAAATCACAGCTTTTCAGCTGGTTTCAAGTATCGTTGTATTTCTGTTATGAGTAAGGTAGCCAGATCTCTTAAGGAAGTGATTTTTTTACATATATATAACCTTTGCAAATCTGGATTCGTAATTGACTTTTGGTTAAAAGGATATTAACATTTTGAACGTTATACAAAACTTGATCCTATTTTTTTCCAAAGAGTTAATTCAGAGTTTCTTACCGATTCTTTTCTAAGGAATTTACATTCTACCACCCACCATTCACCGATCTTGGTGGTAGCTTCACTTTTAATCATATTTCATTAATTGCAACAAATATAATTTGAATCTGTAATTGTTTGTTTGTTCTATGTGTTGTTATTATTGTATTCTTTTCGACGAACTATAGTAAGTGTATATTTTAATGGAATATTCCTATCAATATACTGAACAAAGCAATTCTATGACTTAAATTTTGTCGTTTTTACGGATTCTTATCGGCTAGATTGTAATAAAACAATAAATTAAAATATATCAAGTAAATTTTAACGATCAACATAAAATTCTTACTAAACGACAAACAACTTTCAACCCTCCTGTCACGTCCCTTCTCACAAATTGATCCATATCTTTCCGATATATATTTATCAAATTAACCTCTTTATTCAGTGAATTGACAAATAAGGTGACCAAATAGTCGAACATTTTATACCGTTACTGCTCCAATATCGAGAGAGATTTTATCAATTCGATAGCTCGGTTACATTTACGATGTGGAATTTCCCCAGTGATTGGTGATTTTGACAAATCGACCGCGTCGGTTACTAAATACTAAGAGGTAATTACTTTTACTCTTAGAGCTTTCGTACTTGTTATTAAAGCGCTATGTATACTTAAATAATTTTCTTTATCAGCTATGAATATATTACAGTTATTTAGCTATTTTCTTTACGCTGTTATTTCTTGCATGTCTCCCACGCAGTACGACACTCTCTCTCATGACCATTTGTTGACTGAAAGATGTCTCTTCCAGGGATAAGTCCACCTTCCGTCCATCAACTATACGTGTAATTTTCTGTGTATTCTTTGTTTAGTGCAATAAAGTATATATATAATGTTGTCTATAATTGTGATTGATTCAACATTTGTTCTTAACTTCTTATGAACCAGCCCGATGGCGCCGATGGGTTCGTTTCCCTGATCTGATATATACGTATTTATTTATGTGTGTATTATTTTTAAGTATCGATCGAAAAAATATCTATCATAAATCAGTCGAACACTATAACACAAGCATCAAGTTGCTTATCCGAAGAATAGGTGACCGTGTGTACGTTAAAGACATAAAAAAGAAAGAAGTTTCTGTCCACAAAATTAGATATATATAAAATACATAACCAAAATTAATTAATTTAGGCATAAAATACATGTACGTATGTGAGTATAATATGTTCATGTGTATGTTACATAACATTTTTGCGCCCCATCCCACACTCCTTATTTAGTCCTCTGCCCACAGGTTGCCTGGAAGAGATCGCTGTATTAGCGATAAGGCCCCCTGTTGCAACTATGTTATTTATATATACAAATTCTATTTTTATATATCATTTGTAAAAAAATACTGTTAAAACCTTGTATTTGTGTGCGTAAGTGTAAATAAATAAATATATATATTAATACTATTATGACAAACTTAGAACAAAATTATAACAGGAAAAGTCATTTTACATTACATAGTCACGACCTAAAGTTATTATAGCTACTAAATTTGCGAAGACCGTAAAAAGTGGACCCGTCCGTTTTATGAGTCACGTATAACAATATTAGAACTTTTTTTAAATTCCTTCTTCCGAGATGATAACTTCACAAAACCACAAAAATTATTGCTTCTTACAAACTGGATTTAGGTAAGCCTTTTGAGTTTTATAAATTTAATATTATTATTATTTTACTGACTAGCTCATTGGCGCAGTTTATAGTTGCCCTGCTTTCTGCTACCTGGGTTGCGAGTTATGTATTTATATATGTATTATTTCAATTTTTTTTTATGTCACCAGGTCAGCAAACAAGCGTACAACTCACCTGATGGTAAGAGATTACCGTAGCTTATAGACGCCTGCAACATCAGAAGCATCGCAAGCGCGTTGCCGACCCAATCCCCAATCCCCCCAAGAGCTCTGGTCACCTTACTCACCAACAGGAACACAATACTGCTTGAAAACAGTATTATTTAGCTGTGATCTTCTGTAAGGTCGAGGTACTACACCAGTCGGGCTGCTCCATATTTTGAGCAGGAAATTCCTGCTGTGCCCTACCTCAGTTTTAATGTAGGGTAGGTCTGAGAATCGGCCTACACCTATTTTTTATACCCCTGATATATGGAAAAACAACGTTTGCGGGTCAGCTATAGTTCATTTATAAATATTCACACCATCTGTCATAAATTTACTACTGCAAGTTATTTCTAAATATCGAAATATATTCCAACATAAATCTCTGCAAACACAACACCCTGTTACAACAAGGAATAAATCATAAAAATCGCCGTTGTGACTATTTCGCTGTAAGCTGGTGTTCCTATTATCCGGGTTAAGAGCTGACAGCTGGAAACGAAGACTAATAGCGTAGTTTCAGTGGAAAATATGTTGAGGCATAAGATTTATTTGTGCTAAAATTTTTCTGAATATTTTTGTAATATATTTCATCATTTGATATAATAGCGAGATTTTGCATAGACATAAATTACATTAGAGGTTGTCTATAAAATCAGAGTAACTTAAGTCCACGTTATGTAAATTAGCACAAGTAATGTTGGCAATATTTGAATATTAAATTGTAATCTGAATAATGTGGACAAAAGAATTTAATGGAGGTAGAGCACGGCGGGAAATTTTTTGCTCAAATATGGAGTGACCCGACTGTGGCAGTACCTCGACCTTACAGATAATAGCTAAATAATACTGATTTCAAGTAGTGTTATGTTCCTTTGGTAAGTAAAGTGACCAAAGTCCTGGGATAGGATTGGTGATAAGGTTGTAGGCGTCTATAAGCTACGACAATCGCTTACCATCAGGTGAACCGTACGCTTGTTTGCCTATTTAGTTGGATATTAAAAAAAAAATTAACCAGTTTTCATTTAATAACTACAAGCCTTTGCTTGGCTTCGTGATTTTTTTATTATTTAACATACAAACACACACATACACAGACACACACACACACACACACACACACACACATACATATACGGTTAACTATTAATAAGATATGACAGTATGGTCAACTTCTATAACTTATTGCCTGTTTAGGTAACTCTAATACAAAATTTATGATTTTTTTTAAATAAGTAATGTATAGTAAATACAGTATCAAAGAGCATGCGCGGAACTTGTAGTTGAACTCATAAATCAATCATAATACATACTTATGATTCATTGAAATGTTAAAAAAAAATATACTTTTATAGAAACACCTCTTTATTTCTTTACACACTAGCTGTGCACTGCAGTTTTACCCGTGCCTTATTTGAGGAAAAGTAGCATGTAGCCTTCCTTAGTTAATGTGCTCTCCAACACAACAAGAATTTTTCAATTCGAACAAATAGTTCCTGAAATTAGCACGCTCAAACAAACAAACCTTCCAGCTTTATAATATTAATACAGATAAATAAACAAAATTCTTCATTCGCTTTCTTTTTCATTTAGTTATAAAAATTTTCCTAATACATATAACTAGCAACACCCGTGCGAATAATTCGCTCTAATTAAGTAAAAAAATTACCGATCATCAATCATGTTGACGTTGTTTCAAAATTAAACCTGACATATATATAATTTTAACAATTAATTAATTTACAAAAACAAAAGCAATAGTAAATTTTTCAGTTGTTGATGCCAGCAAAGCTATTATTATTATTCATATTGGACATTGTGTGTTTGTAATTAGTTTAATTTTATTATTGTAATTGTATTTTTTAAATTGTCGTGACATTTATTAATTTTTTTTTTATTTTTTTTTTTTTTTAAGTTGTATTTGATTATAAGAATTGAAGACAGTCAAATTGTTTTATGGGTCAAATTGTTGCCTGAAATAAAGAATTATTATTATTAAAGCAAGCAATTATCTATAAAATGATATAATATATAATTTATGTGGAGTATGTGGAGTAATTTATGTGGAGTAATTGTGAGGTTATATTCTAAAAAGGGAGGCTAACATCTCAACCTTAGCGTATTAATATATATGATAATTCAAGTTAAACAAACGAATATAAATTCTGAAATAACAAAGTCAATATTTTTGTTAAAACGATCAATCCCTTCTTCGAAATTAAAATGTCACGTGACGTCAACTGGTATTAAATTACTTTCTATTATTGTAACCGTTTCAGTGGGTAGATAAGAAAACAACTGCCTACGTTGATCTGGTTAACGTTCACCATTATAATGATACCCGAATGTGTGAAAGTAAAAAACGTATTTTTTTATTGAACTAGATTTGTGAGCTCGATTTTCTTTCCAGTATGGAGGTAATATATGTTTTTTTTTTTATAAATATATACATCGAAAAAAAAATGTAGCTAACTACAGACATTATTGGTGTTTGATTAAGTAATTTTTTAGGGTCAAGAGAACTGATAGCAAGCCGGAGAAAGATCTCACTCTGCTCAAAGCAACGTAAGCCTGACCTTTAGCAAATAGGTGACTGCTTAAGTCAACAACTATTAGTTTTAATAACCTTACTAACCTTAGGTAAAACGACCGTGTGTGTACATTTAAGATACTTTACTATGAGTTATTTACTTACGTTTTTAGTTCTTGTCTTTAGTATTTCGTAATTAATTGACTATTATTCCGATTACCTACGTCGTCTCACTTGTAAATGTAATTGAAGTCGGTTTTTATTTATTTTTTAGATACTTATTTATTTTTTTAATATAATTTAAAAGATATCTTATACTTTTCCTTGCTAATATAAACTTTAAATATTATTCTAAAGTATAAATTTTACGATAAAGTTTTGTCGTAGTTTTCGTATATTAATTCGAATTTCCCTCGTCTATTTCAAACAACAAGGCTTATGAAAATTGCTAACAAGACAATGCCTGAAGGCAGAGATGGGGAAAGAAGCCTATGCCCAGCAGTGGGTTATTACAGGCTGAAGCGTTAGTGTAAGGTTCTAATAGCCTATTCTACCTCCTGCTATTAAAGTCTATTCGTAACTTATCAGAAGGATACACTTCATCCAAAACCGGCAAAACAGGCCCTTAACGTAGAAATGACATAATTAAGGTTGGTTATATATGACTCATACATTTAGTATTACATTACATAACTGCACAGGTGTTCGTTTTCTCTGCGTTGCCGTTTTAATAACTCGTAACACGAAACATCACGTTTATTTTAAACAATTTGTCATTTTTATTACTAAAGATTTAAATCTATGAATTATAAGAACAGCCTTACTGAAATATAACTTGGAAATGTACAACAAACTACTAATGTTGGAAAATAGTGTCGGGTTTTAGCCTAAAATAAAAATACATACAATTACAGTATTCATTTTTAAATACATTAAAAGGAAAAGTACAACTAAATCTGTTAATTGACAATAATAATATTAAAATGTTTTTCACTTTACATTCGACACAGCAAAGATGCAAAAGTTTCCGCAGCGTAAATCTGAAAAAACTACATTTACTAATAATTCTACTTATTATCTACTAATCCCGTTTGAAATCGCCTATGGTTCGTGATAAATAAATCCGAAGCCGCAAGCAAAATTCTTGTTAATTCCTTAATTAGAAATGGATGGACGTAAACATTTCAGCGTTACCGCAGTCTGAAATAAAGAAAAAAATACAAGTTTTAGAAGAAACGCAATTTTTGAACTGAAACTTCTTTAGAATTTTTGTCATTTGAAACTCGATGAAATCAAAATGCGTGACGATACAGATATAAAGGAATAAATACAAAAATTTAGAGGAGAGAATGATTTTTTTTTATGTCACTAGGTCGGCAAACAAGCATACGCCTCACCTGATGGTAAGCGATTACCGCAGCTTATTGGGAATTCGGTCGGAAACGCGCCTGCAACACCAGAAGCATCGCAAGCGCGTTGCCGACCCAATCCCTAATCCCCTCAGGAGCTCTGGTCACCTTACTCACCAACAGGAACACAATACTGCTTGAAAACAGTGTTATTTTGCTGTGATCTTCTGTAAGGTCGAGGTACTACCCCTGTCGGGCTGCTCCATATTTTGAGCAGGAAATTCCTGCTGTGCCCTACCTCAGTTAAAAAGATTATATCATCAGAAATAGATTAATTACTATCAAACGCGTTAAACGCGTAAGCGACGCGTTTCGTATGGCGCTTACAACCTTTTTCACGTGACCGCGATCCTTGTTAATGGAACAAATTGTAACGCCCTACCTTCCTACGATTTTTCAGAAGTTTATCTTCTGTCACGTCTGAATTGCACACACACTTATATTTGTCTGATCAAGCAGTCATATAAAGTCAAAGTAGCCTCGTATTACATAAACGATAGTTTAAAATTGTTAACCTAGTTATGGGATTGTAGCACCTAAGCTATTGAACTACAACTTCCTTCGAGATTTCTCCATTCTATGTGTCTAAAATCATCTGTACTAATGTATTGCAGTAGATCAGAATGTCTCAATTCGATTCATATCTTTCTTCTTAGTATAAAAATTACTATCGCTCTGTTTTGAGATATAAGCACGTTATTATAGTAAAACGTAGAATAATTTACTAAAATAACACAAAACTGGTACACAGTTTTGCACCATTTCAATAATATTACGGCACATAAAACATTTTATTTAAGTGATAATTATCTCTTTTTAGTACGCTTTTTAAACGTTCTCAAGTAAACCTCGTGAACTCTTAACGGTCGTTTAACAGTTTTTCGTTTGAATTCTCGCGAAGATGCTTATGTAATTAACAAAATCGTAGATCAACTTTAAGAAGTGCTTCCTTTTATATTAAACATTTTATGTTAAGTGTACTTTAGTTAGACTCAAATATTTTTCACGAAATTACGTTTTAATAAATCATTCATCATCATCATTTCAGCCGATCACAGTCCACTGCTGGACATAGGCCTCCATAGGTTCACGCCAAAAATAGTGTGAACTCGTGTGTTTTGCCCATAAATAATAATTAATAAATAATAATATTTATTTCATTTACAAGCGAGTTACGATTGTTACAGCCGCAGATGCCAAAAAAAAAGCAATTTACTTATAATAATTTATTAATTTAAATTACAATTAAACTTATAACTAAAAAGAGGTGATTCCCTACTGATGTTAAGTAAAAGAATGATTAAATAAAACGAAGTTGAAGAAAGGTTTCCACGGTGTGGCCGTCGCTGCGGTGGTCTCTGCGGTGGTCGCTTTTCGTTCCTTGCCATCTTCGTCCGAAATGATGTTGAAATCTTGCACGTGTGCCGTACAGAGAAAAATAAGGATGTGGGCACACCTGGGTTTCTTATATTCAAATATATTGTTTAATTATCTACGTATGAAGTTAAGTCGGAGGCACACTGATACCGTGGGGTTAGGCTAGTGTAACAAGCGTGTCTCGAAAATCATGTTAAGCTGTTGGTCCCAGTTGTTGTCATAAATACCTGATAGCGGTTATTACTCCATATATCCCATATATCTCATATATCCCTCTATCCGCAGTGAAGCAGTGTGGTTAATCTACACTAATCAAGCTCTTACCCCTCTCCTGCATTGATAAATAGACCTATGCCCAGCGGTAGAATGTTATAGCAAGAATCAATCATTAATCAAAGTTTGTTATAAATAAGAAGTTTCAATAAAATGTGCTTTTACTTACCAAAACGGAAGAGATGTATTTGAAATTAATGTTACACAGAGTACAACAATGGCACAGACTAAAATAAAAACCACAGACTAATTATATCAATCAGCATAGATAAATTATAAATGACAACAATAGTAATTTGAGTACTCACAAATTAACAAAATTTTAAATCATTAAATACGAATTTATATTCTTTAATTATTAATTCTGAGAGTGATTGTTTGAATAGACGAGCATAATATTGTATTTATTTTATTTGAAACAATTTCTCTAATGAATTAATTTTGTCTCACATACATGAACGATATCAATAGCTTCTTATCTTTTGTTTACAGAAATGTCGCCGTGTCGAGCGTTGGCCTGTGTCGCCGCTTTAGTGGCTGTATGTTGCGCACCAGGATCAGTTGAGTCCCTGGACATCACTCGACTTTATGGACACCATAACTTGAATAAGCGATCCGGTGAGTAAAAATGAAAAAACTCAAACAAGACAAAATCACTTTACACCAAAAATTATTATTTCGTAAAACATCTGATACTCTTTAAGCTGCTGGATCAATTTTAAGCAAAAATTCACTTACACGTAAAAAATTTACTCATCAGTTCGAAAGCTACGATGCGACAAAAACACACAGATCAACAGTGGCGTCAATCTTATAAAATCTCTTTGGTTGTATCAATCGAAAATTAATAGTATTTGCTGGCAAAAAAAATCAAATACACATGGTGTTTATCTTAACACATGCAGGGCCCCATCACTGTGATGCGTTGTATCATTATTTTACAGTCAGTCTTGTTTTTGCGCAAAAAGTGAAAAGAATATGAATCATAAAAATGTTTGTAAGCCTTTCGCACAAAACTTCGACAAAGTCTTCGAAGATGGGCTGATATTTGGACACCCATCTCACAACATACTGGTATTATAAAGCTGAAAAGTTTGTTTGTTTCCTTGAACGCGCTAATCTCACAATCTACTGGTCCGGTTTGAAAGATTCTTTCAGTGATAGATGTCTTATTTATCGAGGAAAGCTATAGGCTACATATCTTCATGCTGGAGAAGCAGAAGCTAGTTTATAATATAAGTAGAATGAGGCGTGCCGAAAAAAATATTCTCTCTAACACATAGAGAAGATGGAAGTTAAACGACAAGGCCAGAAAACTTCCAATACACAATGATTTATCACTCTGATCGAAAAATCATTGAAGAATAAAATCACTGAACATTTTATCGAACCTCGATTCTAATTAATTTTGTACAAAATACGGTATATCATTCTCGGTTAATTCATTTCGAAGACCACAAGATTTACCAAAGGTACGTCGCTTCAGCCCGTAATATCCCACTACTGGACATAGGCCATTTTTTCCCATATAGGAGAAGGATCAGAGCTTAATCCACCACGCTTCTCTAATGCGGGTTGGCGGACATATTCCCTACTATAAGTAATGATCGCTATCAGGTGTACATGATAATAACCGGGACCGACGGCTTAACGTGCTATCCGAGGCACGGTGGGGAGACCCACAAGGACTGCACAAACATCCAGACCACGGCAAACACCTGTATGGCTAATACAAATGTTTGTCATGTGCGGGGATCGAACCCGAAACCGCCAGCGCAACAGGTACAATCCATGGCTGTGACCGTTGCCAAAGGTACGTGCCTAAGGCTTTTAATGTGCGGGGGCGACACAACAAAGCCACTGCTAACAGGAAAAAATGAAAGCTGAATCTACCCACTCCATTATTCAATTATAATTTGTTGGTTTACGTTAAGTTCTTCTACCAAGAATATTGTTTTATCCGCAAGAATATTGTTTTATCCGCAAATATCAGAAGCTTTTCCAGTATCAATTTAATCAAAGTAAAATAACAGAACTGTTAAAATCACAAAACCGTCTCTCTGCTTTTATAACGAGAAAGTTTTTGTTTGTTTTTTTTTTTTGTTTCTTTTTCTGAGTTGTTACCAAATGATTATAACTTCTTTCACTACTGAGGAACTGTAAAGAAATATAAAATATCTCGCTAAGACTATCAATAATTATAAATGTCAAATAAAGAAGTGTACGGAAATTCAACATGATTGAAAACGTGACTACGTTTATTTAGATGTGACGTAATTTATTTATATTACTAATATTAGCAGTCAGAGTATACAGATCGTTCTGATTGATTACCAGTAATAGACGGGCTAATTTTGTTTGCGGTAGACTTATTTACGTTAAAGTTTTCATTACTTCGAATTAATGAAATTTGTTGTTTCAATAAGAACTACTGTACTGTGTGGCTACGGTACTAAAGAATATAGCCACCCCCTCTCTTCCCGTGGGTGTCGTAAGAGGCGACTAAGGGATAACACAGTTCCACTACCACCTTGGGACTTAAAAGCCGACCGATGACGGGATAACCATCCAACTGCTGGCTTTGAAATACACAGGCCGAAGACGGGCAGCAGCGTCTTCGGTGCGACAAAGCCAGCCCTGCGGTCACCAACCCGCCTGCCCAGCGTGGTGACTATGGGCAAAACACATGAGTTCACGCTATTTTTGGCGTAAACTTGTGGAGGCCTATGTCCAGTAGTGGACTGTAAAGGCTGTAATGATGAATAAGAAACAAAGATAAATGGAAATTTTAAGGTTATTTAGCTTCTTAGTAAGTTTACAGTAACGTCTGAGTATACTATGTGACTTGCGGTTTTTTTCGCACATAACATTTCATTGTAATGTACATTATATACTTTTGCATCTATATGTAAGTATTAAAGAGTATCAAAATGTCATTAACCAATAACTTTTAGAAGACCAACTAGAGAATAATCTGCCTACTTGTCTCTATACAGATGGACGGAATTATGCACACAAAGGATAATTATGATTACTTCCAACTTATGCCATTTTCGCAAAAATATTTCTAGTCATATCAAAGCACTTTATCAAACAAATTAAATGCTTGGTAATTTAACGGTGCTGACCCGGAATTGACGTAAAACAATCGAAAGATTAAAATCCAAATCCACGCTTCTTCTATTTCTTTATATAGCCAGTTTATACATCGTTAATGTATAAACAATAAACATTAGCCAACGTAAACTTAAATAACATACTTAATGGCAAAAGACAAAAGTACGATCCCACACGACAGGGATGTGTTTACCGCTGTCGGCTGAATCAATTATTCAGAGCCTTCCGGGCTTCAGGGATCCCGAGTTACCACATGTGAGAAACTTTTGATTTATATTACTTTTTTAACCGACTTAAAAAAAGGAGGTGGTTACTCAATTCGACCGTGTATATATATATATGTAGTCTTTCGACTGTTGGATACAGAACGACCGAAAAGAACTAAAATACCGATGTACCCACTAATAAAAGAAAATAAAACGATGATCGATGTACCCACTAATCACCACAAAATAATGCAACTAACTTGCACACTCGCTAAAAACAGATGTATCGTCAGGAGGTGGGCCTATAACTTCAGCTATTTTCTGAAATAGCTTCCATACCGAAAGCGAAGAGAGACATTTCTTCGTTCAATGTAACTAACTGAATTAGTTAAATTTTGAAAGTGGGGGTGGATCTTATCCCGCTTCTGATGTAGTCTTTCGACTGTTGGAAGCTCCTTTTCTATATTCGCAGGGCGCGGGCGTAGGTTATACTCGCACTCTTTACAATATTATGTAGGTAGTACTTAAAAAGATTATAACAAAATTGTAACGTTCACCGAACACGTGGATGCGTGCGCGCTCTTCAGCGTTCCGATCGAGTCTATCGTGTGGCGGAGGGAGTAACTCAGAGCAGTGCCTAGGACTTGCGACCCAGGTGTAGGCTTAAGGAGATCCCCTTTGAGATGCGCATCAACGCTCACCTTCACTGCTCGAGTTATACGCCTCGCCTAGCCAAATTAATCGTAATAGATAACAATTAATTCGTTTGCACAAATTAATTATTGAACGAGTCTAGGTTAAGCTACTAGCAGGATACAACAAGTGTATCGTGTCAAGCCAGAGCCAAGACTGCCTTAGCGGCGGTTGCACCGTTCGTTTCGTACACGTCAGAATAACTCGAGTAATATAATAAAGGAGGGTAGATGACTTATCGAACGATGTGCTAGGTGGCGCGATCGTTGCATCTTTTGGTTATAAATTCCTTTCTAATTGCGTAAGACGGCGCTAGTGTTGACATATATATATATATATATATATATATATATATATATGTATGTATATATATTATGAATGTTCGGCGATAACTCCGTCGTTTATGAACCGATTATGATAATTCTTTTTTTGTTGGAATCTTTGATAATGCGTATTTACTTGACTATTTTTTCGTCAACCTACGTTGTACTACTTGTCAATGTAATTGAAGTCGATTTTTCTTCGTTTGCCTGCAAACACAATTATTGATATTTATGTGAACGCAACTATTAAAGTGGATTTAATGAGATATTTAGATCTGGATTTAAAAGTACTTAAATTTAAGAGGTAATGAATAATATAATAAGGAAAGAAGTGTCATTTTCTAGACTCCAAAATGTTTGTAATGATGATGTTATTATAAATAGATTAAATACTTTACATTTTGCAATATGACTTGATGCGTTATGCTAAATACCTACCAATAACATCAAAAAACAATCGCTTTAAAATGCTGTTTCCAAAAATCAAATTATTTGTTTAAAAATTGCAAAATCGAACGGATTACAAATGCATACGTATTAACTATTATGGATGGTAATTTTTCTGATGACTCTGAATATAAAGCCTTATCGAATTTCTGGTAAAGTACAGTAAAACCACAGCAAACACGAATTATACGCACAGTAGTTAATTTGATTTAACTAGCGCTACCACGTCAAAAGGAATTCATTACAAATGCTTAATTAATCTAAAATGTCACCAGAATACGTTTCATAAATAATAGTATAAAAATCAACCAAGCAGATGGATGTAAAACTGTTACAATTCAATAGTTTTATTTTCGTTTTGCCTATTATTCCTCGAGGCCGACCCGATCCGACCAATGTGCCGCTGACCGCAAACATAATATTTTACGACGCTGTTATTAATGTTTATCGTACTACCCTCCAATTAGCTCAATTCAGATTTATACGAACATTTGTTGGATGCTTTTACGTTTATTTGTAAACTAGATAATGCCTGCAATTTTACCTGTTTTAGGCAATTTATCTTTATCAATAGAAAACTCCAACGGCGTGTTTCATTACTTGCCGATAAAACTAGTCTCGCACATAAGTAACTAATAAAATTTATCAGCAGGAAGTAAATTTACCATCTAATAAATCATTTTTTGGTTTCACAAATGACGAATATATATCTATCGATATACGATAGATCTGTCAGATATGCGATATATATCTGACAGATGAATTTGGTAGAAAAGAATATATCAAAAAAATTATATGTAAGATAACAATAAATAAGCTTAATAACGACCACAGCTAAAGAATACTGCTTTCAAGTAGTGTTGTGTTCTTGTTGTGGGTAAGGTGACCAAAGCTTCTGGTAAGGTTAGCAACGCGCTTACGATGCTTCTGGTGTTGCAGGCATCTTTAAGCTATGGTAATCATTTACCATCAGACCTAATTGTATAAAAAAAAAAGAAAGCACTTAAATCATTATCAGGCTATCAGCGATCGGTGAAGTTGGTCGTTAGTGTGTTTTTAAGCGACTTTAAAAGGAGGAGGTTTCTCAATTCGACTGTATATATACATATTTTTTATCGAGGATAATTTCAAATACAAGTAATAAAAACTAAAAACATCAAAAACTTTTAGTAATAAAAATTCATTTATTATATTTAATTAAATTCGGTCAAAGTTTATTACGGTACAAATTGAGACGGTTCAAACAAAGGCTTCAAGTTTTCTCAAGTTTGATAAATTAATACCGCAAGCCAAGTTTATTGTTTCGAACTTAAAACAAATGTTTAAGCTCACTTTAGCTCTTCTAAAAACTGTTTTTAGTCATTAAACTGAATTAACTCAAAATATTCCACTCCTGGACAAAAGCCTCTTCTCGCTTGTGAGCTTGTATTAAAAATTACCATAGCCTAGAAAGAAAAATCACCAATTATGTTTCTCACTTTCCACCAATTAAATTTGGGTTTATGAACCGAATTGTTTAATCTTCTCACCTATAATCGAATAATTAATATTGGCAGTCCTTGCCAATCATAGATCAAAGCATCATAATAATTATACGTATGGCTGTATATCGTATAATTACAAGCGAGGACATGATAATGTACGTTGTTAGATCATAAACCACATGTCCCGTCGCAAGTAAGTTAATTAAATAACACAATATCAATATAAGTTGACCTTGTCCAAGTCAGAGAATATTACCTAGCAGCTATTTTATGAAGGTCTCTACTTTTATTAAGTACACAAATATCTTATACACTTTATTTTACATTTCTTACGAAATTTCACATTGTCTTCAAATCAAAATGCTGTATCTTTGGTTTTCGGTCTTCAAAATCAGTTCGCAATACAATTATTTCGACAACACAAGCGTAAAAATACCTATTTACAACGATGTACACTTAACTAATAAACTTTTTTTTTAAAATCCATTTAAAAGAAAAGAACATTGTTAAAAAGCGAAAAATACAAAGACATCGAACTATTTGTGAATTCAAAAGACGTTCGATAATTACAAAGTCTATTTTTAAAACAAGTATTTTCTAAACGTGTTCTTTGTGAAACACGCCGCAGGAAAAAGACTGTAAAACTTTAAAAACTAATCATATTTTTGTTAGGAATGTTACATAATATTCATATGAATATAAAGTCTCAACGTTTCCCTGAATAACAGAACGTTAACAGTCTTATACTGAAGGGATAGGTGCGGAAAGATCTTTATAACTTAATATGGTAATGTCACGTAACTTACTGATGAAATTCTAAGGATTATATTATGTAATTAAAACTTATTCTGCAATATCATGTTGAAGCTAATTACCCCATTTCTTAAAATATATTTTAGCTAAGTCTTCCAAAGTTCTTAATGTTCGTTTCGGTAGCCATTGACTTAATTTGATTAAAGAAAAGTTTTTCTTTGGAACGGAAAGGTCTTTCAAATTAGAGCCACTTCTATTGTAGTTTGGTAATTTAGTAAATCTTTTATAAAGTCTGTCTGACCCAACTAAATCACAGACGTAAATACAAGTACCTAATTTATATTTAACTTTTTATAAGGGATTTAATTTTTTTTTCAGGGCGTACTAATTTTGTGGTGTTTTGTTACTACAGTCAATACCAAAAATCAATTTAGCCGGGCGTCTTTATCTGCGTTTAAGAAAATGTTTTTTTTTTTTAGTAATTCCATGCTAAATTGCTGTTTGGCTACGGCATAAAGAATATGGCCACCCCCACTCTTCCCATGGGTGTCGTAGGAGGCGACTGTGGCGTGAACTTGTGGAAACCTATGTCCAGCAGTGTTGCAGTCAAGCACGCAGCAAGGTGGTAGTGGAACAGTGCTATCCCTTAGTCACCTCTTATGACACCCACAGGAAGAGAGGGGGTGGAGGATATTATTCTATTATTATTCTTTTATGCCGTCACCACACAGCATAACCAAACCTAAACATGTAATAAATATTAAATATTTTTTTTATCAATGATACTTACGTTTTTTTTTCTAGTTATTCAATTCTATATAAAATATCACGTGATTTCGTCACTACATTTTTTTCACATATTGATTTTTATTTTAACAATAAAAAAATTGTTGTTGTCAAATATCATTAGTATACTGCATTCAAATAGCGACTCGATTCTTTAGTTCATACCTCGATTGGCGCTACCGTCACGCACCAAGCGAATAGACGAAATCACTAATACGAATAATATGATTGCTAAAACTAATGCTTAACTATTACAAGTTTCTCGTATAGCAGGAGGAATTTCTCATACGTGATTGTAACTACACGTAAATAGTTAATGAACTTGAATAATATATCGCAGTATATATCGCAGTTAAAATATCTTAATTATCGCGCTACGTTTCAGCCTATAATATCCCACTGCTGGTTATAGCCCTTTTTCCCCATGTACGAGAAGGATCGGAGCTTAATCCACCATGCTGCTCCAATGCGGATTGGCGGATATATTACCGACTATGAGTAACGATCTCTATTAGGTGTACATGATAACAACCGGGACTGACGGCTTAACGGGCTCTTCGAGGCACGGTGGGGAAACCCACAAGGACTGCACAAACACCCAGACCACAGCAAACATCTTTATATCCGATACAAATGTTTGTCATATGCGGGAATCGAACCCGCAACCGCCAGTGCAACAGTCACAAACCAGTACAGTTACCGTTGCGCCAACGCGTTGTCTTATTTCTCGTTTCAGTTTTATTTGCCAACCCGCAGTAGTACTCTTTCTCTACTGTAGAACTGCAAATATACTCAGCAAAAATTCGTTTAAGTTTCCTTGTGATGTTTTCCGAGTAAACATTTAAAACGTGAAACTTCAGCAGTGCTTGCTAGAATAGTAATGTGCGCTTTTAAATTAGCTCCAGTGTTATATCCACTAGACTAGAACATATCATCTCTATGGGTTTATATATAATTGTGTTTGCTCGCAAACGAAAAAAAAACCGACTTCAATTACATCGACGAGTTATACAACGTAGATCGACGAAAAAATAGTCAAGTAACTACGCGTTATCAAAGATTACTTAAAAAGTAGTTATCAGATCTCGATAAAATTTATACGTGACCACATGATAAACATCAGCTTTCGATTAAATTAAATATTATCAAAATCGGTACACCCAGTAAAAAGTTATTGCGGATTTTCGAGAGTTTCCCTCGATTTCTCTGGGACTCCATCATCAGATCCTGGTTTTCTTATCATGGTACCAAACTAGGGATATCCCCTTTCCAACAAATAAAGAATTATCAAAATCGGTACATCCAGTAGAAAGTTATACGGTATAATACAACGTAGGTCGACGAAAAAAGCGTCAAGTAAAAACGCATTATTAGATATAACTCGAAAAGTAGTTGTTAGATCTCAAACAAATTTAAATGGGACCAAATGACACACACCACCTTTCGATCAAAAGAAAATTTGTCGAAATCGCTCCACCCAGTCAAAAGTTCTGAAGTAACATACATAAAAAAAATACAGTCGAATTGAGAACCTCCTCCTTTTTTGGAAGTCGGTTAAAAAAGAAAAACATAATAAAAGGTTACTAAGTAATACAATACAAAAAAGCTGAAGAACTCTCAACAAAAGACACGAACTTAAATACTTTTTCTTATAACGACTGCCCTGCCCTCTCCTGGGAAATACCTATAATCACATCACGGTATCTTGATGACGATGTTGCTGGAAGGTCTTTTGTTCCGACTGACTGGACTGTTTAAGTAAGACATTTACGAAGAAAACATAATTACACATGAACTGTTTTTGTGTAAATATTTTTCTAATTAGCTGTTATACGAATTTTATAAACGTTTTTTTTTTTCTTTTATTTAACGGGAGTTTAATCACTTAGTGATCATTTCACCCCCGTAACAGATTATACAAACGACAACAAAAAAAACATAGGCATATAACAATGAGTAACATTATACTTAGTTAAAAAAATATACGAGTTTAATAATAACTAGCTGCCCGGACAGACTTCGTTCTGTCAAAAGTTAATAGTTAAATATTTTTTAATTTTTTTAGTATTAACCTTCCGTGGGAACATACAATAATTGTGTTTGCTCGCAAACGAAAAAAAAACCGACTTCAATTACATCGACAAGTAATACAACGTAGATCGACGAAAACATAGTCAAGCAACTACGCGTTATCAAAGATTACTCAAAAAGTGGTCATCAGATCTCGATAAAATTTATATTTAACCACATAATAAACATCAGCTTTCGATTAAATTAAAAATTATCAAAATCGGTACACCCAGTAAAAATTTATTACGGATTTTCGAGAGTTTCCCTCGATTTCTCTGAGATCCCATCATCAGATCCTGGTTTCCTTATCACGGTACCAAACTAGGGATATCCCCTTTCCAACAAAAAAAGAATTATCAAAATCGGTACATCCAGTAGAAAGTTATGCGGTATAATACAACGTAGGTCGACGAAAAAAGCGTCAAGTAAAAACGCATTATTAGATATAACTCGAAAAGTAGTTGTTAGATCTCAAATAAATTTAAATGGGACCAATTGGCACACAAAAACTTTCGATTAAAACAAAATTTGTCGAAATCGGTCTACCCGGTCAAAAGTTCTGATGTAACATACATAAAAAAAAAAAAAAAAAATACAGTCGAATTGAGAACCTCCTCCTTTTTTGGAAGTCGGTTAAAAAAATAAATTACCCGAATCGATCGAGCCATTCTCGAGTTATGCGCTTAGCAAAATTCATTTTTATTTATATAGATAATATTTTATGATCGTTAAATTTACATTTTTCAGTTGACATTAGTTTTTCCTTTTTCCTAGGCCTTTTTTGCTTCTATGGGATGCAGTATGATATTTTCAATAGTTGGCTATTTAATGCTAGACATTTCAATTCTGACTATTAAATACTGAACTCTTCACAAAACGAATTATTTAAATATATAACTCGATAGTAAAAATCAGGATTGCCTCGTGCGTACTCATACGTACAAACAATAAGCCTGGGAAACTTTGATCAGGAGAATAATTTTAAAGTTAAAACAAATACCTATTTAAGCGGGACCCTTCACTTCACAAATCAACACGTGCAATCGATCCGACTCCATAATAATCTGATCCATATTCATCAAGCCATATTTGTACAAAATGTTAGCAGTGTTTTTATAGTAGTTCATGAAGCGGCAACGTAACGTGTATTAGTTTAATTTCAATATGCTACAGACTATTCAATCTAAAACTCTAATTATTATATAGTTCGACAAATAATAATCATCTATTGCGTAAAACGATTTATACATTACCGTTGTTTTGAGAATTGCAACGATATTGCGTGTTTCACAACAACTCTGTTGAAAGCAAAATTTATCAATGAGAACAGATAGTTTTCTGTATCTAAAAGTTTACGATGTAACGATGTGCTATATTTTATACTTTAGACACCGCAATTTAAAACAATTCGAGTAACGCCATCTATTGACATTAAATTGTTGAACATATTTTCTTTCGTAACAAAGCGCCATCTATTATCACAGTGTTGTAGTTAACTTATACGAGTACACGATTTTATAATATTTTTGTACAAAATTGACGTTATGTATTCTATATACGTTTATTGTTATATAGTAATAGATTATTATTTTTCTTCATTGTACGTGTAAAATTTTAATAATATTTAGGTCATATATATATATATATATATATATATATATATATATATATGAGAAACATTTTATTACCTTCCTCTTAGTTAATTTACAACTTTATTAAAATAATAGCTTTATAGAATATTGTAAAATTGGTGAAGTGAATGCGGTATTTTAGGCTTAATAAAGGTTTATGGTAACGTAATTAATATTTTCCAGTTTAATCCTTTTGTACCTGCTTATCTAATGGAACCATTAAAATTTATTCGGTAGTGATTCCCATGAAAGCAATTTTCGTTCTGACGATAGCTTACTTTTTAAACATCACTTCGTATATTAAGACAAAGTAAAATATAAAAAAGTGCTAAGATATTTTTTTACGCGGAACGTAATCTTTTACACCTACAGAACTTTCAATTTGAATATACGCAGTTAGGAGTCGAACACCTTTTATATGTATGTACTAGCTGCTGCCCACGACGTCGTCTGCGTGAACGCTATACAGCACCAAAAAATACTTATGATTATACCTCTTAAAAGAACATTCATTTACCCGTTTCTTCTTTACATTTCATATCTACAGAAAAATCTCATAGATGGCGCTGCTTTAAAATTGTCTTGTCTACTTTTATTCATTTAATTATATTTATCGGCTTAGTTACTTATATTGCGTGATTTTTATAGCGTGAAGCTAGCTTATATAGCATGGTTATTAACATAATAACAAAAACAATCAAATATGCGACGTTAGATTACACGTTGTTATGCTGCTCGTTCCCCGTAGGTGATAGCGTGATAATATGTAGCCTATATTATGTTGATCCAACTTCTTAATAATATTCGTGCCAAATTTGAAGCAAATCCATGCAGTAATTTTTGAGTTTATCCCGGACATACATACAGACAAACAGACAAACAGATAAAAATTCTAAAAACTATATTTTTGGCTTCGGTATCGATTGTAGATCACACCCCAAGTATTCTTTAAAAAAACATTTAATGTACAGTTTTGACTTTCCTACCATTTTATTATATGTATAGATAGATATATGTACATGTATATTATTTATATTTATGTTATGTGTTGTATGTATTTATATATGATATGTCAAAGTGTGTTTTCCTTTTATATCTCACTTTAAATCTCCCCTTCTCCTAGGTTACCTGGAAGAGATCGCTTTTCAGCGATAACACCACTCTTTGTACCCTATGATATTTTACTATGTAATATTTCTATTTTTGATGTATAATAAAGAGTATTATTATTATTGGAATGAAATACAATTTGTGACAATATTTTCTTTCTCATTTTTAAATTATAACATATTTTATGTTGAACTTGGTTTTAAGGGCAAATATTTTTACCGAAAATAAACCCAGAGGGAACGTGGGAATACGAAATATCGTGAAAATATTTATATTTTAATTATAAAAAGTATAATATAAGTAAGAGGGAGAAAGCCTCAATTTTTTAAGAAATTACTTTTATAAAAAAGAAAGGCATTTTAATCTAAAAAATTAAATTTTCCTAAACGGTCCGTACTGTAATAGAATACCAAATATTTTTAATATCGCGTTATACACAAAGTTAATTAATTAATAAAATGTTAAGAGTATAAAGCTTTTGCATAGTAAATATTTTTTCTTTTTGTTTCACAAATCGCTTGAACGAAATAAATTTTATATTAAACACTATTCGGTGGCAATTTTAAATTTATATTTTTCAAATACTTGTTATTTATGAAAGATCAACTTGAAATTTAATAAGTATATCTCTCCTCTTTATGTTAGTAAAACTTAAGACGTTTAGTGAGTACAAAATTGCCTTGTATAGATGGTGTGGTATAGCTTGGTTTCTATTCATTTTTTTTTTTTTTTGTATATCATATCAAAAATTGACCGCTCCAGCGGGGTTTCTGTTGGTTTCTGTTCCTATTATTACCCACTGATAAATAATAACTGTACTAGTTCATTTTCTTCACATAATGTGACTTTACTCCTTGTTAATGTAAACGAGTCTAAGCCCATCACGGTTTCAACTGACTAAAAACTGAGGTAGGCCAGACTGGGGTAGTACTTCGACCTTACAGAAAATCACAGCTAAGCAGTATTGTGTTCCTGTTGGTGAGTAAGGTGACCAGAGCTCCTGGGGAATTGGGGATAGGTTCGGCAACGCGCTTGCCATGCTTCCGGTGTTGCAGACGTTTACCTAGGGCTAGGGGACCTAGTTGTATAATAATAATAATAAAAACTATCCGAGTAATTAATTAATTATTAATTCTTAATTAACCATAGCTTTGTTAGGTTTGCATTGCTCTACTTTGATTTTCGATAATAGATCCATTGAGTATAGTAGTCAAAGATTTTTTTTTTAAGAATAGCTTAAACAAAGCTTGTAACAAATGGATTGTATGAAACCATAATAATTTCATACGCAACGGAGCATCGCAATAACCTAAGAAAGTACCATCACTTTTTATATTATTATGCTGTCTTTAACACCAGGGTATATTGTCATTTGTTGCCGCCACGAGAGTCATAATCATTTAGACCCAAGGTTAATATTAATTTAGTAATGTAGGGAATTGTTGACTGTTCACAAACAGATGGCAGCCTTAGGCTTTGTGTACAATATAAGACTCGTTTTGTACCTATTAAGGAATCTCAAAAAAAAAGTTAAATAAAAAATTAATCATGCTTAATTTCAATAAATCCGTGGAACTCAATTGGAACTGATATTTGTATTTATATTAATTTATTTATTTATTTATTTTATTGTACACCAAACAAATAAAATAAACAAGTAACATTAGCAATGATTTGTAGAAAAAAAAATGTACAAAAGGCGGCCTTATTGCTTAAAACCAATCTCTTCCAGGCAACCTTAGGGCAAAGAGGATGATATATTGACGTTGTAGGTGTACAGTTTAATTTTATAAATATACTTTTTAAGTCCGGGTGTATATCCTTGTGGCTCTCGCCGCCATGTTTCATAGAGCACGTAAAACTGTCAGTCCCGGTGCTTACCATAGACACTCGATAGCGAATCATTAATTAATACTAAGATAATGAATGCCAACCGCCAGAGGAGTAGCGTGATGAATTAAGCTCTAAGATGTTTCCTATATAGAGAAGAATCATTTATCTAATAATGGGACGCTTGTATACTGATTCAGCTTAGTTCAATACAAAACCTATATTTTATGCCAGATCGACAATTGAAAAGAGTGGTTGCGATCATGATTCAGCCTGTAACATGCCACAACCGGGCATAAGTCTCCATTTAGGAGAAGGATTGGAGCTTAATCCACCACGCTCCTCAACTGTGACTAGGCCGATATATTCGCTACTATGATTAACGGCCGCTATCAGGTTTTTATGATAACAACCAAGACCGACAGCTTAACGTGCTCTCCGAGGTATGGTGGGAACACCCACAAAGACATCAAAACTGGAAAGAAATAATTTTACAAATACAAATATACATACCAAGCGCTAATTGCGCACCACTACACCAGATCGTTATTTTAGATAGCTTTGCTGATGTTATTTTTCCTTTTGTACTATAATGGTGACCAGGGCCCTTTTATCGAAACAAAAGTAATCAAATCGAACCCATTGTTACCAGCCTCGTCATTTAACTTTGACTTTCCTATTACAGAAAACAGACCTTTCCAAAGCACAAGTTCTATATGCCATTGTACAAACACCTAACTCTACTTTCCTTTGTTTTACTTATAATTCCTAAGTTTTGCCAATTTTCTACATATTGGGAGGATACGACCCTAGTAGGCGAATACGTGTTTGACTTCTGAGACGTGATAATACGTAGAGTAGGGCCGAATTTGAGATGCCATTATGTTTTTCGCCTTAAAAAAGGTCAGATTTTACTAATGACTGAAAATTACAATATTCGTAGCCATTAGTAATAAATAAGAAAGGGTTAGTCTTACCTTAAAATATATATTATATCAGTTGGCTGTTACCTAAAATATAGGCCATGGTAGGCGAACCTCTATGCCGGGGCGAGGTGGCGAATGCTAACGCGACCCCATCTCGCCCCACCCAGGCGGATGACTGCTCACACGTGGTGGTTTTTTAGTCAGTAGGAGTCTGACATAACCCTCTGGCGCCCCCGCGCTGGAGGGTATCCATGATAGATTTTCCCCATGTAAAAAAAAGGCGAACCTCTATGCATAAACGTGCCATTTTTTTCTAAAGAAATGTTTTATGAAGTCATAGACGTTCCATCAAATAATTTTGACTGTGATTATTGGGAAAATAACAGTAGTAATTAACTCAAAACTCTTCAATCAAACATTCCGTAGCTTGGGATCACTTGAGTTCATTGGGTATCATTTATCATTCAGTATCATTTATCAGCACAGAGAGAGTAGAGAAAATTAATTTCGTGATAGGTGACGTGCCCAAAATATTGTATTGCGTTCCAGTAATGACACGCATGCCAATGGTCCGCCATCCCTGACATAAGCATTACGTTACTTTAGGATGAGACGAGCGTGCATGTAAAACGTAAAAAAGAAGTTGTATAACAGGAAATGTTTAATGTTTTCAGAATATTGTCATCCATATGAGCCTTTCAAGTGTCCAGTCGATGGTAACTGCATCTCCATCCAGTACCTCTGTGACGGAGCTCCCGATTGCATTGATGGCTACGATGAAGACTCCAAGCTTTGCACAGCAGGTAATATTTTATAGAATTAATGTTACATATCATCGTTGAAGCTCTAACGTCACATCTTATCAAGTTTTTAGAAGAGCAAAAAACAGGATCTTTTTCTACCGTCTTTCAATTTTCTAGAATAAGACCTTATAATGGTGTGATTTCAAAATCTATAGACCATTAAAATTTTAATTACAAGACGGCGATATAATTTCCTACATTTAAGTGAGATTCGATGCTTTGACCTAGTTGGAAGAACCATGGTCACAACGAGATTCCATAGAGTATGTATAAAAGGTATCTAGTTTAAGTAGGTATATTTGCCCCAAAATACACAATTTTAAACATTAAAAATCATCTTACATCCTAATTACGAGTTTTAAAAGAAACTAAAATATATAATAAATGTATTAAACATTATAGATATTTATTTTATATCTTTTTATTTTGAGTTTTGTGTAAACTATTACAATGTAATTAAAAAATTACAGAAATAGATAACAAAAGAAGTATAAAAACATTCTCCAGTTACAAAATAAATACTAAGTGAGTACCTAGATTACTTAGGAAGTCAAAGAAACTTGCAAAGAATGAAGCTCATCAAGTCGCATTTACTTCGGACTACATTTCATTATTCCATGTAGGGATCTCTACGAACAAACACTAAATTCTTAGGGCTTGTTTCGCGTGAACTGTTTTCAATTAAAACATATATAGATACTAGCGACATCTATCCATCCATGTTTTTTTTACATGATAAGTAATCACCAACATAAAAAACCGGCTCTTCATCTTCTATAATATAAAAATGAGTCGCTGAATGTGTTGCTAAGCGCAAAACTCGAGAACGGTTGGACCGATTTCAGGTCAGCTAGTTTATTATACATATATAGAAGGTAGATATGTATATCAGTTGGTTGTTACCTAAAACGATTCATTAGATTGTCTGCCGTAGGAACAAACCGTGATGTATGTTAAGGGGCTCTTTTACGTATTGCTGATAAAGTTTATCTCTGTAAAAAAGTAACTGATAGGCTCTATCAGCGGTTAAAAGAGGCCTTTCAGGTCTGTTTCGCCTCAACTAATAAGATATAAGATGTGAATTAACTGGTGACATATAAAATATTTAACTGATTAAAAAGAATTTGGTGTTCAATAAAATACATTATACAAACATTTATCTGTTGGATAGCGTTATCTGTCAGATAGCTTCATTAATGGGAAACAGATCTTTTAAAAAAAACGAGTGTCCTTGAGACCACACGAGTGAAGTACAACTACTTTAGTTGCCTCTATAGTAATATACAAAACGTAAAACTTGAATCCCCTCTCAACTTCCGTTCGCCCCGCCCGATCACACTTTTCGTAACGTTTTCGTCACGCATTCACCAGCTTACTCCCCAAGTCAAGCGTACGTAAAGAAGTTTTACTTCAATAACATAAAAACTTTCTAGAACCTTTCTTCGCTTGTCTTTTTTCACCCTAATCTGGAAGTTCAACAATATTGTTTCAATCGTAAATATTTTCCAGACACGTGAACCTTGTATTAGGTAATAAAATACCTAAGGTTATGTACAAGCTTGGCAAATAGGTTATATGTGTTCATAACGGAGTAGTTTATGTACATACATGAAAGCGTATCTGAAAATATGAGAACATTTTATACAAAACGTCAGGGTAAGCTTATTTCTTTTTCTTGCAATGTTTTACAGAATAAAAGAATTCGTTAAAAACAAAATTATTTTATATTATATTTATAGAAACAGAAATAATTGAAGTTTTATTTTATTATTTTGACTCTGTTTCATATTTAAACATTTAACGTCGTGTAGTTCATTGTCTTATACCTGCTCCGTTTGGAAAATCCTTCATCACTGATAATGCAAACAACACTGTAAAATTTTTTTGTAAAATTATCATTTTTTTACTCAACATGAGATGGCTAAATTACTAATCAGTGTGTATGAATTCAAATTATAACACATTTTGAGTAATTTTCCAAGACATATGAGAAAATTTGCTAAGATGCGCTTTAATTTTACAATCTTAGAGTATAAATCTTACTTGTATTGTAATTTCACGGAACAGTTTATTAAATTTTAATAACAAACTTTGAAGATTTACCAAAATTTTTAGTAATTTGAGATACTATATTTTTTTGTAAAATTACCAAATATTTTATAATTCGAATTACTGTGAAGTGTTTAGAAATTTACAAATTTTGTTATTATTTTTACAATTTGAACTGCAAAATTACACAATACATTGTAAAATTACTAAAAAATACTATTTGTCTGTTGCCATGTATAATTTTACTAAACAGGTTATCAATTTTCGATACCAAGCTCCTTAAATTTACTAACATTGTTTGTGTTTTGAATTACTAATTTTGTTGTAAATTTACAAAACAATATTGTAATTTAAACTACAATCAAAGTATTGAAAATTCAAAAAAATTTTTTGGTATTTTTACTATTCTTATTGTAAAATTACACAATGTATTGTAAAATTACTAAAAAATACTACTTGTCTGTAGCCATGTGTAATTTTACTAAACAGGTTATCAATTTTCGATACCAAGCACCTTAAATTTACGAACATTATTTGTGTTTTGAATTCCTACTTTTGTTGTAAATTTACAAAACAATATTGTAATTGAAACTACAATGGAATTATTGAAAATTCAAAAAATTTTTTTGGTATTTTTACTATTCTTATTGTAAAATTACACAATGTATTGTAAAATTACTAAAAAATACTATTTTTCTTTAGCCTTGTTTAATTTTACTAAACACGCTGTCGACTTTCGTTTCCAAGCTTCGTAAATTTACAAACATTGTGCGTATTTTAATTTAATCTGTGGTCTAGTAAGATTGTGAAACAATAGTTAAATTCGAATTCTAATGAATTCATTGGAAATTCAATAATCTTCTCATTAATTTTATTATTTTGACTGTAAAATTATACAGTGTTTTGTATAATTAACAGTATAATAGGGTAACTACTTTTTTAGATGAACCAAAATTGTTAGTATTTCGGTTTACCATAGTTTCTTGAAAGATTACAAAAAAAAATGTTTATTTACATATTATTGAAATTATTAAAAATTTATCAATATTTTTATATCATATTTATATGTAAAATTTTGATTTGAAAATTATATATAGTAAAGTTATGATTAATAAAGCATTTTTAACTTCCCTCTAAAAAAATTAAAAAAATTTTTAAAAATCGGGAAGTTATTGGTTTTACCCCGTTTTTCGAAAGTCGAGTTTTCATCATATCTCGACGTTTAAAGGCCCTAGAAAGCTTCCCTGACTATTTTTACGAGGGTGTCTGTATGTCTGTGTGGATGTGTGTGTGTACGCATGTAAACCTCTTATAACTTTTGAACGGCTTGACCGATCGAAACGAGACTCGTGGCATTCGAAAGGGTTCCACTCAACTTAGACTTCCTGAAAATTTGAAGTGAATCGATTTGGTAGATTTTGAGAAATTTAAAAAAAAACCGCGAAAAAAAATTTTCGAAAATGATGTTTTTTTAGAATAACTTTTTGGCTATTGCACCGATCAATTCCATAACCTAATCAGCTCTTAAGCTCAAAAAACGACGTCGAATGCCGTTTTGCAAATCAAAATCGGTTCATTCGTTCGTGAGATATCGAAAACCAAAAAAATCGAAAAAATTAAAAAACAAGCGTTTCTTAGAATAACTTAGTGACTTTACGTCTCATCGGTTTCGCTCTCATTGTAACATTTTTACGCCTCAAAAAACTGCGTCGATTGCCGTCTTGAACATCGAAATCAAACCACGCGTTTTGCAGTTATGGCATTTCAAAAATTCCAAAAAAAACGTTTTTTCAAGATAACTTTGAAATTTTGAGACTTATCGATTTTGTTCTCTTCACAACATTTTTAGTACTCGAGAAACTGCGTCGAATAGCATTCAGAAAGTTAAAATCGGTCAATTGATGCGTAAGATATCGTTGTTGCAAAAGTTCTAAAAAAAATTTTTGAGCTCGAAGAGCTCAAAAATCATTAATGTTGAAGTGTTGATGAGCTCGCAGAGCTCAACAAAGCACTCCTGAACTTACTTCGGCGCGCTTCGAGTGTAGATAGCGGGAAGTTGCAAGGATGGCCTTCAGGGTCATCCTCTTTTCGAATTTTTTTTTTAACAAGTTATAAAGTTAGAAAATGTTGGTGAATTAGCTGGTTAAAAAATGAATTATCGAATACTTAATTTTTTTCCATTCAATCTTAATATATGTATTTAATTTTTTTCTTGCAGTTAAAAGTAATGATTTTTTTTCTCAGTTAAAGTTCTAATATAAGGAGAATAATTATGTATAAACTATCATTTAAAATATTAAATATTCTCTGACGGTTTTATGGGCTAAAAGTTCTTAGTATGCATAAAAAAAAATCATCGGTAAAATCATTTGATCTGTTATTTCTTTCTTAAACACTCACTTTTTTCATTTAACTAAAAAAATATGTAATCCATGATTTTTTTATGTTTACAAATAATTTTAATTATTTCGAATAAATCAGTTAAATTATTAAACTCAACATGATCGTGGAAATATTATTATTTTTTTGTACGAATTCAAGTCTCAAGCAAGGTTTTTATTGAAACCGTGATCATTGATGTTCAATATAAGTCGGTAGCATGAGTTGCACTTTTTTGCCTAGCGTCAGGGAAAGCCAGGTTCGAATCCTAATCAAAAGCAAAGATTTTTTTTATTTTATTTTATTTCGAATTATTACGTAAAATTTTTATTAAATTGATGATTTTAATTTTCTGTAAATTTTTATTTTATTTATAAATTATTTTATGTTTTAAACTGAAAAATTGTGTATGTGTATACTATAGAGTAAATAATCATTTAATCTACTAAGAAACATAAACTCGTTTAATCGGTCTTGAAAAATGCTCTTGATTTGAGTGTCGTTATTGTTAGTATATAGAAATTTGACACTACACCATCTTCCTCGAAAAAAAAATAAATTTAAGTGTTTGTAAGTATACGAAGGTTACACCAGATAGTTTATCAATCTTCAACGTAACCAGCGTCTATAGTATTAAACTTTATAGATTTAATAATAGTCATATGAACAATATAATAATAATTGTTGTTATGATTGTTGTTGCTAGGATTCATTCAATTAATATTATTTTATGCTGCTATTAGTATTACTATTTTATTTCCTCAATAAATGGTTTTATTAACGTAAATAATATGTAATAATTTTTATTTATATTTTAATTTTAAATTAATCAATTAAGTCCTATATTTTTAACGTTTCAATTATTTAAATTAACGACTTCCAGGATATTAGGAAGTATCAAAAATAAAATAACAGCAACAATAATAAGTTGGTAAAATAACATCAGATGTCTCTAGTTTTAAAAATCTCAATTGAAATCAATTGTACAGTACAATAAGAAAGCTACATAGTAAATTTACTAAACATTTTTATGATCAATTATTGATTAAAATTACAAAACTGTATAGTAAAATTACCAATCAAATTTTCTGTAACTGCTTGGTAAATTTCCGAAAATATTTTGTAATTTTATCAAACCCAATTCAAATGAATTGGTTGGTATAGTTACGAAACTGCGTAGTAAATTTACTAAACATTTTTATGATCAATTATTGATTAAAATTACAAAATTGTATAGTAAAATTACTAATCAAATTTTCTGTAACTGCTTGGCAAATTTCCAAAAATATTTTGTAATTTTATCAAACCCAATTCAAATGAATTGGTTGGTGTAGTTACGAAACTGCGTAGTAAATTTACTAAACATTTTTATGATCAATTATTGAATAAAATTACAAAACTGTATAGTAAAATTACTAATCAAATTTTCTGTAACCGCTTGGTAAATCTCCAAAAATATTTTGCAATTTTATCAAACTCAATTCAAGTGAATTAAGTAGTATAGTTACAAAACAGCATAGTAAATTTACTAAGCATTTTCATGATACATTCTTGAGTAAAATTACAAAACTGTATGATAAAATTACTATTTAAATCTTCTGGAACTGCTTGGTAAATTTCCAAAAACATTTTGTAATTTTCTCAAATTGAGTTGAAGCATTCTGTTTAGTAAATTTACTAAATTGTTTTGCGTTAAAACTTCCCACACATTTTTAGTAAGTTTACCAAAGAAATTTTTAACAGTGAAGTTAATCCTAAGTGATACGTAAGCTTTGTATGTGTCACGCATAATCCTATTATGTCACAGCTTATTTAGCGACTAGACTTCGTAATATTTGGAGTTCTTGTATTTTCATTAATGCTTTAATAAGACTTGTGTATTTTCAATAGTATTAACATTCTAATATAATGAAAAGAAAATATTTGATCATTTTATCGTCGATATTGTCGTATCTGCTCTGTGGCTACGGCAGTTAAAGATTATACTACTAGACTAGGGGATAACACAGTTCCATTATCACCTTGGAACTTAAAAAGTCGACTGATGGCGGGATAACCGTCCAACTACTGGCTTTGAAATACACAGGTCGAAGACGGGCAGCAGCGTCTTCGGTGTGACAAAGCCAGCCCTGCGGTCGCCAACCCGCGTGCCCAACGTGGTGACTATGGGGAAAACACATGAGTTCGCGCCAGAAATGGCGTGAACTTCTGAACTGCGATAGGTTGAAGTAATCGTCGATAAAGTTTGAAAAATCTGTTACGATTTTTTTTATTTATTCTTTGGCATTGGAAATTTGAACATAAATGTCTTAGGCCATAAAAGACCAACTCATCAAGCTATGACTCACATTGATATAACAATTGATTCTATTGACAACTTAGATAAAATCGGGAATAAATATACTGAACACTTATATGTATAATGTATTTTAATTTGTTTTTTAATGAAGCATAATTCAATTTTTAATCAATGAACTAACGACCGTTCAATTCAAACGTCTACCTATAATTACTAACAATAACATTGTTCCTAGTTTCCTACAATCAACCGAGTCATCGAATGTTTCGATATTGAATAACAGAGTAAATTTGCTATCACAAATTTTTAAAATAAAAACCTTTTATAATTAAAATATTATTACTTACATAAAGTAATTTAGTTGAACATTTAAGTATTGACTACACTTTTATAAATTTTGGCGCAGTAAGACAATTTACAAGAAATGAGAAATGAATAAGTAAATAAATCAGAAATATTTACAATGTTTAACATTTGTATACACAATTTATTAAGTAATGTAACATTCAACTTGCATAAAATATTCATTTCGGACGAAGCTTGCTAAAGTGCGCCTGAACCTAATTTGAATACATTTGAAATTCCTCAACTTTCCGAAATATGGTCTGGAGTTCGTAAATAAACGGCGGAATAAGTTTTGCATTATCGTACAGATAATAAAATATTACAAAGGGGAAATTGGGCCAGTTTCTGTATAAGTAGTTATGCTTCTTTTAAATAATTTCATTTTATTTGTCCTTACATAATGCCTTCATAAAATTACTTATATCAACGTATGTTTTCCAATGCCTATAGTATCATCTTTTCCTATTCGTTTTAATAGTATAATCCACTACTGCATAAACAACTACTGAATAACAAAGGTATTTAAATTAATAATTCCTTTTAACCCAATTTAAGAGATTTCAAGTTAGTATTGATAAAATAAATATAATAATAGTTGCTTGAGATACGTAGCGTTTTTTTTTTAGCAGATGCAAGGAAGGCTATGCCCTTTTTAGGCTATATTCATCTAAATTGTATTAACTATATCTAATATAAATTGTATCAACTTCAGACTGCTTAACTAAACATAAGCAAAGCATTCTAAAAATATCGGATCACAGATTGCTTTCAACATAACAATATTTTCAATTTTCGAATTGTATTAAATTCATATTTCTAAGGGCAGAAAACGAAGCTCTACCCAGCCCTGATTCCTAACTTACAGTCTTTTCTATATTTTTCAATTATTAAGTACTTTTTATAAAATTAATTAGAAAGATTTTGACTACAGTAATTTAGAGCGTAAATAACTTACTTGTCTTACAAAAAATTTAATTATAACCTTTAAAACACTTCGGGATAAAAATAAATTACTTCTTACAATAATATTATAAGCGCTAGAAATCCAGTAAAAGCTTTTAGTATATAAAATTACATTGCCAATCTAGTTAGTCTTTCCACGCATAATTTTGTTGTGCTGACTTACTCAATTGTAATTAGCTTTTCACATCGAAAATGTTTAGTTAATTTTGTGGTAGGTGAGGTTTACTGTGCTTTTCTATCACGATGTATTTTAAAATATTCATTTTCCTATATTAAAGTTTCTTAGCCTGTTTTTGTCAGTCTTAGTTGCTTTCACTGGCGTATTATAACTTTGTAAAGGGTATGGCAGAAACAAATAAATGTTAAATATCATTAAGTACTGTGTGGCTACGGTACTAAAGAATATGGCCACCCCCTCTCTTCCCGTGGGTGTCGTAAGAGGCGACTGAGGGATAACACGGTTCCGCTACCACCTTGGAACTTAAAAAGCCGACCGGTGGCGGGATAGCCATCCGACTGCTGGCTTTGAAATACACAGGCCGAAGACGGGCAGCAGCGTCTTCGGTGCAACAAAGCCAGCCCTGCGGTCACCAAACCGCCTGCCCAGCGTGGTGACTATGGGCAACACACATGAGTTCACGCATTTTTGGCGCGAACTTGTGGAAGCCTATGTCCAGCAGTGGACTGTATAGGCTGTAATGAATGAAAAAAAATCATTAAGTACGAAGTAGAAAAACGCAATTTACCGTAACTATCCAAATTATTTGAATAATATCTTGCAGACGTTTTGGCTAAATTAAAATTATAAATCTAAAAATTCAGTTGTTAACTTCGAGTCAGGGTGGCAAGTGCCCCATTTTACACACTAAGGGCACGGTCGTAGTTGCCTTATTGTTTATTTATAGGAAAAGATTTCAATAAAAGAGTGTCACCTATATTTGAAAATAGAATGTTGATTTGTTCGCAAAAGCTTTTTTTGCGTGGGAAATATCAAGATACGACTTACCTAAGTATATGTTCTGACAGTGGCTAAGCAAATAAAATCGGGCAAAATCTCCTTAAAATTAGAACTTAGATACTGCATAGATAGTAAACAGTAATAAATTCACCGTACTTTTTTCAGCTAAACGACCTCCTGTTGAAGAAACGGCATCCTTTCTACAGTCGCTGATAGCTTCTCACGGACCCAATTATTTGGAAAAGCTATTTGGAAGCAAGGCAAGGGATGCCCTGGAACCGCTTGGAGGCGTGGAAAAAGTGGCAATCGCTTTATCTGGTAATAAATAAAATGATTTCATAATTTCTACATAACTATTTTACAATACTTGAATTTGGGTCACAATCATTCATTTTTTCTTTATTATCTGTAGATAATTATTATTTTTTACTGCAAACTTATTGTAAGTAATAGAAGAGAAAAGTATTTGGGAGGATAATTCCAAAAATATATATGTTAGCAATATTAAACAACAAAGATAATATATTGTATTATTAATGTATTCTATAAGAAGGAAAAAAGGATCTATAATTGGGACAATTTCATATATTTAAATTTCATATACCCCAAAAATACAAAAAAACGGAACAGTTCATTAACAAAAAAGTTACAATCCGTAAATTATTTGAAATTAAATATTTTTTCAGAATCGCAAACCATTGAAGACTTCGGCGCGGCTTTGCATTTGATGAGGTCTGATCTCGAACACCTCCGCTCTGTCTTCATGGCAGTCGAGAACGGTGATCTCGGCATGTTGAAATCCCTCGGCATCAAGGACAACGAACTCGGCGACGTCAAATTTTTCCTGGAGAAGCTGGTCAACACCGGTTTTCTCGACTGAATAGCGCCGGAGTCGGCCTCTGACTATTACCACGTCGTCCAATTTGGTCCCATCAGCTCCTCGTTCTACAGCTATCTACCCTACGATTCTTTTAAGTATAAGAGAAATTAAAATTTCCCTGCCTACGCCCGTGAGAATGAAGTGTGTATGAAATTTCTTCGTCGAGAGGCCCTTGTTCGTAATCGGAATCGTTTTCTGCATCCGGCCACGTGACATCGATTCAACTCGAACGAATGTCTCTCGATTTTGATTAAATATCTTGAATATTGACTGCGTGTCACGCTCTTCTTCAATACATTCTACAATTAGATAGTCCGTATTGATTAATTTTCGAATAACACTAGGCTAAGTAAGTATATATACTTATATATTTTGTAATCGTTTATTATTTGATCAGTTTATGAAACTGAATATTTTTAAGTTACGATCGGGGAAATACTCGCGTCTTTATAATGAAAGTGCTAAAAATAATAACACTAAAATGTAACTCGCTATTTCCATCTGAAGATTGAGTAAAACTATGTCGGTATAAGATACTGAGTCGGTAGAAAAATATAAATATAAAAAGCACTATTCATGACCCTGGTCGTAACTTTTATTAGGTTACGTTTGAGTGAATGAATGTCGCCCTTAAAAAACCTAATGCTTATAATCCCAAAAACGATGTCAGAGGCGACTCCATTGAAACGGCTATGTCCAATGATGAAATTAAAAAAAAAAACATCAAAAATATTCTTTTCTTAGGTAAATATAGAAAATATAAGAAAAGTAAGGAATGCATGCGCTTTGTATCTGGCTTTTGGAAAATATTCCAAAGTAGGACCACGATAACATATCATTGTAACTTAGAACTATTTAATATAATATGATAGATAACAATCAGTAGTGGATAAAGTACAATTATTTTAATATGATCGGTATTGTAGTGTTTATGAAACATTTTTAGATCTTTTTAGCGAGTAGTGGAGTAACGATACATATCATGCATCGATGGTGCTCCATTGAAACATACATATCAAAATTATGTGATTAAATAAATGTTAGAAAGCAAATGTTATTTAATAAAATTAGTATATACGTAGTTGAAAACAAATCATAACTTTCTTAATATCTTTATAGCTACGGTCGTTTTGAAATTCGAATCAATTCCAACTTTTGTCTTTTTAGAAACTTTTGTCAAATGCGGGCTACAAAGACAACGAAGTTGCTATACGTGTTGAGTGTAGGTTTAAGATCTGGCAGTTAACGATAAAAATATAGTATTTAAAGAGTATTGTGAAAATCGTAAAAGATATTATGATATTTTATAAAATCACGAAATACTAATTCACATGGATTCGGAACAACATCGAAAAAAGATTAAAAAATTATTTAGCAATTGATGAATTTGATTGTTGATCAATAAGTTTGTCTAGTCTACCTACACGACTATTTGACGGATTTCATTTGTCTCGTGAGCACAGGTACGTAATTTATTAAGATCAGGAAGGACTCGAAAACTTGAAAGACAAAATACAAGCTCGCCTGGATTTGTCAGAAGTTATCTGATATTTTACAATTCCTACTTTAGGTATCACGTAGGATATGAATTAGTAGCTACATGATAAACATTAATAAGTAGCAAAAGAAAATTTAAGGGTAAAAGATTATATTTAACTTGCGTCAGATCACTATATACCTATAGTTTTAAGAACGGTGTTGTCTATATAAAACTTTTAACTCCATTAGTTAATGTGTTTTGATCTATGTATATGGCTTATCTGTTCTGAAAAGACAAATAAATAAATGAATCATCAATTCGTCTTTTATTGCAACCCTGAAGATCCCTAACACACATGGTACAACTGAGGTAGGGCACAGCAGGAATTTCCTGCTCAAAATTTGGAGCAGCCCGACTGGGGTAGTACATCAACCTTACAAAAGACCACAGCTAAATAATGCTATTTTCAAGCATTATTGTGTTCGTTAGTTGGATTGGGTCGGCAACGCGCTTGCGATGCTTCTAGTGTTGCAGGCGTCTACAATCTACGGTAATCGCTTACCGTCAGGTGAGCCATTTGGTGAGCTTGTTTGTCGACCTAGTAATATTTAAAAAAAAAACGGGTGACTTTCCCTGCATTCGTCCGAGCGCGAGGGCGCTGTCAGCGCTGACCTGATTAAGGACCCGAATGAGTTCTTAGTCATATGCCTGTAACACAATGCAAAAGTTACTAAGCACTTTTTATAGATTAATTACTTTGAATTACTTAATGACTTTTAAGTGGCAAAATATTTGCTGCATGTTATGTTAATCAAGAGACGATACTAGGGTAAGACTCATTACAAGAGGTATTATATAATCTCTCTACTATAAAATACTTATGTTTTAAACATTCAAGAACACCTATCCATAGAATTAAAAAAAAATTAGATCAAAAATGTCCTCTTTTAAATGCTACAAAATAGTATAAACGAGCCCCGATGCAAAATAGTTCGTCTAGTACGGAAAGTAGTGCAAAGCGTAAAATATAGAAAGATTTTAAAAAAATCTAAAAAACATAACGCAAAAGTGTTCGTCTACCCTTGTCACTCACGCAAAATAGTTCGTCTACCACTTAGTTGTGTCGCCTTTGCTCTCAATGATAGCTTTAATGCGAAGAGGCATGGTTGCAACCAACGCTGCACTCCTCGGGCGTAATTGACTCTCAGACAGCCAAGAGTTTAGCCTTTAAGTCGCTCTTCGATCTTGATGAACTTTTTTCATTTTCCACCATAGGGTTTTGATCAGCAACAAGTCCGGGCTGTTAGATGGCCATTCGATTGTAGGGATGCTTATCGCCAGTAGCCACGTCTTTGTTGTCCTTGCAGTATGGCAGGAAGCACCATCCTGTTGAAAAATGAAGGAATCTTGATGCTTGAGTGACGGAATAGAGGGTAGTAAATTCTCCTTCAAAAGGTTTTGATACCTTGCAGAATTGATAGAGCCATCCACAAACTACATACCACCAACACCTTGGGCAGACATGCAGCCCCATATTATAAGAGGCGCCGGAAACTTCACATTGCGTTTGAGACAATCAGTATGAAATGCCTCATTTTTGTTCCGAATCACTTTTTTTCTTTCTTCGCCGACTGTCACTTCAAATTTGGACTCCGTCACTCCAAATGATACTACGCCACTGATCGGAAGTCCAATTTAAGTGATCACGAGCAAACTTCAACCTCTTTTTCTTTTGTACAGCAGTCAACAGTGGTTTCTCCTTAGCGGTGTAAAATAAGTAAGAAGTATCAACTGAGACGTCTTTGTGAATCATGTCCTTCCATTGCACCGTGAGTTCTTCAGCTCGAGCACGACGATTATTTTTGATAATTTTCTTCAGGATTCTGTTTTCTGCTGTACTTGTGATGCTTGGTCGACCAGTTTTCTTCAAACAAGAGGTAGTTTTATTCTTTTTATAGTGCTGAATGATAGATTGGACTGTAGACCTGGGACGTATCAAGTCTTTAGATATTTGGTAACTTGATTTGCCAGCATCGACCCCACAAACTATTCGCTTTCGAAGCTCTTCACACACGGGTTTGCCACGACTCATTGTTATTTAAAACTAATGAAAAAAACTGAAATTTGCAGAATTTACACTGTCTCACTTGACAAATGATAAGAATTACTTTTACAACTTTAAATTATGCAACATAATTGTAAAAAGAAGGAATTATCACCGATAGATGAACTTTTTTGCATCGAATAACAATTAGACGAACTATTTTGCTTATAGCTTCTTCGAATTTAAAAAAGGATATCTATAAATTTAAAAAGCTAAAATAGTTTATTGGTTCATAATTAAAAAATGGCATAAGTAACGCGACATGCGATAGTAGAACAGCTTAATATTTTATACAGGGTGTTTAAGATCATTTTATAAAGCTAATTTTGTATAATTTTTTTCTATTCATTAAAAGAGGGCGTTACTTGTGAAGTAAATTAAGTTATAAGTTTGATATATTGTTAATTTACATAATATTATTATTTACTACAAGATGGCGTTAGTAGTAGAATAAATCGCGCTATCATTTGTTTTAAATTATACCATATGAAGAAACGAAAATTTGTTTTGTGAGAGATCAGGCCAAGCGAGAGGTCAAGGGTGACTAGTAGGCCTTAACCGTTAGTTTAAATTAGTGCAATAAATCTCGTCCGAACCACAGTTCAAACCCGGTAGTTTTATTTTATAAGTGAATTCAGTGCAACGCTACCGGGCCCCTTAATCACAGGGTTATTTGTAATATCTATGTCACGATCCCTTTAAGGGGTTGTCAGGAGGTATGGGCAATTACAGAATAATATTATTATAAAAAAATCCATATTCACCTATTTTAGATGTTTTTTTTTTTTTAATTTAATTAGGGCATTAAAAAGAAATTAATTGACGAATATTCGTAAAATCTTCACAGAATTATAAACAGTATTCTAAATAATAATAAATAATAACAAATATAACGATAGCGATTCTCAACCAATATAGTGTATAATTTGTCACCTGTTCTGAACATTGAAATATTGAAAACTCACATTATTAATGCTGCTGAACAAATCACGCAAACTTTAGGAACAAGTGTCGTAAAAAGCACTTTAAGGAAGAGAATAAGCCTTTGTATTCGTAATAAAGGGTTCCACATTGAAAATGAAACGAAATAACATTATATAAGTCTTCTTCTTCGTCGTTTCCTTACTGCTGAGGATCATGACCACATATGATCTTCCACTGAACACGGTCATGTAAATAAAGATAGTTAAAAAATTATAATATTGATTTTTTATTTATTCTTCTTTGCTTGCTATTTATTTGATTTTGAGACTTTAGTTTTGAGTTTGAATATGGTTATTGTAGCTCGTTGGATAGCTTCGGAAGTGTAGATATTTTTAAAATAAAACGCAGGTACAAGTTCATAGATTTTTTTTTTCAGTACGTCATAAGTTTGCAAAACAAAGACATTAATTATTTTCCTCTTTTTAACTTTGGTGAGTCAAGGGTTGAAAATTCAATATGTTATCGTTATATTTGTTGTTATTTATTATTATTTAGAATACTGTTTATCATTCTATTAAGATTTTACGAATATACGTCAATTAATTTCTTTTTAATGCCCTTTAAAGTGATAGATTCGGGGTTTTTTCACCAATAATAATTAAATCAAAAAAAAAAATCTAAAATAGGTGAACATTGATTTTTTAAAATATTTTTGTGATTACCCATACCCCTCCTAACAACCCCTTAAAGGGATCGTGACATATCACAAGTAATCCTGTATAGATATACAAAAATAATGAAGTTAGAAAAAATCTTATGGAGAAATTTTCACACTAGACTAACTATTTTGCATCAGGGCTCGTCAGCCTAACCTATATAATATTTAGAAACGAAATAAAACAAAAAGAGTAGTTGAAAATTATATTTATATATTTTTAAATTCTTAATAACATGTACATCTTAACATATAATACTTAAAAGAAAAAACAAAAAGAAAAAACGATACGATCTTTTTTTTAAACTTGAGATAATTATTTTATCGTATTTAAAAAAAAAAACAATTGACAATGACAGTACTTCTTTCTTGTTGGATCATACAAAAATGTAGACAGAACATGTTATTTAAAGCTTTTGAATTAATGTATCTTTACAGACATCACATTTCAGAACATCAATATTGCAAAATACAAAATAGCAAACTATTTTATGTACATATTAAGTGGCAATAATATTCAGACACAAATAAAAAAAAAACTATATGTAATCGAAACAAAAATTTACAATTACATAACAAGAAAAAAAAAGAAATTATAAAATAAAATAGAAACCATTCATATTGATAACAATTATGAGAAGTTGAAATTATACTGGTCAAGATAAAAAAGGCAAATATATTTTTAAATTAACCGTTTAATCAAGTAACACGATGACAGTAGAACGAATTCTCGTCCATGTTTTCCTTCCATATTTAGACAGCTACAGCTTAGCATTATAAAACATAAAATTAATTCCTATTAGTAGAAATATATGCACCACTTTAGACTACGTAACTATTACTATGTTTTTAAATATAATTAAGTTTTTCCTTTCAAAAATTATTTATTTTAAATAAAAGATAGTCGTGCTAGATAAAATTTTATATATCTATGGCAAACAAAAAAAAATAATATTTTACAATATAATTATGTTGACAAACATTAAAACCGACGATAAACGGCACACAGTTTAGCGAATTAAGATATTGTAAAAATATTTGATCCGAATACAGAATTTATTATTTTTTTATTTACTATGGGCCTTTTCCACCGGCTGTGGATAGTTTGACTCACAAGTTACAAATACTAGTGTAGCAGCAGGAAATCGAAAGTCATCAGGACCTGTTCAGCCTCAATTAAGAAACAAATTTTAGATTAACAATTGCGAAAGAAATATGCCATTTTAATATATTTAATAATAATTTAATGGTGATAAAGAATAATATATCATACTTATATCATTTAAACGGTCCTCAAGTGACATTGTTCTTATTTGATGTTGCAATTTTCAATAATCAGTTAAACGTATTTTAGACAAAACATCACAAATACTACATGTAACAAAATTGTTAAATAAATTTAATTGAATACAGACAGACTTTATTTTTCCACTTAAAAATCTAACACCACATTAAGTGCAAAAATGCTTAAAGAGAAGACTATAATTAAATATAATACGGGCGGTACGAAGTTCGCCAGGTCAGCTAGTTTAATATAAAAATCAAAATACACATATTTATCGTCACCACACCTCGTTTCTTTACACAGATAATAAAAAACATATCATCGGCTCAAATAGCAACTACCGCCTAGTGATAAACAAAATTAAAGATCATAAAACATGGTCACACGCACATAAAATTCTAGGTGGGTAACATGGACAAATTTGGTCTGCATTTGTCCATGGATTGGACAGTCAACAGAACAATAAGATTTTTTTACTGCAAGAAAACTTCGCTATTATTTTCATTATTAAAATTATTTGATATGAAGCTTCATCTAGAAAATATACAATAATTTTATAAACGATTTGGAATAACTGATTTTGCTTTTATGTTGCTAATAAGAGCGATTTCTTCGTAAGCAAAGATCGTCTTTATAACGACAGTACTGCCTTTAAATATCTTTTATTTCTTTGCACAAAAGTGTTATTTTTAAAAATCAAAATACTGACTTATTTACACTCCCGCGGCTACGCATGTGCAAGTTAGACCGACAATATAGCAGTTTATAATAATAATAATAATAAAGCTTTATTTAATTCCATACATACCATTCCATATATGTATGGAATTAAATATAGCAGTTTAGTAAGGTCTTAAATTCAAAGCCATAAGGGTTATACCAGTATAAACCTGGTGGTAATTATAATATAGATTACCAGTGTTTTTTTTTTTTTTTTTAGAGTAGTTTTACTGCCAAATCTTTTCTCCCTGCTAGAAAATTCCAAACAAAAAACGATGATTTATATGTTAAGTTATTGTAAACTATTCTGGGTTTGAAACAGGGATTCCATATGGACTATCTGGTTCCAGATAGATCTATCTTCTACTACAATAGTTAGAAAATTTAAAGTTTACTATAACTTCCCATATAAATCATCGTTTTTTATTTGGAATTTTCAGCAGAGCTGGCTTACTTCTTGTAGAAGCATTAAATGTGGAAACAAATTGACGTGAAAATCGTCTTCCTACGTATGTGTATACACTGCAGACTGTTTCTTTTTTAAAAATCGGTATTAATATAATTGAGATTCGATTTTATAAAAAAAATATATCAATAAACCTAGAAACGAGAGAATGCTTTGAACCGAACACAATAACGTCTACAGAGTCCAATTGTTAAAATCCAGGCAATCAATCAGTCTCAAAACACGTTATGTTTACATATTAAAAGATGTATCAAAATCAAGTCAATCCAATTAAGAAGAGTTCAGTGACATATAAATATCTTGTAATGCTGTAAATAACTGTTAATTGGAATGCTTTCTCCAAAACTAAAAAAGCAGGATATTATGTACAATCGAGGAGTGTAATTTATGGTTAAACGAAACTGTCGTTAAACGTTGTACTTCTTAAGTTAGATAGGTTAGGGTTATTTTTTTTTTTTTTTTTTTGTTAAACGAAACTCCTCGATTGTACATAATTACCAAAAAGCATATATTTTAACACAGCACACCAAGTCTGCAAAACTTGAATAAAATTAAATGCTTAAAATTAAACATTAAAGTGTCCTTATATAAAAAACCAATAAAATTCTATTTCTACAACTAATTCCTTAGTTTAACTATTTTCTTCGTTTCCTGGGAACTTTTTCTGCTCTTAATTGATCTTCCTCGTCCATTTTAGTGTAGTGAGATTGTATGTGCGCCAATAGCTTTTTTTCTCTAGTAAAGCTCTCATTACATATATTACAAGTGTAGTTGTTATCCTTATCTTTCTCGTTTTGTTTTAAAACACTCGTAGATGTCGATATTTGCGATTCTTGGATTATGTTATTCGTTGGTAGCACATAAGATGGTTGCAATAAGGGATCAACATTGATAAAAGTGAAGAACCCGGGATCTCTTGGTGGAGCTGTGTCTTCTAATGTTACAGAAAAAGGTTCTTTATTAGATTCGTCTACTTTTACCTCCTGTCTCGTTTTCCTTTGTCTCTTTTTTGGCACTTCCTCAACTGCTTGTGGTTTTGAGGATATAAGTAATTTACTAGGATTGCCAGTTTGTACGACAGTGTATGATTGTTTCTTCATTGCTGGTGTGGTGAAAGTGACAGACTCTGGTGTTATTGATACATCAGCACCAGTATTATTTGGTAATGTCTTAAATAAACCCACCGGATATGGCTGGGTTGATACTGATTGGGGTGATGTGGAAGGTGTTTCCTCTACTGTGGTATTTTGAGATTTTCCAGCTTTAATACTCCTTCTAGACCCTATAGTTTGACGAGTACTAGGTTTGTCTTTACTTGGTACTGTGGCATTTGAAACAATTTCTGTTTTTTCTGGAGATGGCGCTAAGTTATCAGTTCCTTTTTCTTCAACAAGTGTAAAGGTATTATTAGGGCCAGGAACAAGCTTATATCGGCTATTAAGACTGGGTAAAGTGGGAAATTGTACTACAGGCTGCTGTGAACTTGTGTTTGTTTTAACATCACTCAAAGGTTGATTATTAGATACAGAAGCACAGGACTCTGATGATTTATTATCGTTACGCTTAACTTTACTAGCAGGACCTATTTTAGGTTTTGGTTTTTTTACTACTAAAGGTTTGTCATCCTCATCATCATCGTCAAGGTCGATAAATTGACTGATTGATTGTTTGTTATTAACTGCTTCAGGTTTTTTAGTTTCTTTTGTATTGATATATTTCACTGACGTAATTTTAGGTGGTTCGTGCGGAACAATATTTTTTGGTCCAGCCATCTTATTGGGACCGTTTTTCGCACATGCGTGAGACATAACGACTTCTTTTTTTAGAAAATTCCTGTTACACATTTTGCACTGAAATAATACACCAACGCCATTTACTTTAATCATACTAACATGGTCCATTATATTGAATGCAGGTGCTGGTTGGGGTTTCGTGTCTTCTAAACTAAAAGTATTTGTCTGTAAAGTTTGTTTATCGTCGACATTTTTAGTACAAGATTCATTAAGTGTACTATTGCTACCTTTTTCTTTCTTATTTACATTAGAAATATCTATTTCTTCAGATGTTACATGTTTCTTTTCACTCTCATTAACTTTACTTGCAGGATTTGCTATTAAAGTTTCTGAAATTAATTGCTCAAGTTTACTAGTTTCTACTTTAGCTCTTTTTGAAACGTTTGTGTCATTTTTGTCTAGGGATTCATCAAGATTAACTTGTGTATTCTCTTTTATAACCAAATTATTTTTACTTGCTTTATTTTTGCGTGGAATGTCATCTTCATCAAGAGGTATTAGATTTAGGGGTATATCCTTGATACCTTCCATAGCTTTTTTAATTAATGCATCACAGATATCATCATTTGATATATTTGACTGATTTAGTTTCTCTTCCCATAGTTCTCGATGCCTTGGTTTATTAACCAAAGGCCCTTTGGCTCCGATTGTTTTTCGTAAGCTTTTCTGTGTGTTAATACATTTTTGTATGAACTCATATAACTCTTCAACCTTTGCTGAGCACCGGAAGCAAATTTTATGTGGTAAATCGTCATTTTCTGCAATCTGAAAAGAATTAAAGTACCATTGAAAATAAAGAAGATAAATAAAAAATTAGTAAATAAAGAGCTGTTTTTTTATATAAAAGAATCTATTGCTTAACTTGAAGCTAATTCTTAAGGGTACATAATTATACCTAAATACTGTAAAAAATACAATAATACTAAAAAATTTCATCAAAAACACAATACACGTAATACAAGTAAAAATTAAAAGCTATATTTATTTCGTTACTGCTAAGTTCATTACTGATAAGTTCATTACTGATAGCAATTTTTTTTTTTGCGATCACTTATTTTATTACTAATCTCGGACGGACGGACGGGCGGACGGACGGGCGGACGGATGGACAAAAATTGTAAAAATGTTATTTTGATATATGCGCCGTGTATACATCTGTATGCATTTAGTAAAAAGTGGTTATTTTAATATTACAAACAGACACTCCAATTTTATTTATTTGTATAGAGCAGCCTTTTCCAAAGTGGCGACAATGCCCTCTTGGGGGCGCTGCAGGCCTAAAGGGGTAAAAGACCTAGAAAAAAAACGGTGGCGTTGTGTAGAGGCTTAGGTAGCGATAATCATCTTTCATGTTAGTTTTTATATTAGAATAGATTATGTTTGTTTTATTTTGAGTAAAAGATACTCTGTCTAAATACTATAAAGCTGCATTTCAATAATCATTCTCATTGGCAGATGTAGCCCGTAAGAATTAAATTGAGACCTGAGCGCCGCTGTGTACTACCTACTGCGCTCAGGTCTCAAGTTAACTCTTGCGGGTTATAGTAAAAGTCTCGTTTAGAATTAATGTTTAATCCCTGCTAATATAGCTCGCAATAATTAATTTAATTTGAAATTATAGTGGTTTTTAAGTTGGTGAAAAAATGGGGGCATTATAAAATAATTTATTCTCAAAGTGGGCAGTAGACAAAACAAGTTTGGGAACCCCTGGTATAGAGTATAGAAAAAATTTCATTTTTTTTTTTACTTTTTTTGTAATAATTAACCCTTCATATACAATAACTTAAACATCTACTAATCGCATTCTTTCAACAAGTTTAATCTATCATACGGGATGTAGTAGTGTATTCTTTATTGCACTTTAAAAACATACATATAAATCTATTATGTAAATGACAATACACTGGCACAGCATTTACAGCACTGTATGTATGTTGCTCTATAGGTCGCGGGTTCGATTCCCACACATGACAAACACAAATTTGTATTGGCCATAAAGATATTTAGCGTGGTCTGGGCGTTTGTGTTTTTGTATTGTGTGTGTTTCTAGACCCCTGACAAAGGAGAAATCTTACTGAAGGCCGTTGAGTGTGAAGCGTTTATTTGTTTGTCATGTTTACAAAGAATGTTGGCAAGGGCGAAATTATCTAGATATCTCTACCACTCTATCAATAGAAACGATCTTACTGCAGGGCACAGTAGTGCAAGAGTGATAAAGTGATAAAACAAAAAGGGTTGATAATAATATTAAGGCTATAAGCTTATTCTGTAATACACATTCAGCCTATACATCCCACTGTTGGGCATAGGCCTTTTTCTCCATGTAGAAGAAGGTTTGGAGGTTAATTCACCACACTGCTCCATTGCGGGTTGGCGGATTATGTGACTAATTTTGAATGTATGTAGTAATATAAAATACATATACATACTTAACTACATACACACTTAGATCCACATAAATAAGTTAGGAAAGTGGTAAGTAGGATCAGATATAGTTATAAGGTGAAGATCAACGAACGAGGTAAGCGACAGATAAAAACATATAATATAAACGTACCTATTGGACTTACTCTAATTTTTTAATTAGACTTATTAAAAAACTTTTTACTTACACAAAAAGGCATCACGACCTCTATTTTCTTAGCGGTTATCATGTCAGGATCAAATATATTTAAAAACGGGCCATCTTTCGCTTCGCAAAGTCTGCACACTTTTAAGAAAACTGGTTGATTAACAGAACTAAGGGCAGCGGCTATCACTTCAGAATTTATTGAATCTGTTATTGATGATGCTTTGGCCGGTGCAGCTTTCTTAGTAGTATTCTTTTTAAATCCCTTCTTCTTAGCCATTATGAAAGTTTCTATATTTTTCTTTACAATATACACAAACCCACGATATTTAAAACTGTTTGAAATCGGCCATATTGGCTACTTTACGTAAAAAAACGTAATTATCGTATTTAATTTATAGTAAACATTACATAAAAAGACTTTTATTTCAAAAATACAAGCTTTTTGTAAAAAAAAATATCTAAATATTACTTATGATAATCGAAATCAAAAAACTTTTTCATGAATTTCGACACAGGTTATCTATGGTCACAGAGTACTGTGGTATAAACAGGAATCTATGGTATTAATTGACATTTCTCTATAAACGCGACCGCGTATTATAGATAAAAAAAATACAAGTAAAAAATATATTACCGAACGCGTGCACGTCGTACTTAGTATTCGAATTATAATATGTGGTAATTGGTATTCATATGTATGAGCAGCAGTTAAACATTAAACCTATAAACTAATTTAGATTAACGTGGTTATTTTTATTGCTAAAATTATTCAAAAAAACGGAAACGGGGGGACGAATGTCTTGTTCATAACCAAGAAGCTTATAGTGTTTTGTACTAGATAAGCTTCTTGTTCATAGCCAATGTTGAAATATCGAGCTCCGCAAATGAAATTAAAACCATGGTAAAAATCGCATTTTTGAATAATGTTAATACGTCCCACACATAATTTATGCCAAAAAAAAAAACGAAATACAAAACAAATAAAATAAAAATCAAATTAATCAATATGATGAACTACAGTGTTACGGGAGCCCCAACAGCGCCCTAAACGCATTATTAAATTTAATACGCAGGATGGTGTAGGCCTTCGTGACATTATTAATTCACAGGCTGCAAGTGTAAAAAGACTGGCAGTATCGCCGGAATAAAGTTATTTTAACCTCATTTGTACACTTTTTGAATACAAATTGGTCACACTGGTCAGCAGTGACCTAATTGCCCATTTATTTGTTTTTTGTTACTATTTTAAGCGAAGTGCCTCTTATTGTTATCGATGGTATTGTAGGGTATTTATTCTCATGGAGGGTTTCCTTGCCTACATCTACTCATACGTCTCGGGTAGGAGGGTTCTCGGTGAGAACCTCGCATTGGACGGGATGCTACGGGTGCGCCGGATGGGGCAAGAAGCAATAATGCGGAGGTGGGGGGAGGACCTGGCGGAGCAGCCGTATGGCACACGCGTAACGATGGTCTCCTTCTGCGAAACAGTTATGTCCCAGAAGGAGAATGACGAGCGGATGAGAGAGGAGGCCGCCGAGACCCATGCATATCTCACCGGGATCCTACTAATTTTCTAAAGGATTTGATTGAGGGTCTCAGCAGCACCATATTATCAGTATCTATAGAGCATCCAACTTTGGTGCTGCTCAGCTCCTCAATCAGACGATAAACATACAGACTTAAAAGCTTAGGCGAGGTCGCTTTTCCTTCCCCCAACCTATATTCCAGTCGGCACGGTTTCGATAGCGAGCTCACCCAACCAACTATATTGTTCTAGTTACCGTAACAATACATTAAGAGACGTATAAGTTCTGTAGGTAGCGTGGTCTCTAATCTTTAATTTATCGTGGGACATCAAATCAAAGGCCTTTGAAAGGTCCAGAAAACAAGCATAAACTGGTATGTTTCTGTCTGTACAGTATCGGACAATATGATTGGGATACAGCACTGTACTTTTAGTGGACAGTCCGGGTCTAAATCTGAACTATCCGTTATGCAGTTTTATCTGTTTGTCTAAGCGACTATAGAGTACACCTCCAATATCGTCGTAATTATGGTAGCCAATGATATGGGTCTATAATTTTGTTTATCAAAAACATCCCCTGTATGGTTTTGTTTTACAATAGGTACCACCAGAGTTCTTATCTTTTCCTCGGTTAGGTATGGGTGACACACTCAAGAAGTATAAAACAACGCTAGCACCCTTAGATACATGCTCACCCACATACTTTATATGCTCAATGTTCAGAGTCAGTCAGAGTCAGAAAGAGTCAGAGAGTCTGATTTTCCAATTTTGTGTTTTTTACTGCTGCTTTCACCTCTTCCTTAGAAAATACCACCTATCTAATTAAATCCGAACCGTGCCGCAGATTCAACGAAGATTTCTGCTACGGAACGAGTACCTATTCTACGTGTATTTCGTATGTGTGTGTCAAACGTATTGTAGTGAGTATAATGTTTTTTTATTGATTTAATATATTTTTTATACATAATTTTAAAATATCTTAGAATTCTGCACTCCTCTATATAAGCTATAAGTGTCCAAAATTTCATACTCCTCCGTCTACGCAATTTTCGTAAAAAGGGGTACAAAGTTTTCGCTTCACGTATCAAAATATTGATTTAAGTTATTTCATCCGCTATGTAATATAACGAACATCTTACCCGTTAGCTGAGACCGACGGCCAATTTTCAGATAGCAGTTGCTAAAGTAGTACGTAAGAATTGTACGTAATAAGTATTATCCCTACAAAATATTTAAGCAACTTTTTTTACGAGTAAAGTTATTTCTTTATAATTACAGGCATTAAATTTAATGAACTTCTTTAAACTTAATGTAAGCTTGATGACGACGCGTTCGCACAACGGTCACAGCACTGGTTTGCGGCTGGTGAGCTGGCGGTCGCGGGCTCAATCCCCGCACAGAACAAACATTAGTATTGGCCAAACAGATGTTTGCTGTGGTCTGGGTGTTTTTGCAGTCCTTTTAGATCTCTTCACCGTGCCACCGGAGCCAGTTAAGCCATCGGTCCCGGTTGTTATCATGTACAGTTTATAGCGATCGTTATTCATAATAGGGAATATATCCGCATTGGAGCAGCGTGGTGGATTAAGCTCTGAACCTTCTCCTACATGGAGAAAGAGGCTTATGCCCAGTAGTGGGATATTACAGGCTGATGCTGAAGTGATAAGCTTGATGCTTCTATTTGGTTGTCGATTTACGAACAAAGCCAGTTTTTAAAATAGTCCCCTAATATCGTAGAAAAAATAAGTCTCCGACTGTCAGTTAATTTATGTTTACAAAATTTAAAGTGTCAAAATATAATTTTAAAGCTATTTTTTTCCTTTAATATTTCAGGGACTATTTTAAGACCAGGTTCTTCCGGAAATCGGGAACTTTGTAAAATCATAAATGTTGTATTAAGTTTTAAATCAGTTCATCAATTTTAGCACCTGTAGATTAAAAGTATAAAATTTAAAATAAAGTATAAAATTTACTAGTATAAGAAATTGCTAAAATATTTTGTAAGACTTTTGCAATAGAATCAAATTATTGTCTGGTAATAAATACTACCGACAGAACGTGTTTGGCAGTGTCAATTTTTTACAATATTCCTTACAACATACGTAAGAATCAGAAAATACCTAAAGTTAATACTATTTTTACGTAACTTAAGCAGCTATTTTTTATATATAACTAGCTGACCCCGCAAACGTTGTTTTGCCATAACACAAAATTTCAAATATTTTTCTCAGTTTGATCTCACCACTAACTGTCGGGACAAACTAATATTAAAATAGAATAATATTTAATAGCCATCCTCGAATCCCCTTGCACTCACACAAAAAATTTCATCAAAATCGGTTCAGCCGTCTAGGAGGAATTCAGTGACATACACACGCACACAAGAAATATATATATATAAAGACTAGGTCCGCAAACGAGCGTATAACTCACCTGATAGTAAGCTATTACAGTGGCTCATAGACGTCTGCAAATACTAGAAACATCGCTGGCGCGTTGCTGATCATATCCTATATCCAGGAGTTCTGGTTGCCTTACTCACCAACAGGAACACAACACTGCTTAAAAATAGTATTATTTAGCTGTGATCTTATGTTAGGTCGAGGTACTACCTCAGTCGGGCTGCTCCATATTTTGAGCAGGAAATTTCCTGCTGTGCTTTGCCTGCACCACCTCACCAATATCTGAAAATTGAAAGTCAGCCTAAGGTCAGTCAGTCAGTCACTTCAGCGAATCGGAGTTTACTGCTGGACATAGGCCTCCACAAGTTCGCGCCAAAAATGGCGTGAACTCGCGGGTGTTGCTCATAGTCACCACGCTTGGCGGGCGGATTGGTGACCGCAGGGCTGGATTTGTTGCATCGAAGACGCTGCTGACTGTCTTTGGCCTGAGTATTTCGAAGTCAGCAGTTGGATGAATATCCCGCCATCAGTCGGTTTTATAAGTTCCAAGGTGGTAGTGGAATTGTGTTATCATTTAGTCGCCTCTTACGACACCTACGGGAAGAGAGGATGGCTATATTCTTTATTGCCGTAGCCACACAAACAGCCTAAGGTAGCAGACATAATTATATACGTTCACTGTACACTCTAATTTTTGTATATATTTTGTCTATCAGAAAATAAGTAAGGTCTGGGGGACCTATCTATCTTACTGTAATAGTAATGCACATTACATATAAAATTGAAATAATCGATGAAATACTTTTAGGAATCTGGTTATTAAAAAAATTTGCTTTTAGTAAGTTTATTGTAATCGAGCAACACTTCTTCAAAATCTAGTCAGCCATCTTGAAATTAGTATAGTGCCAGTCGGGGGGGCGGTGACATATTTTACCCGTCATCGTCCTAAATAATTTTGTGAATTTGATAAAACGCGAAAATAAGTGTTTAGAAGTGTATAAAATCAGTTTATGTCTGGACTGAACGTGAGGATGGCGGGCCAAACAATAAACGATAGGCTTCTTGCCGCTCGCCACAGTATCGCGGGGCAGGGTTTAGCGAAATCTGTATGTAAAGCCACAACCGAAGAGATGATTGCACCGAAAAAGAAACATTTAGATTGTAAGTATATTATTTGATTAGTCAATAAAGATCTTATCAACTACGTCACAGTTATTGTGAATTTCTTTTTGCGATGTTCATGACATTGGCACATTCATTCTGGTCGATAACTCTTACACCCGAATAGCGGCGGCTATGTCAAATTACTGAATCGTGTAAAGTAATACTGCTTTACCTGATTATAGATTTAATAATCGCGTTTACATAATTTTGTCCCACGATGTTGCTTGTCTGACATACGTTCTCTATTATGTCATATCCAATAGACTGTAACTACGGCCTAGCAAGTCGGTGTCAAAATAAAAAATAAAATTGATTACCCTCTTATAAGATTTTATGTAAGAACCGTTTACACGCCTGCTAGTATTAAATTTGCGAATCGTTTGTTGTTCTAATTTTTAATTTATATTCCAATACAATTAAAACAAAAAAAAAAAATATGATTTCCACTAAACAGATTGTTTAATTTAAAGTTGCAAGAAAAAATAAATGAGGATCATGGTATCAAAAAAAAAAAAATATAATTTTTGTATATTTACTGACCGACATAAAAGAATATTATAAATGTTATAAGAATGAATAAAGGAAGAAAAAAATGTCTATTACACGTAAGTAAATTGTACAAGCTGCTAAAAACATCCCACTGGCAAAGAAGCCCTGTTAAAATAAAACAGATTTTTAATGAACACCATCCAAGTAAATTACTATATTGTCGCTGCAGCCTGTAATATCCCACTGCTAGTCATAGGCCTCTTTCCCCGTGTAGGAAAGGTTATTTGGTATATTGTATATTAGGTATATTACTAATGTATTGTGTGTAACATATATATATATATATATATATATATATATATATATATATATATATATATATATATATATAGGTTTGATAAGAACTTGCTTAAATATAATACCAATAAATGGAACTTAATGAATCATAATACCATATAATTAACTATAATTATACAATTTTCCATAAGAGGATAAATATATATATTAAACCAGCATAATTAAAATAAAGTTAACATACACTTGGATGTCAATGAGCCTTTCCCGGGCAGTGAGATGCTTACTTACTGGCTTATTTAGTACAAATTAGCAAATATTCAGTTGAGAAGTATGATATGGAAGGGTTGGAAGGGGTACACCTAGGCGGACGTTCTGAGACCAAATAAAGGACGTCTTGACAAAAGGCCAGGTCGAGAATACCCTAAACCGAAGAGCATGTATGAAGGGAATAATGAAAGTGGACAAAGCAAAAGAAGTGTGTAAGGATCGTAGCAAGTGGAAATAAGTGGTCTCTGCCTACCCCTACGGGAAAGAGGCGTGATTATATGTATGTAATATTCAGTCTTGACTAAATTAATCTTGTCGTATATGAAGAGGATCCCTTTGTCCAGCTGTAGGATGCTGCTGCTGATGATGCTGCTGATGATGCTTTTTTTTTTTTTTTTTTTTTTTTTTTTTTTTTTTTTTTTTTTTTTTTTTTTTTTCGGCGGGTAGATTTGAAAGTGTCAACACACAATTTTGGATAGTGTTAGTTATTTTTTGAATTTAAATTAATTTTAATAAGTTTTCCTGCTCGTTTAATGCATATTCTTTAGGATTGCACCCTGTTACCCGCCAGCTATTATTATCCTACGTAATTAATTTCTTTAACTGCAAAAACCAACACCTACTAAATTATCAATAACCATGGAGTCTTTGAAGGATACCATCATTGCTATGTCTGAGATGTTCAACAAAAGGATGGACGAATTCCAGCAAAAACAACAAAAAGATCTCCAGAAGGGAAATTCTCACTCTCCAGTTTCAACATCATCCTTGGCTGCTGAGTTCGAGTCATTCAAATCTTTCATTCTCATAGCACTTAAATCACTACAACGTCAGGTCGAATTACTAGACAGAGAGGTTGACCGCCTGGAAATGAGGAGGAGGCGCAAAACGCTTCTGATGCATGGTGTCCCGGAGGATAAGTCTGAAGACACGTCACTAAAAATTACCACCCTCGTAGCAGACCATTTGAAACTTCTTAACTTCTCGAGCAGCAGCATCAAGGCATCGTACCGACTGGGTCGACCATCTGACAAAAAGCCTAGACCTATTGTCATAAAGTTTACCGATGCTGCGGTACGCGATAAAGTGTGGTTTGCTAAAACTAAACTAAAGGGGTCAGGGTTTACTCAATCTGAGTTCTTAACGAAGACTCGCCATCAAGTGTTTTTAGAGGCAAGAAAGCGTTTTGGTGTGGTTAACTGCTGGACACGCGACGGAATAATCCACATCGTGGCGGTGGACGGTGAGCATTACAGGGCTGAGTGTCTCTCGGATCTCGAAGGCATTCCCCACTCAACAGCTGAGAGCTCTTCATTGCAGGAGAAGAGTCCAGCTTCTAAACCAGCTGATCAAAAACAACGGGCAGCTTCACGCACGAGAAGGACTGTAAAACAGAAGTAATACCTTCAAGTATTTTTATTTTGTCGTTGTTTAACCTTTGGCAAGTTTATTTTTATTTTTATTTTTATTTTTCATTCATTAAACTTCTGTCGGTACACAAAAAAAACTTTATCACTGACTACTTTGCATTATATTTCCTTTATATTTACACATTTCTTTTAACAGTAAGCTAAATTTATATTATTCTGTTGTTTTTGTTTTGTTATGTCATTTGTTTCTAAGAGTGACTTCTGACAATGACATTTCAACTATTACTGTCAGTCGTTTAGAAATGACACAAATGTCGTTAATATTCAATATTGTTGTTAATTGTCTTTTTTTTTTTATCCTACCTGATAATGACTGTATTGTGTTGTTTTTTTTTTTTATTTATTACTTTTTGTATATTATTGTTGTCTGGTACCAAAATCATGTCAATTTTTACACTTTTTTTTTAATTTTCTTTTTCCAATAGCTGGCGGGCGGGTCGTTAAATTGGACGTGTATATATATACACACATATATATAATTCATATATATACTTTTATTTTATATATAAGTATTTTTTTCTGTAGTATCACATATATTAATTTATCTTACATTTTGTCTCATTTTGATAAATATAGCATATTTTTCTTATTTATTATATTTATATTTATCGTTAATGGATAGCGACAGCAACAACTCTTTCTATTCCTTCTCTTCCTCCTCTGAGGTACACAGTCTCGACTGTAGTTTTCTAAGTATTCCATCTCTTTCCGATAATCTTGTTTCTCAATTTCTCGATGTTCCTAACAATCTTAATATCGTACACATAAACGCACAGAGTATTCCTGGTCATTATCCTGATCTTCTATCCAATTTTCAAATAGGGAATATTCATGCAATCATGGTATCAGAATCCTGGCTTAAACCTTGCTTAATGTCCACGTCCTATTCCCTCCCTGGATTCCATCTCATTCGCAGCGATCGTGTTGGACGGGCAGGTGGCGGCGTTGCCATCTATCTCCGTGCTCACATCCCATATTCAGTCATTCATAAATCTCTTTCTAATGATGGTTGCGGGCCAGATCATCTCTTCCTCGAAATTTCGTTATCACGTACCAAGATTCTTCTGGGTGTGTATTACAACCCCTCATTGACTGTTGACTATTTCTCGTCTTTTGAAAATCTTTTAGAGTTGTTTACTCCTTTATATAGTCATACTGTAATCATGGGGGATTTTAATACGTGCCTTCTAAAATTCGACGGGAGATCTTCACGTCTACGCTCCGTCATTAATTCTGCCAATATGCACATCCTCCCCCTTCAAGCCACTCACTCCTTTCCTAACTGTGTTCCATCTCTTCTTGACCTTATTCTTGTCTCCTCACCTGACCACGTTGAAAAACATGGCCAGTGTTCTGCGGATGCATTCTCATACCATGATCTTATTTTTGTTTCTTATAAAATAAAACCCCCTAAAGCTAGGTCGAGAATCCTCCTGCAACGCAATTTTAGTGGTATGGACATGAACAGACTATGCGAAGATGCTGCTAAAATTGACTGGTCTTCAGTACTTGGTGCGTCTAGTGTGGATGATAAAATTGCCATTTTTAACTCCCTACTTACCCATCTTTTTGATACTCACGCCCCGGTACGTCCCGTGCGTGTTAGGCATCTTCCAGCTCCATGGCTTACAGCTGATATTAAAGCTCTGCAAGACCAGAAAAACAGGGCCAAAGCGAAATACAAGTCCAATACAAGTTCATCTAATTGGGAAAAGTATAAGATAGCTCGTAATCGCTGCAATAGAGCATGTAGAGACGCACAACGACGCCATATTCATAAATCTGTACTCGAAGAAACAGACCCTGCTAAGGTATGGAAATTTTTAAAATCGCTTGGGGTTGGCAAAATCAAAGAGACTGTACCTTTTAATTCTTTCGACCTCAATGGTCTTAATAATCATTTCACAAATTCGTGTACTATCGATGGTACCACCAAGTCAAACACTATTGCACACCTTTCAGCCATACAAACTCCATTTGAATTTTCTCCCTTTAATTTCTATCAATTATCCGAGTGTGATGTTAAAGAGAACGTACTAGCAGTTTGTTCTAGCGCAGTGGGCTGTGACTCCGTTAGTCGTAAAATGATTATCCCTATCATTGATCACATCATTCCTATCATAACACACATATTTAACGAATCCCTCTCTTCCAGTACTTTTCCTTCCTGCTGGAAAGACGCTCTAGTAATTCCTTTACCCAAAAAACCTAATCCATCTGAGTTTTCCGAATTTCGCCCCATCTCCATCCTACCTTTCTTGTCCAAGGTTTTAGAGCGTCTTGTACATCAACAGCTAACATCATTCCTTTCCTCGAACAACCTCTTAAATCCTTTCCAATCCGGCTTTCGGAGGGGTCACAGCACGGTTACTGCTCTTGTCAAAATTACTGATGACATTAGACATGCTATGGATAACCGAAGTCTTACAGTGTTGGCATTACTTGACTTCAGTAATGCCTTCAACACTGTGGATTTCGATATTTTGCTTTCTGTCTTGCGTTCCTTTAATATATCTCCACCGGTTATTGATTGGTTTCACAGTTACTTGTATGGGCGCCGGCAACGGTTGCGAGTTCAAGATACTTTCTCTGACTGGGCTAACGTCGTTGCCGGCGTACCGCAAGGTGGCGTGTTGTCTCCTCTCTTATTTTCTTTATTTATTAATTCAATCAGCAAAAACATTTCTTCTCTCTACCACCTGTATGCGGACGATCTTCAAATTTATACCCATTCTAAGTTGGCTGACTTACCCTCAGGTATCAATCAACTCAATAATGACTTAAATAACATTTATAAATGGAGCAACTCGTTCGGGTTAAAAGTCAATCCTTCAAAGTCCCAGGTCATTATCGTGGGTAGTCCAAAGCTGATGAGTTGTATAGACTGGTCACTTATACCACCTTTAGTATTTAACAATACAACTCTGAACTACAGCAAGAATGTTAAGAATTTGGGAGTAACGCTAGATCAGTTTCTCTCCTGGTCACCTCAATTAACTGAACTTAGTAGAAAGATATTTGCAGCCGTCGGGTCACTTCGTCGTCTTCAGTTCTTTCTTCCTTTGCCTACTAAAATTGCACTAGCCCAATCACTCCTTTTGCCGATTCTTGACTATGCAGATGCATGCTTCTTAGATCTTACAGAGGAGCAACTGAATAAGCTTGAGCGACTCCAGAATCTTTGTATAAGGTTCGTATTTGGCCTTCGCAAATACGACCACGTCTCCGATTTCCGTAAGAAACTCAAGTGGCTCCCGATTCGTTTTCGCAGGAATACTCATGTACTTTCCCTACTTTACTGTGTACTTTTCAATCCTGATGCCCCTCAATATCTTAAAGAACGGTTCACGTATCTTTGCAATTCCCATGAACGTTCCCTTAGATCTGATTCCAATTTACTTCTAAAAGTTCCTTCCCATAAATCCTCCTTCTATTCTAATTCCTTCACTGCTAAAGCTGTCCGCCTTTGGAATTCTCTTCCGCTTTCAATAAGACGTGCTTCTACTCCAGCCTGTTTTAAGCAACGTCTAAAGAAGTACTATATGTCGCGTAACATACAATAATATTCAGAATTTTAACATGCATATTTTATATTATCAATATATATTTTACAATTATACACGTATATTAATACTATTTTGATTATTTATGTATGGATATTTGTACTTGTATGTGTATGTCTATGAATTAAGGAATCTATTATACACTATTTTTTTTTTTCTATTCATCCTTATGGATATTGTACACTTCCTATCCGTCACTACTATATCATGTCCTGTGCCCAAAGGTTATCTGGAAGAAATCGCTCTTCAGCGATAAGATCGCCTTTGTACATCTTTTTGTTGTAATTACTACTGTTTGTTTATATTTTGGTGTACAATAAAGTATATTATTATTATTATTAGGATGTGGGTAGGCTGATTCAGTTAAGATTAACAAATAATTTCATAAAGAACCAATTTAACTTTAAACTATCTTTAATCAGACTAAAATTCCTTCTTGCTTAACTTTCTCTTTAGAAAGTGCTTATGCCCAGCTGTAGGGTGTTGAAAGATTCTTTACCCACCCGTGGGACATGGATACTGAATATAGCCATTCAGTTCAGAGTAACAAAATAATTCTATAAATAAAATGTTATACACTAAATTTATTTTCTTATATTGAGAGGTTGCCTTTGCCCAGCTATTGGGTTTGTATGATTCAAATACAATATGTAGAATGACGGATAGTAGTAAGTCAATAATAAATACTAGCAATACCCTTGCGAATAATTCACACTAAATAAGTTAAAAAAATACTGTCTGTCAATTATGCTGATGTTGTTTCAAAATTTAAGCTGTCATATATATATATATATATATATATATATATATATATATATATATAATATTAATGATTAATTAATTTAAAAAAAAACAAACAAAAGCAATAATAAAAATGTTTGTTGTTGATGTTGGTAGAGGAAGCAATTATCTATAAAATAATATATAATTTATGTGGATTAATTGTGAGGTTTTTTTCTAAAAAGGGAGGCAAAAATCTTAACTTTGGCATATTAATATATATGATTACATACAGGTGTATACACGAGAGAGACATTGAATTAACCCACACATAGTACATACAATTATATTTAAGCTATATACAGCAAATCATTTAAAAAGAAGCGGTAGTTTATTCATAGGATAGGTTTACACAAATAATATAATAAAAAAACTGAAGTTATATTCAAATACAACAATTATTTTATTTTTTAGTTTATAAGGTAATAAAATAATAATTAAATGTAATTTTTAATTAACCGTGTGATTTGTATGACGTCATGGTGATATTCATTTTATCTTTGACCTTTCCCAAAAAATAATATCTGAGGCAAAATATCTTTTTTTTAATTTGTCTTGTAATTCTAAGATTGCTGTGTGTCAAACTCAACTCTACAAACTTATTTATCAACTAGCTGTGCCCGCGAATCGTCCACATTAAATAGTGACTGAACAGCGTTTTTTTAGATATATATTTTGGATTATAAACACTATCTTATTATTATATGGTATTTATAAGTTCAATGAGATTCTTTTAATTGAATTGGCATAACTTTATTATTTATGAACCGATTCACATTAAATAAACACTAAATGTAAAGCTTACCACAATGTATTAGTGAAAACCACATTTAAATTGGGTAAGCCGTTTCTGAGATAGCATGCACAAACGCACAGACAAACAGACAAAAATTATAACAGTCATTGTTTTGAGTGCTATTTGCGATGATAAAGGTCCCAATATTTTTTCTCATATATTTTCCATGTACAGATATCGAACCGTTACATTTTTATAACATGTATTGATGGTTATTAATATGTATGTACGAGCATAACAGTCGAACCATATAGGTGATTTTGTTTGTTTTCGTTATTATCAGGAGAATGTTAGTATAAAAGGAAATTAAAATAGAAAAGCTTTTAAAAAAGCGGTACCTATATCATGTAAAATATATATTGATACAAATTCTGCTGGGTCAGCTAATATTGAAATTATTTTCAAATCTATTTAACCCTTCTCCCAAATATTACGACCTTCATGTTCAAAATACAATCGAAAGTTATTTGAATTGTAACAGATAGCCATGTGTTTCGGTCACCATATCTCTCGTGGGGACATATGTTAGTTATTAATTGTGATTGGAGTGAAATACGATAAACGGGCGGACAGCGCCGCTTCCTGTGTTATCGTTCTGTTTATGATATTGTCAATTGATACAGTTACTGGTACCAAATTGTTTTCTTCTTAATTTATTTTTGACATAAAACTCCTTTACGTAAGCTTGACTTGGGGAGTAAGCTGTTGAATGCGTGACGAGAGTGTTACGAAAAGTGTGATGGGGTGAGGCGAACGGAAGTTGAGAGCGAAATATAAGTTAGATGGAGCTACAGAAGTTTAACTTAAGTCTTGTGGTCGAAAGCACACTCGTTTTGTTATTATTAAGGCCTGTTTCCCCGTTAACACTATTTGGCAGATTACGGTATACAATGAAAATTTTATGTTATATTGTTGTCTTTCACTATCGAATTCCACTATATTTATGGCATGTTACTATTCGCAACTAATTGTGTAAAAGTTGTATTCACTTAATTGAGGCAGATTACTTATTTGAAACAGATTCTAATGGCTTCTTCTCTCTCTGCTCTTTTTTAGTGTTGCCATTTGTTTGATTGTTACGAATTAAGTAAATATTAATTTTTTAAAGATGACATACATGTTAAGTAAAATTAATTTATTTGGTATTGATTGTTAAAATAACAAACAACGAGTTTTTCCCATAATTTTTTTACAAAATAAAGTAATTACGTATTCATAATAAGTACTCTTAAAGAAATTTTCACTACCTTAAAATTATGTAATCCTCAAGGTTAAGTTGTAAATATTTTTTTACGGTAACATTTTAATAGAATCCCTCGAAAAAGTTTTAATAAAGTCTAAATCTGAAAACCAATCAACTACAATAAATTCTGAACATGTAGCCGCTTTGAAAAGCATTTTCCTTTAGTTTATTACTCGTCCGCCGACAAGCTGACGTGAATTAAAAGTGTTTAATCCAACTAATGTTTTAGTTAAATGTTTTGGATGTACACGTCAAATAAGTAATAAAAAAAAACATTATGTGATAAGTTTCGTTAGATTACTTTTTTAATTTTAAGTTTATTTAAAGCTAATTTTAAGTTTGAAATAGGTATATCTATTTGTTACGAATATATTTTAAACTTTAAATTATTAATTAAAAAACATATTAATTTAATTAATTATTAATTTAAATTATTATTAACTGTGTTTCTTAAGTCGATTTTTTTGTACTGCCTACTTAATAAACCTATTGTCGTCTTCAAACAAACAAACGAAATCAATTGCTGTTCGTTGGTCTCGCTAAAACTCAAAAATGGCTAGGCCGATTTGGCTGATTTTGATCTTAAAATATTTGTGAAAGTTCAGGGAAGGTTTAAACGGTGAGAAACATAAATAATAAGTAACGGAAAATACTAAAATGACAATTTAATTTTCCAATACAAAATGTTCCTAACGGTGAAATTGGTTGTCAAATATTTTTTGCGTGTTCATAAAGTGCTTTTTCTATATTTTTTACAAATATAGTAGCTGATACGAAGTTCACCGGATCATCTACTCTCTATGAAAATAGTTCAAGTAAATGTAAATAAAAAAATAATGCTAATTTACATGGTCACGCAATTGTCGTTTATACTAAAAATTCCAACGGCTGGCTTTGAAATACACAGGCCGAAGACGGGCAGCAGCGTCTTCGGTGCGACAAAGCCAGCCCTGCGGTCACCAACCCGCCTACCCAGCGTATGACTATGGGCAACACACATGAGTTTGCGCCATTTCTATTTTTTTTGCGCCATTTCTTTTTTTTTGCGCCATTTCTTTTTTTTTGCGCCATTTCTTTTTTTTTGCGCCATTTCTTTTTTTTGCGCCATTTCTTTTTTTTTTTGCGCCATTTCATTTCTTTGTTTTGCCGAACTTGTGGAGGCCTATGTCCAGTGGACTGAAATAGGCTGTAGTGATGATGACTAAAAATTATATTAATATATAAATTATATAAAATATATTCTTAATGAAGTATTTGGGTACAGGAAGTACACAACAAATATGATAAATGGAACTTATACATATTAACAAATTCAGATAGGCGTATCTACTACTTTAAGTACACTAGGGTGTTATTCGCACCTTACATCAACAATCAGAAGCTCAATATAAAACCTTCGAAACTGCGTCGGAAACATCACATTTAATCCTCTCTCGTTTGGTCGTTACAACTTTGTAGAAATACGAAAATTGCATTTGTTACACTTTACTGGACACTCGGAGCTTTGATCAAGAGATTAACAAACTTTGATGGAGGACACAGTAGGAAATATCTTGCTCAAATCTGGGGAAATAGCTTAACGTTACAGAAGACCACAGCTTAATAATACTTCTGCTAATAGTGTTGTTTTTTAGTGGTAAGGTAGCTAGAGATCCTAAGAAGGGCAAAGCTCTTGGTGTTGCTGGAGTTTATAGGTTGCAATATCCGCCTACCACCAGGCGGAGTGGAGTGTACTTTTGTTAATCACACTAGTTCTACAAAGAAAACAACTAGGTTTACCTTTTAATATCGGAGCAAATGAGATGAAAAGTATATTTCCTTCATTTTATCGCACATCTAAACACAAATCAAGATTAAAGTAAATCGTCTCGTTATGAAAGTTGGCAATGATATTTTCAACTTCGCGCAATCCAAATTCGCTTAGTATGTAATGCGATAAAACTAATCTTGAAAAAGTTATCATCTTGTTAGAAATTTCAGTCAAATTCTTCCGTTAAAGTCCAGGCGTGGAAAGCAAATCCTAACAAAATGATAGGAAGTGCCATTTTAATTTTATTAAGCTTTTTTTTAAAGTCGTGCAGCAGTTTTTATGATTATATAAAGTTCATATAAGTGCACGAAGAAGACTATATATAGCCCCATTCTTCTGAATTTGTGATCGAAAGTTAAGGGTTCGTTGGCGAAGCGCACCTTTAGAAGTATAGTCTTTGACAATAGAACCTAATAATGTTAAAATGAATTATGGTCGAATTTCGACCACTGGGCGACCACTGGGTGACCACTAGATCTTTTAATTGTGCATTGTAACACAACAATAAGACCAATTTAACGAAACTTCACTAATATTAGTATTCGTCAAGCTGTAGAAGCTACAGCAATACTTGCCAAAACCATAGCGTATAGTGTGTTATATAACAAGTATATATATAATTGAAAATATTGTCCATCAGAGGGCAAGGAATAACAACCTAAAAACCGTTAATCTTAGAATTTAAGACACACTTAAAAGTTATTGCCAAATGTTACAGACAAATCGAAAAGACAAAAGCACTTCACTAATTAGTTGCTAGAGTTAGCTTCTGGACGCGACTTTTTCTGTAAAGATAATAATAATGAGCCAAGCAAGGATTAAAAGTAGTTTCGGGACCGTAACCTACGTTTAACTGAGGTATGGCACAGCAGGAAGTATTCTGCTCAAAATCTGGAGCAGCCCGACCTGGGAAGTACTTCGACATTACTGAAGATCACAGCTAAGTAATACTGCTATCAAGCAGTGTTGTGTTCCTGTGGTGAGTGAGGTGACCAGAGCTCCTGGGCCCCTGGACAACGTTGCCGAAATTTCGGAAATTTCAAAATGTACATACAATGAAAATTTATTATACTGCTAAATTGTACTTACGAAAAAATTGTAACGTTGTATCTTTTATTAATATTCTCGTGTCACAATGTTTGTTACAATACATCTCCGAAACGGCTGGACCGATTTTTATAAAATTCCTTGTGCACATCGGGTAGGCCTGAGAATCGGCCAACATCTATTTTTTAAACCTCAAAGCTATAGGGGGGGGGGGGGATTACGGGGCATAATAACATATATGGCAAAACAACGTTAGCGGGGTCAATCACGATAAGTCTCGTAAATAGTGACCGTGAATGTTAAAAAAAATGAATTGACGCTTAACATATAAAATCAAAAAATGAGATTAAAATTGCCACGTTGTATGTTAGAACATTTTGTTCTAAATTTTTGGCAATACCGTTTTGCAATTTAAGTATGCTTGATTGAGTTACAAACAAACTTTCACATTTATAATTTTTGAAAGATGTTTTTGTTCGCAAACTGCTTCATAAATTACATAACCTCGTCTAAAGCCACGATGTTTAGATTCATTTGCTGATTAAAATTAACTTTCTAAGTATTTTTGTTTTATGTTGACTTTTGTTATTTAGGTATAAACAGCGTAATAACTTGGCAGCGAAACCAATAAAACGTCGCGATGGCTCTATTTGAATAGGCAATTATGAGGAAAGGGGGAGATTTGGCTGTAGCGCAATGTCGCCGTGTGGTTGGAAATTGCCAAAGAGGCTTGAGACAATCTTATAACACAAATGTATTATGGGACTGAATAACATTTATTGTAAGCGTCTAGATTTCGTCCGCGACTTCGCTTGGAAATTTCACGAATTTATAAGCTTTTATATATATGACTAGATGTGCCCCGCAGTTTCACGTTAACACTGAAAGATTTTTTCAAATCGGACAAGTAGTTCCTGAGATTAGCGCAAACAAACAAAATCTTCAGATTTATAATCTCATATAAAATTCTCGTGTCACAGTATTAGTTAACACTCCTTCGAAACGGCTAGACAGATTTTTATGAAATTTTGTGTGCATATCGGGCAGGTCTTAGAATAAGCCAACATCTATTTTTCATACCCCTAAGCAATAAGTTTGTTTGTTGTACCCGTTGTGGTTGTACCCGTTAGTGGGGTCAGCTAGTATTAGTAGGTATATATATGTCCATTCCCACGATAATACTTGCAAATGTTGCATGAAAAAAGTAAAAGCTTAGTAAGTAATGCAACTAATTTCGACGAAAATAGACCAAATAAATTTGTATTTCGTCCTTAATGAATCTAAATGACTTTACTGCACGAACTGGAATTAAATTCGCAACAACCGGCCCGAACAGTCGTTTAGGCTTTATATTTCTTATTGTTTTGCTAAGTAATATACCTTGCTTGTAATGACATACTTGACAAATGTATGTGTTGACTTTGTTTACAATATTTCGGAGAAGGATTTATTAATGTTTCGTTGTGAAAAATATGATAATGCGTCTGCTCGACATATTTAAAATAATTAACGACAATTACGTTTTCTGATGTTTACGCGAATATCGCTCATTATAATGAAACAACTTTTTCGGATTTTGTCGGGAATGCCCGACGTTTCGGATACTTTATAGCAACCATAGTCACACGTGAAAAATGAACACGCGGTAAAATTACGTTTTAGAGTTATTTGTATAATTTTCGTATAAAATAGACTTTTTTTTTCAAATAAAACTAAAACGACTTAAGTGTACATCGACAATACCTAATGCCAAATGCACATTTTTAAGTAAGTATAACTCGAAAATTATTTATCCAATTTCGCTCAAATCGAATTGGGCTAAAACGACAAGCCGCCACCTTTCGAGTAAAAAAAAAAAAACATAATAAATATGTACATCCAGTAACTACCTAGTTGAGGGAAAACGCACATAAAGATAATACAATTCAGTTGATAACCTTCAACTTTTTTCGGAGTCGGTTAAAAATTAAATATGTACCTATTATTGAAAAATAATATAATTTGATTAGGTAGTACTCACTATAGAAGAGTCATAAATCGAAATAGAACTGCGAAGCACTCTCATATTTAACACGGCTACGGACTGCATTTGAAGCCTTGGACATACTGCACTGCTCCTTCATATGATATTCCATTACTGCTGTGAGTTGTGTGGACATTGGATTGTAATGTAATTTTTAGGTGAAATGTTTCTTGTTAGATATATTAGTATATACGATTCATGTGATGGATATAATAGCAATCAACATTAATCACGAAACCGTGGTGAAAAATGGTCCAATCATTTCAAATTACTAAACCTGTTACTCAACTTACCGCCTAAACTTACTGTTTTACAAGAGAAATCCAAAATGTCGAAAATTTTGACCTTTGACCTTGAAGAACTTTTTAGCGCACAAAGAATCGATGGGGACTTTGGCACTTTATTTCTTTCGTGTACCCAAGGTCACTACCAAAATTCAGTTCTGTCGAAATTTTTGTTATTAAACGGTTTTATTTAGCTCACCCCGTTTGTTTTATTTTTTATTCTTGGGTCAAATTTAGTAATTCAAATTTCACCCTCTTCCTGTCAACCGATTAATCTGAAATTTTGTATACACTTTGGATTTTGGTGACAATACAATTATGTTTATTCATTATCATTATAAATTCAAGATGGCCGCCGCTACAAAATGGCGGATAATTTATGTTTTATTAATCCCATCAATATGGGTATCAAATGAAAGGGCTCAACAAGCAGAATACAATATACTATAAAAAATTGAAATCCAAGATGGCGGCCGCTACAAAATGGCGGATAACGTAGGTTTTATCAATCCCATCAATATGGGTATCAAATGAAAGGGCTCAACAAGCAGAATACAATATACTATAAAAAATTGAAATCCAAGATGGCGGCCGCTACAAAATGGCGGATAACGTAGGTTTTATCAATCCCATCAATATGGGTATCAAATGAAAGGGCTCAACAAGCAGAATACAATATACTATAAAAAATTGAAATACAAGATGGCGGCCGTTACAAAATGGCGGATAACGTAGGTTTTATCGATCCCATCAATATGGGTACCAAATGAAAGTGCTCAACCAGTATAATCAATGTACTATATAAAATTAAAATCCAAGATGGCGGCCTCTACAAATGGCGGATAACTTAGGTTTTATCAATCCCATCAACATGGGTATCAAATGAAAGGTCTCAACAAGTAGAATACAATTTACTATGCAAAATTGAAATCTAAGCTGGCCGCCGCTACCAAATGTCTGATAACAATTTTTTATCAATCCCACCAATATGGGTATCAAATAAAAGGGCTTGACAAGAAGAATACAGTGCACTATACAACCTCAATATTTAAGATAGGCCTTGCAATAATGAAGCACTAAATGAATTAAACAGAATGCGAAATAAAAACTAAAAACTAGAAAATAAAAATAGGTAAAAAAACTTTTTAAGTTAAACGGTTTTATGTTAAACATACATTGCAATGTTTAAGATAAACGTACTAAAAACCAAAAAATAATAAAATAGATACAGTCGTGGGAATTATAAACATATGCATAGACTAGACTAAAATAAAACCGTGGGGCACGTCAATTGTCTACAAATTATCGACTTAATGTGCGATAGAAGAATCGTTTAATTCGTCGTTAAAATAGGCAGTTGGCCCGCAGACGGTGAGGAAATTACTTACTATTTTCTTGCTCATGGGAAATTCCAATAGTTATACACTCCATGTAAATAAAAGAGATGTTTCAACTAGTTTATCGTTGGACATTCACACTGCTGGCTGGCGAGGAATCGTTTCACTGCTCGTAGTTGGTCTTTAATCGACAAAACATATGATAAAAGTACTACTCGCTCACCACTATGAAACCCTAAAACTCGCTTATAATCGAGCTTGCTAGCTTGTTTCCACATTCTAGGCCTACTTATCACACGTCCATCGTTGTCGGTTGAACAACTGCCTAATTATAGTGTAACATTACAAAACAAACATTTTAATCAACGATTGTAGACAATTGACGTGCCCCACGGTTTTATTTTAGTCTAGTCTATGCATATGTTTATAATTCCCACGACTGTATCTATTTTATTATTTTTTGGTTTTTAGTACGTTTATCTTAAACATTGCAATGTATGTTTAACATAAAACCGTTTAACTTAAAAAGTTTTTTTACCTATTTTTATTTTATCAGTATTTTTATGTCTAACTAGCTTTTCCCCGCGACTTCGTCTGCGTGGAATAGTTACTTGAAAAAAATCCCTAGATTTTAAAACATTCATCATTGGTGCTCCGCTCCTATTGTGCTTAGCGTGATAATATATAGCCTGTAGCCTACCTCAATAAATGGGCTATCTAACACTGAAATATTTTTTTATATTGGACTATTAGTTCCTGAGATTAACGCGTTTAAACAAACAAACTCTTCATCTTTATAATATTAGTATAGATTTGACCGGACCAATAATAGTACCTGTTACTGTAGAGTAAATAATATGTTTTTTTTTTATTATTATTACGGTGATACCGCACTACTTTATATTAGGTAAATACCACAATATAAAGGGTATTATTATAAGTATGTTAGATAAATGTTTAAAAATAACATGAAATGATATAATAGAAAAATATAACAGAACTTATGTTGAATAATAAATTATTTGGGGACTTAGTTTTCACACCACTCGTGGGAGTATATTATTTCGGTATTTCTGGGCCATAACCTATTCTCAACTCTCTAATATGAGAAATATAGAACTTAAAACTACAGTTACTGATTGATTAATTCAGCCTGTAAGATCTCACCGCTGGGCATAGGTTCCTTACTCCTTGTAGGAGAAGTCGTAACTCCGTCCACTACAAACAACTACTGGTGATGTGAAATGATTATAATTACACAAAATTCTGTATTGTCCTATAGATACATATAACTAACGCACATCCAACCAATTTCGTTTCTAAAAATAACATTCGTATCAATTTATAAACCACTAACCTAAGAGCTAATATAGAATTGTCAATTACGATTTCCATTTAATATAAACTCAATAAAACAGAAGGGGAAACTAATAATAAAGGGAACGAAACAAGGTGAATACGAAAACAGGTAAATCGCTCGACGTCCCCCTTTTATTCTGGAGACAAATCAATAATACCTTAGTAACTCAGCTATAGACTTGCTTATGATTTTTTTATGTCTCTATAACAGAGGGGTTAAAGTAAATAGATATACGAGTATAGGTATTGAGCTTCGTTTATCGCTATAGTCAATAATGTTTTACACTGGATTCAAATTTCTATAAATGTGCTATTGGGTTATATTAAGTAATCTATACAGTCACTCGGGGTAACTTTGATTGACCAGGTAACTTTGACAGTCAAATCGCAAAATTATTTTTTATTTTTTACGTTGTCCACATTTATTGCGTAACATTATATTTACAAAATTTATTTACTTAACAAACTGCTTAAATGAACTCTCTGCAAAAAAGAAGCTATATTTTCTACCTGATATTGGCGAAATCATCTGTACTCATTTGGCACTACTGAAAGCCATTAACCCTAAAGAAGAAGATTAAAATCTCATCTGTGTCAAAGTTACCCATAAAGAGGTTGTAACTTTGACACACAACAAAATTGCCATTTTATAATACATATTATGATTTTTATAGACGTTAAATAACTTGAGAGTATGAAAACCAACCAGAGAGCACATATTAAATTAACTCTTGTGTCTCATATTTAACATTGTCAAAGTTAGGTAAAAAAATATAGTAATGATCTGTCAAAGTTACCCCGATTGACTGTACTAATATTATAAAGCTGAAGAGTTTATTTGTTTGTTTGCTTGTACGCGCTAATCTCAGGAACTCCAGCAGGCCTAGCATGCGCGCCACGACAAAATTTTGTCTACCCCTTTTCTCGTATTATCTCTCTATGTCTACAGTAGCTAACATGCGTGCACGCGATACTCTTCTCGTTACGTCAAGAAGAGATAATCATTAAATTTTAGTGATCTGTGATATTTATCTCTACGGAAGCTAACATGACATCGTAATTTTGTCGAATTTTGTCGTTTTAGGTAGAGAAACTTCTCGTCTTCAATGTTATCGACGAGAAAGACGATAAATAAAAAATAAATAAAACCGGGTGCCTATTTTTTGTATACCATGGCGTTTCCCTATTATAATTATATAATTTCGGTATACGAAGAGCGGGAAATGCGAAAAGTCGAGTGAAGTGTGCCATATAATGACACAAAAGACGTATTTGCGCCCTGTTGCTTCTTATTCTAAATAATAATAATAATAATACTTTATTTCAGACCAAAGTATAAGTCCATATTGGGTTAGTACAACAAGACAAGACAACATTCAGAATAAAAAACAAAACAAAATTATATTAAAAAAATCAATAACTAAAAATAAAATGAAATAGAATAAAAGTAAAATCAATAATCAAAAAAAAAAAATTCAAAAATTCAAAAAATTTTAAAAATTAAAAAAAAAAAAACAATGCGTGATAGAATTACAATTATCTAATGTGCGACAAGATATAAAGCACAACACGAGCATATTGTTTTACATATATAATTAAATTCATTTACTTACGCCGTTTTATTTTCCATATTAGATTTTTTAAATTAGATATACACTTTTTATCTTAGCCAAAAGGCCGAGAACATTGTTAAATAAAACATGTGTCACTCGTTTGAAATTGGTCAATAACCTTGTAAATTCAACTTTACGACATAAGAAATAAGAATGATATTCAGTTGTGATTATGGTTGATAATGTTTCTCTACTCGACAAGGCGAAGTCTTCGGAAGAGAATTTTGTCTCTCGTAGTGCGCATGTTAGGGTAATCGAGAAAATACTCGATGTTAGACATTATCTCTCTCTCTCGTCAAGAGATATCTCGTTGTATGCATGCTAGGCCGGCTGGTCCGATTTTAAAAATTCTTTCAGTGTTAGATAGCCATTTATCGAGGAAGACTATAGGCTATATATCATCACGCTAAAAGGAGTGGAGTTCACGCGGATGATGTCGCGTGTAGAAGCTAGTAATACATTTACAACAACATGTTCTAATTCATGTCTAAGTAACTGATACTTTATTTGCTAGGTTTTGATTATATCTGTAAGGAATAGCAATTTTAAATTAGTAACGACCTCCTTAGTATTACTACTTTCCTGGTACATGGAGAAAGACGCCTATGCCCAGCTGTAGGATATTACAGGCTGAATCGTGTATCGTGTCGTCTTAACTACTTCGTATAAAAAATGGTTAATTTGTACTCAAAATAGATCAGATCAGTCTGAAAGCCGTGCCCAAATTGAAAGAATTTTTAATAACAGTAATATTCAGAGTCTATGTCATAACACGTATGGCTTGATTTGAAGTGATAAAAAAATTAAACTAAATGAGGTGAAAATTAAGACATTGATATCTAATTAAATTCTCATTTATGATAGTCAGTAAATTGAAGCATTATTAGGTCAAGTTCGAATGTACAATAATAATTTGTTAGCTGACCTCACGCGCTTAATGGTTTTATGAACTTCGTTATATGCGGAGTTTCAATTAAAATCACCTATTTTATGTATACCTGTATAGTGTTTGTATAGTTCTTTTGCCGTTAAACTATAAAAAAAAATGAATTATATTATATTATATTGACTTATATATAAAATTCTCGTGTCACAATTTTAAGTACAATACTCCTCCGAAACGGTTTGACCAATTTTTATGAAATTTTGTGTGCATATTTATGATTATGAACCTTGATATATTAAATTTGTTTAGGCATGTATATTAGAATGTATAAGAATCGTCCACACGTACCCTGTAAACAAGTAAAGTTATACTGTAACTAAGAAATCGATCCAGTTCGAAGAATCTTAAAGAAAACTAGTCCTAAAGTAGGTATATACTTACAATATCAATTTGTCGCTGCAGTGATTTTAACTTATGTTACGTATAAGTCGAAAAAAAAATACGAATCACAAATATAACCACACATATGCAAGTACATATGCACACTTGCATGGTTCCGGCAACAAAAACGAATGCTTGATATTTTTAATTTCTGAAATCGACTAGAAACGAAGAGATATCGGAAGGTAGACAAAAAAGTTTATGATATATGAAGTACCGCAAGTACATTGCAATTAATTTTCATTGCTAATATTAACTAAACCTCTAGGCCTTCGTTAACTTATAATAAGCAATAAAACTAATTTAATTATATTAAGCTTATAAAGTACATCATTAAAGGTAAGGTCAAGTTCGCGTATTTGGTGAACGATTTATTTTATACCAATTTTATTACCTATCGTTAGTTGTTATAACTGTACAAGCGTCAACATCGTTGTTGGTGAAACTTTTCTGTATCATAGCCTTTATAATATAATACCGGTACACACCTGAACAATTACATATGTCATCTTTTCTTTTATACCGAATATTATAAAGGTTATTTATATTTAACAAGCTGTGACGCGTGGAATAATGACTTAGGAGAGCATTTTTTGGATATAACTTTTTTTTATTTTGGACATCAGAATAACATTAATATTTTGTATTTTTTCGCTAACTTATAAAAATTTACATGTACCCTACATATTTCTATACTAACATTCTTTATTCCCTATTATTATTTTACACCCTTGAGGATAAAACTTTTACGAACTTTGAATGTCATACTCGTATTTATTTAAGTATATCGAATCAACAGCCTAAAAATAAGTTTCAAGCTTCTAGTTCTAAAAATTACGATATTTCGATAAAACTTTTCATCCCCATCTTACAGACCTTTTTCGTATTAAAAATTAACCTATGTCCTTTCTCAGGCTCTAGACTACCTGTGTACAAAATTTCATTTAAATCGGTTCAGTTGTTTTGGCGTGACTGACTGACTGGACTGATTTTACTAATCAACTAGGTGTAGGCTACGTTATCACTGAGTGACGTAGGCTTCATAGTTTTCGGTGAAATTGGTAAAGTTAAAAACTTGTAATTGCGCATTCAACCTGTAACATCCCGCTGCTGGGCATAGGCCTCTATCTCCACGTAGGAGTAGGATTGGAGCTTAATCCACCATGCTGCGCTACTGCGGGTTGGCGGATATGTTCCCTACTATGGCTAACGGTCGCTTTGGGATATTTATGATAACAATCGGTACTACGAGGCACGGTAGGAAGACCTACAAGGACAGACATCCTAACCGGAAAGAAATTTTTGTGTACAAATACCAATGTCCATCCTGAGCGGGAATCGAACCTGCAAACCGTCGGTGTTTAAGGCGACTACTCGCACAACTTCAACTCAACTGAGGTAGGGCACAGCAGGAATTTCCTGCTCAAAATCTGGAGCAGCCCGATTGGGGTAGTACCTTGACCTTACAGAAGATCACAGCTAAATAACACTGTTTTCAAGCAGTATTATGTTCCTGTTGGTGAGTAAGGTGACCAGAGCTCCTAGGGGGAATTGGGGATTGGGTCGGCAACGCGCTTGCGATGCTTCTGGTGTTGCTGGCGTCTATAAGCTACGATAATCGCTTACCATCAGGTGAGCCGTACGCTTGTTTGCCGACCTAGTGATATAAAAAAAAAACAACTAACAAACCAGAGCGGTTGTTCTTAATCAATAAATCTTAGAAATGACGCGGGACAAAACCTCTGGTCGAATGTTAGTGTATTTATATTTAAAAAATGCTAACCCGTCCTATGAATGTTCTTGCAAACTTCTTGCTGTCAAACGAGTGAAATTGAAATTATCGTGAAATATCACGCAATGTTCTTAACACGTTGTACGCCATGGTCCACCAGTTGGGCCTCACTTATTGAGTCGATAGATCCAGCCTTAAAGTTACAAACAAGTTATTTACAAAATTTTAATGATAAGTTTTTATTGAACTACTCGTACCATACCAATTCTTAAAGAACTTATATGTATTTCCTTACACTATCTAATATATTTTTCTGTCATATTTTTTAAGTCGACTCTGACTCGCGGTCATGTTTTGTTCTCCGCGGCATCAACGGGACAATTGTGTCTCGACTGCTTGGTGTCCCCCATGGCCCAAACAGAAAAACTAAAAAATCAAGGCGGTGTTTAACGTGTATTTTTAATGTTTATTTAGTCAACTGAGGTAGGGCACAGCAGGAATTTCCTGCTCAAAATATGGAACCGCCCGACTGGGGTATAGTAACCTCGACCTTACAGAAGATCACAGCAAAATAATACTGTTTTCAAGCAGTATTGTGTTCCTGTTGGTGAGTAAGGTGACCAGAGCTCCTGGGGGGCACTGGGGATTTGGTCGACAACGCGCTTGCGATGCTTCTGGTGTTGCAGGCGTCTATAAGCTACGGTAATCTCTTACCTAGTGATAAAAAAAAGTCAAGATACGTAATCATCGGTCATGACAAACATTTGTATGGAATGTAGATCATAAAGATCTTGTTGTGCGTTGTGTCTTACCAGACTCTCGACACATGCGTAAATTCTATGAGTAGGGGGGGGGGGGGTTAGTTACCTTCTGTTTAGTCACTTTTATAACATTTTATATTAGTTTATTTTCAACGTGTGTTTTTAGCAAAATTTGTCTCATTCATATTTAGGTGATGAAATGGATAAAACTTCAGACTTAAAGTAGTTGTGCTAAATGTGGAGACGTATATTATTATTTTTAAAACCTCGAAATTTAGATAAATTTATCGCGTTAACAATTTTACATTTATCATCTTTGTCTAATTCAATTAATTAACATAAACTTGCTATTTCTACTAATGAGCGTAAATTATAAATAAGATTTGATGTTACACCGACAAAGAGCGATATCTGTGTTTTATAATCAAGGAATAAATTATCTATTGAGTAACGAAACAAAATGTTTGAGCAAAAAAATGTAAAGCTTACTGTGCTGTGAACCATGTTAGCGGGTCATCCGTATTCTTACGGATTAAGGTCGGCGTTGATTTACTAATGTATTAAATATGTTGTAAATTAATAAAATGTTTAAATAAATATATATTTATTATACACACACGGTCGTCTGTTATATGTGAATCTACCACACTGCTCCATTGCGGGTTGGCGGATATATTCTTTACCTACTATGAGTAACGATCGCTAGCAGGATTGTATGATAATAACCGGGACCTACAGCTTTACGTGCTCTCCGAGGCACGGTAGGGGTACAATTCACCTAGAGAACATAAAGGAGACATATTAATGTCAATTTTGGTAATATGGAAGCCAAATATTTCAATAACTGTGTGAAACAGTTACATATATATAATTTTATCCTTGTATGTAGTTTCCTGTAAAGCTAAATACGAAAAAGGTAATTATATTACGGAAATATTTTAATACTGAGTAAAAAATTTATTCCTTCTGATAGTACAAAAAAATGTAAAACCGACTTCGTTTGCGTACAATACGAAAAAATATAGTTAAAAGTAACAATGTTTTACTATATAATACTATATTTAACAAATTTTATTGCAGTGTTATGTACAATGTGCCTTCAGAATCGCACGTATCAGACGCCCAAGGAAGCGACAAAAATCTAAATGATCTGAAGTCTGGAAACACATTTTTTGAGAATAGAGTATTAGAAAGAGAGAAAGAGTAGTAAACGTTTTAGTATAAATAAATTTGATATGGGCACTTTTTTATCTGTTTTAACAGAACCTTTGTCTGATGCAGGAAATTTGTTAGTTAATATGATCTTACATCATCAATGATTCTTTCTCCATTTCTTAGACGTAGGGTATGATGGGGCTGGCATGTCTGTGTAGATAAAAGTCCCAAAAAAAAAAAAATAAAGAATAAAAAAAAAGAGAGTAGAGACTGAAACCTTAAAGTTAATTTTTAATACCTTTTGATGGTTTGTAAAGTGTTAAGTACATGCGAACAAAGTCTGGACGTTATTGGTGTTTCACAAAATAACCAAACTTTGCTTTTACAGTTAAAAGTAAAATAGACTGCGCGATGGATCAATGCACGATAAATATTATTGTCACGATTATCGTAGCAATCATCACGCAATGTTTGTATAGCGATGGCTAATTTACAAAAATCAAACGTATTTCTATCGAAAGTCAATAGGCGTAACATTATAATTGTCTCAGAAAAATTAAAACAATAATAATTTTAAAACTCTCTGTTTTTTTTTTGTAATACTTTCCTCTATCGTTCAAATTTTTAGTCTTAACTGATTGTCTCAAAATAGAGGTATTTTGTTTTTGACGATTTAGCACAATTAAAACGGCAAACCCTGAAACCCTAGTTTTGATTCTCTCACAGAATAATATTTATATAGCCTATAGTCTATACAGACATTTGTCGTGGTCTAGGTGTTTGTGCTTCTGCCGCCAAAGTTTGCAGAAGAATTTTGGATTCCTGCGACTCCGGCAATGGCGAGGGAGTGGCACCCGTGGATGGTTTTTATTCAGTAAGAGTCTGACTCCCCTCCGGTGCCCCTCTTTGCCGGAGGGTGTCCATGATGGATTTTTCCCACGTTAAAAAAAAGGTGTTTGTGCTTCTGTATTGTGTGTTTCTGAACCCCTGACACAATGTTCACGTAGTGTCTGTCATTAAGAATGAGTTTCATTTACTTTTTATTTTTAACTCGGCCTAATTTTACTGGTCTATTATCGATATTACTGGTCTCTCCTGTCTGAAGAATATGCAATGCATTCTCCATAATTGTTATTGATAGTTAATTGACCCGACAGACATCCTGTATTCCGAATTATTAAACACCTGAAGCTTGAAATGATTGAAGTTGCCATTTAGAAAAAAGCGTTTTAAATTTATGGTAAAATCAAAACAGATAAAATTGTATACATATACATATTTAAATATATAATTGCTGTTCTTAGAAATATTTATTCAGTGTAGTATGGCACGTTCTACAATTTTATCAACACCCATTAAACAATGTGACTTATGAGTAGCGACGTATTTATAGGTCAATGCTCAAGCCACAAAGAGTGAGGTATAGTCGAGTTTACCTTAAGCTTGAAATAATTTTATCATATCATGTTTCGATATAGCTTTTCATAACACATGAAAGATATTGAAATATTAAAAATATGTAAATGCTTTACATATTACCAGTAATAGTTTTGGAATATGAATGAGTAAAATTTTTGAAGTTACTTCTTTTGGCGTGTTAGGGAATAGTCATGAGAGTAAATTTTTACGATGCGCGCGCACAACGTCGCAAAAAACCGACACCCTGAAGTTAGCTAGTCAACGAAGAAGAAGTTAGCAACCTGAAGTTAGCTAGATAATGAAGTATAACTTCATACGTGCGTATATTATTACACACACTTTTTATTTATAGTAATAATAACCGACTACCTGAAGTTAGCTAGTTAACGAAGCTTTTGAATCTTCAAAATAAACGAACTAAATGAAATAAAAATATATCAAACTAGCTGACCCGGCAAACGTTGTCTTGCCGCTAAACGCTATTAAGAAATAGGGGTTGGTGGTAGAAGGGTGAAAATTTAGGGTTGTATGTATTTTTTAATGTTGTATCATAAAAAAATAGAAATTAAAAATTTTGTCTAAAAAAAAAAAATTAGGGGTGGACTACCCCTAACATTTAGGGGGATGAAAAATAGATGTTGGCCGATTCTCATAGATACCGGATAAGCACAAAAAATTTCATCAAAATCGGTCAAGCTGTTTCGGAGGAGTATGGCAACAAAAACTGTGACACGAGAATTTTATATATTAGATTTTCAAAACCAATTCTATGTTCCTGAGATTCTGAAATCTAAGTTAAAATCCTAAAATTGAAGTAAATCTTAAACATTATAATATTTTAAATACAATTTAGATGTATATTTGTTAACGGATGCCATATTTAAATACATTTCTAAAGGCCCATCCAAAGTAAAAAGGGATTGTAACTTAACGTTAAGTCTTCAAACATATGGCGCACTTTGACCCAGTTTTGTCATATTAAACGAGGCGTATTTTAGGCATATTTCTTTTTTTTTTTTTTCTTAAATGTAATGATTATACTTACTATATACCATTATGTTTTATTTATATAATTTATTTTATCGACAAAACATATACAACAACAATAATTCAATCTAATATATAAAATACTCGTGTCGCGGTGTTTGTAGTTAAACTCCTCCGAAACGGCTTGACCGATTCTCGTGAAATTTTGTGTGCACATTGGGTAGGTCTGAGAATCGAACAACATTTTCATCCCCCTAAATGTTAAGGGTAGTCAGTCCACCCCCTAAACATTGTATATAGTTTTGGACCAAATTTTATATTTTTATTTTATTATGATTTGGCATTGAAAAATAAACCCTAAATTTACACCCTTCTACGACCTACCCTATTTTTTTATGGCGTTTAGCGGCAGGACAACGTTTGCTGGGTCAGCTATAGTTGCGATATAAATCTGTCGAATCTTATAGAACATTTCTGATCGTAAAACGAACATCGTTGTATTATTCAATATAAAATCATATTTTTATGACTAAATAATACTTGTATTCAACGTTTAACACCTTGTAACATCTTATAACGGCTTATAATAATGTTATTATATATTTTTATTGCACTTCAAAGCACTTACAAAAATATTAGTATAATGGCAGTTGGCAAGCGCGAACTGATCTCTAACGGCCGAACCCAATATTCAGTCTATCTCTGGTTATGTCCTACTAGAGATAGAAACATCTATCTATCATTCATTTTACTGACCCAATAAACTTGTCGACGATAGGCAATCTTATCCTTCAAAGCTATCTATCGATGAGAGGGAGGATAGCTTACCAGGGATAACAGTTCGTATGAAAATGACAGTTTAAGCGTCCCAATAATAATAGAGTTCTATCTGTCAGTAACGTTGGTTAACTTTAGTAACAACAATATCCGATCTATAGTTTTCGGGGGATAACTAAGATTTATTAATTGCAAAAGTATTTTCTTTGTTTAAAATAAAATTAATTTCGAGTGAAAAATAATGGCAGACTCAAGTTCAAGTAGCAGTTCAAGTGATATTGCTCTTTTGCAACAATTAATTGAATAAAAATAATAAGTTTCTTGTGAAATAATACTTACTTTACTCATCTTGTGAATAAAACAAACAATTTGGTGAATCATTATATAATTTGCAATGATTTGTATAATTTGAATTTTGATTTGTAAAAAAATTATACAAATTCTAACGAAACGACGATTCAATAAAGCGTAATGGCGTCGTAGCGTCTTTTCTTGTCGTGTTAAAACGTTCCGTTACTAGATTTACCATGCACTCCATATTAAAATAATATCACTTATTATAAATTAAAAAGTCTGTGTAAAAATTAATTTGTCCATATTTTTATAAAACAAGATTACTTTAATATGAATAAAATTTGTATGACAAATTTAAATACTACAAAACATCTGTGTAACATAACTGAGGCCGTCTGTGACGCTGCGTATACTGGAATATAAGGGAGAGCTCAGGTAGCCGGTCTATCTACAGCTAACTGGAGATAGTAGTCCCCTATGCGAATTATTGGGACAACTACAAAGGATAGATAGTTAGTTATTAGCAGTCGATGATAACTACCTATCTCTATCTTTAGATTGAATATTGGGTTCGGCCGTAAAAGAGATATCTACCAGTTTACCCATGGAAGTGAATGATGGTGTTATCGCGGGGTACAGAAGTGTGAGAGAACAAAAAAAAAAAAATACAAAACAAAATGTACACGGTACATATAATATTTTACACTATTAATATAATGCACAGTTAATATAATATTTTTTGTTTTATCGATTTTAATCTATAGTACAGGTGACTACCAATGTCAAAAATGATAGATCTATGAGATGCAAGAAGTTTAATTGTTAGATATTACAAACTTCCTAAAATTAAAAATTTATTATTAGAAAAATACAAACATTGAAGTTATAAATATAATCCAAAATAATGAGTAACATATCAAGAAATTAACAAGAATACATCATAATATAATTACAATCGAAAATAAATTATTTTATAATCTTTGATTCTTTCTCGAAGGGATTCAGCAAATTTGATCAAAATTTTTGCAGCACTGTTTTAAATGTTTTTTTTTTTGTTTTGTTTGCAGATTTGGTCCACTGCACAAACGAACCAAACGTGTCAATACCGCAGCTGGCCAACCTGCTAGTGGAGCGCACACAGAACACCAACTGGGTGGTGGTTTACAAAGCTTTGCTAACGGTTCATCATCTACTAGCGTATGGTAACGAGGTGAGTGTTCTCACACATCAAAAACATTTGACAAATATTTGCCTCGAGTTTGATCATACTTCGTGAAAGTGGTAACGATATCAATCCATAGTACCTATTAAAAAATTGCTACTACATTTTAGATATTAGTTACCTACCTAAAATACAGGCACAAAAATTGTTTACCTTAAGGAACCGACTGCCGTGAATGCACTCTTCAAATAAAATTCAATATTTTTTGTATCTTCCCCCTTTTTTGTCCCTTGTGGATCCGTGTTTTTTTTACAAAGCAAATATCGTCATATAGTTATTTAATTATAAGTTAAAAACACTAACTTGCTACAATAACTTTCATTTATTCATTGCTTTATGCTGAGACCGATTTATTGAAATCTGCGTTGTTGAAAACTATAATTATGATTCTTGTCTGAAATAGTTGAAAATTAGTGCGCTTGCATTGTTAGAATAGAATTATCGTTAAGTTTGAATATATGCACCAAATTAGTACTATTTGTATTGATTCTGAAATCCAATCTATTGCTGTTGCAGTCTTTAGATAAACTGTCTCATAGTATATTTGAGTGTATATATAATTTATGGCGTATAAAAACTTTTATTGGACAACCAAACAACAGTTGAAATAAATAGCACGCTTCCGTTTAAGTTAATCTAGTTTTGTAACAATTGAATCCCAAAAACCTTGTACAAAAATATCAAATGGCACATTCGAATTAAAGTCGGTTTTTTTTTTTCGTAACAAGAAATTGGTCATCATCAATCAATCAATTCTAATTTCAAACATGCTTTATTCAAGTAGGCTTCAAAAGCACTTTGAAATCGTTATTGTATAATCTGTGTTGTGAAGCTACAAGACAGATTCGGAATGTAAATTCTTTTCAGAAGAATCGACAAGAAACTGAATAGATTACTCCCTCTCTCCGTCAAAATCGTGCCGACTTTCCTAAAACGATGTAGGTAGACGCAGATACTATCTTTATACTTGTAAAAATTAAAAATATTTATCTCTTACCATCTATCAATTTACGGTTTCGTTTCATATGAATATCACCTTTATGTGATGTACATAGCAACCATAATTGCGTTGACGTGTGCACGTAACACAGTACGTGTACGAGCGTGTACTAAAATAGCGAGACATTTATTGACACAAGTGATCGTATTGACGAGACACAGCCGTTTATGTTCCATAGACGATAGGTATTTGTGTATAAATTGTGTCAATTTATTGAAGTAAAACTTCTTTATGCATGCTTGGGGAGTAAGCTTGTGGATGCGTGACGAGAGCGTTACGAAAAGTGTGGTCGGGTGAGGTGAACGGAACTTGAAAGGGGGATATAAGTTGTTAGTGAAGATAGAAAGTTTTGCTCGTGTGGTCTAAAGCACACTAGTTTCTGACATGTAAAAGTTTTTTTTCACGCGACATCGTCTAATAAATCGATGAACGCCGGCTGCATGCACGAAAGAGGATGACTGATTGTAGCGTTACGCTCATTGTACGCTTGCATCGCATCTATCTCTTCCACTTGATTGGCCTGTGCGTCCGAGGAGATGTTTTGTTATGACGTTGTCACGTTAAACTATCGTCCGTAAACCAAATTTACAGACGACCAATTTTTTTTCTTTAATAGGAGTCTTTGTTTTATAAGGAGGGTAGATTAGGAAAAGAAGTTGAAAAGCAATGAAATTTTTTTTTAATTAAATTTCGACATTGCATCGGAGTTGGTTTTGTCGAAATTTGAACGTTATATTTGCTAAACGGTATTTTGTTGGTTAGTTTACTCGCCTATGCGAATAGTTCTTAATCATGAATTATTCGTATCGACTCATTTCGATTGATCCCTGTCGTACCCTCAAATATTTCGAAACTACGAATTTGTTTGTATTGATGAGTTTTCGAATTCTTCTCCGTTAGTAGGTATTACGATCGAATAGTGCGAAAATTTTCGAGCAATAAAATAGTTTTTAACCGACAAAAAAAAAAGAATGAGATTCTTACACTGAGTATTCTTACATTTTTTACTGGGTGGACCGTTTCGATGACTTTTAAATCGAAAGGTTGTGCTTGTTATGTAGTTTCATTTAAATTTGATTGAGATGTGATGTGATTAGTCCTTTTTAACCGACTTCCAAAAAAGGAGGAGGTTCTCAATTCGACTATTTTTTTTTAATGTATGTTACATCAGAACTTTTGACCGTGTGGATCGATTTCGACAATATTTTTTTTAATCGAAAGGTGGTGTGTGTCAATTGGTCCCATTTAAATTTATTTGAGATCTAACAACTACTTTTCGAGTTATATCTAATAATGCGTTTTTACTTGACGCTTTTTTCGTCGACCTACGTTGTATTATACCGCATAACTTTCTACTGGATGTACCGATTTTGATAATTCTTTTTTTGTTGGAAAGAAGATATCCCTAGTTTAGTACCATGATAAGGAAACCAGGATCTGATGATGGGATCCCAAAGAAATCGAGGAAATTCTCGAAAATCCGCAATAACTTTTTACTGGGTGTACCGATTTTGATAATTTTCAATTTAATCGAAATCTGATGTTTATCATGTGGTCACATATAAATTTTATCAAATCTGATAACTACTTTTTGAGTAATCTTTGATAACCCGTAGTTACTTGACTATTTTTCGTCGATCTACGTTGTTGTTACGTTCGATTACTCTTCGATGTAATTGAAGTCGGTTTTTTTTCGTTAGCGAGCAAACACAATTATTAGTGATCTCTAATCGTATTTGACTCGTCTAACTACTCAAGTTACTAGTCGAAGTAATTGAAGTCGGTTTTTTACACAATTATCTATAATCTATAATCTATAATATATATAAAAGCGAAAGGTCACTCACTCATCACGAAATCTCCGAAACTATAACACCTACAAACTTGAAATTTGGCAAGTAGGTTCCTTATAAGACGTAAACATCCGCTAAGAACGGATTTTACGAAACTCGCCCCCTAAGGGGGTAAAACGGGGGATGGAAGTTTGTATGAAAGTCCTATGTTTTTGAAGTAAGAGACTTGAAATTTAAAATGTAAGCTCTATAGATGGTGAAAAGGTGTTCAAATAACATATCTTTAGAAATCAACCCCCTTTTGGGGTTAAAACGGGTGATGGTACGCTGACTCACTCATCGCGAAATCTCCGAAACTATAATAGCTACAAACTTGAAATTTAGCAGGTAGGCTCCTTATAGGTTGTAGACATTCGCTAAGAACGGATTTTACGAAACTCGACCCCTAAGGGGGTAAAACGGGGGTTGGAAGTTTGTGTGAAAGTCCCATGTTTTTGAAGTAAGAGACTTGAAATTTAAAATGTATGCCTTATAGATGATGAGAAGGTGTCCAAATAATGTGTCTTTAGAAATCAACTCCCTTTTGGGGTTAAAACGGGGGATGGTAGGTTTACTCACTCATCACGAAATCTCCGAAACTATAACACCTACAAACTTGAAATTTGGCATATAGGCTCCTTTTAGGGCGTAAACATTCGCTAAGAATGGGTTTTACGAAATTCGACCCCTAGGGGGGTAAAACGGGGGTTGGAAGTTTGTATGAAAGTCCTATGTTATTGAAGTAAGAGACTTGAAATTTAAAATGTACTTTCTTTAGATATTGAGAAGGTGTCCAAATAATGTATCTTTAGAAATCAACTCCTATTTGGGGTTAAAACGGGGAATGGTAGGTTGACTCCCTCATTACAAAATCTTCGAAACTATAACAGCTACAATCTTGAAATTTAGCAGGTAGGCTCCTTATAGGTTGTAGACATTCGCTAAGAGTTGATTTTATGAAACTCGACCCTTAAAGGGCTAAAACGGGGGTTGGAAGTTTGTATGAAAGTCCTATGTTTTTGAAGTAAGAGACTTGAAATTTAAAATGTATGCTCTATAGATGGTAGAAAGGTGACCAAATAATGTATCTATAGAAATCAACTCTCTTTTGGAGTTAAAACGGGGGATGGTAGGTTGACTCACTCATCACGAAACCTCCGAAACTATAACAGCTACAAACTTGAAATTTGGCAGGTAGTTTCCTTATGGGGTGTAAACATCCACTAAGAACTAATTTTACGAAAATCGACCCCTAAGGGGATAAAACGGGGGTCGGAAGTTTGAATGAAAGTCTTATGTTTTTGAAGTAAGAGACTTGAAATTTAAAATATATGCTCTATAGATGGTGAGGAGGTGTCCAAATAATGCATTGTAATCTATATATATAAAAGAGAAAGGTCAGTGATTCACTCATCACGAGAACTCAAAAACCGCTGGATGGTCTATCCATCCAGGTTGGACAAAGATAAAGTTTGGCAGGGATGTAGATTATAGTTAGCAGACGTCCGCTAAGAACGGATTTTACGATATTCCATCGCTAAGGGGGTTTAATTGGGGTTGATAGTTTGTATGAAACATATACAGCCTGAAAATAAAACCAGAAATGTGGTGTATGAGGTGAGATGTGGTGAGAGGTTTTATAAAAATAACTATTAAATTATACTAAATTGTGCCTTTTAAAAAGTTACTCAGTTTGATAAGCATTTCAAGTGACTGAAATAAAAAAATAATTTGCGTTAAACATCTTAATAGTAATACATATCTTCATAACCACGAGGACGTAATCGCGGGCAACAGTTAGTGTATTATAAGTCCCCAAAAGTTTATGTAATCGATTCGCTCAAAATTTACTGAACGTGTTTCATGCGGTTTCAACATTGTAGAGAGGGCTCCACCATTGGCAAGAGGAAGGTTTACGGAACGGCTAAGCCGATTTTGATGAGAGTTTCACTGGAAGTTTGCCGGCAAAACTTTGTGACACACTAATTTCAACGCGGGCGAAGCCGCGGGCACTGCTAGTACATATAATAAAATTGTGTATTATCTTTTATTTCAAAATTTTTTTACGATAATGTTAGTATTATCCTCATTTAACCAACTTCAAAAAAAGAGGAGCTTACTCAATTCGACCGTTATATTATATTTAAATTATTTAAAAATGTAGCTATGCGGAATTAATTTCTATCATGCATTTTTTTAATTTAATCTGAATGCCTCATAACGGAAATATTTTAACCTTTCCGAGGGCTTAACTGTTGGGAAGGGGTCTCAAGTTCTCATCGGTACCACGAACACTAGTGCTTGGAAATTATATAATTGAGTTTTATTAAAGAACTAGCTGGACCCTTCCCTGTTTTTCATGAGTTATATGTACTTTTCTCATCAATCGTTTTAAGCAATCATTGGTGTTAAACCTGCACTTGGGTTATAATAGACACATAGGCAGGCAATGCGGGTAATTTATAATAATACTCTTTATTGTACACTAAAAAAAAAACAAGAAATTAGTAACATAAAATTAAAGATGTACAAAGGCGGTCTTATCGCTGAAAGAGCGATTTCTTCCAGACATCCTTTGGGTATAGGACAAGCAATAGAAAGTGCAGTTAGGGAGTGAAAAAATAGTGAACAAATAATATTTATTTTTATAATGTGTAGTGATTTTATAAAAATCCTTCGAATAATAATGATATGAATATTACATTGTAATATGTAGTTGTTTCCTTGTTTATTACGACATATATCCTGTTGTTAGGAATGATAGCCGTTACAAATTAATTAAAAAAATATGTTGAATTTAAATTTTTTTTTCAAATAAGCTTTGTCTTTCTTTATTTCTTTATGTCGTAGTTATTACTTACAGTTATATGACTAGAATTTTTGAGCTGACATACTAAAGACCTTGAACATTTTACGTGATCGGAATAGGACTTTAGATGAATCATTTTTAGAATATTTTCTTTCTTAGAATAAAAAAGAAAACGCGCTATAGGTTAATGAATTGTAGCTAAGTATCTACATTATTGGTAGATTCCACACGTGACTTTTATCTCTTTTTCCTAGAGTCGTACTGAATTTCGGGATAAAAAGTAGGTATCCAATACCAAGATCGTCGTATATTTTAAAATGTTTTCTTCATCATCCAACCATCAATCACCATCATCCAAGTGACCGAGATATAGAAAGCCAGACTGAAATGAAAAAAAAAGAACAATTTTGACTTAAGTATGATGTTACATTCAAAAATATAGAGTTAGACCTATTGCACGCCTCTCCGACGAGGCTGTGTTTTATTCTCAAAAAATGAAAGTACGGGAAGCGCCCACTCTATATTTTTAAAACAATGTCGCGTTGGCACGACGCTTACAGCATTGATTTGAGGCTGCTGTTGTCGTTGCGGGTTCGATCCCCGCACATGACAAACATTTGTATTCCGCACCGTGCCTCGGAGAGTACGTTAAGCTGTCGGTCCCAGTTGTTATCATGTACACCTGGTAGCGATCGTTACTCATAGTACTTAGTAGGGAATATATCCGCCAACCTGCATTGCCGCAGCGTGGTGGATTAAGCTCCGATCCTTCTTGGGGAAAGAGACCTATGCTCAGCAGTGGGATATTACAGGCTGAAGCGAATTGAATTAATCTAATACCTATATAAAATTCTGGTGTCACAGTGTTTGGGGTCAAACTCCTCCGAAACGGCTTATGGAACCTTATGGAAATTTTTGTGTATATACCATAAGTCTTAGAATCGATCATAAACTATTCTGAGTGTGGCACCCCAAAAAAAATTTATTTTCATATTTTTGACAAAATGTTTTTATTTTATTTTATTATGACTTAGCGTTGAAAAATACATACGACTACATTTTCACCCTTGGACCACCAATCCCTATTTTTTAATAGCGTTACGCTTAACACTACTAAAAAATACATAACTACAAAAATATAACTACATAACTAAAAAAACATAACTACGTTTGCCGGGTCGGGTTAGTAAAATAATACAGACTTTTAAACATAACACACATCAAATCATATTTTGAATATCATTTGAAGTCTTTTTTAAATACCATTATAGTAAAAAGAATCAATTAAATAATTATTATGTTAGACGTCAAGTTTTTGGATGTACGGATGATAGCAAAATAACGCAAGAACCACTTGATGAAATAAGCTGATTCTTTTTATAATATCAGGAACCTATTAACTAAAAAGCCTATTGAATATGAAGGCTGAAAATTATCGTTTTGTTATAAACGTAGTTATAAAATATTTTACTTATAGTAAATATACAATTTTAAAGTACTAAGAATTTGCGGAAATCGATCTAGCATTGAGTTGAATGGAGAAATTAATTGCCATGGAATGACGTATGCATTGCAATTCATATTGTTTGCGATAAGAGTCCTACTCTTTAAGTGACTGATTTTTAATTTATTTCTGCCATATTTCAATACAGCTTATAATCTATACTAATACTAGCTGACCCCGCAGACGTTGTTTTGCCATATATTTTCTTAACGCACCTTATTCCCCCCCCCCCCCCCTTATAATTTAGGGGCATGAAATGTAGATGTGGGCCGATTCTCAGACCTAAACGATATGCACACAAAATTTCATAAAAATCGGTCCAGCCAGCAGAGTATGATAACTAACATTGTGACACGAGAATTTTATATACAAAGATTATGAAGCTAAAAAGTTTCTTTTTTAAATGCATTAATCTCAGGAACTACTGGTTCAAATCAAATCATTCTTTTTGTTTTGGATAGCCTATTTACCGAAGAAGGTGCTATATTTTTCTTCAATTAACGCGATTGAAACCGCGGTGTACAACTATTAATTTAATAATTTGAAATTTAATTTATATCCTTCTGTCCCTTGAAGTCGTGCAAAAACTAGTGTTAGAATATGTGTAAAAATAAAAAAAGACGTCCTAATCAATATATTAAAAAAATTCCATTGAAAATTACAAAAGTAATATTAATCCGATTTGATTCAAGCAATTGCCTTGTCAAGGAAACAAGGTTAGAAATATACCATACCTTTCAGCCTGTATAGGCTACATAGATACCAAATGGCTCGCATTACAGATAAAGATTGATTGAGTCTGGAACATACCACTGCTAGGCATAGGCCCCTTTCTCCGGAGAGGGGTCGGACCTTAATAAACCACGCTGCTCCACTGCGGGTTTGCATGTCTATGAGTAACGATCGCTATCAGGTGTGTATGATAACAACCGGCATCAACGGCTTAACGTGTTCGGAACATAGTGGGAAGACCCATAATGATATATACAGAGACTAGTAACAAATATCTGCACTAATGCAAATATCTATCCCGAGCGTGAATCAAACCTGCAGCCGCCGTTGTTTAGGCACCTACACGCGCTTACAATATACACCAGAGCGGTTACAGATAATCTATACTGATATCATAAAGAGGAAAGATTTGATTGTTTTTTTGATTGCATTGAATAGGCTCCGGAACTGCTGAACTGATTTGAAAAATTCTGTATTCACTGTTATTACTACACTATCCGCGAGACTATATTATATTTTCAAAAAAAAAAAAATATGGGGTAAACTTAAATACCCGTGCGAAACCAGGGCGGGCTGCTAGTATTTTAATAAAAATAAAACACCTGATCAAAGACCTCTAAATATGACATCAAAATCGAGTTCAAATAATATTCAAGCCGATATATAACAATATCGTGTCATCTTAGAATAATTAATCGTAGCATTGCGAAGTTATTTGCCTAAGCAATAAAGTCTCTACGTGACTATGTGGAATGGCTTGAAACGGGTGAAATAAAAATATATACCTACCGACTTGGGATTCGTCTCGAGCGCTGTCTATATTTAAATCTTTTGAAGGTCGGCTAAGGTTTTATTCATCACTGTCTATAAAGCTTAGTCTCTCTAACTTGAGACTATCTCGACAATTATCTAATTTGGGTTTAAAGGTTTTAAATCGACGTGAAATTATGTAATATATATAGAAATTCTTTATCTATTTGGCTGTTCCCTTTTCTCTCATCGAAATGTAAACAATGCAACTCGGTGATAACGTAGCATTCTTCTTGGTCTGGTAAAAGGATTTTTTAAATCGGTTCAGTAGTTTTTCGAGTTTATCCGTTACAAAATAAAAGTCAAATCGCTCTGATGATTATGAAATTAACTAAACTCTTTACCAATTGATGGTTTTTTGTTTGTAAAGAAGAAATAACGCGAGTGCTAAATGTCCAGAAACGAACTACACAAACGTTCAGACAAATACCTACAAGGCCCGTATAAATGTTTGCGTGATGACGGATCCCGCATCCGCTAAAACAAAAGTCGATTGCCGCGATTACACTGATTCTCTCGACATTGTGCCATTAAACTGTGAATCAGAATTTATCTACATTTTTTAATTCAAAACAAATCAAAACAGGTTTAAAATAAGGAGTAATACGGTAAATTTAAATCATTCTTTTCCTCGATAGCTCAATCCTATATTTGTGTTCACTTGCAAACGAAAAAAGAAACCGTCTTCAATTACACCGACCAGTAATACAACGTAGGTTAACAAAAAATTAGTCAAGTAAATACGCATTATTAGGGATAGCACAAAAGTACTCATCAGATCTCGATCAAAATTAAATGGAATAGAATCAAAGAATCATCAAAATCGATTCATCCAGTATTAATTTCTGAGGTCACACACAAAAAAATACAGTCGAATTGAGAACCTCTTCCTTATTTGAAGTCCGTTCAAAAGAAATGCAAAGAATATTAAACTAATTTCAGGATCCATCCCAATTTCTCTTCAATCGTCAAAATGATCTGACACTTGTGACTTCATTCACGGTCCGTCGTTATCTAAACAAGATTTTACTTTCACATTCCCATTACGTTTTCGTCCCTTCCTTTCATCAAATCCGGCTCAAGTGCAGGACCGTGGACTAAATAAATAATCAGGTCTTCGCTTTAAAGGTTTTTTTCAGTAGCACTTCAGTTTAAGTAGACCAAAGAACGTAATTATATTTAAAAAAAATATAAGTGTTTTATAATGTAGATCGTATCAGCACGCTTGGTTTAACCAAAGTTGAATTTTAAAAACTTGTCCCGTAAATTTAATTTCTTGAGCCATTCTTTTCAGTCGTAGCTTGATTTTTAATAGCTTAATACTTTCCTATGTGCATCTACACTATGGAACAGATTATCCATCTACACTAATGTAGAAGTATTTTTCCAAATCGGCTTTGTAACGGCAAACATTTATTCTCTACGCACAATTGGACAACTTCCAACAATTTATTGATTTTTGGTAATGCTGAAACTAATGATTTGATAGTTCTGTAAATATAATAATGAGTATAATATAATACAATTGTCAGATTTTTTATTGTTATATCGAGAAGAAATAATTACATTGATTTTTATACGATTTATATCTTAATTTTTAGACCACAAGTAAATGGGGAGGCTAGAGGTTTTTTAGCAACTACTAAACATATTATTTACAAAACTACTTTAATCTTACCCTGAAACATTTATATCAAGTATTTTCTAAATAAAAAAAAGTAAAAATTGGCATAAGCTTTACCATAAATAATCATGATTTTATGACATAAAACGTCTTCTGACGACTCATAAGTAAAGCAGTACCTGATTGACAATGAACTAGTAGATAAGTTATATTATATTAAACTCTAGAGTTCTATAAAACGTTAAACAACGTTTGCTCTAACGTTCGCAACTACATATTCCCGTGAGTGTAGGTAATATTGATATACGACCTTGAAGCCCAACCAACCAAGTCCTGAATTATGTAGTGATAAATATTAAAGGTTTAATAATCTCTCTGGTGTACTGACGCGAGTAGGCGCTTAAAATTTGTACTACTATTTCTATTCAGTTTGGATATCTGTTATTGTGGGTCTCCCCATCGTGCCTCGGAGAGCACGTTAAGCTATCGGTCCCGGTGGTTACCATAAATACCAGATAGCGATCTTTACTCATAGTAAAGAAAATATCCGTCATACCGCAGTGAAGCAGCGTGCTGGACTAAGCTTCTCATATATGGAGAAGAGACATGCCCAGCAATGGGATGTTTTTTTTTTTGATGAAGTTTGGACGCAAATCGAGTTTAGTTTTAATAGTAGTGTTAGTGTAATGTAATGCCCAAAATTGGTCCATGAAATGTGAATCGTACAATTTTTCCGGTTGTAATACAATAGGCTAATGTAAAACAAAACAAAGAGTTCATTCATCACAGTATTATTACAATATTACCTACGTATTATCTATCAAACATTTGATAAATAAATCCTGAGTTTATTTATCTTAGTACCTATTACATTATGAAGTCAGAATGTTACAAAATTTCTCTGAAAAACTTTTATTTCTACATTTGACGATGGGCTGAATGGGTTGAATGGTTGGGATGGGACGACTTCGCTCTGGTGTAGTGGTGCGTGTACCGCGTAGGCGTTCATACACTGGCGATTGCGGGTTCGTTTCCCGTTCGGGGTGAATATTTGTCAAATATATTTTTCTGGTCTGGTTGTTTCTCTTTGTGAGTCTCTTCATTGTGCCTCGGAGAATACATAATGCTGGCGGTCCCGCTTGTCATATCATAAACACCTGATAGCGATAATTACTCATAGAAGTGGACCCGCACTCGCACCTTCACCCGCAGTGGAGCAGCATGGTGGATAATGGGATGTAACAGGCTGAATCGTTAACAATGGGTTGGCAAAGTGGCCAAAAAAAACTGCATCTCATGACATATGTTTGTACAGACTATAGTCTCGTCTAGTCAAGTACATAGTTGTCGTCTAGACTTTGTGTTTGTGTTGAGTATCTTAACCGACACCATACTTACCCCACCAGATCCTTATCCTGTCCGAATACGAGTCCTAAGATCGTCGATAGTAAAGTAATTGTCAATTACATAGTTGTCGTCTAGACCTGTTTGTGTTGAGTATCTTAACCGACACCATACGTACCCTACCAGATCCTTATCCTGTCCGACTACGAGTCCTAAGATCGTCGATTGTACAGTAATTGTTATTAATTCTTACCAAATAACATTAGAATGTTTTTCAATATAAATTTTCCATACCAATGTGATTGGCTGTTTAAAAACTTTCTCACTAGCGGCCGTTTAGAGTACAAATTGACTGTATTAAAATAATTTATTCATTACTTCTAATACATATTTGTTTTTTTGATTCCAGCGGTTCACACAATATTTAGCGTCGAGTAATTCAACGTTTCAACTAAGTAATTTCCTAGATAAAAGTGGAGTGCAAGGTACGTTATCTATTTTTTTATGTTATTAATATTCTGACCTATGATATATTATTATTATTAATCAATATTAATGCTGCAAATAAAATTATCGTTGGTATGGATATACTTTTTATAATATAAGGATTTACATTTCAATAGGGAAATAAGATTTAGTCGAATTTAATGAAAAACTAACGTTCTTACTAATAGCTCATCGCATACTAAAATTATTTAATTCCCACTGTGACGTCACTTCGAGTATGAATTGTTATACTGTACAAGTGGTCCACTAACATTTTTATTTGAAAATCGGTAACATCCATCTCCACAAGAAATGAAAAGAAGACCCTGAAAATATAAATATATATTGTACACGGGTACTTATTTACGTCGCTCTTAGAAAAAAAAAAATTAAAAACTATTATCTTTATACCAAGAAATGTCCAGTAATGTTGTGTACGATCGACCCTCTTTCGAACGAGGTAAAGAGGTCAAATTGAAATGTTTAACACTGCAAATTTTGCAGTGCTGCATCGCCGTGGGGATGTCGTGATAATATATATAGGTATATCGTGATAAATTCGACTTCGGTTATTTTAACTAAACTGGATTCATTTTTGGTTCAGACTTTTGTACTGATAATATATACGTAAGTGTGTTTGGTCTATTTAATACTTAACGGCTTTTAATCAATAAAAACGTTTAATTATGGTTTTTGTTTGCAAACGAAGAAAAAATCCGGCATTAATTACGTCGACCAGTAATACAGGCGGTCGACAAAAAAATAGTCAAGTAAATACGCAGTATTAACAATAACTTAACCGCTGGCTTTGAAACACACAGGCCGAAGACGGGCAGCAACGTCTTAGGTGCGACAAAGCCAGCCCTGCGGTCACCAACCCGCCTGCCCAGCGTGGTGACTTTGGGCAACACACATGAGTTTACGCATTTTTGGCGCGAACTTGTGGAGGCCTATGTCCAGCAGTGGACTGAAATAGGCTGGAATGGAATGATGAACAATAACTTAAAACATACTTATCAGATCTCAATCAAATTAAAATAGGGACAATGTGCAAGCACTAGCTTTCAATTAAAAAAAAAAGAATTATAGAAATCGGTCCACCCAGTAAAAAGTTCTGAATTATATTAAAAAAGATAAAGAAAAATACAGTCCAGTCGAATTGAGAATCTCCCTCCTTTTTTCAAACCGATTAAAAACTATGTTTTAAAGGATAAAAGAGCTAAAAAGAAACTTATACTCCTTGATAAAATGCAATAAATTTAAACAGCGGTTAAACCTTTAAAAAGCTAGTATTTCTTTAGAAACAAATTGTATCTAAAATAAAGGAGCAAAGCTTAAACAATGGTACAGTGGTAAAACGCGTCAATACAACACAAACAACTCAACCTTGGTACGAAACCTCATTTCGCGTAAAACCTTACGTAACGAATACGTCATACAAAGCCTATGCCAAAATGCCTTGGCGCCAGTCATGGCTATTATACAATGTGCTTACATATTGACCCGATATCTGAGTTCGTCGACTCAATATGACCCCGCGTAACTTCGTCCTTCCCCGTTATAAAGTAATTACCGGTACGCTTGAAATAGAGCTTTGATTATTAATTTTTTTGCAGTCTTTTTTTTCTAAATTTCGTTATGTATATATTTTTAATCTGTCTAAACTAGATAGTACAGTTTATATTTCGGATTTTTATTTTAAATTAACAAATCAATAAGACTCAAGGCCTGTGGCACCGGTATCCGATAAATTTTCTGGTAGTAAACAAATAAAAATTTTGTTGTAATTTATTAATTTCAAACCGTAATTTATTTTAGAATTATTTTATTTAGCAACATGTAAACCCAAATTTTGTAATTTATTAGTAAACACTGAAACGTAAAAAAACGGCCTTATAGTAAAATTATTTAGGATTCAAGATGATGTATAACTTCTAGTATCTAGAGTTTTTTATTTTCTTTTTTGGGCTATACATCAGAACTTAAATAAACTAGGATGCTAATCCTCAAAAAAATTGCCATATTAGGCTCGAGTTAAGTCAGATATGGCCTCTGATCATGAACTTAAGGAAAAAATATAGTATTTTAACTTCTAACAAACATTTTTGGACATTTATTTTAATAGTAAGATCATAATATTTGTCTAGTTTGGATACACAGAGCGATTCCTATCTAAAACTTCATCCATTGAAAACAAGTCAATAACCCTTACAGACTAAAAATAATATTTTCTTAAAATAAGGCCCATAATCAAAACGAATTAACTGACTTGGTCCATTCCGGCAACGTTATAAGCTGAGGTCCGATCTCAATAGAAGACCCTTTGGAACGAATGTCTAAAATGAGTCTTACTAAAGGGCTCTCGTTCTTATATATCTTTAGTACCTGGTCCCTTCCACGTGTGATGCTGTATCAATAGTAATAACAAACCTTTCGAGCAATAAAGACTGGCTTAGCTTACCATGTCTCCGAAGTACAATGAAAATTCCAACAATGACTCTACTAACTAATTCAGACATAAGTAGCACAAGTAGTGTATAAATAGAAATATTAATCCCAAATGAGTTACGAAGGTTAAATTTGTATACAATTAATAATCTATTCCATATCATATCTTATACTTAACCTTATTTGATAACTACATGATTTAGAACATTATAATTGTCTTAATAAATTGACGTTAAAATGTTACACGTTAAAGGTCACTGGACATGTCGGACATTTAATCCTCGATGCGAAAGGTTACAGCTTCCAATTTAAATTTACTGATAGCTTTGTGAAAATACGTAACTTTTATTTTACGCTTTTTCAACAGAAAATTAAATAGACAATTTCAGTTACTAAAAATTTATGTCATTTTTTTATGTGGCAACTCAATCCTTAACGTTTCTTTAAAAAAACATTGAGGTAGGGCCTAACAAGATTAGCATCAGATAGTCTAGTCGACAAGTTGTAAATGGTCAAAAGTAGAGATACTGCTCTTAAAATATATGTGTGATAGCTCGTTGGATCCGGAAAGACGCCTGGAAAAATGTTCTAAAAGCGTGTATTAGCCCATAAAAAAATAAAATAAAATGAAATAAAAAAATAAATAAAATAAAATAAAAAATTGCTAAACTTATAAATAATCAAAGATGAAAAAATGCCATTAATTAGCAAAGCAGTTAATCTGTCATTATGCGCTGTTAATACAATGAGGGTAGGATCAGCAACGCCCGTGTGATGTTCCTGATTCTACAGGCCCCCAGTGCAGTATATAACCTCTTGGCAAAAGGTACTCAGTGCGCTTGTTTACGACCCTAGTGGCATAAAAAAAAAGATGTCGAATTTGACGACATTTTTGAGCTGTAATTCACTATTGTAATCATTAATTATTAAAAACATTTGTTTGAAAAATTCTGCCAAGGCTAAAGGTTACAGTTAACAAGGTCACAGTATAACTTGTCGCTTCAAACAATACTACACGAGTCGTTCGTCCTAAAGGGTAATCGACACTGTACATAAAGTACGGTGCGTTGACCGCGGCTGCTGACTTGCGTTCGATTGCATTTGATTCACTTTGCTTCAAAATTACCCCCTTCAGTAACAGTTTTGTGATTTCAGTTGCCTAGCACTTCATACTTTTGATTGATATACATTTTTGTTTCTGCTTTCCCGGGAACAGTATTTTGTGTCCATACTAAACTGAGTAACTACCGCTAGAAGAACTTGATTGATCCCCTCTCCGTTCCTTACATTAGCGTGTTCAACAAATATCATTCTTCAGCGTTATTTATAGATGAGGTTGCAAACTTAATCTTATACTATTAAACGAGCAATTCTTGTATGTATATACAGGGTGTCCCAGAAATCAACGTCAAGCCGGCAATGGGCGATAGGCCAATTGATGGTGGTTATCAGAAAAATAAGAAAAAAAATATTTATGAATAATTTAAAAAAATAATGGCTTTTTAAAAAAAATCGAGAAATTGACACCCTGTGACAGTCTTTCAAGCTTTGTGACTAGAAACCTTGACTATGCTTTGTTTTTTTTTGTGTAACGGGTCCCTGAATAACTCTTTTATTAATTGTAATCTAAAATTAATACTAAAATGCCTCAGCTTTAGAAAAACATCATTTTATTGCGCAACCATTACGCAAAAAAGATAACAACATCTATCTTTATGTGACTGTCTTGTAAAAAAAATGTACTACGCTCTTTTGGCAAGTGGCTTTAAAAGATGGCGCATTTAGTCTGGATTCTAAAATGGTACTACATTTAGTAGTTTAAACCTAAGATTCGGTAGAAAAAAAAATGTAAACCAAATGAAAGTTAATTATTTTTATCACTCAAATTGCTATGGACCGCGTTTGAGTACGAATGCTATAATATAGTGACCCTATTGTGCCGTGTGTGAGCGAGACAGACAGTAATAGTATTGTAAAAAGATGGCGCATTTAGTCTGGATTCTAAAATGGTAGTACACTTAGAAGACTACACCTAACATTCGGTAGAAAAAAAATGTAAACCAAATGAAAGTTAATTATTTTTATATCACTCAAATTGCTATGGACCGCGTTTGAATACGAATGCTATAATATAGTGACCCTATTGTGCCGTGTGTGAGCGAAACAGTGACACTAGACTTAGAAGACTGTTACTTAAATTTGGACAAAAAAAAAATACGGTTGAAATAAAATTCAGTTATTGGAATCAAAGTTTATTCATTCATAACAAATTTTCAAATTGTTTGCCTTCGGCCGAAATGCAAGCCCTACATCTTCTTAAAAAAGAGCGGTTTACAAGACGAGCGTACCTTTTCGAGTTGATCTCTTCAACAGCTGCCGCAATTTTTTCTCGTAATTCGTTTAAATTTTGAAGTGGTTTAGAATATACTTTTTCTTTTAACGTTCCCCAGTAAAAGAAGTCGACTGGATTTAAGTCCGGTGAACGGGCTGGCCACGAAATTGGACCAGACCGTCCTATCCATCTACCTCGGTATTCTAGATCGAGAAATTCTCTGACTGAGCGAGTATAATGTGCTGGGCAGCCATCTTGTTGAAACCAAATGCTTCGGTAAATGTCAAGTGAGACGTCTTCCAGTAAATTTGGTAAATGGTTTTCTATAAAATCCAGATAAACCTCGCCGGTCAAATTTTCTGGTAACTCGAATGGCCCAATAATTTTTCCATTTAAAATGCCGGTCCACATATTTATTTTAAATCGATACTGAGATCGATCTTCTCGCATTAAGTGTGGATTTTCCAAATGCCACTCGTGCAGATTATGCAGATTCATGTATCCGTCTCTTTTTAGGGTAGATTCATCGGACCATAGAATTTTGTTTAAAAATTGCGGATCTTCCCTATACTTTTGCAACATCATTTGACAAAATGCAAGCCTTGCAGGGTAATCCTGGGGCAGGAGACTTTGTACTCGTTGTACATGGTACGGGTGAAACTCGTTTCTCTTTAAAATTCGGTGTGCTGTACTTTTTGACACCCCCGTCCTTGCTTCAATTAAACGGACTGAGGTACTCGGGTCGTAACTGACTTCTTGCAAGACCATGTCTTCATTAGAAGTATTTGGTCTTCCCTCACTAGTCACTTGGTTGGGGAATCGACCCTCTGAGAGTAACCGGTGCACATTTATAAAAACTCGATGATCCGGATAACGTTCACGATTTGGATATCTCTCACGATAGAGTCTAGCTGCAGCAGTAGCATTGCATCTGCATTCCCCATAAATGAGGTGCATGTTGGCATATTCCTCCGTCGTGTACAGATGCGGCATCACGGACACTCACTGTCAAACGAAACGTTTATACAACAAATCCAGATCACAACACAAACAAATCCAATAAACAATCCAAAATTGTAAGTACGAAATCAACACGAATACAGAAAGATGCGTAGTAAACGAAGAAGCGTAACGTACTAAAGTATAACACAAAATGGCAGATGCATCATGGTGGCGTCACTATCTGTCTCGCTCACACAAGACACAATACTATGACTGTCTGTCTCGCTCACACATGGCACAATAGGGTCACTATATTATAGCATTCGTACTCAAACGCGGTCCATAGCAATTTGAGTGATAAAAATAATTAACTTTCATTTGGTTTACATTTTTTTTTCTACCGAATCTTAGGTTTAAACTACTAAATGTAGTACCATTTTAGAATCCAGACTAAATGCGCCATCTTTTAAAGCCACTTGCCAAAAGAGCGTAGTACATTTTTTTTACAAGACAGTCACATAAAGATAGATGTTGTTATCTTTTTTGCGTAATGGTTGCGCAATAAAATGATGTTTTTCTAAAGCTGAGGCATTTTAGTATTAATTTTAGATTACAATTAATAAAACAGTTATTCAGGGACCCGTTACACAAAAAAAAACAAAGCATAGTCAAGGTTTCTAGTCACAAAGCTTGAAAGACTGTCACAGGGTGTCAATTTCTCGATTTTTTTTAAAAAGCCATTATTTTTTTAAATTATTCATAAATATTTTTTTTCTTATTTTTTTGATAACCACCATCAATTGGCCTATCGCCCATTGCCGGCTTGACGTTGATTTCTGGGACACCCTGTATATATAGAATCTGAATCTCGGAAACGGCTCCAACGATTTTCATAAAATTTAGTATTTAGGGGGTTTCGGGGGAGATAAATCTATCTAGCTAGGATTCATTTTCAGGAAATGTCGTTTTATCCCTGTTTTTAGGAATTGAAAAAAATATCGTTAGAATACGAAGGTAAATTTCGCACAAGTCAATGTAGTTGAAATAGCTCGGTGGGAAATCGGCCGCTCGGGATTCAATCAATCGCCGTTCAAATCCACATGTCCCTGATCAATTATTTTTTCTTTTTCTTTTTCTAATTGCACTCGTTATTTTTTATTTAAATAGACTGTTCTTATTTTTTATTATTATGTCGGTAAAATCGAAAAATATTATTCATATTTTATCAATATGTAATTCGTATTTATACTTTATGATTTCCAAAAAACACGATTTACTAAAAATACCGAGCTTAGCTCGGTCACCCGGGTACTAATTATTAATACGGTAAACCAAATCAAGTGCCTTGTAATGATGTGATGATGGATGTTGTTTTTAAAAGGATTCCGAGTGATATATCTTTGAATACGCTATATGATATATGATATCTTTGAATACGCTACTTAGTTCATGACAATTTGTTTACTGACAAATTTCTTCCTTAAAACCTGCAACAGCGCGAATGGGGAAATACCACAACCTTAAAACCACAGCCAAATGAAACATCTCCAAGTAGTGTTGCGTTCCTGTGGTGGGGAAGGTGACCAGAGCTCCCGCTTCTGGTGTTGCAAGCAGCTATGGGCTACGAGAACCTCTTACTATCAAGTGGACCATACGCTTGCTTGCAACCTTAGCGATAAACAATAGAATAATAACTTGAATGTGAATAGCCCCTATTAACAGTAATAATATAAAAACATTCAAACGCCTCTAAATTACAACAATAAATATTAATTAATATTTTATTTACAGCATTAATTATTGTATCGGATGAAACGCGAATGAATCGTAATTGATTATAATATTACTGAGCGGATAATGAATCATAGCTAACATTTAACGATAACAAATTACATTGTATGTTATCAATGAACTATTTTTTTTATTTTTTTATATTAATGTGTTTGGAAACCAGTACTTTTATTATTTTACATTTTTGTTATAATTATTTTTAGAGATCTTTTAATGAGACGTTTTATAATTAATAATATTATATAATGTTTTCTTTTTATTTGAAGAAATAACTTTGTATTACGAACTAATAGAAACAGTTTTAATTCATGTTTATTAGTATTTTCTATGTTTTATTTGAAAAAAGGATGAAACGGTATATATCTATAATAACTGAATCACTGCATGTCCAATAACTACATAAGTCGTAATCAAGAATATTATATAACAAGTTGCAATGTAAATAATTGCATATTCGAACTGCAGCCAGTTTTATATACACTTTTCATACATAATTTATTCTATTCATCAAATGATTACAATAAGGTTGCATAATACCTATGTGTACTACTGTGTGTGTTTAGATGTTGAATATATTATCTCTTCAGAAAAGACAAATTTCTGTAATAATAATTTTTTGTTTTATTTTATTTTTTTGTAAGTAAAATGTGATTAAATTTTCTTATCACATGAAATTTTTAAAGATTCTGAATTTTTTATTATTGTTAAAACTTTATGAATCTGTGGGAGTAAGGGCTAAACCTTTCTCTTACAAAATACTATAATGCTAAGAGTATATATATATATATATATATATATAATAAGAAATAAATAGCTCACACTCAACTACCCCCATAAGAATTGACACGCCCAGACCACGGCAAACACTTGTATGGCTAATACAAATGTATGTCATGTGGATCGAACCCGCAACCGCCAGCGCAACAGCGCTAACCCTTTATTAAAAATATAAGATACAGTAAAAAAGACGAGAAAACACTTGTGTAATAACAATTGCATGTCTAAGTAATCTATATTTCCTGGTTTACTGTACTAAGTCGAAAATTTCATATTTCCAATTTTCTAACTTGAATTTCTTATTCATTCTTAACGGAAGGCGCTGCCGGAGCCAGGATCGGTGAGTTTGAAACAATAGAAACGGCTTTTGTCATGTGCACATGTATGAGACACGCTTTGGATGTGGGTGCAAATGTATTTAATTATTCTTGCACTTTTTGTTGTTTTTTTTTTATATATTTTTCGTTATTTGTCTTCGTGTTAAATATATTGTGTTTGTTTCCTTTTTATGTTTGCCAACGATGTGCTAGAAATTTTTAATAATTGATAGTTTTTAAGACCTAATTTTTTAATTGTGTGCATTGACATGATTGATTAGTGATTTGAAAGTCTTTATTAGTACTAGAGATTTGAATAAAACATGTCAATTAGATTATGTTATATTGAGTGATTAACTACGTCTTTTAAAATTATTCTGTTAATTTTCTTAAAATAAATTGCACATAATTTTGGTATTTTTAGGTATGTATGTGCTAGCCGTTACATTTATCGAAACCGCCTTAATGAGAAAATCAGATATTGACGAATTCGGTTAGAAAATATAAATCAATTTTATATAAATTTAGTTTTGAAATATATTAATTATTTCGGTTGCTATACTTTAGCCAATATCTTCGTGACTGTACGGTCACGCACATAATTATATTATAGAGTAATATATTAAATACATTGTATAAATTGAGTGTAAACAGCAGATAGTTGTACGTTGACTCATAATAGTTGAAATAACCTTGTTGTTCTCGTACAGGTCGTACACACTTAGGTGGTCTATGCACATAGATAGATAAAAAGGCACGCACACTTTGCACGGATTTTATTTTTGTTTATATGTGTTTTCTACACGCTTTTATGATGTTATTTTTTTGTTTACATTTTTAGTATTTAAATTTAGAACTGTGATATTTTTTTGTTTATCCATTCTTTTTTTATTTAATCAGCTTTTCAAGATTAAAACAAATTAAAACTTTTTTTAGTTTTTGTACAGATAGCTGTGTTCATTTAATTCGTCTTAGCGTCATGTTATTATTGAAATGCAATATACATAATTATTCCTTATTTCAAATGCAATAATTATGCTAAATATTTTTTTAATGCCTCTAGGATATGATATGTCTCCGTTTATCCGGCGATATGCCAAGTACTTGAACGAGAAAGCGCTTTCCTACAGAACCGTTGCTTTCGACTTTTGCAAGGTTAAAAGAGGGTGAGTTTATAATTATTATTTTTTTTGAATAAATGAAAATTTACATTATGTCCATTTAGCTGCACAACATTAAATGTTCTGTTACTGAGCAAAGAAAATAATAAAGTTTTATCGTCGGGTATGTAATTAAGGCTGAAAATAAAATATTGGACATTTGACAGGCTTGCTATCATTACAAATATCGTTTTATAGGCCTTATTACTGTCATAGGCTATGTTTTAACGAAAGAAAACGGTACAGATGTGTAAACCAATCGGGCGAAACCGCGGTAGAAAATTAGTTAAATATATAGCGGTAATGTGTTCTTAGTCATGCGCATAATGATCGTTCGTACATTTAGCAACTGTAATTGGATGGTAACTTGATTTGTAATCAGTAATTCTATAAAACGTTTTTTAATCTAACTGTAAACGATTACGCTACAGTGTACGTCTGTTTCCTGTAAAATTATTCAATTGTAGAAAAAAAAAATGTCTGAATATTATTATGTAATTTATTCATTAGAAATAATGACTACTATTTATTTGCATGGAAGAGTTAGTTTAGAAGTAATAGTTTTGTGTATAACACTTTGTAACGGAATATAAATTAAAAAATGACCCTATTATGGATATTTTAGTCAATTTAACTCTATATAATAGTCTCCTCTACATTAATAACACTCTGTCTTGTATTTTATTTTGCTTTTTGTTTAATAAATCTATTTTAGATATAAATAAGAATCAAAATCAAAAACAGCTTTATTCAAATAGGCTCCGAGAGCACTTTAGAATCGTCATTTTACAAATTAAAACTTTAAAAATCAATTATAGATAAGAGAGAATAGAGAAGAATAGAGAAGAGTGTACTATTTTACGTGGCCTAGGCTTTGGCTTATCATAAGAAGTAGGGAAGTAGGAAACTCATTTACAAAACTAAACGTCACTCCCTGGGCAGGTGTAAACGTCATCCAAAACAGCTCAGCATTACTGTTGCACACAATTTCACTCGGACGTTTTTCATACCGTGTATCTGATATCGTTTCTTAAAAAGTAATGGATATAATGGTGATATATGTGGGGGGGCAGGAAGGAGGAGGGCTCGCTGCGTATGATGAACGCTGAGAAGCTTCTGAAGACGCTGCCTGTACTGCAGGCGCAGTTGGACGCTCTTCTGGAGTTCGACTGCACGGCCAACGACCTCACTAACGGCGTCATCAACATGTGCTTCATGCTGCTGTTCCGGGATCTCATCAGGTAATACTGTAAACGCTGAAGTTCAACGACTTATTGACTAATTACAATCAAATCAAATACAGAGTAATTATTTTATGGCGATTTTGTCACTTAAAAGAGCACAGAACACTTACAACAAAAGAACTTTGTTTTATCGTTGCAAATGATAAATATATATTTTAACTAAACTCTACCGATTCTAAACTCTACCGATTTTTTAAAGCTTTGTACTTTATATAAAAAATTTGAGAACCACTGGCTGTAGGCAAAAAGGTCATTGTACGAAATTCTTCGTGCTCCGCGTCCGTACTATAAACAAGCTGATTATAGATTACAGCCTCATCAGGTACAAAACCCTAACCACTGAAGTTCTCACTTCTCCTCGTACTTTAAGAAAAAATAACTAGAAGAAAAAGTGAGAGGATGGATTCCAGAAGAAGTGACATGAGATGAAGTGCGAGAAGAATACAAGCGATAATTCGTGTGAAAGAGTAATTAATACAATCTCTATCTATGTTTGAAGGCAGACTATAGACTAAGGTGTTTCCACTTTAGTATTTCACAATCTTATTACATATTATGTAGGTTCACGACAGCTGTGAGATAACACGGTATGGGTTGCAGTTGAGCACCTGGCAGCTTTATCCTATCTCTCTCTTATTGGATATATAGATAATTAACTGGTAAAAGTTTGCTAGGTCTCTATAATTTTCCGATAACTGGTCCTTATTTATTACCATAGGTTATTATGATACCTTAACATCTATTAAGGTTTGTATCTTAATCTGCCAAAATACTATGTTGTAAATGTCAAAAATACATGTCTTAAAATCTTCTCCAAAATTTAGAGTTTTTGTTGCGTCCATACGTGTTTGTCGTACTCCACTACTGAATACAAGACATTACTTTAAATATTAACAATTATCTGCCAGTAAATGTACATACTGACGGACATTGACGTCGACTGTACGTGCCATTGCTATGAAGCAAGCAGAAGCATCGTGATTTAAGCTCAGCCGTTGCAGGATATATGTTGCTCATAAATTGGAGCAGTTCTTTTAAGAAAGTAATCTTAGATGAGATCACTGCTAAATGAAACCGCTCTCAAGTTCCTGTAAATAGTGTTTCTGTGGTGAGTAAGGTAGCTAGAGGTCCAGGGTTCGGGGAGAAGATGGGGGCGCAGTACTACGGAGTATATATTTGCTGGTGTCTATAAGCTACAGTCTCTCTTCTCGTGGGTGTCGTAAGAGGCGACTAAGGGATAAAAGGTTCCATTACCACCTTGGAACTTAAGAAGCCGACCAATGGCGGGATAACCATCTAACCGCTGGCTTTGAAATACACAGGCCGAAGACGGGCAGCAGCGTCTTCGGTGCGAGGAAGCCAGCCCTGCGGTCACCAACCCGCCTGCCCAGCGTGGTGACTATGGGCAACACACATAAGTTCACGCATTTTTGGCGCGAACTTGTGGAGGCCTATGTCCAGCAGTGGACTGCAATGGGCTGAAATGATGATAAGCTACAGTATACGCTTACGATCATGTGTACCAGACGCTTGTTTGCCACCTTTGTGAAAAAAGCCAACCTTCACTTGTATTTTTGAAGAGTTCTTTGTCCAGCTGTTAAATATTATACGCCCAGATATTGTTTCAGTTAGCTCACTTGTAATGTCTTATCTTTACAGATTGTTCGCGTGCTACAACGACGGTATCATCAACCTGTTAGAAAAGTACTTCGATATGAACAAAAAGAACTGTCGTGACGCTCTCGACCTCTATAAGAAATTCCTCATCAGAATGGATAGGGTCGGAGAGTTTTTGAAGGTCAGTTTTAACTTCTGTTTCATATTTTTTGATTGGTTTCTATGATCCATAGCGAGATGTTATATAGCCTATATGCTTATTATATTGAATTTTTTTTTTAGAGAGCTTATTCACATATTGAACATTTTTCATCCTCATCCTATAGGCTCTTAAAATAAAATAAAAAATCCATAATCGGCCACGAGATCTCTTATAGTTTCTTCTTCTTCTTCTTAATGTCTTTGTTTATCGAGTAATGGTACAAGACCTAAACCATAATTTAGCACAAACAAGATGAAAACTGCACGAGACTTCAAGTCTTCAAAAACAATATCTCAAACCCGTATTTGTCTCATGTCTTTATGTAATACGAATAGCTAACAATGCCATAAATAGATACAAGTATGCAAAGTACCATGACAAGAATACAATTTGTATGTTAATTAATAAAATTTCCTATATCGGTAGATACCTTTAATCATGTTATTAAACTTATTTATATAATAAATTTGTATGTAGTTTTGAGTTATGTAATAAGGTATATAATTGTTTATATTAAACGATAGAAATTCGTCTTTAAGAACTTTGTATTACATTAAAGCAGGTCGGCAATTAATTGCAGATACGAGATAAAAAAATAATAAGTGAACGTTTAAATGTGTTGTTGAATAATAAGCTTTGTGGTCATTGAAATAAATAACACGAATGTTCGAAAGAAAGTATTTGCTCTCTCTTTCTCTCTTTGTCACTGTCTTGTAACCTTTCTCATTATTAAGTGGTAATAGCTTCAGGTTAAATCGTTTTTAAAATCAAATAAATTCTAGAATATAATAGAACTAATATGACAGTACATCTAAAGATGCATTAGTAGACAAGTTATTAAATAACTATAACTAAGTAAGAAAGAAGAAAATACAATGCTATAAATGTTGTTGTACACAAAAAAAAAAATTCACGAAACTGTCTCTTCTATTATTAGTTTAAGGACGCTATCACATTTTTCTACAAATATCAGTGTTTTTCACGTACCATTTTAATTAATTAGGAGTCACCCTGAGAGGATATCTTGGTTTCAAATGAAAGATAATATATTCATCTCCGAGTGAGACCATAAAAATTCTATAGCCCCATACAAAATTTTCACACAAATACAGTTTAACCATCACAGAAATCGCAAAAAATTAAAAAAAGACGGGTCTGAATTGGAACCATTATAGCCTAAATACACTGCACTAAGAAAAATAAATATACTAAGAAATTGTTGCTTATTTAGTCCTCTATGCGTAGCGCTAGATATTTTATATAAAAATAAATAATATTTCCATTTATGAGAAAAATAAGAAACGCTCTCAAATTTCTTCATACATTTTTTACAAGTGAACCATCGTCGTTCGTCATTCCGCGCCGAAACGCGCTCATGGAAGCACGGCTGTATCGCTTCAGCGCAAGTAATAATTACGTAAAAAATGAGTTTTTTGTGTGTACTGTGCTTGGACGAAATTGATACTTCACAATCGATTGTCTTTGCTATGCATCTGGTTTATATATAATAATCAATAATAATAAGTAATCTTTGCAATTTGTCTTCCTTTCAACCGACTTCAAAAAAAGGAGGAGGTTACTCAATTCGACCCTATATATATATTTTAATGTATGTTCGGAGATAACTTTTTCGTTTATGAACCGATTTTGATAATTCTTTTTTTGTTGGAAAGGAAATATTTCTAGTTTGGTACTATGATAAGGAAACTAGGATCTGATGATGGGATCCCAGAGAAATCGAGGGAAAATCTTGAAAATCCGCAATAACTTTTTACCGGGTGTACCGATTTTAATATTTTTTAATTTAATCGAAAGCTGATGTTTTTTATGTGGTCACATATAAATTTTATTGAGATCTGATGACTACTTTTTGAATAATCTTTGATAACGCGCGACTATTTTTTCGTCGATATACGTTGTATTACTCGTCGATGTAATTGAAGTCGGTTTTTTTTTAGTTTGCGAGCAAACACAATTATTTAGTCTACTTACGTTATATTACTTGTCGATGTAATTGAAGTCGGTTTTTTTTTTCGTTTGCCAGCAAACACAATTATAATAGATAGGTACTTATTCAAAAAAATCATTAAGGAAATAGCAATATCTAATCATTTATGTTTTGTTAAAATATATAAATTCGTGAATCCGTCGCTTTATATAAAGAAAAAAAAAACTCTCGTGTTAAAATCTAGATAACTTCAACATTAAAATTAAACATGAGTCATTTCTTAGCTAGTGAGGCAGGACAAGCAAAAATGGACTGTTCCGCAAATATATATACAGTATTTCTTTTATATGACTGTATGTATGCTAAGGTTGTACTAGTAATGGCGAAAGGAAACTTTCAAAAATCGTAGGGGTGACTAGTAAATTTAATCATGTTTTCATTAAGTACTATAAAGCACTACTATTTAATAAAGGTCTGGAGTCGATCTGATTAATGATGGAGAAGAAAGATAGTCGAGGGAACTCTTCAACAATTTATAGCAATTACCTGCTTTTTGATCTTAATTCGTTTCTATTGATGAGAACTTTGCACCTGTATTAGTTATAAGTAGAGATGCCACGAATAGTAATTTTGCCGAATACCGAATACCGAATGTTCGGCGAGGCTCTTGGCCGAAGCGCCGAACATTCGGCAGCCGAATATTCGGCCACACTTAGTACTTTTCGCGGGCGACAAGACACAACTCGTCACCGTACGAGCTTAAACTTGCATCGCTGAAGTACCTAATACGTTTGGTAGGCGCGGGCGGTTTTGTTTCATATTTTCATGTGTGTACTAAAATATAACATTTAACGTGATTGATTACCATAACAAATATCATCGTTTGTTCGAAAAAAGCAAAATGAAGCAATTTAATAAGAAATCTCCTATTTGGAACTATTATAAAATTTATAGTGAAGATAATAAACTGGCAGTTTGTTTGTTGTGTTTGTTTCTTACCACTGGTAGATTTTAAATATTAATTTGTTTGTTCTTTTTTGGTTAAATAAATATCTTTGTGAGTAATATTTTGAGTTTTTTCATAATTTATTTGGTAATCCTTTCTGTATTTTATCATAAATAAGGAAGTGAATCTGTTTATCATGATTTCACGCCCAAACTGCTGAACCGATTTAAATGAAATTTGGTACACAGATACTCTAGAGCCTTAGAAAGGACACGGGCTATAATTTACGCGAAGTCGCGGAAAAACAGTTAGTAAGTAATAAAAAAATTGCTATTCGGTATTCGGCCAAATAGTTAACCATATTCGGCCGAATACCGAATAGCGAAAAAAAGAGGCCGAATAGCCGAATACCGAATAATTGCCGAATATTCGTGGCATCTCTAGTTATAAGTGCCATTACAGTCTGATGATGGAGACAAAAGATAGTCGAGGGAACTCTTTAACGATTTATAGCAATTACCTGCTGTTTGAACTTAATTCGTTTCTATCGATGAGAACTTTGCACCTATATGAGTTACAAGTGCCATTACAGTCTGATGATGGAGACGAAAGATATTCGAGGAATTACCTGCTGTGTGGTCATCTGTGTCACAGGACCAGGTTTGATGATGGAGCCCATAAACACTCGAGGGAATTTCTCAACAATTTACAGCAGTTACCTTTTGCTGTTTGACGACCGCTTTGATATAATGGTGCATGTGCCGCGTCGGCGGCGCCTAAACACTGACGGTCGTGGGTTCAATTCCCGCTTGGAGTGGATATTTATGTTTATACAAATATTTATTTTCAGTCTAGTTGTTAATCCTTGTGGTTCTCCCAACCTAGCCTCGGAGAACACGCTAGGCTGTCAGTCCCGGTTGTTATTACGTGCACTTGATAGCGAACTTTACTCATAGTATGTCGACGCGTTAGCGCAGCGGTCACAGCACTGGCTGTTGCGCTGGCATTAGTGGGTTCAATCTCCGCGCAGGACAGACATTTGTATTGGCCATATAAGATGTTTGTCATGATCTGGGTGTTTGTGCTTGTGTATTGTGTATGTTTCCGGACCCCCGACACAAGAGAAAAAGCATCCTTGTTAGGTCTACCCATCACTAAAAATTGTAAAATAAAATAATTTTTAACAAAAAAAAAAACCGACTTCTAACAGTAAACTAAAAAGTGAAAAATAAACTTACTTAGTACAAAGTAATTCGTATTTTGATTTAGTTAATCAGAAATGATTAAATAAATATTTTATAATATTGAAGAAGTTTCCTGTTTGAAGTCGGTTTTTTTTTTGTTAAAAATTATTTTATTTTAAATTTACATTCATCATTATCATCATTGTTCCGTTTGCAGGGTTATAAAATAAATAAATTTCTAAAATAGAAGCAGCCTATGTTACTCCTTATTGCATAAGATATATCCCAGTGAAAGTACCGTCAAAATCGGTCCACCCGTTTCAGAGATTAGCCGGAACATACCGACAGACAGACAGACAAAAATTGGAAAAATGTTATTTTGGTATATGGACCGTGTATACATCCGTATGCATTTAGTAAAAAGCAGTATTTTAATATAACTAAAGTACACTCCAATTTTATTTATTTGTATAGATTGTTTACGTAAAATATGTTATGTTTATATTATTATAATGTTAAAACTATAATAATATAACTTAAAGTTGTATGTGATTTTGAATTATAAAAATAAGCGTATTATTATCTATTATATTTTATTGTATAGTACGACGAACGAGTAGTAGATACCCTGACGCCTTAAGCATCGTCATAAACAGAGTAGGGGAGAGGTTCCGTGAATAGTAGGTACTTAGTAACAGTTACCAAGTTCGACTTTAAACTTACAACTAAATTTATTAATCAATACCAGTAAAATTAAAAATTAATACTTTCAAGTACCAAGATTAGTTACGTCGGTACAAAATCGAGCAGATAGCGGTATCAATGTGTGCGTACGCGTAATGTTATTGTGTTGCGATTTAAATACCTAAACTTGAGCGAGTGAAAAATGTGATAGCGTCCTTAAAGAATCAATCTGATAAACATTTTTCCCGTTATTCCAGGTAGCAGAAAATATTGGTATAGACAAGGGCGATATACCAGATCTTACGAAAGCTCCGAGCAGTTTACTCGATGCCCTGGAAGGTCATCTCGCCTCACTGGAAGGAAAGAAGGGCTCTGCAGCCAACACGCCGACACAAACCGCCAGGTAAAACGTTATCAATAAGTAGAATTCTATTTTCCTTGCGTTAAAAAAAATGATTAAAATAGAGTTAATTTTTGGATTGTGAACTACTTGATTTTCGATCATGAATGACTTTTTTTAAAATCTGGAGCATTTTGACTGGGAGAGAACCTCAATATTACAGAAGATTACACCTAAATAACACTGATTTCAAATAGTGTTGTGTGGTGAGTACGGTGGCGAGCTTTTTTTTTCTTTTTTTATGTCAAGTAGACAGGCATTTGACCACAATCTCACCTGATGTTAAGTGACGATGCGGTCGAAGGTGGAGCATGCCTGCCTAATAACAGCCTATTCACTCTGGCCTTGAAGGCACCTAGATTGTATCGTTCGGGAAACACAGACGCGGGCAACGAGCTCCATTCCTTAGCTGTGCGCATCAGGAAAGTAGTGCCGAAGCGTTTTTTGCGCGTAGGTGGCATATCGATGATATAAGGATGGAACGATCGACCGCGCTTAGTGTCCCGATGGCGGAAGGTTGTTGGGGGAATTAGATCGTGCAATTCCTTCGCACACTCACCGAAATACATTTTGTAGAACACCGACAGACGAGCTACCCTACGCCGATGATCGAGACTCTGCAACTTGGTGTCTGTCAGGGTCACCTATGAGTCTCTTAGCTCGTTTTTCCACCGAGTCCAAAGTTGCCAGTTGGTATTTGGCGGATCCATCCCAAAGATGGCAGCAATACTCCATACAAGGCCGAACTTATGCTTGATATAGTTGAAGCAGCTGTTCTGGAGTGAAGTAACGCCTGACCTTAAAGAGAATACCTAGTTTTTTTGCTGCAGTTTTTGCTTTGGACTCGATTTGTTGCTCATAGTTCAGATTGGACGATAGCTCTACACCGAGGCGCTGTAGGGAGTCTGTAATTTCTACAGAAACATCCCGGAAAGTCGGAGCCAGGTGTAAAAGGCTCCGTTTAGAGGTGAACACACACGCCTGTGTTTTTGTAGCGTTGAATGTGACCAGATTGGCATCGCCCCATTCGGAGACTGCTTGGAGGGCGACGTTCAAGCGGCTGACCATATCCTCTCGACAAGACTGGATAACATCCTTACTAGCCCTTGCACTCGAAAAGTATCTGTCCGTCACAGTGCTGTCGTTAGCATAGCCAAAGGTACCGGGGGACGAACAGATCGTTAATATGCAGGATATATGATATGGAGCTACTGTGGTTGGGGGTAGGTTAGGCAACGTGCTTGCAATGCTCCATAGATTTTGGTATATCTATCATACACTTGGCAAGACAATTATCTGCCAACTTGCAAGAAACATATAAAGGCATGTTGATTTAAACGCAGTCCCCAATCCATTTTCTATATTATAAAAGATATAGTAACCATATATTACGGTATTCACTTACTATCAGGTGGATTATATGCTCGATTGCCAAAATTAAAAGTTAAAGTTGTACATGACTTGTGCTGCAGCGCTCAGAAGAGCCTGGCAAATGCGCCGTCGAAACTATCCCAACCCTCCCCAGGAGCTCTGATTATTTCACTCATTATAGGAACACCATTACTTAAACGCGGTATTATTTTGCTGTGATTTTTTGTTAGGTTGAGGTATTTCTTTAGTTGAGCTAGTTCGGATTTTGAACAAGATATTTCCTGCTGTGCCCTATCTCAGTAAACGCTTTTAAATTAAGATACTTTTGTAACCGAGGCAGGGTACAGCAGGAAGTTTCCAGCTCAAAATATGGAGGAGTCCGACTGAGGTAGTAAGCGACTCGAGCTTACAGAAGATCACAGCTAAATAATGCTGTTTTCGAGCGGTGCTGCGTTGCCGTGGTGAGTGAGGTGACCAGAGCCGCGCCAGTAACGCGCCCCGTCCCTTGCAGCGCGCAGAAGAACGTGGCGAGCGTGATGGGCGCGCTGTCGTCCACGTCGTCGTCGTTCGGGCACGCGGCCGCCAGCGCGCGCCTGGAGCTGGCCGCGCCGCTGCTGGCCGACGACGCGCTGCGGCGCCAGGCGCTGGCCGACGAGGAGGCGGCCATGGCGCAGTACAAGGTGCGTGCGCCGAGACTACGAGAACGAGAACTAGTACTGCTCTATCCTAATATTATATAGAGGTAACGTTTACAACTTCGTTTATACGTAGGGGATGATCTTCGCACGTACTGATCCGATCATGAAAACTCTTCCACTAACAGAAAGCTACACTATTCACGAGTGACGTAGGCTATATTTTATTGTAATTTAACAAAAAATTCATTAAATAAGAAAAATATTAATATATAATATCAAAATGGTAAATAAACTAGCGCCATCTATCGCCACTTTTTCTAAGTGGCACAACTTATTAGTCTTTCGACGTTATTAATTTTGTCTTATTTTAGTCTATCGACGACGACGCGTTGGAGCAACATATTATTTATTTAAGTGCTATAAAATTTGTTCTTTAAAGTATGTTACTTGGTTAATATAATAATAATAATTAACGCCCAACGAAGTGGGCACGGGTCAGCTAGTAATTAAGATATACGTGTATTAGATGAAAAATTAATTTAAAACTAGGAAAAACAAACAAGGCTACAAAGCATAGAATTAATTGTACTATCTACAACGGTATTGCCACAAGATTATTATTATTTTTTTTAATTTTAATCTTTATGTCCAAAATGTCCGAAGAGGCTAAAATTTTACAGTTAAATGCAGTTGTTGTGATTCATATTTTGCCTCAATACCAAAAATATTATAGGTATAAAATACAAAATTCCACAGGTTCAATTATTCCAAGGCACAGAGTTGACCGGCGAAGAGGACATATCTCAGTTATCGGAACACTTTGTAAGATTCAGTCAAATATCGGGTATTGCTTTGTTCTGAGGTCTCGTTTATTGTTCTGGGGATTGAGCTTACATGTGTATCGTCCATCGATTTGTTTGGGATTTTGGTGTTTTTAAATGTATTTAATTTGTTTTGATTTTGTCACTTTTGGTCATGTGCAGGATGATGGGGTGAGATGGATTTATGAGTCTTCTAAGTAACGTTTGTTCTTTGAATTTATGGATAAGTTAATATTTTATAATCTTTTTCATGCGTCTAATTAAGACACATATTGTGACATGTATCGTGTCATCTTCTATAAAATTAATTTCGAAATAACTAGTATTATTATAATTTGTGCGTGTTAAATATACTTTGCTAAATATACTTTACTTTCCAGTGATTATTGTTGGTAAAATTAAGAATAGTTGGCATGCATAGTTGAAAAAAATTGTCATGTTTACATCGGAATAAATCACGAAATTCCCAGAAAATAATCTAGATTTTAATAATAAAATATAATAAACAACTCGTAAATCTTTCTCAACCGACTGCGCTGTTGTTTGTATATAAGCTCAAACAACAATTACAGTACACTCGTCTCTTAGATTTAAGAGATATTTAATTCATCGGGACATGGTGCTCATTTATATTATGTACATAGGCTATATTACTGATTTGAGGGTATGTCATATTATTTTTATATAAGAGGGGGATAAAAGATTGGGATGATGCGGAAATTTGTTGTGGGCAAAATAAAAAAATCAATCATGATTTGATAATTGCTTTGCGTTTTACATAGTATATGACATTATAAAATGTTATTAGATTTTTGTGCAGTATTTTCTGAAGATTAATTCACTATACAGGCCAGTTACGAGGTTTTTTTCGACGAAAAGTATACTGATACGTCGATGACGTTATTTTAACTGGTCAGGAAATCGGCTTCTTTTCTCGAATAACACAAAAATTATATCATAATATTTTTGCGCTGTCTAAAACGTGCTTACAACTTTTGTTACGTATATGCAACACACTGCATATTGGAATACTAAGAACAGTCGGATTTTTTTTATTATTGTAATGGAGGAACCATATTGCGCTACTCATTATATGACTTATTTGCCGCAGACAGAAATGTGTAGTATCTGCTACAAAAAAATTTAAAAGATCTCAAATAAGCATTTTTAGCATACTAGTACTCGAGGCTCCGCCATTACAATAACAAAGTAATTTTAAACATCATCGGGCCGTTAGGGTTAGGGCCGGTAACGCGTTTGCGATGCTTCTGGTGTTGCAGGCGTCTATAAACTACGGTAACCGCTTACCATCAGGTGGGCCGTATGCTTGGTTGCCGATTTAGTCCTATTAAAAATAATTCTGTCTATTTTAAATAAAAATAATCTTATCACAGAACAAAGTGCAGTCACCGACCAACTCAGCAGCCAACAACCCATTCCTAGCCGCCCCGGCGCCTCAGAATCAAAACCAAAACCAGAACCAGAACCAGTCTATCGTGGACCTGTTTGGCCCCGCCCCCGAGACCACGCCCACTGCGGCCGGCAAGGCCTCTGAAGATCTCCTGTCCCTCGGAAACCCCTTCGCGGATATGTTTGGAGGTAAGGTCTGGAGGATGCCCGAGTTATATTGTTTGTAGGACTTAGGTAAATGATGTATACTGCCGTGCTTAGGTCAAAGGCAAGAAAGTATAAGTTTTGGATTGAGCTAAATTAATTGTATTATGAAAGTAGCTTGATCAATAAAAAAGTTTTTTTTTTCGACATGTCACGTCGTCTGGTTTTCTGGTAAGCAACTTAATGCTTGTGTTATAGGTAATCAGCTGACTGAAATAGCTACCCATTGCAATTTAAATTTAAAATCAACGTAATGGCATCAAAATTTCACAAAAGCAGTAAAAGCCAAAAGAAGCCCTACTGCCTTTTACCCAAGCACAGTATAGTCTAATTGTCTGTTCGCGTTAAGAAAATAGTGCCTAATCGCTATCACTTAGCCTCTCCGAACAACTCGCTTTCTACTATTTGAACAACTAGTCAATTTGAACACGTCATTCTAGTTTATTACGATTTATTTGATCAAGAAGCGTGGTTAAGCTAAGTGACAGCCATGAATTACTATTTTCTTAACGCGAGTAGACTGTAGTTGATGAATATTTTGAGAAATGTTTGTTAATAGTTGTCAGAAGAAAACTTTACTTGACCGTCTATCTTACATTGTTTGTGAAATAGTAATTTTTTGTAAATATATTTCAAAAATGGTGATTGGTACTTCTGTATATACCTATACATAATGAAATAATATGTCGATAAAACAGTAATTATTTAAATAATTAACAATTTCTAATAAAATTATGATTGGTATATTCAGTAGCATTAAGTGAAATTAATACACATTTTACTAGCAAAATTTTAGAAGGTTCTAAACTGACAATTGAGTGGGGTAATTTTGGTATATTAAATGTAGCACCAACACTGTATAATACGAGCACATAATTTAGATTTTAGTAAGCACTGAACTTTTAATACTAGACACAAACGAGGACACCAATGAAAGAAAAGAGACAAAGGTTTTCTATCTCTCTCTCTGAAGTATTTTCAAACGTCAGATTTTTGAAGTCATAAAGGCTAGTTTGATAAAAGGCTTTTTTATATGTAAGGATTTAATATTAGACATCAAATTATAATCATTAAATTGTGATGATATTACAAGCGTAAAATAAAATATACATAAAAGTGGATAATTTTTGTTCAGTTTCTCTACTTTTCTTTCTATCCACTATCTGACGCAGACTCTTTTTTCTTTACTAGTCGTTATTACTTAAATACCGGAATAGGTAATTTTTTAATACATCAAGCTACTCTACCACAACATTAACTGTACCAACACAGTTGAATGGCCATTCGTCAGGTTGCGTGCTCTATTACCCGGTAGTAGAGCACACTATTACAAGTCGAGTGCACATATCGGATAGAATAGTCGACCACATTAACGGTTACGTATCAATGTAGCCGGATAGGTACTGACCAGGTAGCGCTCTCTACCATATCAGAATTGAGTATCGACACGATCACTAGTCAGGCAGCGCCCTCTACAATCGGGCAGTACGGTCTCGCTTCAGTCTGTAATATCCTACTACTAGATATAGGCCTCTTTTTCTATGTAGGAGAAGGATCAGAGCTTAATCCACTACATATAGATAGACACCACAGATATATTCCCTATTAGGAGTAACGATCGCTATCAGGTGTACATGATAACAACCGGGACCGACGGCTTAACGTGCTCTTTGATGCACGATGGGGAGACTACAAGGACTGCACAAACACCCAGACCACGTCAAACACCTGTATGGCCAATACAAACGTTCGTCACGTGCGGGGATCGAATCCGCAACCGCCAGCCCCGCATGCGCCAACGCGGCGTCGTCGAGTACGGTGTAGCGTATAGTGAGGCGTTTAGGGCGCTAACGACAAGAGCCCAGTCGTTCCGTACAATAAACGCAGCGACCGGCCCGCCAGCGCCCGCGCCCGCGCCGGCCGGCCGCGAGCCGCCCGCGTGGCCGAGCAACGGCTTCGCGGCCTTCCCGGGCAACGAGCGCGGCGCCGCGCCCGGCGCCTTCGTGTCCGAGGCCAGCTTCTCCGACGTGTTCAGTGGCGCCGACGCCGCAGGTGAGGCGCCGCACACACCCTTGCAACTCTTGACGACGTCTCTCGACAAGTTAAAAAAAAAATTAAAAAAAAAAAAAACGAAAAATCGTTCTTCAGTAGATTTAAAATCATTTTATGCCGCACACACCCTTGCAACTCTTGACGACGTCTCTCGACAAGTTAAAAAAAAAATTAAAAAAAAAAAAAAAACGAAATATCGTTCTTCAGTAGATTTAAAATCATTTTATGCCGCACACACCCTTGCAACTCTTGACGACGTCTCTCGACAAGTTAAAAAAAAAAAAAAAAAAAAAAAACGGTCCGTCAGTAGATTTAAAATCATTTTATGTTTGATTTGTTTCGTCTTTAATGTTTTGTAATAATGAAATTTTGATATCGGCCTATCGTAAGATGGTAATACGATTAATGTTTTATATAGCACACGGTAACCCTCCGTAGCATCTTAATATTTACTAAAAAGTAGTTTCTTCTCTATGGTGATGGAATTATTGTACGAATTGTATTTATATTATCTTAAGCGTCCCCTAGTATGTATACTGATCTGGAATATTCTTGTGCAAGCCGCAAACCCGTTCATGGGTATGGGGGATCCCACACAGCCGATGACCGCGTCCCCGGCCCGACCCCCTCCCCCCAACCCCCAGCCGAAATCCGCCTTCGATGACCTCGAGGACGTCATGAGGATGTCCCTCGGGGGGTCGCCGGCTAAACAGAGTCAACCGCAACCGATAACCCAGCAACCTCAGCCGATGGGGGCGCCGTTCGGTGACGTCATGTCTCAACCGATGATGTTCGGCTCGCCCGCTCGGCAGCCGATGATGTCAATGGCAGCGATGGGTTCGATACGTGTTTAGAAGGAATGTTTTGAGTGCCGGTTATATGTTTTGTAGTGGAGACTCGATTTTATTGGTAAAAATTGCTATCATTAAGAAAGCTAGGGTATTGACTTATTTTACAAAAATACTTGGTTTTAGCACCGAATATGTTGAATACATCTCGACAGAATCTACTCATTCAAGTCATTTAATAATAATTTGTAAAAATGTTTAAAAAAAATATGTTTCAAAAAGGCATTTTAAGCCTATTTGAATATAGAAACTCTTATTTGTTTTGATTCAAATTACTAAAAAAAAAAAAAAAATATTAATTTGACTGGTTTGTGATGAACTCAAGCCAAGCCAAAGTGAGTGAACACTTCACTGCCGGATAGGCCCGCCTTCGTTACCATATAGAAAAAATTCGCAACTTGAATGCGTCGCGCTACTTCGCTTCGAGTTGACTAATGTTCAAATTTCTTTAAAATTTTAAATTAGTTATTAGGATTATATTTCTCGTTGTCAGCAATTCAGATAATTGCGGGTCCCAATACACGATTTATAACATAAAACCGGTACAGGCTTGTCTAATAAGCGTGTTAGCTTATTTTTTTTTTCCAGGGCACGCGCTTGAATATTTTTATACGTAGCCTACCCGCCGCACTGCGTTTTTTATCACCGCCATTAACATTATATAACTCTGTAAATATTTGTAAATTATTAAGCCATTTTGATCATTATGTTTGTTAATAATAGCATTATTGTTTTTTTTTTTTAATGTATTTCAGATTTTGTTTATAGGAAACTTTTTAAGCTATAGTTAATATTTTTTTAAGCTATAGTTTATATTGTTACTTGTACCAGTTAAGCATGATCGTTTATATTCCAAAACCATAAATATTTGTTAAATGTAATATTGTACATTGAGACTATATTTAAATTTCCTCTCATTTTAGTGCTTCAAGTCCTTAATTGTTGGTAAATAAGATATCGTAAAGCAAGTTATTCCTCTCATAATCTTTTATTTTAATATTTTGTTAGTACTTTAGCTTTACAATCCTCACATTTCATTAGATCTAAAGTTTGAAAAGTGATGTCTTTTAAAGATGTTATGGTTACCTGGTTGTTGTAAATTCTCCAGGGCAACAGCAACCACAGCAGCCACCCGGCAAAGTTCTCACCGGTGACCTTGACTCCTCACTCGCCCAGCTTGCGAACAACCTGACTATCAACAAAACGGCAACCGCTCAGAAGTGAGTACTTTTTGAGGGTAGCCTTAAAACTTTTTAGTAGTACTAGCTGGGTTTTGGAATCGAGGTATAATCGTCAAATCATCTTGTTTATGGTGCTTTGTGCGTCTTATACAAATACAGTAAACGCTTATGTCATAAGGTATAATCGATTACATACATAGAATACATGAACACGATTCAGCCTCTAAGGTCCTACTGCTGGGCATAGGCCTGTCTCCATGTAGAAGAAAAGTCAGAGCTTAATTCACTACGCTACTCCACTGCGGGTTGGTGGATAATTTACTACTGTGAGTAACGATAGTTATATAGTCTATGATAACAACCTGAACTGACTGCTTAGCGTGCTATCCGAGGCACGGCGGGGTGACCCCACATACTGCATGTTAAAAATATATTACACAAATATACATAAGGCATGTTAAATATATCAATTTATTATTTTTCTAAATTTAAAATAATACACATGCATGCACACACAGCATCAATTTTTCATGTTTTTTATTCTCTATTCATACTACAGTAAGAATACCAATATTCAGATGTGTTTTTATAACCCGCACACTGCGTTGAGTATCAAGATGAGTTGAACTGTCTACACTCGCTAGGTAGATTTTACTACCCCGGTGTTCTTATATGGGTTGTTGAAAACACAAATATAATTTGCTATTGTAACGAAGTACTTTATAGAGCTAAATTTTCAACCGATTTAAAAATAAGGTGAAGGTTTTTAAAGCAATGTTTATTATACTATAGTGTTTTTATATAACTTTTTTTTGGTAGCATTTTAAATTTTGCGTGATTTAAAACTTTATTAAGAGTTATTCCAAATAAGGCCCATTTTTTACCTGTAATATGTGTATGCAAAAAGTATTTTGTAATATTTTAAATTAGAGAAATAGAATTCGTTGCCTATTTTGTTGTTTTTGGTACTTTTTACATGCATTCTACAGGCAGAGTTAAGTTTTATACCGATTTGAGACGTTTAACTTAGTTTAAATTTAGTGCTGTTTGAAATCCTAGCCAATTAAAAAAAAATCCAATAAATGTCTCATTGAAGGTACCAAGTTACTGCAAAAGTTTGAATTTAGTAGCTAGAGTTTTATCGAGTTTCTATAATCGTTGTCGAGTGATGTCATTTTGAAGTCATTTTAAAAATTTAAAACTCATTGAGAAAAAAGACAAGATTTTTTTTATTTATTATTTTTAATTATTTTTTTTATATATAAGTTGTCTGAATCGAAAATAAAAGTTTTATTCCAACAGGATCATTGAAAGCATCGACATGCATTATTTTTTTGTGTATTACATTAGCTCAATTTTTGTAGATTTTTTTAGTGGTATTTTAGTATAGCATCATTATCATTCAAATAAGTTTGAATACCGACAATGTAGACACGGCTAAACTACTATTTCATAAAAGAACGTAGCTGAAACGAGACAGGATACTCCCATGTAGATGCTTTCACGTGTGTTTTTTACTAGCTAAATTTATTCTAAGGTTTTCGGACCGATTTCTCCAACAAATCTCGAAATACGCAAACTTTTAAACCAACTGCTCAAAGTTTGGCAAATTATCCGATACTCCAGAAAAAGTTTTACGGACGAGGTTATTCTAAAATCGTTTGAGAGAAATCTGCCTTAAATGTTAGAATTTAAACCCAATGCACGCATGCTTGTCTCGTGCTAGACCGATGCAGTGGAGTTCCCCTAAGAACGCGTCGAAACCGGGAGCCGCTTGGAGCCCTCAACCAATACAAGCCACTACCGGAGCCGGATACCGACCCATGGTAAGATTAGTTGAACTAGACCAACGTATGTTATGTACATATAATTAATCGTTTCCTTTTATTGTTATAAAAACTGCTAAACGATTAACATATCTGCCAGAAGATAACAAAGAATAATATTACAACAATATTAACTGATGTTTAAATTATATAAGCAAATTGCTTGAAACTAAATTGTTTTTGCCATCGTCTAAGTTATTAAGACTGTCAACGTGTAACTTCTCTCGGCATTCGTTTCGAATAAGAAAGCTTATTCTGTTTCTTTATAAATATTCTATTTTTCGTTATTCCGTTCTATCCCTATTCGCTTTATTTTTCGTTGCATTGCAATTTCTTTTATTATGTTTTTTTTTTCTTATTTCGCAATGTTCCCGTAGCATGCCAGCATCCTTTTATTTTGCGTTTTCCAGGGTCCCGGCATGACTCTGCCACCAATGCCCCATACATTACCCCATACGTACCACCCCCCACATTTTGTTCTGGTAAGTTGCTAATTTTTTTTGTTTTTTTTTTTTTTTTTTTGTTTTTGCTTTTGATTGTATTCGGATAAATGTTAGTACTAAAATGTTTTGATATTTGTTTGTTGAAGTGTACATAACAATAATTTTTTACAAATCTTTTTATGTACTTAACATTTTTTATACAGGATGCATCTACACGTCAGGTAAAGTACGGTTTTTGAATGAATGCGTTGATTGCACGTGTGTGAAATCAGCATGGCTACGATCATGTTACATTCATTTGATTCATTGAATGATACTCGTACTTTGCATTTAATGAAGAAAATTTTCACTTGAATGTATTTTTTCTCGATCTTTTCTTTTTATAAAATTAATATAGAAAGTGTGAAGATGTTTGTTAATAAATTTTATTTTAATTTGTATTAAATTCATGTACCGAAAAATTACGTGTAAATAAATATCTTTGATAGCGTCAATTTTTAAATTTATAAATATAAGATACGTTATCATCTCCCAAAGATGATTCTTAGACGTCTTTTAACTTACATTTTTGTATATTCCAGCAACAACCGCCCATGGTAATGGGAATGAACTCGACCCCCATGATGCCGATGGGTGCCATTCCACCCATGAGACCCTCCATACCCCCGCAACCCGCCAACCACTTTAGTTAAACACTAACCAGCAGTATATTGGAATTTGAGTTCTACTGCCATCGAGATTGTGTTGATGATTAAAGAAATGCTTTTTATTTGATTTAATATCAATATTGGCACAAATGTATGTTTGTATTGCCATTTAAAAATTTGGCTTTCTACGCTCAAACATATAATATTTTTTTTAACAATCGATCCGATCTCGACCGGCTGTTCATATAAGTTTTTTTTTTTAAGAAAACTAGTAACGCTCAGTTGAAATACGTTTACTTAATATAGTCACGGATAATAAATGTCACAGATACATATTTGTGACGTAGCTTCAATGTACATACAAGCTTAGTTCCGGTTTACTCGAACGGTTTTCGTATAGTCGACTTGTGAACCAGGTAGGTAACATATGTTTTATTATTGTCACCTAGATTATGTTCGTTTTTCATAATTTTGAGGTGTTCATATCATAACTGGAAATTTTAAAATTACTGTGTCATTCAAAAGAAACAATAGTAATGTAAAAAATTGAAATTATGAAATCAATAAAGTTTCGCTTTAATTTTAAGTTACCCCTAATGCTTTTAATAAATCTAATATCCTTAATTTTAATAGGAAATTTTACAATTATAGTCAAAACATCTCATTTCTATTATTAAATATATTTTAAAAAAAGATTAAAATCTTATGAAATGGTGCGTAGCGAATATGAATTTTATTTATCAAGAAAAAAATTACATCACATTCCATATGCTTACAAAATAATTTTCAATCCTTTTTTTTTATATAGTTTTGATTTATATCTTTTGATATAGTATTTGTGATTTAATATTGATCTGTTATGCCAAATTGTTTGGAAGCTAGAACGCAGCTTGCTAATAAAATTTTTATTATTTATATTATCTGATGTATAACGATATACTTAGTTCTTTTTCATCATAAAACTACTTTAATCTGTCAGATATTCCTATTCGCAACCTTTTGTACGAACAGTTCAAGTTTATTTATTGGAGTGAAACAGGGCCTAAGGGCCTTTTTCACCTTCGCCTAATACCATCTATGCCAGACTTCCATAAACATATATGCGAGATTAACTTTATCAGCGACTTAGAAATTGGCCCTAAAATTACTAATTCGATATAAAACATTGTAAGTCTAACGGAGTACTAAAACACAAATAACTTTTCATCGATTGTTTTTCATATTGTGCCAAATGAGTACAAACTATTTAAGCAGGTTATTAGATGGGCTTTGGTTATAGTGGAATTGTTCCATTAATAGGTGTATGTGCAAAAAGTTGTGTCTTTTACCATTAAAATATTCATAAAAGGTAGGATTATTTGTTTCTTGGCATATTCTGGCATAACAGATATCAAATGAAAAACGAATACGATGTTTTTTTTAAATCACCATATATAGAAATCAATGTATTGACAAAACTTATGATCCAAATCGCACTTAGGATGTCGAAACATCAAATTTAAATAATTATAATGTTATATCCTTTATATCTCACTTAAATCGTGTAAAAATAAATTACTAAGGTTGCCACAAATATAAACGCCGAAGTATCAAAAATGGCAATCTCTAAAATTTTGATTTTAAAGTAAATATCTGTGGCATCCTTAAAACGTAAATTAAACGTATGTATAGTTACTGTATTAGATTGTTATAAAATTAGATATTACGGGTGTACATTTTACAGTGTATCGATCATGTGGAATAGGTGCTTATTGTGTTGCCAGGTGTTTATCTGCTAATGTTTATTTAATCACCCTATGTGATAAGATTTTTTTTATTGTAAAACTATTAGAACATTAACACCCTAAAACATGAATTAGTTGATCCCAGTCATTAATTAATTAATTTTAAAAATTACAAAAATAATCATAATAAATTAGCCCAGTAATTTTCTATTGGTTTTCAAAAGTTAATTATGATATTGGTGCGATATTTATTGTTACCATAAGACTGTCATATATTTCGAAGTATTAAACACTTATGATTTCTTGTCCTTTGCGTGCTTTCAAATCAAATGCTGCCATTTAAATTTTATTTACCCATTAAATAGTTATTAAAAAAAAAAAATAAGAAATGTGATTTTTAAATGGCAATTCGATGTTACTGCTTAATGAAATTGTTGTCTAGATATATTTACTAATCATGTAATACGTGTAGCTGTTTATTGAGATAATCATTAAATTAGATATAGAAATATAATAACGTTCAAAACTCAATACACAGTAGTTCGTGTAAATAATGATGATATATGTAACCCCCTTTTTACATAGTAGATTTTTATTTTGCTGCCTTTACTAGACATTTCAGAAAATTATATTAAGAAAAATAAGTATTTTTAATCTTCAGCTAAAATGTCTAATAAATGTAACAAAGTACTCGTTCCCTATAGCTTACTTATGAATAATTATTATAGTAATTGGTTTATAATTAAATAACAAAATTAATGATATATAATATCATTTTGCAATTGAATGCATGAACAGATTTTTTTTGGTAGTATTGTGCAATATTTTATTAAAAATTGTGTATCTGCTGTTATGAAAATGTTCAGGTTCGAATAGACTTGCCGTATGAATCGTTTTATAATTGCAGCTCAGCCATAATTAATTAATTTGTACTGTGATTTATAGTGGAGTCGACTGATATGTTTTAGATGGGATTCGCTGTATAGATTTATAGGGAGTTTCGATTTTATATTGTTTTAAGAACGATTTATTTGATTTATAATTATTATTATTATTTCATTTTACTCATAAAAAATTGCTAAGTTGTACATTTTATTCAATATTTCGTATGTTACGATTTTTTTTTATATGTAAATACCCTACTGCTGTTAATCGCTAGCTGTCGTGCCTTTAGATATCCAATTTAGTTTATTTATAAAATAAATAAAATGTTTTAAGCCTTCATTTACGTTTTTTATTTATGTTCGTTTCAATCTCGGGTCCAGTTAAGCCTTCACGTGGAGTTCTCCCCTTATTTTTTTACCTATATCGATGTCTGTATATTAGCGTTTCTACTCAAATTATATTTACCTGTAATTCCAATGACAATACTATTTAAACCTACTATGTAATATGCATGAAAATTTAATATAATCTAAAGACAATTAAAGATTTAACAAAATTTAAATAATAATTGTAATAAGATGGACTAAATCCTCGAGTGTCAGTTTACAGATGAAGGAACACATTTTTAACTAAATTAAAATCTTTTATATCCTTAACTAGAAGCACTATAATTTCTTTAAAATATCGAATGGTCATACTTAGTACCTAGTAAATTTACACTCGGGACAACAAAACATTGCTGGATTTATATGTATACCAACAGTAGATCTTATAAGTATTATAAAAATATCAGCTGACTAGCGTAGCCAGGGTTAGCGTTCACGATTTATTTAGCTACTTCATATCTCGGCTAAGGTACTTGGATATCAAAATTATCTTCGGAAATATAAAATTATACCCAATAAGTATTCAATGTATTATCCTGTATTTTAAGTCAAAGTATACCTCGTATAGAAAAATATATATTTTTGTTAAAAATGGATTGTTTTCTTCTAGTATTGTAGTTCATTGTAATATTTAAAAATCACAAAAAATAAAATAAGAAAAAAGTAGGTATATATTTTCCCATTAAATATTTAATCTGTTACGAGTGTTAGATTGTATATTTTTCTCTGAATTGTACACAAAAATAAAGTTCCAATTTATATATGTTTAAAAATTCGATTGAAATGCATCGTAGGTACTTGCGCGATTATCTGTTGTTTTATATAGAAAACGATCCATCTTAAGCTTAAATGTACGTGTGTTGTTGAATCGTAATAGCAGTGGTTAATTATGTATTATAATACACTAAATAATACAATAATTGGCTTTTTATTCTCCCAATCCGGTTTATTTGTTTTCTTGTTTTAATTTAGAGCCTATAGGTACATGTCTGTGAAAAAAATTAAAATGTAATTATTTTATATCTTTTATATAATGCACACAAATAAAAGACTTAGAGACTTAAATAAAACCATCTATATAGTCTGTATAGGATCAGAACCAATTTTTGATACCTTAGCCTCACCTGTGTGATACCTTTTATACCTGTAGCGCTGCTATCGGTTGTAACTTTGTAAGCAATCAAATTTGGTAGCTATTTCCGGACAGAACAACGTCTACCGGGTCCGCTAGTGTTAATATAAAAAACAAAGTTAAATACTTACCTAACCTATATTTTCTCATTGTCAGAAGAATTAAACTATTTTTCTGCTTTTGGCGCCATTCTCTCTAACAAGTTTGTACAGTTTATTGAAAGTTCTTCGAATGCGATTCTTGCTTGAAGTAGATGTCTATAATTGTAAGAAATATTACACTTGCGTGCAACTAAATCGACTCAAGCCGTAAATTGGTATATAAGTTTGATTTTTCGGAAAATGGCATCCGATTTTTGTAAAAGTTTTTTTATTCGAAAGACATATATTTTTTTTTTCATAAATATAGCAATTTTTAAATAAACAATGACAAAACTTTTAAATAAATACGGTCAAACATGAGCGTTACAGAAATTACTCGTTGCGGTACCCATGAGTTGCGAGACTAAATCATGTATAAAAGCTCACGTGACCCATATTTCTTATTTCGTGACCGTTTAAAGACATCCCATGCACGTCTTAACCGACCCTGACGATATAATCACGGCGCTTAACGCCATATACACCACCACACAAAGGACACACACACACCGCCCCCGCCGGCGAGGGCGAGGTCCTCGCGTTCTGACGGCTCGCACGCGCCTAGGCGCGTAGCGGACCGTCCGTAAGCCATCTCAGCGCTCCGCATAGCGCCTCCTTCAACCCGACGACGCTCTAAGCCGAGGTGCTATCTCGCTGGAGACACCCTTAGGACGTGCGTTTTCCCCCGAGCCCTCCCAGAGGGCTCCCCTTCTTTCTTCGCGGTCGGTGTCTTTAGTACCCGGCCCCTCTCACCGGTGACGCTGTAAAGGCCGATACAGATAACAGCACTCTACAATTCGAAAAAAAAATTTCTTATCAGTCACTCGTCAGACGTTGACAGTACACGTCTCATTAAACTCCCAGTATTTTAATCGCGATCCAATGAACACTACCTTAGAAGCAGCGGCCCAAGTTGTAGCTTTGTTGCAAGTGGGCCATAATCAACCGCAAGTCGCTCGTGAACTTAACATGAGCCAATCAGCTGTTTCATGAGTATACAGGAGGTTTCAAGAGACTGGTGGCTTCGTTCTGTTAGGATGGCTCTCCGTTAGTCCTTTTTAAAAAAACACTTTAATTACTGCTGCTAATTTATTTAATTAATTATTGACAACAACTGTTCTAAAGCAAAGTCGGACTCGAACTGAACTTGAATACAATGGTCTTTTTAACCCTTAACCACCTACCTCCGGTCTCAGATACCGCAACGAATTTTAAAATTCAAATATTTTGATGTGTGCGTGTCGCGCGGCGGAGTGCGTCCACATACCTTTTCTACACATCGAACAGTACCGCGCTTGCGATCGGCGAGAGTTCATGTGCGCGCGTTTAGCCTAGGTAAGTAAAACATTTTTGCGAGCGGTCTGTAAGACCGCACGTAGGTGGTTGCGTGATTATTTAGTATTTGATCATTTTTGTTATTTTAGTCATAAAATGAATAAAAACGACGACAATATTGTAAAATGGCTAGAACAAGAGATGTCACAGGAAGAAAATTTGCCGGACGAGGACTGTAGCGATGTGGAACCCGATGTGACTGAGGAGGATGTGCAGGTACAAGATTGTGAATCTAATTCTGAAATTGAGGGTGGTGAAGATGCCTCAGAAAATAGCTCGATTCGACCAGGACCGACCGTCTCTTTAAGATCCCAGTCTCTCTCCAGATCCCCCTCCAGGCCACCGACCGAGCATGACTCTACTGACGACGGTTCAATATTCAGCTTTCGCGCTTACACTCTAGAAGCAGGCCCCGAAAAGAGAATTATTTTGGAGCCAATCGTTTCAAAACCACCAGGTATAAAACTAGCATTTCGTAGTATTCTCAATAATTCTACGACACCACTTGATATTTGGTCTCTATTCAAAGGGACATCAAAACCTCTATCCGTCGTATTCTGCAGATCAGAGAAGATTTACCGGTCATTTCTGATGAAGAAAAACTTCAAGTTCGCAAAACATGTTTCACTTGTGACCCAAAAAAGAAACGCAAGACAGCTTACTTATGTTTCATGTGTAAGGTACCAATTTGTTTAGAATGTTCTAAAAAAATGTGCTGTCACTGCCGCGAAAAATTGTGAATGTTTAGGCTTTGCAATTTTGTATAATTTATTGTTTAATTTTTGATTTTTTTATTTTATTTTATAGATAGTTCTATTAATTTTTAATAATAAATACAAAGAAGTTGATATTTTATGTTCCTAAAGCTAAAGATCTGATTTACTTAGAATAGTTATTTTTCTGCCTGAATTGTTATGTTTCTAAATGTTTTTTGATATTTCTATTAGATCCTTATGTAAGTTTAATTTTAAATGAGTCTTAAATAAAGCTATAATGTCCAAACATATATTTATTTCAAACAAATCTTCTGTAGCTACCTTAAAAATCAAATTAAACATACTAATCTATGGGAGAGTCTCTGAGACCGCACGTAGGTGGTTAAGGGACTGAAATAAGGGGTAGGTGGTAGAGGGTTAATATAAAATAATGAAATTGGAAGCGACGGGGTTTATCGCTGACTAAACAGTTTTGTGTAAAATTTCCAGGCTTAACATACTGCATATGTTGCATTTTATACATATTATATTTGTTTTTAACAACCTCCCCCCTTTAGACTGAGCTTTATTTTTTCTTAAATAAAGTGAAGGATTAAAAATAATAAAAAGTTTAAATTTGTTGAATAAAATCTTAAAAATTTGAAAAAATAAAACTCATTTAACAATAAAATTAATAATATTGACTTAATTAATAAAATTTAATTATATCAAATACATTTTTAAAATTATGACATTAGTTTCATAAAATTCATAACATTAATTATGTTAAAAGTTTAGACCACAAATAAAAAATATAAAATAAGAGAAAAACAAAATGATTAAATAATAGAAATACATTAAAACATTTTTTATAACGAAAAGGATATATTAATTAGAAATTGCTGAGATTTCTATTTGATTTATTTATATTTCTGAAAACAGTATTATGTTTAGTAATCTCTATATTTGGGAGACTCTTTGTAGATTTCTTATCATATTCCGAGTCGTCTGAAATTTCAGTAAGTTCTATAGATGTGTTAACATTATTATTTCTTTTATTTTTTCTTACATTATAGCACTGATTATAAATTTGAATACAACATGAGGTATTTGAAACACTATAACATTTTTTATAAATTTTATAAATTATATAAACACAAATTATTGATATTATTGTATAGGTCAGTCCTGAATAATAATTACCATATTTTACAATGTGGGACTGATTTTCGCTGTTTCGAATTTCATTTTTTAAGTCATCTAAATTGTGTGAAGCTAACTTTAAAGATTCTAGATCTATATTAGATAAACTAATTGGGTTTATAGAGTGAGAGCTTTCATTAAGAAAATTATATTTGCAACAATCATCTATAGTTAAATCAAAATTTAAAGTTATTTGACTCGGTACAATGGTGTTGTACTTATTTGAAGGATAAAATTGCAATGTCTGAAAATATGCTACACAATTATTTTTTAAAGATAAAATTCCTGTTCCTAGTAAAATATAATCCGTAATATTATTATTACATTTCATTGTTAGTTTATTAGGTTTAGATTGTACATAAATGTATCTATTACCATTCAATTTTTGCCAAACATTTATATCGCCATAAATAACCTTAGAATCACAAATTTCAGGAAGTGACAACGTTCCTTTTGTTAATAACTTAGTTTCACATGAAGGATTATTAATTGTTGACAAAATCGAAGACAAAGGACATATAATATAATCGTTATTAACCTGTTTACATTCACTTATACTATCTAACAAAACATAATTTAATCTGTCATCCGTTACAGCTACATATAACTTGGAAGGATGAATTAAAACATAAGTTGAATAATCCTTAATATCGCGTGGAGTAGGCAACGGTAAATTCTTATACAGGTTAAACTTTATAGGGTTTATTAACGGTACTTGTATGATAAATATTAGTTTGTTATTATAGTAATATACAATTAGTTTAGATAAGTCGATTATAGTATGAATGTTCTGCAACGTCAGTGAAACCGGGAACTCGGAAGTTCTTTTTAGCTGAAAGTTTTTTGATAACTCATTATATAATTTCGTAGGAGTTATAACGTATGGGTGTAAAATATTTGCCTTGGCGAATAAAATTGAATTTAAAATTGTATCTAAAATATTAGAAATAGACAATAATGATCCTTCAATAACATTAAACAAAGAGTTAAACTTTTCTAAATTAATTAAATTATTATTAGTCTTAGAATTAGCTAAAAATATATAATTAAGTTTTTCAATTTGATTATTAAGTTTAATTTCGTTATTATTCAATTTTTGTATAGACACATTAAAATTATTAATCGTAGAGCGAACAACGTGAATATTATCTTTCATTAAAGTATAAATATGATGTTCATTTTGTTGACATGTATTAGTTGCTTCATCATATTTTCTAGCATCGTCAGCATCTAGTGTGCCAAAGAAAAATTTTAAAATTTCGCTTCCAAATTCTAGGGCGCGTTTTTGACGTTTATTCGAAACCAGATGCGATAGAGATTCAATCTTAAGATTATTAGAACTAACTAGTATTTCTAAAGGGTTAATAATATCTTCACAATCTACGTTAAAAATAACTAGGTTTCGAGCTTTATCGCAAAAGTTACATATGCTTTGGATAGACTTTTCTATCTTATCCATATAAGGTTGAATAGGTACTATGTCTACATGCGTGATAACATTCCAATAGTCATTTTGAAAATAAGCGATAGCTGTCGGATCAAAATAGATTCCTGGACTATGTTGTATTACTTCTATAGTTTCGGAAATGCTCGGACACGCGAGGCATCTGGAACAGATATTATGCTGGTTTTATTTCATTAACGTGATATTTTACATGTTTTCTATTAATACACAGAGTTATATTATGTTTTCCATTCGTTTTTATTATTTTGTAAGGGCCTTTCCACACAGGGGATAAAGCTTTACGGAGCCTATGATGATGCTTTACGTAAACTAAGTCACCAGTCTTATAGGTTCTTTGTCGTGCTGTTGAATCGTAATATTTTTTCGAACATTCTTGACTTTTTTGCATATTTTCAATAGCTTTTTCGCGAGAGTATTTCATTCTATTCTGTAGAGCACGTATATATTCTTGATAAGTAGTGTTATTATTCGACTCGTAAACACTACTAGGAATTGACGGCTTATAACCGTATAAAAGCTCAAACGGCGTAAATTCGGTAGTACAATGCGGAGTTGTATTATATGACAGGATCGCTTTAGCAAGGTAACAATGCCAGTCGTCTTGGTTTTCGTTAACAAATGACCTTAAATATTCTTTAAGGGTAGCATGACTACGCTCTAGCGCGCCATTCGTTTGAGGGTGATAAGGTGTGGAAAATAAATTTTTAATTTTTAATATTTCAGTTAATTGTCTAAATAGTTCAGACGTAAATGTTGTACCTTGATCGGTTAATATAAATTTAGGAAAACCAAATAACGAAAAGAAATGAATGAGACTTCGTGCAACTTCATCAGTTGTGCATGTTATCATAGGGTAAGCACATGAAAATTTAGTTAAATCATCTTGAAGAGTTAAAATATATTTGAGTTTTTGAAGACCAACTTCGGGTAAAGTACCAACAATATCAAGGGCTAATCTTTCAAATGGTTTTGTACTCGTTGAGGTTATAACCATAGGTGCTTTATTAGAAGCTCGTAAGGGTTTATTAATTTGACACATCCTACAATTTTTAACGAATTGTTCAATATCTGAACGCAAATTTTTCCAATAATACGAGGCTTTAATTCTACTCATCATGCGTTTAACACCTGGGTGACCAGCTATAGTCGACCCGTGATTCTCCTAGAGAATATTAGGAATTTCAGCAGGAGTCGGATAAAGTATTTGATTTTTATAAATAATGATTTTAATGTTAGTGCCATGGAAAATATATGATAACATATTATAAATCTTAATGTAATTTAATTTAGTAAATGGTTCAGAAAAATCGGGCAAAGCTAATTCTTTGTCATAATCACTTTTAGAAATAATTTCGTCTCGTAATTTTACTAATAAATTGTAAATAGTTTTATAACTTGTTTCGTCAAAATGATGTACTTTAGTAAATAAAAAGTAAAGTGTCTTATTATTTTTACAATTCACCGTCTGTACAGTGTCAGGCTCGCGTTCACCTGCACGATATTCTTCGACATTATCAATCATCGATAATAACTGCTCACAATGAGGCATTGAGTAATCTAAATCTAGAGATGCTGGACAAGCAATAGACTTTTGCTTTGCTGTATGTAAACTTTGATTAAGTTCTTCAATTTTTGTATCACAATTTGAGATAGTTTTTGTAAATTGCTTTTTAAAGTATTCTTCATAAGTAGTTGAATTTAATTGAGAGCTTCGAGTAGTCACAGCATTTACTGGATAACGAGATAATGCGTCTGCATTGCTATTTACTCTGCCGGGTTTATAAATAATTTCATATTCATATTCCTCTAATTTTAATCGCCATCTTAATAAACGTCCGCCTGGATCTTTTGCGTTAAATAGCCATGTCAAAGGTCGATGATCAGTAACGATTTTAAATTTATAACCATAGAGATATGGTCGGAATGTGTTAACGGCGAAAAGAATAGCGAGAAGCTCCTTCTCAGTCGTTGAGTAGTTACCTTCTTGTTTATTTAAAGTTCAAGAGGCATATGCAATGGGCTTATCCTTGCCAATATCGCCTTGAGAAAGAACTGCGCCAACGGCATAATTTGAAGAATCCGTCGTAACTACAAATGGCTGAGTAAAATCAGGGTACTGTAACAAGGGAGCTGAGATGAGCTTTTGCTTAAGTGTATTGAAAGCATGCTCTTGTTCATGAGACCAATGAAAATTAACGTCTATTTTTAATAGAGATGTAAGAGGCTTTGTTATGTGGGAAAAGTTTTCGATGAAACGCCGATAATAACCCGTTAATCCAAGAAAAGACTTTATATCTTTGGGGGTTTTCGGTGTTGGGAATTGAGAAATAGCCTTCACCTTGTCGGGATTAGGCGAAACACCGTTATCTGTAATAACATGCCCTAGGTAAGCGACTTCTCGTCGCAGGAACTCGCATTTGTCGGGCTGTAATTTTAAATTTGCTTCTCTAAATTTGGTGAATATAGACTCAAGCTTCTGTATATGAGATTCAAGGTCATGGGAATATACAATACAATCGTCAAGGTAAATATAACAGTGAAGACCTTGTAATCCTGAGAGGACCAGATTCATCATCCTCTGAAAGGTAGAAGGGGCATTTTTTAGACCAAATGGCATTCTAGTAAATTCAAACTGACCTGAAATGCTATTAGTGGTAACACTGAATGCTGTCTTTTCAGTGTCTTTCGAGTCTAATAATAATTGGTGAAAACCTGAGGCTAAATCGAGCGTGCTAAAATATTTTGAGTGACCTAATTGGTCTAAGATGTCATTAATGAGAGGAAGAGGGTAAATTTCTGAAACAGTGACATCATTCAAACGCCGATAATCAATGACGATTCGCCACTTTTGTTTACCTGAGGCATCTAGCTTTTTTGGGACTACCCATACAGGTGCATTCCAAGGGGAAGTTGAAGGGCGAATAATATTTTGGTCAAGCATTTTCTTTATTTGTTTTTCAACTTCATCCTTATGTACTTCAGGGAAACGATACGATTTTACGTGAATAGGGGCTGCATCCCCAGTATTAATTGAATGCTTAATCACGTCGGTATAAGTTAAAAATTCACCATCAAGATAAAATATGTCGGTATATTTAGAAAGACAATTCATTAAAGCTTTTTTTTCTTGCGGATTTAAATGAGAACATCTTATCTGCTCAAGAACTTTATGAGATCGATTAATGTCTAAGCAATCTAATTTATCTATGAACTCTTGTTGAATGTTATTTAATTTCGATAGAGGGAGTTCAAGTGGAGTTAAATGAACTTGAAAATTGTCAATTTTGACTTCAGATTCGGTGGTGTTGAGAACAGAAACGTTAACTCTGTTGTTAGACTTTAACTTAACTATACAGTTTGCTAAAAACACACCTTCACTAATTTTATGATCTAATACTAATGCTTCTTTCATGGTGATCTCTGATAAATTTGAAACCGGACACTCAATGACTGTTTCTGACCGCGGGGGTATGACATATGATGGCTTACTACAACAAATAGGTAATTCATATCCTTCTAAATTAAGAGTGTTGGTAGAGTATTGAATATCTATTTTAAAATGTTCGATAAAATCACTACCAATAATACCGTCGTAATTTAAATTAATCGTATCGTTAATCGCGTGAAACATAAAGTCGAATATTATTTTTCTTTTCGACGAAACGCGATACTCAAAACTAAGTTTACTAGACCCGAGAGATTCGCAATAAGAATCGTTATCACTTAAACCTTTGAGTTTTATAATTTCAGAGCCAAGCACTGGTTTATCGTGTAAACTGGAATATTTAACAATTGAAATTGTAGAACCAGTGTCGATCAAAAAACATAAAGGCTTTTCGTTAAAATTTGTTTTTAAATAAACGTGAGGTAAGGAAACTTTATTATTAATATAATTAATAGAAAATTTTCTTTCACGTGAACAATCCCTATAAGAAAAACTCGATTTTTCGCGAGGTGAGGGACTATCTTTAAACTTCAAGTTTGGATTCGACTTTTTAATATAAGACTTAGGAGTCTGCTTATTCGCGCTAACCTGTGTTGAAAATAATTTAGGAACACAGTTTGAAGGAGACTTAATATCCTTATTTGCGCTAACCTGTGTTGAAAATAATTTAGGAACACAGTTTGAAGGATCTTAATATTTTTGTTTGCGCTAACCTGTGTTGAAGAGAATTTAGGAACACAGGATTTAGAAATGTTAGTATTTTTCGTGTCATTTAAATTATTGAAATGAGGTTTCGACAGACACGGAACCGAAACCCTATTTAGTTTAAACTATCATCGTTAACAACATGCACATTGGAGCGATAATTGCTCGACTCGTTATTTGTATACGGTGCAGATGCACTTGATAGTGTAGAGTTACGTGGATCGGTCCGAGAGCTATTATTATTTTTTGCTTTGAGTTTGCGACATTCGCCTATCAAATGACCGCGTTTTTTACAATATGCACAAAATTTATTTATATTAAAATTCGAATTTGATTTATCATGATTACTATTAAAATTATTTTGTGCTTTATTTGATGAGTTAACGTGATGAAGATTTGGAGATGAGTGTTTATTTTTATTTTTTACTCTTTTTACAAATTATACATTGTTTATTATCAGAACGAGTTGAAAGTTTAGATAAATTATATAATTTTTCTTCCTCGATTGCATGAGTAATTGCTTCTGAAAGAGTTTTAGGGTTCCTACACCGTACTATGTGAGAAAATTTTGAGTTTAAGGACGCTATCACATTTTTCTACAAATATCAGTGTTTTTCACGTACCATTTTAATTAATTAGGAGTCACCCTGAGAGGGTATCTTGGTTTCAAATGAAAGATAATATATTCATCTCCGAGTGAGACCATAAAAATTCTATAGCCCCATACAAACTTTTCACACAAATACAGTTTAACCATCACAGAAATCGCAAAAAATTAAAAAAAGACGGGTCTGAATTGGAACCATTATAGCCTAAATAAACTGCACTAAGAAAAATAACTACACTAAGAAATTGTTGCTTATTTAGTCCTCTATGCGTAGCGCTAGATATTTTATATAAAAATAAATAATAATTCCATTTATGAGAAAAATAAGAAACGCTCTCAAATTTCTTCATACATTTTTTACAAGTGAACCATCGTCGTTCGTTATTCCGCGCCGAAACGCGCTCATGGAAGCACGGCTGTATCGCTTCAGCGCAAGTAATAATTACGTAAAAAATGAGTTCCTTGTATGTACTGTGCTTGGACGAAATTGATACTTCACAATCGATTGTCTTTGCTATGCATCTGGTTTATATATAATAATCAATAATAATAAGTAATCTTCGCAATTTGTCTTCTTTTCAACCGACTTCAAAAAAAGGAGGAGGTTACTCAATTCGACCGTTTATATATATATATATATATATATATATATATATCGGTATGTTCGGAGATAACTTTTTCGTTTATGAACCGATTTTGATAATTCTTTTTTTGTTGGAAAGGAGATATCCCTAGTTTGGTACTATGATAAGGAAACTAGGATCTGATGATGGGATCCCAGAGAAATCGAGGGAAACTTTCAAAAATCGTATGGGTGACTAGTAAATTTAATCATGTTTTCATTAAGTACTTTAAAGCACTACTATTTAATAAAGGTCTGGAGTCGATCTGATGATGGAGAAGAAAGATAGTCGAGGGAACTCTTCAACAATTTATAGCAATTACCTGCTTTTTGATCTTAATTCGTTTCTATTGATGAGAACTTTGCACCTGTATTAGTTATAAGTGCCATTACAGTCTGATGATGGAGACAAAAGATAGTCGAGGGAACTCTTTAACGATTTATAGCAATTACCTGCTGTTTGAACTTAATTCGTTTCGATCGATGAGAACTTTGCACCTATATGAGTTACAAGTGCCATTACAGTCTGATGATGGAGACGAAAGATATTCGAGGAATTACCTGCTGTGTGGTCATGATGGAGCCCATAAACACTCGAGGGAATTTCTCAACAATTTACAGCAGTTACCTTTTGCTGTTTGACGACCGCTTTGATATAATGGTGCATGTGCCGCGTCGGCGGCGCCTAAACACTGACGGTCGCGGGTTCAATTCCCGCTTGGAGTGTATATTTATGTTTATACAAATATTTATTTTCAGTCTAGTTGTTAATCCTTGTGGTTCTCCCAACCTAGCCTCAGAGAACACGCTAGGCTGTCAGTCCCGGTTGTTATTACGTACACCTGATAGCGAACTTTACTCATAGTATGTCGACGCGTTAGCGCAGCGGTCACAGCACTGGCTGTTGCGCTGGCGTTAGTGGGTTCAATTTCCGCGCAGGACAGACATTTGTATTGGCCATATAAGATGTTTGTCATGATCTGGGGGTTTGTGCTTGTGTATTGTGTATGTTTCTGGACCCCCGACACAAGAGAAAAAGCATCCTTGTTAGGTCTACCCATCACTAAAAATTGTAAAATAAAATAATTTTTAACAAAAAAAAACCGACTTCTAACAGGAAACTAAAAAGTGAAAAATAAACTTACTTAGTACAAAGTAATTCGTATTTTGATTTAGTTAATCAGAAATGATTTAATAAATATTTTATAATATTGAAGAAGTTTCCTGTTTGAAGTCGGTTTTTTTTTGTTAAAAATTATTTTATTTTAAATTTACATTCATCATCATCATCATTGTTCCGTTTGCAGAGTTATAAAATGAATAAATTTCTAAAATAGAAGCAGCCTATGTTACTCCTTATTGCATAAGATATATCCCAGTGAAAGTACCGTCAAAATCGGTCCACCCGTTTCAGAGATTAGCCGGAACATACCGACAGACAGACAGACGGAAATTGGAAAAATGTTCTTTTGGTATATGGACCGTGTATACATCTGTATGCATTTAGTAAAAAGCAGTATTTTAATATAACTAAAGGACACTCCAATTTTATTTATTTGTATAGATTGTTTACGTAAAATATGTTATGTTTATATTATTATAATGTTAAAACTATAATAATATAACTTAAAGTTGTATGTGATTTTGAATTATAAAAATAAGCGTATTATTATCTATTATATTTTATTGTATAGTACGACGAACGAGTAGTAGATACCCTGACGCCTTAAGCCATCGTCATAAACAGAGTAGGAGAGAGGTTCCGTGAATAGTAGGTACTTAGTAACAGTTACCAAGTTCGACTTTAAACTTACAACTAAATTTACTAATCAATACCAGTAAAATTAAAAATTAATACTTTCAAGTACCAAAATTAGTTACGTCGGTACAAAATCGAGCAGATAGCGGTATCAATGTGTGCGTACGCGTAATGTTATTGTGTTGCGATTTAAATACCTAAACTTGAGCGAGTGAAAAATGTGATAGCGTCCTTAACCCTAATAAGAATGTATTCAAAGCTAAATCTTCCATTGCGGCTATTCGACCTAAAAGTTCTTTATCATTTTCGCAGCTGTAATGGATGTCGGATTGTATTCTTGTTAAACATGATTCAACACGTATAGAAAATTGCATTACATCTTCGGAAGGCTGTTGTTTGCATTGTTGTAAGTCCACTAATAAATGTGTGGAGTGCTTTTTTTCTCCAAAAGTGGTTTTCAAAAATTGTTTGATTTCTACCCAGCTACTAAACATTTTTTTATACAACACGCTAATTGCGCTTTGCCTTCTAATTGTGAGACAATATATTTACAAAGTACGTTTTGTTGTTCTGAAGTTGCCAAGGAAATCGCATTTTCGCAATTAGTTAAAAATGCAGGCAACAATTCGCGATCCCCGTTATAAGGCTTAATAAATTTTGTAAGGACAGACAGGGTAACTTTGTCAGTCATTTTAACTTTTTGTTTTGGTGCCGAACTATAAACAGTACTACTGGAAGAATATGCGATTTCTTCGGATTTCTCTTTCTTTAGAGACATTAATTAGTTTACTTTTATTTAATAAATCGTATTAACGAACTACGTAGAATACAGAAACCAAACAGAAAATATGCACAATAAATTGAAAACAAAATTTATAAACAGTAATAATAATCTTAATCTAAAATGAGTTCGAGTAAAAATAAAGTTTGTTAAAAATATGTTTTTAGAAAAATTAATAAATTCACTTCACTAGAATTGGCTTTAAAAAACTTTAACTGAATAAGAAACTCACATTACACACAGCGATACGGTGGCAGCACTCGGGAACATTCCGGGAAAGTTGCGTCACACGTAATGCAGTGAGAAACGGCAGGCAGCTGGCGACTCAGGGAGTCGTATGACAGAATGCTTGTCGTCAAGTGAGTTCTTCTATATCGGGGTGCACGTGGCTTGTGATGAACAGTTGTAACTATCAGCGAGACCTTGATGAAAGGTCCGTTGAGTGGTTTTGTGATGCGGGCTCACACTTAAAAAGTGGAGGCTTACCGTCGACCACAGGGCAGCAGGAGGTGTTCGGGGGTGATGCGGGCTCACGCTTAATAGCGGAGGCTTACCGTCGGTCACGAGCACGAGCAGCGCGGGCTTAGGCTTTGAGGTGCCCAAGGCTTATCGTCGACCACTGCACAAGGACTTCTTGACAACGGAGCCAACAAATATAATGGCGCAGACGAGTGGAACGAATTCGCGACGCCTACACCTATTAATCCCAGTACTTCGGTATTTTCCTGGGATCCCACTTCTGACACCAAATTTGTTAGGATGGCTCTCCGTTAGTCCTTTTTAAAAAAACACTTTAATTACTGCTGCTAATTTATTTAATTAATTATTGACAACAACTGTTCTAAAGCAAAGTCGGACTCGAACTGAACTTGAATACAATGGTCTTTTTAATATAAAATAATGAAATTGGAAGCGACGGGGTTTATCGCTGACTAAACAGTTTTGTGTAAAATTTCCAGGCTTAACATACTGCATATGTTGCATTTTATACATATTATATTTGTTTATAACAGTTCGAAGACCACAAACCAATAGACACCGGCACAACTGAGACGGACGACCGCTTCATTGTCTCAACTTCGTTGAGAAATCGACATCTCACGTGTGTTGATGTGCAACAGGAGCTCATAAGGGTTCGAGGAGTTACTGTCAGTCAGTGGACAATTAGAAGACGCCTGAAGAAAACAATTAACTCCTCAACGGCCAGCCAGAGGCCCGAAACTGACCGCAGCTAACCGTCAAGCCCGACTTCAATTTGCTCGTGAACACCTCAATTGGACTATTGAGCAACAGAGCTCCATCCTGTTCGCTGACGAGAGCAGAATGTGTCTCCATGGCAACGATAGAAGAGACCGAGTATAGGGCGTCAAGGGGAACGGTTCTCGCAATGCTGTTTCGCTGAAACAGTATCATATGGCGGTGGTTCCGTCATGATGTGGGTTGGAATATCATACGAAGGGAAGATGAGCTTGTTTTCGTGCCTGGTGGTGGTCGGAGTGGTGGTCTAACAGCTCAAAAGTACGTGAAAAACATTCTCCTCGATCATGTTATACCTTATGCAGGGTACATAGGAGAAGATTTTCTATTCATGCATGATAATGCTCGGTGCCATACAGCAAGTGTTACTCGCCAGTTTCTTCAAGAGGTGCAAATTGAGACGATGATGTGGCTCAGTCCTGATCTGAATTGCATTGAGCATTTATGGGAGAAGCTCAAATGGAGGGTGCGAGCTAAAGATACGGCTCCATCAAGCATCGTCGAGCTCAAACTGCGCTTGAGGAAGAATGGAATACGATACCTCAAGATTTTATCAAAAAATTGATAAAATCAATGAAAAATCGCATACAAGCCGTTATAAAAGTTATTGGGTGTTATGGTCAGAGGCAATACAAGGTATTGAAAAATTAAATTTTCTTTACTTTTATCAAAAATAATTTTTTTATTCATTAAGTTGTTGTTTTCATTTTTCTTCATTTTTTATGCATTTCTGTCAAATTTAATTTTATCAATAAATACTCAACCAATTTTTCTCATTAGGATAGCATTTTTTAAGAGAAAAGATTAGGCATTCAAACAAAAAAATAATAATAAGAAAATCGGATAAGCAATTTACCTAAAAATCCATAAAGCAACCCCGAGGGGAGTAGCCATTGCGTTTGTTACCAATACAAAAGTGTCGGTCATTTTTTGCGGGGGGAAGTTACACACATGCACACTTTATCTAATTCCCACACAAAAATAATCGTCTGTCACTACGAAACTCACACATACTAAATTAAAATCACATTTAAATTTTTCACACACACATAGATACATTCTGTGTCATTACAGTATAATGACACGTCGCAACTACACTGGCAAGTTGCTTACACCCGTGGTTTTACCAACTGTCGATATGCATTATCAATAAATTCAAGTACTCGGTTAGGGAAATAAAGTTTTTAAAGTGATACAAAGGTAAGATGTTATTATAAAAATAGACTTAATTTATTATATACTACAAATCAAACATCTTCATGTAAAATAAACGATTATAAAGAGTAAAGATTTGATTGTTTGTTTGTTAGCATTGAATAGGCTCCGAAACTACTGGACCGATTTAAAAAATTATTTCGCCATTAAGAAGCTACACTATCCTTTAACGACATAGATTCTACTATATTTTCAAAAATATTAGAGATCCTTACTAAAACTCCAATAGTGTAACCCAAGGGATAAAAAAATAACTTAAAAAATCCTTACATTGCGTGCGCTGCAAAAACTAATGATAATAGAATTATATAATGTAGTAAGACTTTGTAGAACACATCATTATCTACAATTATTGTATTTGCTTGTAAACGAAAAAAAAACTGACTTCAATTACATCGACAAGTAATACAATATACGTAATATATACGCGTTATCAAAGGTTACTCAAAAAGTTGTAATCAGATCTCGATGAAATTTGAACACGACTACATGATAAACATCAGCTTTCTATTAAATTAAAAATCATCAAAATCGGTCCACCCAGTCAAAAGTTCTGAAGTAACATACATAAAAAAACACAGTCGAATTGAGAACCTCCTCCCTTTTTGGAAGTTGGTTAAAAAGTGTCGCGACAGCATATGTCTAACTATTATAATTATGTCACAGTACGCTTGGTGCAACGTTGTTGTGCCAAACAATGCCAGTCTACAATAAACGATTTAAAGTTAACATACGTTTTGAGGAGTTGATGATGTACACGATGATGTCAACGAATCGGGAATAGGGAGCGTAGCACTAATGGCATCATAAGATGATAGCTTGTCATCTGCTAGATTGAATGATTTGTTGATGACTCTGAAAGGATGGACATTGTTAATTTTCAAAGTTGATAAATCTAAGTTTCATTTCACTACTATGACTAAGGTGAACCATATCTTGATTACCTTGTACATGAGACCAAAAAAATCTTACGGGACAAAAACAGTGTGGCGTTAGTGTTGGTTTGGTGCCCTCGACTAATCCTTTTATTGTTCGCCAACACTTGAAAGTTAGTGGTATTGATATGATCTGAACAAATTACACTATTTTTTGTGGGCGTCCAGGTTAATCTGTTATTACAATTTTTTTCCATGTATCCCTTAAATTTGGATTTTTAGAAAACCTGCCAAATTTTTATATTAACATTATGGTCGAAGTTTACATTAAGTAATTCTAGTAAAATGTTTTAATACTCATAATACGTGTATTATATTTAATTTAATGCAATTTTATTATATAACTATGTTTATTAAAAAAAGCTAGCAATATAATATTTTAAATAAATCAAAATCTCAAAAATGTCTGTCTCCTCTTTTGCCTTTGCCGTTTTTATCGATAACCATCTACAAACAAACCGGTAACAACACTATCGCTCGGCGACAGTGACTTCTCGGAAATAGACTCTGATCAGTCGCTCGACCGATTCGCATATTGTATGAGGGCGAGCGGCCTGTGTTGGTAAACAAATCGAGTCAACACGACCGATAATATTTGTAATTTTTAAGTTTAAAAAAGGTTTAAAAGAAGTATACAAGTAATAATGTGATAAAAAAAATACTTACGTATGAAAGATAACGTCATGTTTTAGTAAATTTGATGTGGCAGATCTTTTTTTGCAGCAAAAAACAGAACAATTTGGCATTTTTTGAAGGACGTTGATTCAATTGCGCAACTAGATTTAGTCTAGTGATCAGTGCGGCTGCAACTAGTTTTATTGTATGCATATGGTAATTTGGCCTTATACCTTGACAGAGGGGAACGCCTGTACATGGCTACTCCCCTCCGTGTTGCTCTTTGTAAAAATCGAACTTTTATACCAATATACGGCTTGAGTCGATTCAGTTGCACGCGAGTGTAGTTTGTGGTCCGGGTCTTCGTCTTTGAGAATCTATAGGTCGGTTACGTTTTAGTTACGTTTCGTATATCCAACATCAGTGCAGGCCAATTGTGCAGAAGTTTTACTTCAGTTGTGTGGTCTAAAGCACACGTTATTAAATTATAACTTGTTATCACATAATCAGTGATAACGTAATGTTCTATTAAAGTAAGATATTGTTTATATCAGTTCTGTAGGTTTTGAATTTGTCCATTACGGACAATCATCAATCGTTTGCGGAAGCATGCTATAGCGTCCCCGCGACCCCGCCACATAGGCGCAGCGACGGAACACGTGCCGGTTTTTATTCAGTAGGAGTCTGGAACCCCTCTGGTGCCCCCGCGCCGGAGAGTCGTGCCCATGAGGATTTTCCCCACGCTAAAAAAAGGCGGTTACCTATCCGAGTACTGAGCGCACCCGACCCTACTTAACTTCGGTTTTTTTAACGTGGTTATGTACGTTGGCGAATCATAGGCGATAACGTCCTTCAAAAAATACCGATTGGTTCTATTTTTTTTTTGCTGTAAAAAGTGATTTGCCACGTCAAATTCACAAAAAAATGGCGCAAAAAAAGTTGCTGTCGTCGAGTGATAGTGTTGTTACCGGTTTGTTTATAGAAAGTTATCGATTAAAACGGCAATGGCAAAGGAGGAGAGAGACATATTAGAGATTCTGATTTATTTATTATATAATATTGCGAGCGTTATTTTAATATACATAGTTTTATAATAAAATTACATTAAATCAAATATAATACAATACTTACGAATATTAACACATTTTTTACTAGAATTACTTAGTGTGAACTTCGACCATAATGTTTTATGTTAATTTTTGCAGGTTTCCTAAAGATTCAAATTTAAGGCATACATGGATTTTTTTTAATAACAAACTAACCTGGACGCCCACAAGAAATAGTGTCATTTGCTCAGATCATTTCAATACCTCTGACTTTCAAGTGTGGAACTGGTAAGATTAATAATGGAAAAATATACCGGCACAAGCATTTTTTTCTTAATAAAAAAAGAAAACCCACAATAATGTATTCATCATCACTGCTTTTTAAAATGATATAAACATTTAGTTTATTTTTGACATGATAATTATTGTAGTACATAATAAATAAGTCCATCTTTATAATAATACCTTACCTTTGTATCACTTTAAAAACCTAGTTTCCCTAACCGAGTACTTGAATTTATCGACAATGCGTATCGACAGTTGTTACAACCACGGCTGTAAACAACTTGTGAGTGTAGTTGCGGCATGTCATTATATTGTAATAATACAATGTGTCTATGGTGTGTGTATGTGTGAGTTTCGTAGCTACAGACAATTATTTTTGTGTAAAAATGACAGTTTTGTATCGCTAAAAACCTCTATGGTTACTCCCTTCCGTGTTGCTCTTTGTGGCGAATATACGTGCTAATTGCTAATCGTATGAATAGTACCTCAAATTAGAAAAAAAAGTGTTCTACCCTTGGATACTACGTAAAATGAAAGCAATTTTATTACAATACTACAAGATATCATTTATCTCAAATAGGAGATTAATTAATATATTTTAAATAAATAAAAATTAAATTAACTCCTATATAAATGTACATGTAAGCTTTAAAAAAGTCAACAATTTTTTCACCGAGTTTTTTCACATGGTAAGTTGGTAACACTAATTTGCACAAATCGATGACAGCGACGGAATTTTCGGTCGGGAGGAGTGACGACATTTTGTCAATAAATTGTTAATTTAGCTCCATTCAATTGGCAAATTTTCGTAGTAAGTAGTGTTAAAAAGCCATAAAAATGGCAGACAATGAGCAGAAAGCGATGCAGTTGATAGCAGAGGCGGAGAAAAAGTTAAATTCGTCGAAATCCTTCCTCGGTTCACTATTCGGGTGAGGACAATGAGTGTCTTATTATTTTGTTGATATTAGCTCTATTGATCCTTGTTAAGCAAATTTTCCATTATATATCAATTAAATGTAATAGTAAGTTACGTTAACTTTTGGTATAGCGTTTCAAGATATGTGCAAAGTCATCAAAATGTTATAATGGAAATGATTCAGTATTGTGTTAAACTTCAATAATAAAAAAGATTAGTATGATTAATACCTACATATCAACCTATATTTTATAGATGTATAATAAGATAATTTTCACAAGACCTTCCTAGTTTTTTATTGTATTACGCTGCAGTCTGTTATATCCCACTGTTGGGCATTGGCCTCTTTCCCTATGTAGGAGAAAGATCAGAGCATAATCCAACACGCTTTTCCAATGCGGGTTGGCGGATATATTCTTTACTATGAGTAAGAATCGCTATCAAGTGTACATGATAACAACTGGGACCGACAGCTTAACATTCTCTCCGAGGCACGGTGGGGAGCTCTAAACACAAGGGCTAACAACCAGACAGGAAATAAATATTCGTATAAACACAAATATCCACTCCAAGGGGGAATCAGACCTGCAACCGTCGGTGTATAGGCACCGTCAACACGACAAACGCACCATTTAACCAGAGAGGTTGTCAGAGTGGTTTATTACGAAAAAATTTTTTTATTAAAATCTTCGACAAATTTTATTTAAATCATTTGTACTTATACGAACTTTTAAATATAAAAAAATATCTAATTCAAAACATTTGTATATTATGTAAATTGTCCTTGTTTAATGTATCTGTACTCTTTAGTCACTATATGTTTGTAGTTAATTATAAATTTTAATTACTTAAACCAGTAAATAGCATCCTTAGTTATTATTACCCATTTTTTACAAATTGTATAGAATTAAAATAAATTGAAATTAACTAAATACTCTAATTGTTGTATAGAGGATCGTCGAAATTAGAAGAGGCAGTGGACTGCTACCTGAGGGCAGCAAATCTTTTTAAAATGGCCAAGAAATGGCCTCAAGCAGGTCAGGCCTTTTGCACTGCCGCGCAACTTCATTTGAAGGCTGGCGTTCGTCACGACGCTGCCACTAACTTTGTCGATGCCTCCAATTGTTACAAGAAAGCTGATCCTAATGGTGAGTCGTACTTTGTGATATTTAGATGTACAAATATAACATTGTTGTAAGTATTTAATATGTGTACCTATATTCTTACGTATGGTTTACGTAAATTTATTTATTCTCATGATTTTGTATATGTATGTTTATCTTATTCTTCTATATGTGTATGTATATATGTTTTTATGTATTTATAATTCTATTTATATTTATCTACTTTTGCACAATCCCGCACTTTTTTACTTAGGATCTCCTTTTACCTGGGGTTGTCTGGAAGAGATTACTTAAAGCAATAAGACCGCCTTTGCATGCTGTCATTGTAACTACTTTTTGTTTAATTTTATTTCTGCACTGTTGTTTTCTTACTACGTAAAAGTTTTTGATTATATGAATGCAAGAAGTAATAAACAATAATAATAATAATAATAATAATAATAATAATAATAATAATAATCGTAATGTGTGTTATAGGGATTACAATCAACTACTGAATCTAATTACAATATTCCCACATACTATTCTACATTCTAGATTTGAGAAATTATTTTTTTATGTTAATTCTCCTTTGTTGTTATTAAAAACAAACTACTAACCTCGGAAATACTCGAAATAATTAAAAGATTGCAATCTTGAATAGAAATACAGAGCAACACATATAACATAATTATGTTTTCTTTTATATATTTTATCAAAACAATAGTAATCACAAGAAAAAGGAAGGGAATTTTTTGTCTATATCATTACATAGTATGAACAGAATCGCTTCCTGCTGTCTGTATGCTTAGATCTTTAGAACGAAGCAACAGATTTTGATGCAGTTTTCTTTAGTAAATAGAGTGATTCTAGAGGAAGATTTGTATGTATAATACATGCATAATATAGTGGAGGAACACTAATAATTTTTGCAACCGTGCAAAGCCGGGGTGGGTCCCTAGTTTACATATAATATACAAATAGGATTAAATATCTTATATATTAAGTCATATCATTAGTTAAAACAGTACACAAAGTAGGTTGTATTTGTTTTAGTGATGCAGTGTGTGCTTTTACAATCATATGATTCATTATGGAAACAATTTTTTTTTTGTTTCAACTAAATTATTAGGAAAAATAAATTAAAAACTAGCACCCCGCCCTGGCTTCGCAAGGGTCTCACTTCACTCACTTCAGCCTATCGCAGTCCACTGCTGGACATCCCCAAGTTCGCGCCAGACATCCCGGTTTTTCGCAATCCTCATCCAGCCTACACCGGCAATCTTACGTAGATCGTCGGTCCAACGGGCTGGAGGTCGTCCACACTGCGTTTGCCAAGACGCGGTCTCCACTCTAGGACCCGTCTACTCCAACGGCCATCGGTCCTGCGACACAGATGACCAGCCCACTGCCACTTCAACTTGCTAATTCTGTAGGCTACGTCGGTTACTTTCGTTCTCTCGCGGATAGTCTCATTTCTAATCCTATCTTTGAGAGAAACCCCTAGCATAGCCCGTTCCATTGCACGTTGAGCGACCCTAAACTTGTGGACCAGTCCCTTCGTCAGTGTCCACGTCTCGGCTCCGTATGTTAACACAGGCAGGACGCATTGTTCGACGACTTTTGTTTTCAAGCATTGCGGAATCTTCGAAGTGAAGACTCGACGAAGTCTGCCAAACGCCGCCCAGCCCAACCGAATCCTCCTATCGATGGTACCCTTCTCGAAGTTGTTCAGGATTATATTTACCTAGGTCATACTATCCAACTAGGCCGCAACAACTTCGAGAAAGAGGCCGATAGGAGGATTCGCACGGGTATTTAACACAAATTTTAAAATTAAAAATTATAATACACACAAATAAACCCTTATTTTTGCGTCAGGTTACTAAAAATAGAAAATGAAATATTAAGAAACGACCCAGTGACGCCCACATCGCATAAAGCTAGCCGAGCAGGGTGCGCGGCGACCACGCAACTTTTTTCTAATCCTTACATTTCTAAACTCGTGGTATCTTTCAAATGTAATGTCTGAATTGAATAATTGAAATCCCTATCCCTATTATAAAATGTGAATGTAAGCTTGTTTGTTACGCTTTCACGAGAAAACTACTCAACCGATCATCATAAAACTTTGTACGCATATTCTTGGAGGTATTAAAAGTAACATAGGATACTTGTGAAAAAAAAAATTTCTTACGAAATACCGTTGCACTGTATTATCGACGGTCACGTCAATATCCAATTCAATTGACTATAGTTTCTTTGTTTGGGATTTTTCTATATTTGTTGTTTTTTTTTCTGTCATTATTATATATATATATATATATATATATATATATATATATATATATATATATATATATATAATAGTACTTTATAAATTAAAAATTCTAATGTAAGCTTGTTTTTTTTACACCTTGGATTGCATTGTTGGAGTTTTAGCAAGGAGCCCTAATTTTTTTGAATATATAGTAGCCTACGTCACCCGCGGACAGTGAGAAGGCTATTGTGCCTATTTTTTGTATAATAATTCTTAATCTAATATTGTACAACTTATAACCACTGCTATAAGTTGTAGTTTTAAGTTTTAGCCTATCGTCTTAGGGCGTCGCTAGAATTTTGCAACTTAAAAAAGGTTGTCATATTCCAAAATATTGAAATGACTAATGTAATAGAAAATTAAGGTTGTAAATATACAAAATATATTTATTACATAGTAGAGACCCGCCCCGGCTTCGCACGGGTGCAATGCTGATACTATCAACAACAGAAGATACGTTAGAAACATCTAAAACTATCAGTGTTCCTCTACTATATTATGCGTGTATTATACATATAAACCTTCCTCTGGAATCACTCTATTTACTAAAGAAAACCGCATCAAAATCAGTTGCGTAGTTTTGAAGATCTAAGCATACAGACAGCGGGAAGCGACTTTGTTTTATACTATGTAGTGATTAATAAAATAAAGGAACATAAGATTTACTTTATTTCCATGTAGATTGAAACTATAACAATATAATGTTTTCTAAAAATATATAAAAAAAAATATTAAATATGTATTATAAAACATAGTTATACATAAGTATATTTGTTTTCCAATGTTAACGCGAATTTCACTCATTTATAACATTAATCATTAAACCGAGGTAAGGCACAGCGGGTAATTTCCTGCTCAAGAAATGGAGCAGCCCGACTGGGGTAGAACTTCGACCTTACAGAATACTGAACCGATTACCGAAATGTTGTATCACAGCGAAATAATAGTGCTTTCAAGCAGTGTTGTGCTCCTGTTGGTGAGTAAGGTGACCAGAGCTCCTGGAGGGAAGTGAGGGTAGGGTCGGCAACGTGCTTGCGATGCATCTGGTGTTGCAGGCGTCTATAGGTTACGGTAATCGCTTACCATCAGGTGAGTCGTACGCTTGTTTGTCGACTTAGTTACATATATAAAAATGAAAAACCTTTTTCGGAATTTTTAAGTTTTTTGAATGCGCGACGTTTCGGATATTCTACAGCAACCATGTTCACGAGAGGACTAGTATATATATATATTCGAAACATTACAAAAATATTATATTTTACATTAATAAGTAAGGGCATCTGAGATTACATTCAATTACATTTAAATTAGAAAGTAACATTGTAGAAAGCGCTCAGAGTAGGTCAAAGTAACAATACTTAGGCTTACATAATATATACAATGAGAAACCTTTGACAATGGAAAATTTCAATTTTCACTTTAAAATGATTGCATAGATATTAGGGAAGCTAAGAAAATAACTGGCTCGTTATTGACACTGCTATAATTGCTGCCTTTTACAATGAACACTACCATAAAAGATTGACATTTGCAATTTTTTGTAAGGATTTCTTTTGCGCTCAACATAAAAAAAGAAAAAAAAAAAACAATTAATAACAAAAAACAAATTAATAACAAATCGCTTTACGGTAACATTATTCAATAAATTATAATTCGTGAAAATTTAAAATATAGGTAAAGAACATGGCCTTATTTTATCCCTCATGCTATTCATTCACTTCTAAAAATATTATGACCACATCCATATTGACCTTTTAAAAAAATATATTGAAATATCATATTCAAAAATATTAGTTATCTGTACTCTCGGAATTCGTATTTTAGTAGTTTTTATATGTTTAAAATGATAAATTGATATTTGTTTTTAGTGAAATAAATAGTAAATGGAGTTTTACAAATGTCTGTATGCTAATATGTTGTGAAAGTGAGTGATAAATGCGGAAAAAACGTGAATTACGATTGACAGGGGTTTGTTTACCAAATAAGACTCTTCCAAAAAATGGAATATATATTTATTTATATACTTTGTATATATCTTTATTTATTCTATTATAACTTAGTCGTACCTTGCAGTTTGAACTGCGTAACTTCCGATTGTATAATATTGACTCGCCCGTTAGCGCAGTTTGTAGTGACCCGGCTTTCCCCGGGTTCCCGTTCCCCGGGTTGCGGGTTCGATTCCCGCCTGAGTCTGTAATATTTGTATTTAATACTAGCTGACCCGGCGAACTTCGTATCGCCTAACACAAACTTTATCGTATGGTATTAAAGTTCAAATTGACTTTTAAGTATTATCACAAATCTTTTGTATGGGAGTATAGAAAAGTGTTGTTTTTAGACTTTTTCAGGAAATTTAATTTTTTTTTTTAGAATTTTTCTCTCCGTAAGAACCATCCTCGTACTTCAAGGAATATGTTAAAACAAGAATTAGCGAAATCGGTCCAACCGTTCTCGTGTTTTGCGCTTAGCAACACATTCAGCGACTCATTTTTATATTATAGAATAATTATGTATTATTTCTATGTATATTTATCAAACAAGTATTTACCTATAACAGTCTGCTGTTACCAATAATACAAGCATTAAGTTGCTTACCTTAGGAACAGACGACCGTGTGTGTATGTTAAAAGATATTTATTTATTGTAAGGATATAAAGTAGCATGTGTGTTATTCTGTATCTTCAATTGTCTATGTACTAATTTTCGTTAAAATTAGTTAAATATTTCATACATAAAAGAGTAACAAAAATCAATTCAAATTTACGTATCATTACATAGTATAAAACAAAGTCGCTTCCCGCCGTCTGTATGCTTAGATCTTTAAAACTGCGCAACGGATTTTCATGCGGTTTTCTTTATAGTAATAAATAGTGCGATTCTCGTGTGATATAATACGTGCATAATATAGTAGAGGAACACTGAGTTTTTGCAACCGTGCGAAGCCGGGGCGGGTCGCTAGCTTAAAATATTAGTAGGATGACAGTCATGCCATTATAATATGGAGGTTGCGTGTTTAACTCATTAGGTTGAAAAAATTTGTATGAGGTCACTCAACTCAACTAGCAATAAAAACTGTCAGTCTGAGATTGATTTATTTAATGAACTATTTCATACTTTTATCGTAATACTTGAACCTTTTATATTTTTTATTAGAATGTTATTTATTAAATACAAATGAACTCTAAAATACTATTTTATTTCGCAAATTCTATTTCAATATATTATTTGAAATCAAGAGTGAATAAGCGTCTTCTAGGCAAGCGCGCACCATCTTAGGCTGCATCTTTCACTTACCATCAGGTGAGATCGCAGTCAAGCGCTAGTCTATATATAAAAAAAAAAAACACTAAATGTCTATGTCCAGCTGTGGACTGCGATATTTTATTTCGTATTTTATAAATTTTATGTGTACTCGTTGTAATTGTCTTTTTTTTTTAGTTTGATAGTTCTGGGTTAGTACCTCGACCTTACAGAAGATCACAGCTAAATAATAATACTATAATTGTGTTCCTGTTGGTGAGTAAGGTGACCGGAGCTCCTGGGGGGATTATGTATAGGGTCGGCAACGCGATGCTTCTGGTGTTGTAGACGTCTATATTAACTACGGTAATCGCTTACCATCAGGTGAGCCGTACGCTTGTTTGCCGACCTAGTGACATAAAAAAGGTCAGCAAAAAGAGAGAAAGGAACAGAGGTTCAACGAAATATGTTACATAAACGTATTATTACCATTTCTCTCATCATTATACGTAGTTTTTTGAAACTGTAAACATGTATTTTCAAACTACCAATTTGGGAATATTGTTACGAAAGTTATTCAACATACAAAGTTAACACTGCTTATTTCAAAAGTTTCCGCTCTCATATAATGTAACTTGTTACCTAACTCCAAATAACTCTAGTGATATCTCCTACTATCTGACTTTACTAAAGCTAATTCTACCTAGCTACTAATATTATAAACAAATTACCCGGCGACCTTCGTAACGCCATACTTGTTTTTGGGAATTTATGAACTTTTTTATTAAATTGTATTTTATAAAAATCTCTATTAACTCTTCCTGAAAATAACACAAAAATTATCAAATCTGTTGCTTTTTTTTTTGAAACAAATTTGATTCCTTTTGTTTATTTTTAAAAATAATAAGATAATAATAAGTTGATATCTTTTGTAAGTTTAATAAATTTATTTCCATGGCGATAACGATAGACTGATAGAAGAAGTCAAACGTGCTCTCCGAGGTAAGGTGGGGAGGCCCACGAGGTTTAACAACCAGACCGGAAATAAGTATTTTTTTAAATACATTTATCCAAAGCGGGGATCGAACCCGCGACCGTCGCTATTTGGGTGCCGCCGACACTACACCAGAGCGGTCGTACGATAAAACAATAAACATAAAGTATGGGATAACGTCAAATTTTCCAATGACAAAGTGACGGCCAGAAGTTAGTTTGATGTAGATTTCCTGCCAGTAATTAATTAACAGTACAACATAATAAGTCTAAAAAAACTTGCGAAATATGAACCAAGGTCAATAAAATGATCTAATCTATCGCTTTGATAATGACTCACTTTGGACTTGTGTTTTTATCTTATCGTGGTCAATATAATTTTTGTACATAATGGGCATAATGTTTATGTATTATTTAATATAATTTCTTTTGTTTTAAAGTAAATAAAGTAATAACGTATGTTTATAGTAAATTTTGGAACACTAAAATAAGTAATACTGGTAGTTATGAAAAAGATAAGTTTATAAAAAAATAGACTAATTTTTTTTTAAGTTTAAAATAAAGTTGTTCATTTTTTTTTTAACAAAATTAATAGCTCTCTCTCTGCTGTGTGGTTACGGCATTAAAGAATATAGCCACCCCCTATCTTCCCGTGGGTATCGTAAGAGGCGACTAAGGGATAACACAGTTCCACTACAACCTTGGAACTTAAAAAGACGACCGATGGCGGGATAACCATCCACCTGCTGACTTTTAAATACACAGGCCGAAGACGGGCAGCAGCGTCTTCGGTGCGACAAAGCCAGCCCTGCGGTCACCAACCCGTCTGCCCAGCGTGGTGACTATGGGAAAAACACATGAAATCGCGTCATTGTTGGCGCGAACTTGTGGAAGCCTATGTCCAGCAGTGGACTGTATTAGGCTGAAGTGAAAATTAATAGCAATATCTTGCCTTTAAGTAATGAGTAGTTATGTCTTGAAGTCTAAAGCAAATATTATGTAAAAATTGTGTATGTACTCGTATAAGTAGCAATGTAAGCTGAATTATTGATGTAATAGGTCGGGGAAAAAGCCTTTTCGTATTTATAACCCACTTCAAAAAAGGAAGAGGTTACTCAATTCGACCGTATATACATATATGTATGTATGTATGTTCGGGGATAACTTCGTCTTATGATTACTATTAACTTGAACTATGTCTTATTACTTTATGAACCGATTTTGATATTTCTTTTTTCGTTGGAAAGGAGATATCCCACAGGTCGTACCATGATAAGGAAACCAGGATCTGATTATGGAATCCTAGAGAAATCGAGGGCAACAACCTCGTAAATCGTAGTAACAACTAGTGCATTTGTAAATTTTTTTTCGTCTAATTGAAGTCGGTTTTTTTTTTCGTTTGCGAGCAAACACAATCATTTAGTAAAAAGTTGCAATAAAATCTTTATGGTTGTATTGTTCACGCTGGTATTGATACCATGAAAAGGTAATTAAACCGCGATAAAATCCGAAAAAGTTGTTTCATTATGAGTGAAATTCGCGTAAAAATTAGAAAACAATAATGTATATCTTATTTAAATCTTATATATAAAAATGAATTTCTGAAATATATGTTCGCGCATAATTGCCCTATGAGTATATCTTATATATAAAATTGTCGTGTCACAATGTTAGTTACAATACTCCCCCGAAACGGCTGGGGCGATTTTTATGAAATTTTGCGTGCATATCGGGTGGTTCTGAGAATCGACCAACATCTATTTTTTTATACCGCTAAGTTATATGGGGGGTGGGGGGTGTTAAGGGGGTTAATATCATATACGGCAAAACAACGTTTGCGGGGTCATCTAATATATATATATATATATATATATATATATATATATATATATATATACTAGCTTACCTGGCGAACTTCGTATCACCTTATTTTTTTCGGAAATATAATAATAACACAATATATCAAAATAAAATATAGCCTATCTTTTAAGTTGGATCAAACTGCACACGGTGTGCAAATTTGACTAAAATCGGTTAAGTAGTTTAGGAGTCCATTGAGGACAAACATTGTGACACGAGATTTATATATATTAAGAGATATATATATATATATATATATATATATATATATATATATATATATATATATATATTGATATGATGATTTTATTTTCGGTTTAAGCGAACCGTGGCGCCGTCAAAAATTTCGATCTAGCGGGTACATCGTTCCATAGCTTAATTGGCTAGAGCGCCGACACGGTCAGTCGGAGACGCGGCTTCGAACCCCGCTGGAGCGGTCAATTTTTGATATGATATTAAAAAATGTTTATATATATATATTTGAAAAAGCACTATATATTCATGAAATAAATACAATCGTAGTGGTACGAAGTTCGCCGGGTCAACTATTATATTCGAATTTTTAAAATTCAAATAGGAATATCGAGGACGATATTGATTAAAAATAATTGAATATTAAATATACAGGCAAATATCAGAGTTTAACGTAACAACCTTGACCTGTTATTTTCATAGTTGTTGTTAATGTTATATGATTACCAAATAAATAGTGTTAAAATATTCTAGTGTTATCATAAATGTTTAACTTTAATTAGTACTAAATTGTGTGCGTATGTTGTTTATTGATGCGTTTGTGGTCGTGATTTAGATTTTCTTGCCGATTCTTAGCGTAATCATCATTCAGAAAACACTAGAGCTAGCTTCACATTAATATATTTATGTAAAATAACGTTTCAAAGAAGTCTGTTTGGTTTGTAGGTAGATTTCGATTTGGAATTATTTTGATATTTTTAATTACAGAGGCGGTCTCGTGTTTGCTGAAGGCGATCGAAATCTACACCGACATGGGACGGTTCACCGTAGCCGCGAAACAGCATCAGGTACGTTGCGTGACTTTAAAAAATAATATTAATCGTAATTCTGTACTAATGCGGAATATTTGAGCCACGACTATAATATACTATATCTTTCAGTTAAAGTTTTCGAGGAAAAGATAACGCTTCGAATAACTTTATTTTAATTGTGTTTATTTATTTAGGTTTCCTGTAACGCGAAAGTAAACGTTTTTTACCTACACCCGTTCTGAACAATGCCAGATATTTAGGAATAATAAAGTCACAAAAAAATCCGGTAAATCTCGAATTTGTGGCAGCACTTCGAGGCTTACCGGTTTTTTGCATGATGCACATTAATATTACAGTGAATATATCTGTAACGAAAATGTATATATTTTGTATGGTAACGGTCCAGTGATCACCTCAACTGGGTTTTTCGTTGACAGTTACAAGTTTGATCTATCAAGAACTTTTTTCATCATCATCATCATTCTAGCCTATTGCAGTCCACTGCTCGACATAGGCCTCCACAAGTTCGCGCCAAAAATGCGTGAACTCATGTGTGTTGCCCATAGTCACCACGCTGGGCAGGCGGGTTGGTGACCGCAGGGCTGGCTTTGTCGCACCTAAGACGCTGCTGCCCGTCTTCGGCCTGTGTGTTTCAAAGCCAGCGGTTAGATGGTTATCCCGCCATCGGTCGGCTTCTTAAGTTCCAATAACTTTTTTATTCTCTTCTAATACCACTATGATGGCTAACAAGCGTACGGCCCATCTGATGATAAACCATTACAGCGTATGGACACGTGCAACATCAAAACAAGCGCGTTGCGTACCCAATACTCCCCAGGAGCTCTGGTTATCTTACTTATCACAGTAACACAATACTACTTAAGTGCAGTATCGGTTGTAATCTTCTGTAAGGTTAAGGGACTTACCTAACGGACTGCCCCAAATTTGAGCAGGATATTTCTTGCTGTGCCCTCCCTCAATGGATGAAATAAACTACTACATTCAACGGCCTCCACTAGGATTTCACTCTCGTGGTGGTGTCCAGAAACGCAGGAACGTTCATACCACGACAAACACGTCTATGGTATATGCAAATGTTTTCCATGTGCGGGGATCGAACCCGCAAACGTCAGCGCAACAGTCACTAGCCAGTGCTGTGACCGTTGCGCTGACGCCTCGTCATAATAAATCCTATATTTTAATTTTTGAAGACAATTTTTTGGACAAAACTTCCATCCCCATTTTAAGTGTTGTATAAATAATATAATTAATCGTTATATTTGTCTTAACAGAACATAGCAGAGCTATACGAGACGGAATGCGTTGACCTAGCGCGAGCCATGCAACACTACGAACAAGCGGCTGACTACTTCCGAGGCGAGGAGTCCACGTCCTCAGCTAACAAATGTATGCTGAAACTAGCGCAGTATGCCGCGCAACTCGAGCACTATGACAAGGCCATACAGATCTACGAGCAGGTAATACAATAAATATAATAATATGTTGTACCCAATTTCCAATAAAAATGTTGGACATTGCTTCTCAAACTTCGTTATCCCAATTCCTAAAGAAACGTTTTAGAAACTGCATCTTATACTGTGATATCCAAATCCCTTCAAAACGTTTTTTTTTTTTTTTGCACTATATCTCAAATTGTAATACATATACAAATAACAAGTGGTATAATCTTAAAAAATGTTTAAGGGCGGAGTTCAAACAACTCATTAAATCATTTTTAATGTTCACCATACGATAACCAATGTTTACAGCCCTTAAACAGCCGATTACTATAACAGAGCTCTACAGCATTGTTTAACCGTCCATTAATGTCATATTCGGACATCTTCTCAACAGATTCCGCTGTGACTTTACAACAGTTGCAACATTACGTTATTAGTTGAAAGTTTTTGGAGATAAACACGCAGTCAGTGTCCAATTTCAATGTATTAATTGATAACTATAAGACTTTAGGCCTTCTTGAAAATCTAGAAAATATAGAGACCAAAACAAGGCGACCTAGAGTATTTCAAATACGTTGTAATTATTACGAAGAATACAATGAGGAATGATTTAAAACTAGTTTCCGTTTGTCAAAATACGCTTCTCATCGCTTGAAAAATTGTTTGTTCTCTTTTTTAAAGCTGCAATTTTTCAAGTAAACCGTAATTTAAAAATTAAACACTCACAACAGAACAAAATAATAATCAACACAGATAGTGTTAACATGTGTAAAGAAATAATAAAAAAAAAATTTGACAATGACAGCGCCGTGACGTTATTCCCCATCCAAATTGGACATTACATGCTAACGTAACAGTTTCCAATGCGTTCTCGAACTTCTCAAATTGAAAGCGTTTTATTTTATGCTACTAACTATAGATGGCACCAAAACTCGTGTCGACTAAATAAAACTACGTGACTTCCCTAATGAGTAGACTTATAGCATTCGTTCATTAGTGGTTCATTCACTCTGAGCGTATGGTGATTGCCTAATTTAGTAACCATGGTTTAAAATATTCGTGGTGAACAGGGAATACTTGACCGGGTGCATAACCGATATTTAGGACTTCATCGGCTGATTACTCAAACATTGGTTAAATGATAGTCGGTGAACTCCGCCCTAAGGCTAGTACCCCAGACCACTTAGGAAACGTTTTATGACGCTCTCATTTCAAGCTATACGAGTAGGTAGGTATCACTGCCTAAAGACTGTCACGAAACCTAATAAAATTCAAATTGTGTAATCCCAATCCCCTACGTTTTCGACGCTTGTGGTAGCGAATTTCCAACAGAAACGTTGGACACTGCCTCTTAAACTGTAATACCCCAATCCCCTTAATACTAATACACTTTATTGTACACCAAAACAAAAAATATTAGATATAAGAACATAGTAAAGTATTATAAGGTACAAAAGGTGGCCTTATCGCCAAAAAGCGTTTTCTTCGAGGCAACCTTTGGGCAGAGAAAATAATCTAATGTAGGCTATAGGTGTGCAAGTTATTATAAATTAATATTTATTAAGAAACGTTTTGGATAATACCTCTCAATTTTATGATGATTGGAAATGGAATGGGCCGCCTTTACATCCTTATGTCTTTATATAGTTTTTTAAAGATTCTACATAGTTTCTTTTTTTATATGCAATTGATTTTTAATAATTATTTACAGATTGCCAAGTCTTCTCTCGACAACAGCCTGCTTAAATACAGTGCTAAGGAGTATATGTTCCGCGCCGCGCTTTGTCACCTCTGCGTTGATATATTGAACGCTCAACACGCCTTGGATAAATACTGTGGACTTTATCCCGCCTTCGCTGATACTAGGGAGTGTAAACTCGTCAAGGTGAGAAAAAAAGTTATACTAGTACTATAACGCTCTTTTCACACAAAGATAATTTTCGCACAGAAATTTTATTTTATAATAGGTATGGTTAAAGATATGGTTCCATTAGAAATGACAAAGACGAAGCAGCAAAATATTTATTTATTCAAACTCGATCCTTTTCTGTGTTGCTGGCTGCTATAATTATTGATTTACACTTGCCAAAAAAATCAATTTTTACCCCCATGCACAAAGATTTTAAAATTTTTCTAGCAACACATCAATAATTACTGTTTTAAATATATTTCAATATAAATCGATTTAAAGTTATCATCCAGTTTCATCTTGTAAATTGTATATCACAAAAAGAAATACAAGAAGTATTTTTTTTAAATAATATTTGCGTTATATTATTTGATTAGTCTATATAAATCTCTTTCAGGAGCTAATCGAACATCTCGAAGAACAGAACATAGACGCGTTCACCGAAGCGGTGAAAACCTACGACAGTATATCTCGCCTCGACCAGTGGTATACAACTATGCTTGTTCGCATCAAGAAACAAATCAACGACAATCCTGACCTCCGTTGAATTAAACACGCCCTGCCACCCGTCTCTGAGTTATGTATCTATTGATGGTAATATAAATCTACATATTAGTTTAAATTTTCCAATAAAAATTCTATCATTTTAAATGTTCAACTGTCGAAACGATATAATGCCATCCTCATTCTAAGTAGTTTATAGGCCCCGATTTGAAATTTCAAAAGTTAAAAGATATCTTAAATTATTATTGTTTTAGTACTATGACCACTTGTATCATCATCATCATCACTTCAGCCTTCCGCAGTCCACTGCTGGACATAGGCCTCCACAAGTTCGCGCTAAAAATGGCGTGAACTCATGTGTGTTGATTATAGCCACCACTTGTTATACGTGTGTAATTTATACTATTTATTACATGTTGGTTTTTTTAAACTCTAATATGTAGATTGAATATGAAATAAAGAATGTTTTCTGAGCCAAAAAATGTGAATCAATGCCTTTTATTCATAAAAAAAAACTTATTTATAACTGCATTTAATCAATTAATATGGAAATATATCAATATTTTGTCATAGTTATGAAGTCGATATTTCACTGGATGTTACTTGTTTAGAAAATAAGGCATTGAGCATTACAATACAAATTTAAAAAGCTCAAAGTATTGTAGAGACGGCGTGGATTATTAATTTCTCTTAAATCTTATAGCATATTTATTACCTATCCCATTATATTTGATATAGGTTAGGTCATTCAATTGTCGGTCTGAGAAACGTTATATTATAAAATGTATTTTTTAAGATTATGCGTTAACAACTACATGTGTAGTTCAGATAACCGTCAAAAGATGGCGCCACATGTTAAGGGTTCCTTACATTTTTTTACGTGTATTATATATTTGCGTAGATTTATTTTTACTAAGTTGAATTTTAATACTTCATTAATATTTGCAATATGGAGTTCGTAAACAATCATCAAAATATTTGTTTTGTACTAAATTATAGAAATAGTATTATTACTTCTTCAATATATCTCACACAAACAGTTGACATCAGTCGGATAGAATTAAATTGTATGTAAATTAAATGATTGTTATTGTATGTCACGTATTAGTTATCATAATTTCATTTCCACACAAATTGATGAAATTATGTGAAAAAATAATTTCAAAGAAGGCTGTAATTTAGTTGTTTGGTTAAACCATAGTAATATTTATTTTTAAATGAATAACGTGATAGCATAGTTTTATATTCACCGTTGAATAAAATATTTTATTCAACTTCAATGGCGATAAGAAATAATATATGCATCATAAAATATGCGTGCATTATTAAGTGTCATTGTATTATTGAAACGTAAAAAGTACTTATCGTATTAAATTTTTATCATTTACTTAAATGTTTTCGACGAAAATTAGTTAAGTTTAAAATAAATAATAAAATCTCATCAATATGTGTTTCTCAGATCGATTTTAGCGTCGGTTATTTAGTTAAGTAGTATTTTAAGTCGGGTTTTTTCTAAGATTCGTGTTGTAAGCGATGCACCGCCAACTATTCCATATAATAAGTACATTAGATATATCGCAATGCTAGTTTGTATTTATTCGAAAAAGTTTACCGCAGTGAAAATAGATCGATTACTCGTGTGTCGCTAAAATTAAATTTGACGCTTTTTAGTGGAAAATTTTATATGATAAAGCATTTCGTTTAAATAATAAATAAAATAGACAGTTTATAAATATTAAATTCATAAAGATAATCATTATTGTACCCAGACTAATTCTGTTTGTTTATAGTATTTCAAATGTAACTAAATATATACCTCTAATGTCTACTTTAGTTTTGAAGTGTAACAAATTTGAAATAAAGTTAATTCAAATGACAAAAAAAAACATACCCTGATATCACTTAAAAGGACAATGTTAAAATGCAAATTTTCTCATAAAAGTTTAAAAATTTTACTGGACTTAGGAGTAGGTTCTTAGTTTCTTTAACAGAATGTTAAACAAAGGTTCAGAAACTTGTCAAATATAGAAATAATACGGTTATGCACTAATTTAGCTAAACCTATAGAAGTCGAAAACTCCCCTGGAAATGATATTCAAAAGTTTGAGAACCTATGGCTTAAAATTTATTAAATTGTAACGTTTATTTTCTCTCAAAGATATGTTCAATACACGTGGCCTAGTCTCATTTGTATGTCTTTGTATGATTCAATTTATATTTTGTTGTTGTAAATATCTGTTAATTATTATATTATTAAATACGATTTTTCGTTAATAATTTTTTTGTTTATTTTTCTTAATTTTATTATAATAAATAAAAATAGTAAAGTAAATATATTTATATTATATCTCTGTGGAGATTTTATCGTCGTATCTGTAAGTTAATAATTATTTATTCTTCGACAAGATTCTTATCGCATCAAAGGTCTTTATGTGCGTCATAAATTCATTTTTTTACATCTGAACTTTAAAAAAAAAACGTATACATTGTCCTGTTAATGCCAAATAAAAAAAAATGAAATAATTTTTTGTTCGCATACGTAAAACCGGCTTCAATTCACATCGATACGTAATGTATTACGCGGGTAGTCGAAAAAATAATCCATTATATACGCATTATGAGAGTAACTCAAGTTACTCGTCAAATCTTAATCAAATTAATATGGGACCATATAAGTACTTCCATATAAGTACGGCTTTCGATTAAAAAAAATCATCGAAATCCGGTACACTCATTAAAAATCTGAAGTAACACACAAAATAGGAACGTCTTTTTTTAAAGTCGGTTAAAAAACGACGCAGAAAATTAGAACCTTTCAGAAAACGTTAACATTTCAAAGCACGTATTAATTGACAATCCTTATGACACTATGTCTTGTGTCAGCGGTTACTTATATTTTTAACTTTATTAAATTTTATCCAGTCTGTACTAATATTATAAAACTGAAAAGTTTGTTTTATTAAACGCGCTTATCTCAGAAACTAATGTTTAAATTAAAAAAAAAAATGTATTTTTGTGTTGGATAGCCCATTTCCCAAAGAAAGGTTATGGTCAATAGAATGTTTAAGTACTTTTTTTTTGTCAATATAACGCGGGTGAAACCGCTGGGACACCTAGTTTACCTTTTAAAATTGTTACGCAGGGCCGCATCAAGTCGTTTGTGTCTCCCGGGTTGACTTCAATATTGCCCTATTTATTACCTACCTCTGTGAGACACATGTTAACTATTGTATTCCAGCTCTGCCCTATTCATAGAGATAGACAAAATTTTTATACAGTTGTGAATTGAATTTTTCAATGCACATAATAAAGACGGTAAGATACCTAGTCAGTATTATAAAAAGTTACGTACGAAACGAATTTTGTAACAATGTGCTATAAATGTTAATAATTACTCTTTGTATCAAGATGAACTTTACACCAAATTTTTAGGTAGAGCTCTAGGATTACAAATGTGTAGAAATAGATCCAATTGATTGCAGGAAATTTTATATGATTCTGCAAAGGGATCGAATTTCTAGAAATTAACCAATCGGGACTTACAACTGACGACGTAGGCGTTCACCAAACTGTTCCGATAATACATCAGAACGGATTTGTCAAATAGTACCTTTTTTTTTTTTTTTTTTTTTATAGATGGGGAAATGCTATTTACGCACTGACCCCGCCACCCGAGAGTGACGGGAGTGTGGAGCTCCCGGCGTGTGGTGCAATGCCAGACTATCCACTAAAACCCACATCTTTTATCCGCCGGCACCTTAGTGGGGACGCAGTGTGACCGCTTGCGCATATTACCACCACGCCCCCGGTGATGGCCTTTCGGCCCCGTCGGAAGGGACGCTCAACCGTTCCAAGTCAATTCCACCGCCATCTGCAGGTGGGAGACGAGGTCCAGGAACTGCCCCGACACCAGGCCGCACCTGGCAGCCCCGCAGAAACTGCAGGGCGCCCAGCGCTACCCGGAAGCATGCGCTTGCGCGCCTTAGAGCGGGCGAGCGAACCCGCCCACTCCGTCCGCCGCGTGGGTTGTCAAATAGTACCTACATTTTATGAAATAAGGCATAGAAGGAAATATCCCACTCAAAATTTGAATAATTCAGACTGGAAAGTTACCTCCACTTTATAGTTTAATAAACTTATTAATGTTTTCGTTTCCTTTTTGAAATAAAATTTAAAGAAGCTGTGCGTAAAGACACACGCTTGACGTGGAGAGTAAGCTGGTGAGTGCGTGACGAAAGCGTCACGAAAAGTGTGATCGGGTGAGGCGAACGGAAGTTGGGTCGTTTTTTTTTGGTGTTTGTTATTGACTTATTGTCAAGAAAAGGTTTATATAAAAATGGTTGTGTAAGTACAAAAAACAATGGCAGTACGAAATTCTCTAGAAAAAATCTCGTCTACAAACTACATACAAAACATAAATCGAATGTATGTTAACATTATTTGAAAAAAAAAAAACCAAGTATGTAGGGATATATTGTCGTAGCTATTTTGTTACTACCACAATACCTACTTGCATTAAGTTTTAAATTAAAAGCCATTAATACATGCATTATTTTCTGGATACGCTCAGTTGTATCACATCATTTTGTATTACAACCAAACTAAGGTAACTCGTAATTGTGGACTTTACATGCTTTTGTAAAAGCAAAAGGTAAATTGCAATTTTTTAAAAATGTCAAGTACTTTATGTACCTGATATGCGTTTGAATAAGTATTTAATCGAGTCTACTTCAGAAATAAGTAGAAAATATTCATGATTTATTTTTCCAATGGAAAAATTAGTTTTGTTTATATTGTATCAAATTAACTTTGTTTGCGGTCACTGACATTGAACATTCATTGTGTAACAATATTTTAGGTACGACAATTGATAAATATTTTAACTTGTCAAATTTCGGTTTCAATCTTCGATTGTTTTGGGTTTACCTCTGTAAATGAAAATTAAATAATTTTAAACATACCCATTTTAACAAAAGGCTCTGAAGGAGAGCAATTCTAGAAGTCAGGAAGATAAAATATCAAGATTTTTTTATTCGTTCTATACCTAAGTAAAATGGATTTTTATAAACCCGACGTTTTTTATCCATCTTTGTAAATAATAATTTGTTTATAATCTTAAACTTAACTGAAAAGAGTTTATTTTATAGTAAAATCCATTCTTTACCAACTTCATTAAGGCTTAAACAAATGTAGTTTACACCGTATATCGATTTCTGGTAGGAAGGTGACAATATGACATTTTATGAAAAATAATTGATATAATTTGAAAAGTGATTAAAGAGAATTATAATAAGCATGACATTAATCCTAATGATTAAAAGTCACTTCAACAACAGTAAGATTTTTGGAGCAGCCGACTGGGGAAGTCTCTTAATGTTACAGAAGATCACAGCTAAATGATACAGCTCTCAAGCATTATTGTGTTCCTGTGGTTAGTAAGGTGACCAGCAGGCCTAGCATGCGCGCCACGACAAAATTTTGTCTACCCCTTTTCTCGTATTATCTCTCTATGTCTACAGTAGCTAACATGCGTGCACGCGATACTCTTCTCGTTACGTCAATAGAAGAGATAATCATTAAATTTTAGTGATCTGTGATATTTATCTCTACGGAAGCTAACATGACATCGTAATTTTGTCGAATTTTGTCGTTTTAGGAAGAGAAACTTCTCGTTTTCAATATTATCGACGAGAAAGACGATAAAAAAAAAAAATAAATAAAACCGGGTGCCTATTTTTTGTATACCATGGCGTTTCCCTATTATCTATAATCTATAATATATAATATATATAAAAGCGAAAGGTCACTCACTCATCACGAAATCTCCGAAACTATAACACCTACAAACTTGAAATTTGGCAGGTAGGTTCCTTATAAGACGTAGGTATCCGCTAAGAACGGATTTTACGAAACTCGACCCCTAAGGGGGTAAAACGGGGGTTGGAAGTTTGTATGAAAGTCCTATGTTTTTGAAGTAAGAGACTTGAAATTTAAAATGTATGCTCTATAGATGATGAGGATATGTCCACATAATGTATCTTTAGAAATCAACTCCCTTTTGGGGTTAAAACGGGGGATGGTAGGTTGACTCACAGATCACAAAATCTCCGAAACTATAACACCTACAAACTTGAAATTTGGCAGAAAGGCTCCTTATAGGCCGTAGACATCCGTTAAGAACGAATTTTAGGAAATTCGACCCCTAAGGGGGTAAAACGGGGGTTGGAAGTTTGTGTGAAAGTTCCATGTTTTTGTAGTAAGAGACTTGAAATTTAAAATTTATGCTCTATAGATGGTGAGAAGGTGTCCAAATAATGTATCTTTAGAAAACAACTCCCTTTTGGGGTTAAAACGGGGGATGGTAGATTGACTCACTCATCACGAAATCTACGAAACTATAACAGCTACAAACTTGAAATTAGGCAGATAGGCTCCTTATAGGGCGTAGACATTTGCTAAGAACGAGTTTTACTAAACTCTACCCTTAAGGGGGTAAAACGGGGGTTGGAAGTTTGTATGAAAGTCTTATGTTTTTGAAGTAAGAGACTTGAAATTTAAAATGTATGGTCTATAGATGGTGAGAAGGTGTCCAAATAATGTATCTTTAGAAATCAACTCCCTTTTGGGGTTAAAACGGGGGATGGTAGGTTGACTCACAGATCACAAAATCTCCGAAACTATAACACCTACAAACTTGAAATTAGGCAGATAGGCTCCTTATAAAGCGTAGACATTTGCTAAGAACGAATTTTACGAAACTCGACCCTTAAGGGGGTAAAACGGGGGTTGGAAGTTTGTATGAAAGTCCTATGTTTTTGAAGTAAGAGACTTGAAATTTAAAATTTATGCTCTATAGATGATGAGAAGGTGTCCAAATAACATATCTTTAGAAAGCAACTCCCTTTTGGGGTAAAAACGGGGGATGGTAGATTGACTCACTCATCACGAAATCTCCGAAACTATAACAGCTACAAACTTGAAATTAGGCAGATAGGCTCCTTATAGGGCGTAGACATTTGCTAAGAACGAGTTTTACTAAACTCGACCCTTAAGGGGGTAAAACGGGGGTTGGAAGTTTGTATGAAAGTCTTATGTTTTTGAAGTAAGAGACTTGAAATTTAAAATATATGCTCTATAGATGGTGAGGAGGTGTTCAAATAATGCATTGTAATCTATATATATAAAAGAGAAAGGTCACTAACTCACTCATCACGAGAACTCAAAAACCGCTGGATGGTCTATCCATCCAAGTTGGACAAAGATAAAATTTGGCAGGGAGGTAGATTATAGTTAGCAGACGCCCACTGAGAACGGATTTTACGATATTCCATCGCTAAGGGGGTTTAATTGGGCTTGATAGTTTGTATGGAACATATACAGCCTGAAAATAAAACTAAAAATGTGGTGTATACAGAGGTTTTATAAAAATAACTATTAAATTATACTAAATTGTGCCTTTTAAAAAGTTACTCAGTTTGATAAGCATTTCAAGTGACTGAAATAAAAAAATAATTTGCGTTAAACATCTTAATAGTAATGCATGTCTTCATAACCACGCGGACGTAATCACGGGCAACAGTTAGTGTATTATAAAACAAAGTCCCCAAAAGTGTATGTGATCGATTCGCTCAAAATCTACTGAACGGATTTTCATGCGGTTACACCATTGGAGAGAGGGCTCCACCATTGGCAAGAGGAAGGTTTACGGAACGGCTAAGCCGATTTTGATGAGAGTTTCACTGGAAGTTTGCCGGGAAAACTTTGTGACACACTAATTTCAACGCGGGCGAAGCCGCGGGTACAGCTAGTAATTATATAATTTCGGTATACGAAGAGCGGGAAATGCGAAAAGTCTGTTGCTTCTTATTCTAAATAATAATAATAATAATACTTTATTTCAGACCAAAGTATAAGTCCATATTGGGTTAGTACAACAAGACAAGACAACATTCAGAATAAAAAACAAAGCAAAATTATATTAAAAAAATCAATAAGTAAAAATAAAATTAAATAGAATAAAAGTAAAATCAATAATCAAAAAAAAAAAAAATTCAAAAATTCAAAAAATTTTCAAAATTAAAAAAAAAAAAACAATGCGTGATAGAATTACAATTATCTAATGTGCAACAAGATATAAAGCACAACACGAGCATATTGTTTTACATATATAATTAAATTCATTTACTTACGCCGTTTTATTTTCCATATTAGATTTTTTAAATTAGATATACACTTTTTATCTTAGCCAAAAGGCCGAGAACATTGTTAAATAAAACATGTGTCACTCGTTTGAAATTATACAAACGTTGGCTCATCCCGGTTCGGCACGATTGGTCAATAACCTTGTAAATTCAACTTTACGACATAAGAAATAAGAATGATATTCAGTTGTGATTATGGTTAATAATGTTTCTCTACTCGACAAGGCGAAGTCTTCGGAAGAGAATTTTGTCTCTCGTAGTGCGCATGTTAGGGTAATCGAGAAAATACTCGATGTAGACATTATCTCTCTCTCTCGTCAAGAGATATCTCGTTGTATGCATGCTAGGCCGGCAGAGCTCCTGGGGGCGGGAGGTTAAAGGTTAGGATCTTAAGATCCTCCTGGTGTTGCAGGCATTCATAAGTTACGGTATCTGTTTACGACCAGGCGGCCCATAACTATGCTTGTTTGCTAGTTTTGTAGTATTAAAAAGAAGATGAACAATAGACGGCAAGCCTACATACTCGTATATTGGATTATACTGGGCGGAAAAAACAGTATGGCTAACTTAAAATAGGTATACCTACAATAAAACAAGTTTGGATAGAAGGGTTGGAAGGGGTAGACCTAGGCGGACGTTCCGAAACCAAATAAGGGACGTCTTGAAAAAAGGCCAGGTCAAGAGTACATTAAACCGAAGAGCATGTATGAAGTAAATAATGAAAGTGGACGAAGCGAAAGAAGTATGTAAGGATCGTAGCAAGTGGAAAGAAGTGGTCTCTGGCCTCTGCCTACCCCTACGGGAAAGAGGCGTGATTATATGTATGTATGTATGTACAGTAAAAACAAAAAAAACAACATCCACCGAAGCGTGCACGAGTCAGTACTAGTGTTTAAATAATAGTCAAACACTAGTGTTTAAATAAAGTATTGCAGTGATGATTCAACAGTTTTACCAGTATATAAGATATTGAACTATTTTGTATTCATTACATTCATTATTTATTTGCATATAGCGTTCACTTAGGAACCTAAAATTCGTTTCTTTTTGTTTTATGTGAAGATTGTTTTGAATAATATAGCATTTTATTTGTTACGACATATGAATTCAGCTCGAACTATACTTGCTTGATATTCGAATATAATTTAAAGTATTTATTGTGTTTGGGGTAATTAATAAAATCACGAGAACCTTATCGAAGTTTGTATGTTACGTCACAGTATATAACATTTTCTTCCAGAATTTTCCAACACGTTCTACTATTTGTGGTACATCATACTTTAATATTATTGTGTTTTTCGTGTATTTCATTTTCTTCATCATGCGTACCGTATATATGAGTCATTTGGTCCTTGCTCATTATTTCATGAATAAATGGCGCTTCTAAGACGTCTTTAGATAGCTTATGTTCTATATCAGATAATTCCAGATTTGTATACGTGTTGCCCGAAACTTTGCTGTAAATCGTCTTCAAGAAATTTGAAACTTGTTCACCCATTTCAACTTTTCCATTAATCCTTATCTTGTATTGGAATGTTATTCCTGGCAACACTGTCAGATTGCTATTAGTTAATATCATGAAAGATATAGAATGTGTATTAAAATTAGGTATTTAGTTTTTCATAAAGTTTGCATCTTATCACTATAGTTTTAATTCAATGACCTTTTAATTTTTTTTCGGTGTTAGGACAATGGCATGCAAATTAATTTATTTGTTAACAAATACACTAGCACACAACTATATATGCCTGGAGGTTGAACGACTTTTACAATACTAGCTCTACCCCCTATGCTATGCTTCAACCTATAAAATCCCACTGCTGGGCATAGGCCTCTTTTCCAGGTAGATTATATTCTTTAATATGAGTAACGATCGCTATCAGGTGTACATGATATCAACCAGGACAAACGGTTTAACGTGCGCTCTGAGGCACGATGGGGACCCCTACAAGGACTGCACAAACACCCAGCTACGGCAAACATCTGTATGGCCAATACAAATGTTTGTCATGTGCGGGGATCGAACCAGCAACCGCCAGCGCAATAGACACAATCCATGGCTGTTACCGTTGCGCCTTGTTGTATACCTTGTATATTAAAAAAGAATTCTGTATGTTTGACTATATCACTTTCTTATCTGTATTTTTAATTAACCAAACATTGACAAATTTTATAACCAAACATTGATCTGTCTGTAATTCAAAATTTTAAACTGTGGCCTCAATTTAATGTATACTAATAAAATCACTGTTTTACCAATTTAAATTTTATTTCAACGTAAAAATATGCAAAGCACGCAGTTAAAGTACCACAATACAGACATATTTTAATTTTTTTTTTTTTTGAAAAATATCTAGAGACAAACGTTTTTACCTATATAAAATAAAAATGAATGTTGCTAGGCGCATAACTCGAGAATTGCTCGACTAATTCGGCTATTTTTTTTTAATGTTCCTTAAGGGTCACGGAGGGTTTTAATATTAATAAACAATGACAATTAATAAACTGTTGACAAAACGAAGTTTATCCGGGCAGCTAGTATAAAATAATTGCAAAAAAGGAAACTCACACAACAATATAAAACACAACATTGTGTCACATTCGCTATTAATGAGCAGACGATAAAAATTAATTAAAACGTGCTAGCATGAAACAGAAATACTTATTAGATTGGTGTCATAAAAAAAAACGATATAATTTTATTAACATGTAAATATAAAAGTTATTAATTCGAAAGGTTTTTAGCATAGCTTTTTATTTAAACCAGCTGTGCCCCGCGGCTTTACCCGCGTTAATTTGAGGGGAAAAATAGCCTTTCTTCTTAAATCATAGTCTACCTCTGTAAATGATCTATCCAAGTCAGAGGAATTTTTCAATTCGAACCAGTAGTTCCTGAGATTAGCGCGTCTAAACAAACAAACTTCCCTTCAGCCTGTAATATCCCACTACTGGGCATAGGCCTCTTTCCCCATGTAGGAGAAGGATCAGAGCTAAATCCACCAAGCTGCTCCAATGCAGGTTGGCGGATATATTCCCCACTATGAGTAACGATCGCTATCAGGTGTACATGATAACAACCAGGACCGACGGCGTAACGTGCTCTCCGAGGCATGTTGGGGAGACCCCACAAGGACTGCACAAACACCCAGACCACGGCAAACACCTGTATGGCCAATACAAATGTTTGTCATGTGCGGGGATCGAACCCGCAACCGCCAGCGCAACAGGTACAATCCATGGCTGTGACCGTTGCGCCAACGCGGCGTCACACACAAACAAACTTATCGGATCTATAATGTTAGTATAGATAGGTATATAAAACATATACCTATCTTTTACACTTTCGCGACGTTAATATTTATATACCTAGTTAGTGTTGCCCAAATGCAAGAACAAGACGAGACTTAGCCAGTCTTGGTCTTGGTCTTGCGCCAATACACCTGGTCTTGGTCTTGGTCTTGGTCTTGCGCTCCCAGTTTTGGTCTTGGTCTTGGTCTTGCAGCAAGAGTCTTGCAAGTCTTGCAATTACCTATTAGTCTATTACTATTTATTAAAGTTTACTTTAAATCTTAGAAAAACGTATTAGAATTGGAACATTGTGAGCTTGAATTAACATAGCCATAGTAAAGATCAAGCAGATTAATAAATAACTGAAGATTTGATAAGAAATTCGAAAAATCAACTGACCTATATGTCGTTTTCCATGGAAGTAACTGTTTCTTAATAAACATTTATGATTTATAAGCTTACATTTGCTAAAACATGTAAAAAAACAAATTAATTACAATAACTCGACTGTATTTTAAAGAACAATACTTATCTGTCTAGAAAGAGATTGAACCCTCAACTTATAAGAAATTTAATAAAAGAGTTTTACGATTTATCATTTATTTGAATAAAAAATAAAATACAACACAAATCAACAGCTTTATCATTAGGTTATGATACTTTATATCAATTTTTTTGACCAAGAATTAATACAAAGTAACCATCTGGCTGACTCATCACTTAACCTATTTCTATGTTTTCTAATTACTAATGATGCTTTAGAAAATAACCTCTCAGCAGGTACTGAAGTTGCAGGTATTGAGAGAAAATCACGGGCCATTTTCGATAAAATCGGATACTCTGTCTCATGCGTCCTCCACCAATCTAAAATGTCTTCCGAGCTGGCAGTTCTTGGTTTTCTCAGGTACTCCTCCAACTCGTCTATCACTAAGCCTTGAAGACAAGATCCAGATGACGTCGAGGGACATTCATAGAGTTTATCAAAGTCTATTACGTCTTCATCTTCATCACATACTTTATTTTCTTTTTCTGGTAATTCCAGAGATTTGTTCAGTGAGTGTAGACTTTTATATTCTTCATAAAGTTCATTGAACTTGCGCAGACTTTCTGTTTTAAGTTGCTTCCCCCACATTGTCAGGTCAAAAGTCTGAGCCTTATGCCTTGGGTCTAAAATTAAAGAAGTACAATAAATCCAGTTGCTCTTCTTGTAATGTTTAAGCATTTTGTCTCGAGCTGCTTGGAAAGCTAGAATGAGCCTTTCATTCACTTCAGATCGATTAGGTTTCTCATCTAACTGTTTTACCATGGATTCAATTTTATCTAGCAAGAGATTGAATGATACAATGACTAGCGGTAATGTAACATATTTGTCTCCACCAAGTTTTGTACTTAAAAGTTTAAAGTTTATTAGAAATTTATGTAATTTTTCGAGTACCTGCCATTCATTAGCTGTGATTTGAAAATCATTTAATTCGGTGACAGAACTGCACAATATGTCAATGCCCGCTCTCACTTTTAAACCAAATCCAATCATATCATGTGTGGAATTCCATCTCGTTGGACAGTCAAGAATGGCATTTAGATTTGATGGCACGCCAGCTGCTTCACAAGTAGACTGAAACTTCTTCTTCACTATCTCACTTCTTTTTATTTTACTGGAAATACTGCGTAACTTTGTTACAGATGTACGCGAGTCAGCAATATTTGGTGCAGATTCTTCATCTTCCTCATCCTCAGTTTCGTCTGCATAGTCTTCGTACTGCTGATCTTGCGCGTTAGTGTCAGACTCACAGTGTAATGCTAAGGTCTTTAATAAATCTTGTACACCAAGGTTTAAAATGTGAGCAAAGCACCGGAAATGTTGATTGTCTGAATCAAAGTGTGGCGGCAGCTGTTTGCCCAGTTCATACATAAATTTGGTATTTGCAGTTGCGTTGTCGACCGTGATACCTTGTATTTTATCAATTATGCCATATTCCAATAAACATTCATGGAAAATCGTTGCAATATCTTCCCCAGTATGTCGACCGCGTGATGGTATAAAATCAAGAACTACAGATTGATACTTCCATTCGTTGTCTATATAATGAATAGTAACCCCGTAGTAACTCCTACCAGCAATTGACGTCCACCCATCAATGGTAAAAGACATTTTAGATGATAATTGTTGAAGTCGTTCCTTGAGATTCAATTGGAGCTCTTCAAATCACTCTTTGACTTTTCTTCTAAGTGTAGACCTTTTAGGAAACACCATATTAGGGCAAATACATCGAAAATATACTTGTGTAGCTTCGTCATCGAAAAATGAGAAGGGAAGATATTTTTTCACCACCCAATCAACTGTAGCTGTCGTGATGTTGTTACTGCTGTTTTCCGACTGAAACAAAACAATAAATCTTGTGTTATTATTTAAAACATACTAGGTTTGAGCGTATAAGAGGAGGAGGTTTGTTGTTGTTAAATCGAGAAAATCGTTAAATTGATATTTGTTATATTAAGGTTGCACTGTACTGTAATTTACCAAAATAAAGTACTTAGTTGTTACTGGCCGATTAAATGAAAATATGGGTGTTTATAAAAATATTTAAGACGATAATTACATACTTAATATGTCGCACCCCTAGATGAAAACACCACTAACTCAAAAATACTTACGTAAGTTAATGGCGTTTTTGAAAGTATCGCATGAATAGCTATGCAGAGTTAAAATTCTTTTAACTGTTAAAAAAATATTCTTACCTGTCCACTTCTTCCAGCGGTTACTAAAAAGCTTGTGATATCTCCACTTAGTTTAACAGGAAGAAATATTTCTGATTCCTTTTTGTGGAAAGATATTAGATGTTTCCTTAAGCCTGAAGTGTTTCTGTTTTTCATTTTTATTTCAATCTTTTTATGTTGGCACAATTTACAGAAGGCAGTTTGGGATGCATGAATTATTTCGAAAAACTCCTCAAATTTGCTTTTGGGTCTTTTAGATCTGTGACTCAAACTCTCGTTACTCGGACTAGAATAATTTGAATCTTCGTCACTCATATTAAATTGTACACGTGATACGTTTTTAGAAAACAACGAGAATGAGTAAAAACAATTATTAAGTTAGACTCGAAGCACAGCTCAATTGGAAATGACTGGAATTAAAATAATTCCTTTATTTATAGTACGTTTCCTTGCTTTCTACCGCGCCGCCTCGCCACGTGCCGGCTCTATGAAAAGGATGCCGCCGCAAATCAAACAATGCCGCGTGCGGCGTACAAACACACACTAAATATTACCTACTTGTACAGACGCGACGCGTGAATAAAATATATGTAAAGAATTAGTGCCAATCACTATTCTTTACATATAAGTGAATGTTTTGGCGTACATCTATACTAATATTATAAAGCTGAAGAGTTCGTTTGTATGTTTGATGACAGAAGTTTTAAAATAAATAAATAAGTCCTGAACGTCACTATACCTCCAAAGTTACTATTCCTCGTGGACGAAGTCGCGGGCACAGCTAGTAAATACTTACTCTCATCATCTCTCTCAGAGATATTCGGGCTGGTAAGTAATACAAAACTCTTATCGCAGGCTTTTTATTTTATTAGTAGGTAAGTACCTACGCTTTTTATATTATTTTATTAGTTTTGTAGAATTTTTTTACACGTTTCAAGTATATTTAAAAGTGGCTACAATATTTATTAAACGGGTGATATTTGAACACTTTTTGCTATTTTTTCTTGTAAAAACTTAAGAAATATAATGACTAAATGTACAATAATAGTACCTAAGTAATTAGTTTAAAACCATATAAGTAATCAATATTATAATATATACTTACTAGAATGAATTAATATGACATCTACTACCTATCCTTACCATTTTATCCTAATCATAATACTACTTGCGTGATCAGTATAATGTATTCATTTTCATTCTAAGCACTCTGAAACTTATTTATTCTTTGGAACACCTGTAGGTACTCTTAAAATTCGAAATTATTTTGCATGAGTATACCTACGCCCTATGGCGGCAATCAAATAGTGTCAAATGTTATGATTTCGGCGTGGCGGCAACGATTGTTTTAGATTTCAAAAGAAGCCGCCGGCGCGTGTATCATAACCATGTACTTCCGAAAAGCGGCAAATTTCTTTGAGAAGTAAGTACAAAACCTTTGATGCCGCATTATCAAAGTGCCGATGGTTAAAACATAACTATGCATGCACTCAGTTTGATTTTAATAGATATTTTTTTATTCGCTATGTTTATGGTATTAGTCGTAATGCGCATAGGTCCAGTTTTTCATATTCTTTGATACAGTTTTTTGCGTCTCATAGAATTCCTAAGCGTACCTACCTATACACCGAACTGTTACACCTAACTACTCAGTGAAATAGCGCTAAGTCCTAGCTGCAAGACGCAAGAGTCTTGCAGGCTATGTCTTGTTCTTGCTCAAGTCTTGCACGGTCAGTCTTGGTCTTGGTCTTGCTAAAAATACGCGGTCTTGTTCTTGGTCTTGGTCTTGCAAAAACGCAAGAACAAGACCAAGACTGCAAGACCAAGACTGAATTTGGGCAACACTATACCTAGTATACTGACTGACTGGACTGACAGAAAATCAGGAATTATTCAGTGAGACTAATCGGTTTGACGTCTTTCTGGAGTAAAACTTCTTTACGCAACCATGACTTGGGAAGTAGGCTGGTCAATGTGTGATGAGAGTGTTACGAAAAGTGTGATCTGGTGAGGGGAACGGAAGTTGAGAGGGAGATATAAGTTAGAAAGAGAGAGAGTTACGTTTCGTATATTGCAGGGGCAACTAAAGTAGTTTTACTTCAGTCGTGTGGTCTAAAGCACAACGTTTTTTTTTTTTAATTTTTAACGATATTTAAAACCATAGTTGTTTTCTACCAACGTATTATATACATTTCTTTTTTTAATTTTTTTTTTTTTAAATTTATTTATCAAATAAACAATATTGTACATATTTAATATAAATAGCATTAAAAACCACGCAGGTTTATGACAATGCTATTTAGTAACCAATGAACTAAATATATATATAAAATAATTACATAATTATCCACCCTCCTATTAGAAGCAAGCTGGCAAACTCAAATAAAAAGATGCACACCACTAAATATGTCAAGTCACAATAGTTGATACTATTGTGACTTGACATATTTTAGAAAGTAATTTTAGAAAGTAAAGAAATAACAAACAAAAATAAGAAATATATATAAATTAATAATAAATACTTTATTTGGACCAAGTAATTTACAATTACTAATAAATACTTATCCGCCAATTTGTGTGACAGTTTATCGGTGGAATTTTTTACTGTATACACCTTCATATATTAGATTTTATCTAACATAACTTTCGCTTATTTAACATAATGAAACAACTAAGAAAACTTTAATGTACAGAGCGATAGAAAAAGTAGAATAATCAAGTACTTCTTACCTCATCCTCATTTTTTGATAAATTTCAAGTTATTTATTTGCTATTCTTGTTGTGTACAAAGGTCGTATATACGTATACTATTACAATGATCAGATTCAAACAGAAACCCTACTAGGGAACTGTTAATTTTACATTTAAATATTCTAACATTATGTTTTATATAGTATTATTTATCTTGGTGTTACCCACACATGAGGGAATTCTAAACAATTTTAATATCATATCAAAAATCGACTGTTCCAGCGGGGAGTCGGAGATGCAGGTTCGATCTCCGGCGGAACGGTTGATTTTTGATATTATTAAAAATTCAAGATTTACATGTTTATCCAGTAGGTTCTAAATGTGCCTCGCGGTTCCGGCCGCGTAACTTCAGGAAGAAAAAAGTACACAATGAGAGTATAGCTAGAGACTTTTTTTGAAGTTATAGTTGTTTTGGCGCGCTAGGGTAAAATGATGAGAGTAAATTTTTACGATGCGCGCACAACGTCACAAAAAACCAACACCCTGAAGCTAGCTAGTCAACGAAGAGGAAGTTAGCAACGTGAAGTTAGATAGCCAATAAAATATAGCTTCACGTACATAAGTACACATACACACACACACACACACACACACACACACACACATACACATTTTTTTTAAAATATTTTTCTAGAGATACATAGCAAGTTTCATTACAGTTGAGTAGTTTTTAAACTTTCAAACCTCATTCACCTATTTAAACCCTTAAAGATTGTCTACAAACGCTGAAATACATATTTTTTCATACTTTTTTGTACTAGTTTTCATTACACCTAATAATAAAAATTACAAAATGTTAATGCACAGTCACTTTTTCAGTCTTATTCATTGGTCGATTTTAGATACTACACTTCTTTAATCATAGTCGGACTCTTATTAAGTATATGAAAATAACCAATATTGCAATCACTGGAGCAAAAAGTTAAAAGATAAATATGCACATATATTCATAGTGTATATTACTTGTCCTTGTTTCATATTTTTTTTTTGTTCAGTAATTAATAGTATTTAATAATTAATAAATTTCAATAATAGTATTTAATAATTAAAAAATTTCAGTAATTAATAATTAATAGCATTTTTAGTCACTAGTTGATTCATCAAGTAACTAATAATTAAATTAACCTTTTAGGATAGCACTATTATAACAAATATAAAAATCAAAGTAACAAACGTCACCGTAATAGCGATCAGACATATATATCATCTAAAGATTTTCAAGATCAGTTTGAGACAACCCTAAGCCCTATTGTGTTTTTGTGTTTCATATTATCTTTACAGATCAAAATTACTTTATAATATATAATAGTGGTCGAAATTCGACCGTAATTAATTTAAATTATAATTAGCGACCCGCCCCGGCTTCGCACGGGTGCAATGCTGACACTAAATGTACTACAGAATCTCTTTATTTATATAGTACTAGCTGACCCGGCGAACTTCGTATCGCCTAACACAAACTTTATCGTAGGGTATTAAAGTTCAAATTGACTTTTAAGTATTATCACAAATCTTTTGTATGGGAGTATAGAAAAGTGTTGTTTTTAGACTTTTTCAGGAAATTTAATTTTTTTTTTGTTAGAATTTTTCTCTCCGTAAGAACCATCCTCGTACTTCAAGGAATATTTTAAAAAAAGAATTAGCGAAATCGGTCTAACCGTTCTCGAGTTTTGCGCTTAGCAACACATTCAGCGACTCATTTTTATATTAAAGATGAAGCTAGCTTATAGCATGGTTATTAACATACTAGCCGACCCGTGCCCACTTCGTTGGGCGTTAATTATTATTATATTAACCAAATAACATACTTTAAAGAACAAATTTTATAGCACTTAAAGCTTTCTGTTAGTGAAATAATTTTCATGATCGGATCAGTATTTCGAAGATTACCCCCTACATACAAACAAAGTTATAAGCTTTACCTCTTTATAATATTAGTATAGAATAACAACATTCAAATATGCGTCGTTAGATTACATGTTGTTACAGAATGCGTTGAAGAAATAAAGGTTCACTGCTCGTTCCCCGTAGGTGATAGCGTGATAATTTGTAGCCTATATGTTGACACGACTTCTTAATAATATTCGTGCCTAATTTGAAGTAAATCCATGCGGTACTTTTTGAGTTTATCCCGGACATACATACAGAAAAACAGATAAAAATTCTAAAAACTATATTTTTGGCTTCGGTATTGATTGTAGATCACACCCCAAGTATTCTTTTAAAAAAAATTAATGTACAGTTTTGACTTTCCTACCATTTTATTATATGTATAGATAATAGCTTCTTCTTCTTCTTGTGCCTCTCCACTACTGGAGGTTGGCCGTCAGCTCAGCGAATTTTTCGCGGTCTCGCGCCAAGCGAAACAGCTCTTCCACGCTGGCGATCTTCATCCATTCGCGGATGTTGCGCAACCAGGACTTTTTTCTTCTTCCAACGCGTCGCTTGCCCTCTGCCCATCATTATAATTTGCAGCAGCTGGTATCGCTCGTGTCTCAAGACGTGGCCCAAATACTCGGCTTTTCTCTTCTTGACGGTTTGCAGTAACTTCCGGCTACTGGCAACGCGCTGGAGTACTCTCACGTTCGAAACTTTCTGTGTCCAGCCAATACGGAGCATTCTGCGGTAACACCACATCTCAAAAGCTTCTAGACGCTTCTGGGTGTCAGCTTGCAAGGTCCATGCCTCGCAACCGTATAACGCTACTGGCCAGACATAGCAGTGGAGTATTCTTAGTCTGAGCTTTATGGATAGTTTGCGGCTGCACAAAACCTTCTCCATCCTTTTAAGGCTTGCTCGGGCAATTTCAATCCGGGTCCCCATTTCTTGCCCACAGTCCCATTCTTCATTTACCCAAGCACCAAGGTATTTGTACATACGCACCCGCTCTAGGTATTTACCTTCCACTTGAATTTTCGGATCTAAACCCTTATCGCCCGACACCACCAGAAACTTGGTCTTGCTAATATTCATGCTCAACCCCGCCTTCACACTGCACTCGTTAACTCTGTTCACCAATGTCTGTAAGTCGTTTTCTGAAGAGGCGATAAGCACGGTATCATCGGCGTATCGTAGGTTATTCACGACTTGACCGTTAATCTTGACGCCCACTTCCAACCCTTCCAGAGCTTCAGACATTACAGCTTCCGAGTATATGTTAAAAAGCAGGGGAGACAATATACACCCTTGACGGACACCACGGCAAATTTCAACCTGATCGGTCTCCGAATGCTCAACTCTCACAGCCGCTCTTTGGTTCCAATACAAGTTCTTAATAACCCGTAAGTCCTTGCCATCCAGACCTGTATCCATAAGTATGTCATGTCTTACGCGATCGAACGCCTTCTCATAATCAATGAAGCACAAGATAACACTGGTCTGCATGTCTTTGCATTTTTGTACTAGAACATTCAAGGCAAAGAGTGCCTCTCTAGTTCCCATGCCGGGTCTGAAACCAAATTGACACTCCCCAAGTTGTTCATCGCATCGAGGTCTTATCCTGTTTTGGATGATCGCCAGGAATATTTTAAGTACGTGGCTCATTAAGCTTATTGTGCGGTATCCTTCACATTTCTTTGCTTTTGCCTTTTTTGGTATAGTTATAAATGTGGATTTTAGCCAATCATCGGGTAAAGAGCCCGAGTTATACACCTGGTTGAAAAAATTGGTTAGGGCGTTTAAGTGTTCTGCTTCCAACAGTTTGAGAATTTCTACTGGTATACCGTCAGGGCCCAAAGCTTTACCAGTTTTAGCAGATCTAAGTACTTGTTTCACCTCTGTTGTTAAAATTGGTGGTACAGAGTCATCCGTGACGAAAACATTCGCGGAGCTCCTAGAAACATCCTCAAACATTTTGACTATGTAGTCACTCCATATCTTTTTCTTGCTTTTCAGGTCATGAAGAACATTGCCCCGATCATCACATAGTATATTCAAATTGTGATTCCTATTAAGCCCCGCAAGTGTTTTGATCTCCTTGTGAAGGTTAAACCCGTCATGTAACCTTAAAAGGCCGTCGATATGTTCGCATTTGGTCTCATAGAACTTATCTCGAGCAGATCGAATTTTTCTAGCAATGAGCCTATCCAATTCGTCGTACCTCTTTGGGTCTGCGGTTTTATATGTTCGGCATTCATCCATCAACTTCAGGAGCTCCTCAGTCATCCATTGCTGTTTCTTGACCAGATGTTCAGGCTGTAGATAAGTATGACAAATATTGCTGACCGCATCCTTGAGTGTTGACCACGCTGTCAAAGATGTTAATGGGCAGGTCAAGTGCTTATTAGCCCATTCGTTTATAGCGTTTGAAACTCTTGCTTTAACTATGGGTTCTTTCAACATATTTAAATCTGTGCGGAAATTTTGTTTTTGCTGAGCCAATTTTTTAAATTTACAGTGTAATGTTGCTACGACAGGATTATGATCAGACTTTATATCTGCTCCCGGATATGTAACACAGTTCTTGATTGAATTTCGGAATCTTTTGTTGACCAATACAAAGTCTATTTGATTACGAACTATGTTGTCAGCTGTATGTTGTGGTGAGGTCCAAGTGTACAAACGACGAGGGTAAAGCTTAAAGAGGGTATTTGCTAGCATAAATCCTTTCTCTTGGCAGAACTCTATTAAGGTATCACCGCTTTCGTTTCTGGTTCCTAATCCGTAAGCTCCTGTCACCCCTGGCACAGACATGGAACCAACCTTAGCATTGAAGTCACCCATTATTATATTTAAATCGTGTTTTTTGGTATATTGCAAGAGACTTTCAATTTGAGCATAGAACTAATCAATTTCGATCAAAGGTTTATCCGCCGTAGGAACGTATATTTGAATTATATTCAAGTTTGCTGGCACTGCAGTTACTTGAATGAGCATTGCGCGATTTGACAAGGGCACAAAATTCGTCACTGATTTAGAGATTTCCTTGCTCATAAGGATCCCCACTCCATGATGGTCAAATGACTGGTCGCTGCCAGAGTAGTAACGGATTTTTCCTTCAGCAGTTACATATTTGTTTTGTCCAGTCCATTTTGTTTCGCTTAAGCCAACAATGTCAAGTTTAAGGCGCTCCATCTCCTGTATGATGTTAAAAAGTTTTCCGTGCTTCCTCACGCCTCTCACGTTCCAGGTTCCCACTCTAATCTTTCTCGTCTTCATAAGTTTCCCTCCGGAGATTCTTCGCACCCCTGTCCCATTAAAGGGACGCCGGAGACTCGGGGCCATATCTATTGTCGTACTATTCATGAGAGCTGATCTACTAGGGATGTAGTAATGACGGTGGTATCCCGTTGCCTTCCGCCATTGCAGTTTCGTGATCGTCGCGCCATGCCTTGGCTGCGCTCATGAATGTTTGACTTGAGCCCTTTCAACTACTATAGTTTTGTCCTCAAGCCAATACTGAGATCGCTGCTACCCAACCCCAGGTCACAATAACTAGGTCTTTGTGACAGGACTCGTCTCTTCCGCTGTTTCCACCGTTGAGGTCTTCGCCTGTAACCCTAGGCAAGGAGGCTGTGATATACCCCACAGCACTGGGTCCTCCCTTGAACTTAGCCATCGACTTATCCCGGCTTACTGAGATACGTAATGCCCACCCCCGCGGCGTGGACGCGTCAGGGAAGAGTTGCTCAGGTGAACGCTAGAGAAGGTGACTCTAACACTCCAAGAGCCGGGTTAACGGACTTGTTTGTGCCCAAGCCCGAGAGCTATAGCAAAAGAGTATAAATGCGTGTGTGTGTCAAATATATACTAGTGTGTCTAATGTTTCTTTTATTGATTTAATGTATTTTTATACATAATTAAAAAAAATATTAGCATTCTGTTATTTTCGTTAGTTTTTGTTTCACGTAATACCTAATATATATGTATAGATGACTAATAATATATGACTATAACGATATATAATTATGTTGTAAGCTACAATAAGTAATTTATTGATTTATATCACACTCACACACACTCATTAGCCTATCGCAGTCCACTGCTGGACATAGGCCTTCACAAGTTCGCGCCAAAAATGTAGTGAACTCATATGTTTTGCCCATAGTCACTATGCTGGGCAGGCGGGTTGGTGACCGCAGGGTATGGCTTTGTCGCACGGAAGACGCTGCCGCCCGTCTTCGGCCTGTGTATTTCAAAGTCGCCATCGCGCCATCGGTCGGCTTTTTAAGTTCCAAGGCTGTAGTGGAACTGAGTTATCCCTTAGTCGCCTCTTACGGCACCCAAGAGAAGAGAGAGGGTGGCTGTATTCTTAATACCGTAACCACACAGCAACTTACTGCCATATTGAACAAGTATTTGCGTATGTCAAAAAGATAGGTGGTTAGGACTACGCGGCAACGTTACACACACAGGAGCAACGTGCCAATATGTCCCTCTCGCTACCCACATCCCTGCATTTAGTAGTCCCTGCTAATGCAAAAACATTTAGAAGTTGTAGTTTAAATGACAAAACATACGTATTGTTTTGTTAACGATGACGTGATAAGACGTTACTGTCGTAATCTTCAAAACATTATTTTAATATCATGCGAGCATGACGTATATAAACGTCAAGTCTATTTGTATGACATTTGTTTGCGTCTTTTTTGTACAGAGATTCCCATTATTACTGTAGTTTAGTAGGTACTAACAGTTTTTAAAATTTAAGATCCTATTAATATTATAAACTCGAAAGTTTGTATGTAAGCATGTATGGATGTTTGTTCCTCTTTCACGCAAAAACTACCGAATGGATTTAAATGAAAGTTTACAATAATATAGCTTATACATTAGAATATTATATAGGCTATAATTTTTAAAGATAGTGTGCGAAATGTCCAAAACATAACGATAATTGTCAAGTAAGTCGGAAAAAAATCTGCCATCTGCGAGCTATTCTGGAGTACGCTGCGAAAACTGTAGAGTTTACGCGTATATAACGTATAGAGAAATGTTTATCTTAATTAGTCCTACAAAAAAGTCCGCGACAGCATATATCTAGCTTTTACGAGTAAGCCATTATCGCAAAAACAGTGAACCATAAATACAATAAAAATTGATAATATAATTATTTCTAATGCACATTTGGTATCTACTAAGAAATTGATTTTTATGTCGCAGAACCAATTTTGTTGAATTTTGGTATAAAGATAGATATTGAGAAAATAATAAGCTACTCGAAGTACCTACTTACTAACCCTGTACAGACGAAGTTACGAGTACCAGCTAGTATAAAATAAATTAGTATGCGCATTTTAGAAAGTAAATACATTAAATATTAGAAAATTTTTAGAAAGTAAATACATTAAATATTAATACACATTAAGTTTATACTTGACACCCTACTAAGACAACACACACTTCTTGAATATCAACCGTCAGTGTCAGACGCCAAAAGGCGGTACAATCCTGTACAGTGTAGCAAGTTTTCCACAAGGTTCTCAAAGCGATTCTTTTGCAGCTTGGGTGGCTTTTTGTACAACAAAATCAATAGATTTCTGCCTATATACAACCTCACTAAAAATAGGTGTAAACGGAAATTAACTGACTGGTTACAGAAATTGAACTATGATGACACGGAAGCGATTCTTTCTGCCCTAACTTAGAGTACTTCTAACATACTAGCACCCATGCCCACACAACACACAAACACACACACACACACACACACACACACACACACACACACACACAAGCACACACGCGCACACACACACATACACACACACTACCTAACCCATATCGTACCACGAATAACATAAAATATGCTAACCTTAGATATATAAAGTTACTATCTCATATAATATTGTTTACAACAAAATTGTTAATGCCCGTATGATGATATTTGAAATGTACTTTTTTAAGGGGTGGAGACCTGGTGTCCTGAAACACTGACCTCGAGCCTAGCTTAGGCACCAGTCTCCCACAATATTTGTGCTCATGTTATTATGTACCTATCTAATGTCCTGTAGCAATATTGTGGTGAGAAAATAAATAAATATTATTATTATTATTATTATTATTATTAAAATTCTTATTCTTATTTGATATACTTTGAAAATATCGATATAATACCTAAATGTTTTATTTTATGTAGCAACAAACGGCGATAAATATTATAATATAATATGTTGACATCAAATTCACATCGACATTAGTGAATAACTGATGTAATATTTAAGTTGAAAACTTTATCATTTTTATGAAGAGTTAAACAAAAAACTCTTTAGACACTGGTATAAAATATATTTTTACCCCCCATTTACGTAATAGTGTATTAATTTGTTGTTAAATTTTATTTATTTATTTATTTATTTAATGTGAAATCCAGCTAGAAAAACAAAAACAAACATATTCTTACTACCAAATAACCTTTTACTATACTACAACCTTGAACTCTTGAACTTACTTAACCTTATAACCTTGAACTTAAAAAGTAAACTTGTTCACGTTTACGTTTCAGTCTGTAATATCCCACTGCTGGGCCTAGGCCTCTTTCCCCATGTCGGAGAAGGATCAGAGCTTAATTTTAATATGAGTGACGATCGCTATCAGGTGTACATAATAACAACAGGGACCGACGGCTTAACGTGCTCTCCGTGGCACGATGAGGAGACTCACAAGGACTGCACAAACACCCAGACCATGGCAAATATCTGTATGGCCAATACAAATGTTTATCATATGCGGGGATCGCACCCGCTACCACCAGCGTAACAGCCACAAACCAGTGCTGTGACCGTTGCGTCAACGCGTCGTCCTTGTTTAGATTTTCTCTATTATTGTTAAGAATTGTTAATAATTTTTTTCATTTCAAGTAACGATTGCTAATTATACGAGGTTCTGTGAATTCTATGTGTACCTACATACGTATTCCATGTTTGAGTTAGCGCACAGCAGGACATATCCTGCTCAAAATCCCAAGGTTCCTGTCTGGGGAACATATTACAACATTACAGATGATCAAAGCTAAATAATACTGCAATCGCCCAAATAGAGTGTGACAAGGTAGCCAGAGCTAGTGGGTCAGGAGTAGGGTCTGCAACGCACTTGTGATGCTTCTGGTGTTGAGGGCGTCTATAAGCAACTTAAAATGAAATATCTACTAACCTTATATGCAAGAAATTTTTAAATTAAAATTAAAAATTTCTTTTTATTTCTATTCACGCAGGCCTATTCAAGAAAAGCAACGCCTGTTATAAATATACATAACATTAATCTATATATATATATATATATATATATATATATATATATATCTATATATATATATATATATATATATCTATATATATATATATATATATCTATATATATATATATATATATATATATATATAGATTGATGAAAACATCCGTTAAGAACGGATTTTACGAAACTCGATACCTAAGCGGGTAAAACGGGGCTTGGAAGTTTGTATGAAAGTCCTATGTTTTTGAAGTAAAAGACTTGAAATTTAAAATGTATGGCTCTATAGATTGTAAGAAGGTGTCCAAATAATGTATCTTTAGAAATCATCTCCCTTTTGGGGTTAAAACGGGGGATGGTAGGTTGACTCACTTATCACGAAATCTCAACACCTATAAACTTGAAACTTGGCAGGTAGGTTCCTTAAAGGGCGTAGACATCCGCTAACAATGGATTTTAAGAAACTCAACCCCTAAGGAGATAAAACTGGGGTTGGAAGTTTGTATGAAAGTCCTATGTTTTTGAAGTAAGAGACTTGAAATTTAAAATATATGCTCTATAGATGGTGAGGAGATGGCCAAATAATGCATGGTAATCTATATATATAAAAGAGAAAGGTCACTGACTCACTTATTACGAGAACTCAAAAACCGCTGGATAGTCCATCCATCCAGGACGGACAAAGATGAAATTTGGCAGGGAGGTAGATTATAGTTAGTAGACGTCTGCTAAGAAGGGATTTTGCGATATTCCACTGCTAAGGTGGTTTAATTGGGGTTGATAGTTTGTATGAAACATATACAGCAGCTACAAGTTCGCCGATAGGTTATTTATACAGCAGCCTGAAAATAAAACTAAAAATGTGGTGTATAGAGAGGTTTTATAAACACAACTATTAAATTATACTAAATTGTGCCTTTTAAAAAGTTACTCAGTGCATTTCAAGTGATTGAAATAAAAAAATAATTTGCGTTAAACATCTTAATAGTAATGCATATCTTCATAACCACGCGGACGTAGTCGCGGGCAACAGTTAGTTTATTATAAAACAAAGTCCCCAAAAGTGTATGTTTTCGAATCGCTCAAAATCTACAGAACGAATTTTCATGCGGTTTCACCATTGGAGAGAGGGCTCCACCATTGGCAAGAAGAAGGTTTACGGAACGGCTAAGCCGATTTTGGTGTGGGTTTCACTGGAAGTTTGCCGGGAAAACTTTGTGACACACTGATTTCAGCGCGGGCAAAGCCGCGGGACAGCTAGTATAATTATACAATTATACGTTACTTTTTGTATTTCACCTATGTGCTGAATTAAAGTGGTTAATGACGTCATGACGAAATAAGTTATGGATGGGCGTTTCGGAATTTGTTGATTTAGGTGTAAGATCATCAAGATCCTTATCTCAGTGTTCTTTATAAACACGTGTATCAGCTTTCGTAAGAGGTATACAACGATCTCTATTCACAATCTTAAATTATTATTCATGTCTGAAGTCTAACATTACGGTTACGTCTTGTCGTCATGGGAACAATAATATAAAAATGAGTGGATTATATATTTCGTCTTCAAAGTCATAGGCTCGTTGTAGTTGTATTGCTAGAAACATATTAATTTTATGCAATACAGATAGTATTGCATAAAATTAATTCCTATTTTCCTTAAGCATGTCACTACTTGAAAAAGACCTTACTATTTTGATTCAAATTAGTTTTCTATAACTCTGTTGATAATTTACTTTTTTTTAGGAAATTAACATTTAAAAGAAATGTAAATCTAATAAGAAAATTCTAGAAAACTGATCGATTATTTAAAGTTCACAGCTCTAAAGACAGAATAACGTCTGGCACATCAGCAAGTGAAGTGTGAACAATAAAATACACACCAACATAGGATACATATAATGCATATAGATATGCATATATTCATTTATAAAATGATTCAAATACATATATAATTTGGTATTGTAGAACGATGATAAAAGAAATATTTTAAAAGCAACAAAAATACATTTTTATCTCAATCTAGAGCATGAAAAGGTTCGAACATATATATTCATCTTTACGTCAAACTCTTTTCAGTGTGTTTGTCGACTATTAATAATTCAATAGATCAAAGGTGTCTCATTCAAAAACACGAATACAAATGAACGTTGATTCCTGGTAAGGTACCATTGCAGTGTAGCGTACAAGTCGGGATCGACGGTTTATACGTAAATTTAAAAGTGCATTAAATTATTATTACGTAATATTAATTAGCAAAAATGTATCAAGACGCCTCCGAAATGAAATCCAAAATGGATAAAAATAAATTCGAAACGTCGATAAGTGAGTTGAAAACGAAATCTTTCGTGACTGCAGCTGACATGCTCAACTATGGTAAGTATTTGAAACTGTTATACGTAAATTTGCGCAAATACGCAAACTAGACAGAATATACATCGGTAAACTTATATTTCTGAGATCTCACTGAAATTAGATTAATTAAAAAAAAAATATTTTTCTTCCATTAATTTTTCTTCGCATTTTTTGAATAGTGACTGTAATACCTATACTAGACATTAAGAGTTATTTTTTATGATATTTTATCTTTTCTCTTTTTATTTTTGTTAATTATAGCTTTTCTTCTTAACCTTTTTTTTGTTATTGGTGTATAGGATAATTTCAATGTCTGCTATTAGCGTAATTCTCCAAATGAAAGTCTTTCTTTCTTTCTATTCTCTTGACGATAGTTATAAAGCACAAAAAAAAACTTTTTTTTTTAAATTTTGGTCATTTAAATTACTTTTAGCCAGGACCCGCATTATTTTACCACAATTGTGTCCAATTGATGAAAATGTGGTCTAGTCGTAGTGGTCAGGAACTTCATAGTGGTCGTTTTTGACAGGTGTGATGCTCTTATGTTTCAAAAGTGTCGCAATGGAGTTATACTAGCAAAAGTGATAATAATAAGCATTAGAATTTACAAAATGATATCAATCAAATAAAAAAAGCGCATAAGTACCAAACTCACTGATCAACTAACGGAACACGACTATCTAAACAGTAACGCTGAGATTACCCCCGAAGATATTCGACTTAAATGTATCAAACGCAGGAATAAAGTGAAAAAAAATCCTCACACAAAATTAAGCACAATAAAAATACAAACTACATTTTTTTTACTGACTTCAAAAAAGGAGGAGGTTACTCAATTCGACCTATATCTATAATCTATATATTATATAATAGCCCAAATACGAACCTTATACAAAAATTCTGGAGTCGCTCAAGCTTATCTATCTATACATATATAAAAGCGAAAGGTCATTCATCACGAAATGTCCGAAACTATAACACCTATAAACTTGAAATTTGGCAGGTAGGCTTCTTATAGGTCGTAAACATCCGCTAAGAACGGATTTGGCGATATTCCACCGCTAAGGGGGTTTAATTGGGGTTGATAGTTTGTATGAAAGTCCTATGTTTTTGAAGTAAGAGACTTGAAATTTAAAATGTATGCTCTATAAATGGTGAGGAAGTGTCCAAATAATGTATCTTTAGCAATCAACTCCTTTTTAAGGTTAAAACGAGGGATGGTAGGTTGACTCCCTCATCACGAAATCTCCGAAACTATAACAGCTACAAACTTGAAATTTGGCAATTAGGTTCCTCATAGGGCGTAAACATCCACTAAGAGCTAATTTATTATAAAATCGACCCCTAAGGGGATAAAACGGGGTCGGAAGTTTGTATGAAAGTCTTATGTTTTTGAAGTAAGAGACTTGAAATTTAAAATATATGCTCTATAGATGGTAAGAAGGTGTCCAAATAATGCATCGTAATCGATATATATATATATATATATATATATATAAAAGAGAAAGGTCACTAACTCACTCATCACGAGAACTCAAAAACCGCTGGATGGTATATTCATCCAGGTTGGACAAAGATAAAGTTTGGCAGGGAGGTAGATTATAGTTAGCAGACGTCCGCTAAGAACGGATTTTACGATATTCCACCGCTATTTATATTAAGCATTTCAAGTGACTGAAATAAAAATAATAATTTGCTTTAAACATCTTAATAGTAATGCATATCTTCATAACCACGCGGACGTAGTCGCGGGCAACAGTTAGTGTATTATAAAACAAAGTCCCCAAAAGTGTATGTGATCGAATCGCTCAAAATCTACTGAACGAATTTTCATGCGGTTTCATGCCATTGGAGAGAGGGCTCCACCATTTGCAAGGGGAAGGTTTACGGAACGGCTAAGCCGATTTTGATGAGAGTTTCACTGGAAGTTTGCCGGGAAAACGAGGGGAAAACATTGTGGCACACTAATTTCAACGCGGGCGAAGCCGCGGGCACAGCTAGTATGTATATATATATATAATGTATGTTCGGGGATAACTTCGTCGTTTATGAACCGATTAATAATTCTTTTTTTGCTGGAAAGGAGATACCCCAAATGTGATACTATGATAAAGAAACCAGGATCTGATGATGGAATCCCAGAGAAATCGAGGGAAACCCCCGAAAATCGTAGTGACGACTAGTGCGTTTGTTAATTTTTTTCGTCTACTTACGTCGTATTACTTGTTGATGTGATTGAAGTCGGTATTTTTCGTTTGCGAACAAACACAATTATTATGAATTATGATTATAATCCAATCAAATCGCCGTCGATTATTTCTTTTTTCTTTTGATATTGAGGTCATTGTTTCTTGAAAGTCAAAAGGTATTAAACAAGAGGTCACGCGGAAGTCATTTGAAATGCACGTACCTACAACACGAAATGGTAATATCAATATTTATTAGTCTAACAAAAAGATTTACAATACCTCGAATAACGTGTGAAATTTCAAATACCAAATGAAAACAGTATTATCATAATTAATTAATATTACTCTTATATATATATATATATTGTTTGGATATATATATATATATATATATATATATATATATATATACACCAATAAAAGGAGAGCCGTTTTTATTGTACGCTTATACTGCAAAATCTACTGAACCGATCGGCATATTACTTATACCATAAGATGTAGCGTGTTTCGGAGAAGGTATATGAAACACCACCACCACATACATACACACCTTTTTTATTAAGTAAAATAAACCTGAGTTGCTCCCGAACGAATTCTCGTCATAGACATTTGTTTCACGTCCCGTTTTACAAAAAAATTACACTGGCAACAATTTTATATGTCGTTCTACAAATTTCTATAACAAACACCTACAGGAAACTGATATTTTTAATTGCAAAATAGGAAGATACAAGCGGGACGTTAAGCAAATGCCTAATATGCCTACTTAAAAAGATTTTTCCTTTCTTTTACATTAAATTTAGATTTTTTTTCTCAATTTTGTTTTGTTAATTTTTTTTCCAAACAATATGTTTCACGCAATGTATGTGCTGTTGTATGTATTAGCTAATAGTGGAAACTATATTGATTTCAGTTATTGTAATTAGACATAATATAATAATGTAATATAAAATTGTATGTTTCCCAAATAAAAATTAAATAAAAATAAAATAAAATATGTTGGTTTATCTTATCGTGTCAAAAATATGGACGGACATAGGTCGCTGGTATTTATATATGTAATAATAATAATAATTATTATTAATTATTAATTAATTAAATAAATTATTCAATAATTTAAGTTAATAATGAAAGCTTTGTTTTAAGATAAATTTTTACAAGTGATGATAAGCTGTGTTTTTTAAGATGATCAGCCAAGCTTCACCAAGATATAGGCAATATATAATTTTGGCATTAGCTATATTGAGAGGTAGACATTTTCACAAAAGCAATTATTTCGATCGTATTTATTTAAATTAACTTTATTAACCTCTAAATGAAAGACATTAATTATTTATTTTTTGTTACTGTTAATTAACATTAGCTGCCGTAACCCTTAACTTTGTAGCATAAAATATTTGTTCAATCAAATTGACATAATGCACGTAAGTCTATTGTTTATTTCTTCTGTACGTAACTAGATTACATTATAGAATAGAATAGAATAGTAAAAATATATAAAATAACAACGATTACAAGCTTACGTAGCTTATGTTTATGGAGTAAGGTATCAGGCTCCCAGACCTTATTTTCAGCTGAACAAAATATACACAATAGAGAAATATAAGTTACTACAGTAAATGTAATAACTTAATAAGCGCTATAATGTAATAAGCGCTGAGACCGACGGCCAATTCTCAGATATCAGCTGCTAAAAGGATGTAAAAATTGTACTTACCTGAAATGTTTTCTAATAACTGATTCTCACTTATGTTATAGAGAATATTGTAAACAGTATGAAATCACCAAAGGTCGAGGCCCAGAAGGTAGAATAACGTAGGGCAACGGCCGCACCCGAATCTAAGCCGAGCTCGATGTCATTGGCGACATTTATCCAGGCAACCATCTCCCCGAAGCAAAGTAAGCTTCCCCATCACCCCTCTCTCAAAAAGGCTGGACAGGAAGAGCGACTATCGGAGGCGCTGAGCAGGTTCACCAAAGACAATAGTCCGAGGCACCCAGTGGCGTCACCGGCCGCTCGAACTAGGGCCGATATGGGACTAGTATCACCACCGAGACTTCGACCGGCGTCCACACCGCTTCAACACGCGGAAAACGCCCTAATCGAGTTCCTGGCCATAATTAAGGCAAACCGCGAGGTAAGCTTGGCCACCTGCAAAAAGATCATGCAGGCCTGGATCCAAAGAGATATGTTGATCGAAAGTAATTCCTCAATTGTGAGTTCTTTTACTAAACGAAATATCGACACCGTCAAAGTTTATAGTCGGGAGATCTCGTGGCATCATTATAGAATTTCCGATGATAGGCTTTTTTATGGACGACCTTAAGTGACGAAAGCGGCCTGTCTTGCCTACTAGAACGCTGCGTGTGTAGTAGTGTGTGTGTAGATCTTTTTAATTCCGATTCAAAAGTACTTCGAACACAGTTTTTTTTTATAAGAAATTAATTTTTTTTCAACATTTCTTTCTGCTGTGTGGTTACGGCAGTAAAGAATATATCCACCCCCTCTCTTCCCGTGGGTGTTTTTTTTGTAAATTAAAAATTTTGATTTACGGGCTCAAAATGCCCGTGCCTTTTTTTAATCATGCATGCATTATAATAATACCACAGGCGATTTTTCTTTATTACTACAGATCAACAGTCTTGTGACTGCCTCGTAAAACTAGGACGTGGTCCGACGCTGACGGTTTTTTTTTCCTTTCTAAATACTGTTTATGGAGAAGTATACACATAATTGCATTCTAATTTCTAACATTATTATTTTTCTTATCTATGTCTATATTTACACTTATTTGCTAGTTATCATATATGTACACTTATTTCCTAGTTACCATATATGTACACTTATGTTCTACTTACAATTTACACTTAACCTATGTTACTGTTAGTAAGGGGGTTTGTTTTTTTTCTTATTTATATATATAGTTATTATTTATATTTATCTATTTATAAATTATCTATTTCTATTATTAATTTTCACTAATTTAATCTTAAAATTCACTACATAATTATTTATTTATCTATTTATTTATTTTATTTTATTTTATAGGTACATCCACAGAATACGTATAAAACATTATATATGATTCACTATTACAATATTATCTAATATGTATCCCGTTACGGGGTGCACAACATTTCACAATATATTGATGCCGTGAAGCAAGTATAATTAAAATTACTTTACATAAAAATTAAATATAAAGATCCTACTTGTTAACAATAAAATTCATTTAAAAAGGTCATTAATCAAATTTATATAAAAAAGTAAAGTTAAGATAATATTAATAATCAAACATAGCTAGCATTCAATAATAATAAATTCAATAATAAGAAGTTCAATAATAAATATTTAACTAAAATTTAAAAAATTATATCAACATGCAAAAATAATTGATATTTGTAATTATTTGATAAATCAAAAGGATGCCCGTGGGTGTTGTAAGAGGCGACTAAGGGATAACACAGTTCCACTACCACCTTGGAACTTATAAAGCCGACCGATGGCGGGATAACCATCAAACTGCTGGCTTGAAATACACAGGCCGAAGACGGCCATCAGCGTCTTCGGTGCGACAGATCCAGCCCTGCGGCAACCAACCCGCCTGCCCAGCGTGGTGACTATGGGCAAAACACATGAGTTCACGCCATCTTTTGCGCGAACTTGTGGAGGCCTATGTCCAGCAGTGGACTGCGATAGGCTGAAGTGATGATGTGATGAGTGATGAAACATTTCTTTATTAATGTTGTAATAGATGAGAAGTTACTTAATATTCCATAATTTTATTACTTTTAAAGTGTTGAAAGATATTGAATAACATAATATATGTATATATAGATAACACGATATTCTCCGTTGACAGTCACGTCTCAATACTATTTACAATTACAAAATAATTATTCAATCATTGTTTGTTTATCTTATTGATTGATCTTTATAATTAGGTAGGTGTATCATTTTGTGGGTGGAAATCTATACATCCTAATATATATATATATATATATACACGCATATTTCTAAGGGTTTATGGATGGTTTGAAAACAGAATTGGACCCGGTAGATGGCGCTGCTATCGCTATGTCAGGAATTAAATTTGGTAGCTGTATTCTGGCCAGGACAACGTCTAACGGGTCCGTTATGTACATATATAAAAATGAATATCCCCGAAATGTGTGTACGAGCATAACTTTCGAACGACTGTACCAATTTTATAATTCCTCCCGAGTAGAATTTTTTTTGTGTTCCTTAGAAGGACCGGACCGGGCATGCCTGATCTGGACCGGATAAGGTACGCCGATGACTTGTCTGGAACTGATCAGGAAATCTCATCTCATCCTGATCAGCCGGTTCGGTCCGATCCTTTTAAAAAACACGAATATATTCTTCAAAAATTGTTTAATAAAAAAAGCGAATTGATATTATAAATATGTTACTTAACATAATTATTATGATACTAGCTGTGCCCGCGGCTTTGCCCGCGCTGAAATCAGTGTGTCACAAAGTTTTCCCGGCAAACTTCCAGTGAAACCCTCACCAAAATCGGCTTAGCCGTTCCGTAAACCTTCTTCTTGCCAATGGTGGAGCCCTCTCTCCAATGGTGAAACCGCATGAAAATTCGTTCAGTAGATTTTGAGCGATTCGATCACATACACTTTTGGGAACTTTGTTTTATAATAAACTAACTGTTGCCCGCGACTACGTCCGCGTGGTTATGAAGATATGCATTAATATCAAGAGGTTTAAGCAAATTATTTTTTTATTTCAGTCACTTGAAATGCTTATCACACTGAGTAACTTTTTAAAAGGCACAATTTAGTATAATTTAATAGTTATTTTTATAAAGCCTCTCTATACACCACATTTTTAGTTTTATTTTTAGGCTGCAGTATAAATAACCTATCAGGCGAACTTATAGCTGCTTTATATGTTTCATAAAACCAACAAACCGCAATCAAAACCCCCTTGCGGTGGAATATCGCAAAATGAGTGAGTCAGTGACCTTTCTTTTATATATATATATATATATATATTTCCGTTTATTTTTTTCAATGTATATTTATTTATGTTTTTACTTTATATATCAATTTTTGTCATTTATTTTTATATTATTAATTAATTATTATTGTTAATTAAATTTTATTTATTAACTTCTAATAATTGACTACTTTCTTCTACTTACGACTGCTCCACTGTGTAGAAATGGTCTCCCTGCTAGACTGTCCTGATAACTGTATATATACTAAGTGCGCTTAAAAACATTGATAGCGCGATTCAGGCTCAGTCCGCGTAATTTCTTTCAGGCTATCCTGATCTTGACCGGACCGGGTCCTGATCCAGTATGCCTTGCTATATTTTACATCAGGCTATCCTGATCTGGACCGGACCGGGTCCTGATCCAGTATGCCTTACCATACTTGATTGTATTTTACATCAGGCTATCCTTGTCTGGACCAGACCTGGTCCTGATAAAGCTTGTCGGATCTGGCATGCCTTATTCTATCCTGATCCGGTCCAGGTACACGATCTGGTTGAGCCTGACCTTTATTCTAGTCGGGTTGTTTCATCGCATTCGTTATTGTCAGTACATGGTTTGTTTAAAATATAATTTTGAGAAAAAATATACAAAACAAAAAAATAATAATAACTAAACTGAGAGAAAGAGATAGAGAAATCGGCAACACAATGACGTTTATTTGCTAAGAAAACAGTTGATATTTTTTTAATGCCTCAGACTCAACGGCCCCCAGTAGGATTATCTCCTGTGTCAGGGGTTCAGAAACACACACAATACACAAGCACAAAAACCCGGACCACGGCAAACATCTGTATGGCCAATGCAAACGTTTGCCATCTACGGGGATCGAACCCGCATCCGCTGGTGCAACCACCCACAAACCAGTGCTGTGACCCTTGCGCCAACGAGTTTATAATTTTACAAATATTGACAGTACCGATACATTGACATTGATTCAGCTAGAATTAGGAATACTTATATGAAAGTCTGACTATTTTTCTTGTTTGCAAAAATTAAATTGACACTGTTATCTCAACCATACTGGTCGCCTCCTTCGTGTATTCTCCATTCTACGTAACATTGACGGAATCAACTATGCTCCACTGGGACTTTAGATCGTATATAGATGATAGCATATATAAAAAATTAAAAATAAAAATAAAATTGCTATCTATAACACTTATGTACGGAGTCAGATGGAATACTGTTCTGTAGTTTGGTCACCACATTATAATGTACACGAAATAAGAATAGAACGTATTCAGAAACGGTTTCTAAAACACATTGCCTTTTCGGGTGGATTACATAAGCGCCTTCATTCATATGTCGATAGACTAAATCATTTCAAAATGGACGGCCTATCGACGCGCAGAAAGCTGCACGACATAATATTTCTTTACAAAATACTAAGAAATAAACTTAATTGTCCTGCCCTCTTGAGTTCGTTTCAATTACATGTTCCACGTTGTCTGCCTCGACGCGGGCATATAAACTCGGGTTTATTGCATCAGCCGTATGCCAGAACTAACCTAAAAAAAATCTCTGCCATATCCCGTATATCGAAGATATATAATAGTATATGTGAGAAAGTGGATGTTTTTAATGATAAATTACCTGCCTTCAAAAAAGTTGTATTGGGATTGCTGAGGGATTAATTAATTATAAGTGATTTTTTTGTTTGCTGTTTATGTTTGTTTTTTAACTTACTAAATCTATTTTTATTTATACTCATCTGTATTTCAATTTGAAGATATAATATTTTAATAATACTAGTGTTACTTTTTTTTTGTGCATGTTGTGACAACTTAAAATGTTGCGCATTTAAGCTTAATTGTAGTACCTATAGTTTTTATGTGAAAATTATAATGTAGCAACTACTGTTTGTCCAAATGAAATAAATAAATAAATAAATAGCGTATAGATTTGTATTATAAAACAGTCAATTTCTTCCAATATAAAATCTATCGATTTTTTTATACAACTAGGTCAGCAAAAAAAGTGGACGGCTCACCTTATGGTAAGCTATTACCGCGTAGCCAACCCTACCTCCAATCCAGGAGCTGTCAATTTTTTACAATATTATAATTATTTTCAGAAATCTGCTTGCACCTTTCGGGAAATTGTAAAAAAACGCAATATACCATTTTTATCTGATATAAAGTTTCAAATTGATTCGGTTATCCATATGCGATGTAACGAGTGATGAGCGTAAGGTAGGCTATTATTGGGGACAACGGGTACTTTAACAAGGTTAAAATCAGGCGAGAAAAGTAAGAGGTTTTTAATCGTGTAATAAAATGTTTTGTATTGTTTTCTAATGTTTACGCGAATTTAGCTTATTTAATGAAACAACTTTGTAGGGAATATAGCGTATTATCCCATACATGGATTTGCGAAATATTATAAAGAAAACTTGTAATCGTTTTGTCTTAGCGTTTTATTCCTCGTTCGTTAGTTAGTAGTTACAAAAATGTGAATGGTATTTTTAATTTAATTTATACAATCTGATTGGTTAGTGTTAAAATTTTATTCCGTCTTAAATAACGAGTAAAGCGCCACCGTCTGCCTCCTTAACTTGTCGGCAGATGGCACCGCGGATGCCCGAACATACCCCCGGCCTTGGAAGTCTTGACTTTCAATCGGTTTCAAACAGGGGACAGATTTTTGTGCATGAGCGCCTGATAAGACCCGTGTTGGTACGAATTTCAGCGACTCGTGTGATATTGTCCTTGCCGGGTATCGTTCGTGTCACACGTCCCAACTGCCACTTAAGAGGGGGAAGATTGTCATCCTTAATAACTACTAATGTATTAGGCTTAAGGTCATCTATCTCCGACTTCCATTTGTTGCGAATTTGCAGTTCACCAACGTACTCCTTCATCCAACGAGACCAGAAATGCTGTCGCATCTGTTCAACTCTTTGGTAGCGTGTAAGCCGCAGCGTGTTTGCATATGTGAAATTTTCACATGCCGGTGATGTCAAAGTGCGACCGACCAGGAAATGAGCCGGGCTGAGAGGAAGATAATCCGTGGGATCCGAAGACATAGGTGATAAAGGCCGTGAATTGAGTATTGCTTCTATTTGCGCCAATACTGTACTCAATTCTTCATACGTGAGATTCGCATTTCCCACGACTCGACGGAGGTGGTGTTTGCATGATCGCACCCCAGCCTCCCACAGACCACCAAAATGAGCAGCATAAGGTACAATAAAGCGAAATTTAATTTGTTCTTTACTAGCGTAATTAATAATGTCTGAACTACATTTTGATAAAAACCTGGCAAAGTCATTCATGAGACCCACAAAGTTCCTACCATTATCGGAAAATATCTCGTCCGGTTTACCTCGACGAGAAATAAAACGTTTTAAAGCCAAAAGATAACCATCGGAAGTCAAATCAGTCACTAGCTCCAAGTGAACAGCACGCGTTACAAAACAAACAAATAAACAAATATAACATTTAATCTTACGCGCTCCTCTACCCTTTCGATTGAGCATGAAAATTGGACCCGCGTAATCGACACCGCATTTGAAAAATGGGTAAGTGGGACTAATACGTTCAGTAGGTAAGTTACCCATTTGAGGAGTAAGAGTTTTACCTCTTAGCCGTGTACAAATAACACATTCGTGCGTTATCTTACGCGCAAGATTCCTACCTCCTATTGGCCACCACTCTTCACGAATGTTATACAACAAAGCTTGAGGACCTGCATGTAATAATTTTATGTGTTCATAACGGAACAACAATTTGGTGAAGTGATGATTACTGCTTAATGAAATAGGGTGCCTTTTGTTATATGAGAACGTATTTGAATACGTCAATCGACCTCCAACGCGTAAAATACTGTCTTTATCAATAAAAATGTTAAGTTTACTCAGATTATGTTTAGACTGAAGTTTATGATTATTAAGTAGTAAATTATACTCATTTGGAAATGATTCTATTTGCGATATTTTGACTAATAATTTTTCCGACTCTCTTAACTCATTCACACTTATAACCTCGCCTCGCCCTTTATTTTTACTTTTATTGCGAACATTATGTATGAAACGCAACACGTACGACACGGCGCGTACTAAGCGCATTCGATTTGAAAATCTTTCAAAATCAATAAATTGATTGGATTGATTATTATCAGTGGTTACGAACGTCAGCTGACACCCTTTTGTTTCGGGCAAATCGTCAGCTGTTAGGGGAAGTGGCTGATATATGTTTGTAGTGTCAATATTTACATCGTGAAGAAACTCGGGCCCTGTCCACCATAGATTTGAGTTCACCAATTCTTCTAACGCCATACCACGTGACACTAGATCAGCCGGATTATGTTTCCCGCTGACATGACGCCATGGCAGTTCTCCTGTTAGTTCGTGTATCTCGGCCACTCTGTTTTGGACAAATGTTTGTAATAAATTAGGCGACATACGCAACCAACCTATTACTATCGTTGAATCCGTCCAAAAGTTAATAGAATCGAACCTACGATGAATAGATGAAACTACCTTATCGTATAGTCTCGCTCCTAATAGCGCGCCACACAGTTCTAAGCGCGGTATGCTTACCGAATTTAAAGGTGCTACCTTGCCCTTCGCGCAGAGCAATCGTACAGAAACATTCAAGTCGTCACTAACCGTGCGAACATAAATACAAGTGCCATAAGCTAATTGTGAAGCGTCTGTAAATATGTGCAATTCCGTGAGAGTATGCTTATGGTTTTCTCCTAGTACATAACGCGGCACACGGATAGTATTGAGAACATTAGCGAGGGACAATATAAACCGGTTCCACGTACGAGTGACGTCATCGGGCACTACATCGTTCCAGTCAATTTTAAGTAGCCATAGACGCTGTAATAAAATCTTCGCTTGCGTAATGCTGGGGCTAATTAGCCCGAGAGGATCGAATATTTGAAAAATATGAGATAAAATAATACGTTTAGTTATACATTTAGAATTATTATCATTAAAATCAATTTGTGTATTAAAATGAAGTTCGTCTGTCGTATTAAACCAGCCTATACCTAATGTTTTATTACTACTGTTATTGTTAAAAGATAATTCATTTAATGCGTTATAATTATTTGATGCGTGGAGATTTTCTTGTGAAAAATTAAAGGTCCACTTTCGAAGTGGAAAACAACCTGACATCAATGTTTTGGCAGTTTCATTGCATAAATACAATAATTTCGTCAGGTCGTCATCGCCAGTAATAAGATCGTCAACGAAAAAATCTTCTTTTATTATTCTCTGGACGTCAGGATCAGCACTTTCGGTGCCCAGCTGTTTTAAACAACGTATACTTAAAAAAGGAGCAGATGCTGTACCATAAGTGACGGTGTTTAGACGGTAAATACCGAGCGGCTGCGAAGGATCGTCTCGCCAGAGAATAAGCTGTAGATGACGCTGCTGCTCCTCAACCAGCACCTGCCGGTACATCTTCTCAACGTCAGCGCAGGCCACATACCGGTGTTGCCTGAAGCGTAAAAGGATAGCTAGTAAGTCACCTTGTATGGGCTCTCCTACACGCTGGATGTCGTTGAGAGATAAGCCTGAGCTGGAAGTGGCGCTGGCGTCAAATACTACACGCAACTTCGTAGTTACACTATGTTCACGCAAAACCCCATGATGAGGCATGAAATAGTGTGGGTTGCTATAAGATGTGATCTTAGTCATATGTCCCATATTTTCATATTCATGCATAAAATCGCTATAAAGTTTTTTGTACGTTTCTGAACGTTGTAATCGTCTTTCCAGCATCAAAAAGCGTCGTTCTGCTTGAGGAAACGTGTCTCCCAAGACCTCAGGTGACCGTTTAAACGGAATACAAACGCAGAACCTACCGTCACTGTTTCGCGTAGTGGTTGTGTCGAAATGATTCTCGCACGCTTGCTCCTCATCAGTCCGTGCGCCCTGATGCTTGGGTAGCTCTTCCAGTTCCCAGAACTGTCGTAACAATGTGTCTAATGTGCTTGAGTAGTTGCACTGGATATGGCCAAATTGGTTGCGTGAATTGTAATGTATGGGACCTGATATTACCCAGCCGAATAATGTATTATGTAAATAAGGTCCATTATGTAGCCTTATTTTACCGTTAGTAAGCAAGTCCCAAAATATGTCTGCGCCGATCAGAATGTCTATATTTTGAGACTGTAAAAACTGTGGATCCGCCAATTGAATGTTGTCTGGAATACAGAAATGTTTGTGTGAGAAATTATCAATAACTGGGACCTTACACGTAATTTCTGGTAGTACAAAACATTGAATGGTTGTAGTGTAGGTATTTATGCGCGATTTTATTGTCAGCTCGCATCTTTCACTACATTGCGTAACTGAATTACCTACACCTCTAATCTCGTGAGCGGACTGTATTAATTTTGCGTTTATTAAATCACAAAATGATTTTGTAACAAAACAGCGCTGACTACCACTGTCCAATAAAGCGCGTGCGGTGTATATACGATTGTTGCTTGCCACTTCGATGACTGCAGTCGACAGCAATACAGGAAGCAATGCATGTGAATGAGACGCAAGTGATTTTGTTTGTGGATCATTCGTATCGATAGGCTCGATCCCCATGTGTGCGTGATTTATAGAAAAGGATTGAGCGGCGAGTAGTGTCGCGCTGCAACGGCTCGGGTCTGTAGCTCTCAACTCATCAGTTTGCATTGACGACTGCATCGTTACGGAGGTTGAATGTAAATTGTCAGTATGAATAAGTGTATTATGTTTCTTATTACATCTTTTGCAGTGGCCGAATTTACACTGATCCACAGTATGCCCTGAACGCAAGCAATTTTTGCAAAGGTTATTATCGCGTATTAGTTTTAATTTAGTGTTTAAATTAGCTTCTATGAACTTAGTACAAGAATAAAGCGGGTGTGTAAGTTTGCACATTACACAAGGCCTGTAAAACTTATTAGTTGGTTGATCTTGTCCGTTATTGGTAGAAACGTTACAATGTGACCTGTGATGGTGATAATTAATATTTTGTTTTTTAACTTCAGTCGGATCTTTGCTATGTGATGCTTGCAAAGTTTCTAACATATCAGCTCGACTATTTAGAAATTGTATTAGGTGGTTTAGCGATAACTTTATATGACTATCGCTAGCGTAAAGATTGCCTTTGTGTTGTTCCCACTCGCGTTCAGTGATTTTATCTAGTTTAGACACCAAAATGTATATAATTAACGTATCCCAAGTGTCAGCCGGTTCGCCTAATAACTTCAAAGCTCTTAAATTCTTTAACGTGCAATCAATTAATGTTCTTATTAAAATATGTGATTCTTTTGCAAACGATTGAATATTGAAAATGGATTTAATATGATTTTGAATTAACAACCTATTATTGTTGTATCGATTTTGTAAAAGCTCCCATGCGATTATATAATTATCAGATGTTAATTCTAACGTATTTATTATTAGCAATGCGCTGTCTAACAAAGACGTTTTTAAATAATAAAATTTTTGTACTTCACTAAGTTCGTTTGAATTGTGAACAAGTGAAATAAACGTGTCTCTAAATTCGAGCCAATTTTCATACGAACCATCAAATTTAGGCATAGTTATAGTCGGTAATCTTATGGATTGTAAGGCGTTAGGATTATTGCTATGACCTTGTGAGCTAGTGAAAGTGACATTTGAACTTATCAACGACTCGGCAAGAGCCCGGGCACTGTAAAAACTATTTTCAAATTGTTCCCGATGCAGTAGTTGTTCCTCAAGATTGGACTCGGGAACAGTTTCCTCGATTTTACTTTGAATATCGTTGAATTCACGAAATAAGGATGTAGCCCCCTCGGTGCGCAACTTTAATTCGGTACTTAAATTTGTAGGCTGTTCAGATCGACAACTGGATAAATAAGTGGAGAACTTTGTAAGTCTCGCTTTGAGAATACCACGCTTTTTGGCAAGGTCACGAATTAAAACCACGACATTTTCATCATCGATGCCCTTATATGGAGATTTATCGCGCTTATTAATGCTATCCATACTCATTTTAGCAGTCCAAAGAAGGAAAGGATACTCACGTTTGTGCAAAATAAGATTATACCACCACAGCCTATGCTTGCTCCGGCACACAGCTGACTCCTGAGGTGACACACGGGAAATCCTTAGCGTTTAATATGATTACTCCGATGTCCTGGCCTCTTAATGCGTATTTGGTTGGTAGGTACAGTCCTGAAATCTGCATACACGCCTTCCAGATTGCGAACGTTCTCCGCCGATTCTTTTAAATCCGTCTCGAAGACCAAAATTATGTAGGGAATATAGCGTATTATCCCATACATGGATTTGCGAAATATTATAAAGAAAACTTGTAATCGTTTTGTCTTAGCGTTTTATTCCTCGTTCGTTAGTTAGTTAGTAGTTACAAAAATGTGAATGGTATTTTTAATTTAATTTATACAATCTGATTGGTTAGTGTTAAAATTTTATTCCGTCTTAAATAACGAGTAAAGCGCCACCGTCTGCCTCCTTAACTTGTCGGCAGATGGCACCGCGGATGCCCGAACAAACTTTTTTCGGATTTTATCGCGGTTTATTATTAACTTTTGATTCCCGACGTTTCGGATACTTTACAGCAACCATGTTCATGGTCATGGTTGCATGTTTTTAGAATAAAAAAGGACATGGGTTCAAGCCGCCAAAAACGATAAGTCAATTTTTACCATCTGTCAAGTGTCATATACCCTTACAAGATGCAGGAGTATACAAGCTTGATTGTGACTGTGGTCTCTCTTATATAGGACAAACAAAACGATCAATCAAAACTCGCGTTAAAGAACATATAGCTGACTTGAAACATCGTCGCTATACTAAGTCCGCAATCTGTGAACACAGTCTAGACACAGCTAGCCATTATATTAGACTAGCTGTGCCCGCGGCTTCGCCCGCGTTGAAATCAGTTTGTCACAAAGTTTTCCCGGCAAACCTCCAGTGTAACTCTTATCAAAATCGGCTTAGTCGTTCCGTAAACCTTCCTCTTGCCAATGGTGGAGCCCTCTCTTCAATGGTGAAAGCGCATGAAAATCCGTTCAGTGGATTTTGAGGGAATGGATCACATACACTTTTGGGGACTTTGTTTTATAATACATTAACTGTTGCCCGTGACTACGTCCGCGTGGTTATGAAGATATGCATTACTATTAAGATGCTTAACGCAAATCATTTTTTTATTTCAGTAACTTGAAATGCTTATCACTCTGAGTAACTTTTTCAAAGCCACAATTTAGTATAATTTAATAGTTATTTTTATATAATCTCTCTATACACCACATGTTTAGTTTTATTTTCAGCCTGCAGTATAAATAACCTATCAGGCGAACTTATAGCTGCTGTATATGTTTCATACAAACTGTCAACCCCAATTAAACCCCCTTAATGGTGGAATATCGCAAAATCCGTTTTTAGCCGACGTTTACTAACTATAATCTACCTCCCTGCCAAATTTCATGGATGGAATATCCAGCGATTTTCGAGTTCTCGTGATGAGTGAGTGAGTCAGTGACCTTTCTGTTTTATACATATAGATTACGATGTATTATTTGGACACTTCCTCACCATCTATAGAGCATACATTTTAAATTTCAACTCTCGTACTTTAAAAACATAGGACTTTCATACAAACTTCAAACCCCCGTTTTATCCCTTTAGGAGTCGAGTTTCGTAAAATCCGTTCTCAGTGGATGTGTACGCCCTATAAGAAACCTATTTGACAAATTTCAAGCTTGTAGGTGTTATAGTTTCGGAGATTTCGTGATGAGTGAGTCAACCTACCATCCCCCGTTTTAACCCCAAAAGGGAGTTGATTTCTAAAAATACATTATTTGGGCACTTTCTAACCATCTATAGAGCATACATTTTAAATTTTAAGTCTCTTACTTCAAAAACATAGGACTTTCAAAGAAACTTCCAACCCCCATTTTATCCCCTTAAGGGTCAAGTTTCATAAAATCCGTTTTGAGCAAATATCTGCGCCCTATAAAAAACGTACCTGTTAAATTTCAAGTTTGAAGCTGTTATAGTTTCGGAGATTTTGTGATGAGTAAGTCAACATAACATACCCCGTTTTAACCCCAAAAGGGAGTTGATTTCTAAATATACATTATTTAGACACCTTCTCACTATCTATAGAGCATACGTTTTATATTTCAAGTCTCTTACTTCAAAAACACGGGACTTTCATACAAACTTCCAACCCCCGTTTTACCCCCTTAAGGATCGAGTTTCGTAAAATCCGTTCTTAGCGGATGTCTATGTTCTATAAGGAACCTACCTGCCAAATTCCAAGTTTGTAGGTGTAATAGTTTCGGAGATTTCGTGATGAGTGAGTCAACCTACCATCCCCCGTTTTAACCCAAAAAGGGAGTTGATTTCTAAATATACATTATTTGAACACCTTCTCATCATTTATAGAGCGTACATTTTAAATATCAAGCATCTTACTTCAAAAACATAGAACTTTCAAACAAACTTCCAACCCCCGTTTTACCCCCTTAGGGGTCGAGTTTCGTAAAATCCGTTCTTAGCGGATGTCTACGCTCTATAAGGAACCTATCTGCCAAATTCCAAGTTTGTAGGTGTTACAGTTTCGGAGATTTCGTGATGAATGACCTTTCGCTTTTATATATATTAAAGATTCGATAAACCACAGATCCTCGTAAAAGAACACCGATTCCAACCAAGGATGATCCGTGAGGCTATTGAAATTAAAAAACATCCAAATTTCAATAGAGAAGATGGCTGGCAATTACCACCTGCTTGGGACCCCATTATTAATATAATTAAATCAAAAACCAAGCATAATTTACCACAGATTAAAGACTCAATTAGCACATTCTGCGTAGATACGAGTAGGACTAAATAAAATATTGATGTATGTCGAGTAGTTTCGAATAACTTTGTAACGTTAGGACGTCTGACACCTCAGTCCTCCCGTGACCATGGTTGCTGTAAAGTATCCGAAACGTCGGGAATGAAAAGTTAATAATAAACCGCGATAAAATCCGAAAAAAGTTATTTCATTAAAAAATGTTTTGTTTTATTACTATATTGTCTATTAAATATATATGTAATAATAATATGTAATGATAGTTGAGTATTATATGAAGAAACTTCAATCGATAATAAAGGTTACACCAGTCAGTCAGTCAGTTCAGCCTATTGCAGTCCACTGCTGGACATAGACTTCCCCGAATCCGCGCCAGACATCCCAGTTTTCCGCATTTCTCATCCAGCCTACACCGGCAATCTTACGTAGATCGTCGGTCCAACGGGCCGGAGGACGACCCACACTGCGTTTGCCAAGACGCGGTCTCCACTCCAGGACCCGTCTGCTCCAACGGCCATCGGTCCTGCGACACATATGATCAGCCAAGTGGCACTTTAACTTGCTAATTATGTGGACTATGTCGGTTACTTTTGTTCTCTCGCAGATAGTCTCATTTATAATCTTATCTTTGAGAGAAACCCCAAGCATAGCCCGTTCCATTGCACGTTGAGCGACTTTAAACTTGTGGACCAGTCCCTTCGTCAGTGTCCACGTCTCAGCTCCGAATGTTAACACAGGCAGGATGCGTTGAATATTACATACAATTAAATATTTTAAAAAATTTATACATTCTGTGCCTGCAATTTCGTCCGGGTTTTGGGTATTTACATGTTCAACGTGATTCCTTAAATGGGCATAATTTTTGACGTGACAACGGCTAATAAATCGATGAACGGCGGCTGCATGCACGAAAAGGGATGACTCATTGTCCCGTTATGCTCATTGTATCCTTGCGCCGCATCTATCTCTCTTCCACTCGATTGGCCTATGCGTCCGAGGAGATGATTTGCTATAACGTTGTCACGTTAAACTATCGTCCGTAAATCAATTTTACAGAAAACCAATTATTTGTTTTATTTATGAACCGATTGACTTGAAACAAACACAAAATGTTAAGTGAAGCTTACCATAATATATTAGTGAAAACCACATTCAAATCAGATAAGCCGTTTTTGAGATTAGCGTGCACAAACGCGCAGATAAACATACAAACAGACAAAAATTGTAACAATCATTGTTTTGGGTGCTATTTGCGTTGATAAAGATCCCAGTAATATTTTTTCTCATAATACGTCTTCCATGTACAGACAGCGTTCCGCTACATTCTTATTAAGTATAATGTTTTGTTGAGTGGACGTGTTTTATTTTATTTAGTGTTGCGCTAAAACACTTGCACTGTGCATCAGTCACTTATTTTCATAGTTGTAAAATAATCGTAGTTGTTTGATGTGATTTTGTACTTGGTTTTTAGTGTTTTTATAATATTAAAGTTAAAAAATTATATCGGGACAATTGTTAGTAAATTATTTTCTCGTTTTGTACTTTTGCAAAGTACAAAACGAGACGTACAAACGAGTTTTGTAAGTTTTGACAAATGTTACTATAGAGGTTGGACTTTGGAAAATAATATAAGCTATATTCGTTAAAAAATGAACCCAGAAGATGACGAAAAACTTTTTAAAAGTTTGTACAGATTACCTATTATTTTTGCTTGGTGATAATTTTTTTTTTAAATAATTTGTAAACGTGAAGCGATTAAGTGTTTTCAAGAGAAATATAAAATAAGTTAAATAATAATAATAATTTAAATTTACTTCTGCTGATAAAGATTCATCATTACAGCCTATACAGTCCACTCCTGGACATAGGCCTCCACAAGTTTACGTCAAAAATAACGTGAACTCATGTGTTTTGCCCATAGTCACCACGCTGGGCAGGCGGGTTGGTGACCGCAGTACTGGCTTTGTCGCACCAAAGACGCTGCTGCCCGTCTTCGGCCTGTTTATTTCAAAGCCAGCAGTTGGATGGTTATCCCGCCATCGGTCGGCTTCTTAAGTTCCAAGGTGGTTGTGGAACCTTGTTATCCCTTAGTCGCCTCTTACGACACCCACGGGAAGAGAGGGGGTGGCTAAATTCTTTAGTGCCGTAGCCACACAGCACACTGATAATGATTAAATAATGGCTGATAAAGATTAATGTAATGATAAAAAAAATGCTTAATTCAAACAGTAGGTAGTAGTACGTAGTAGATGTCGCGTAGAAAAGAGAAGAAACGAAGAAGATTGACATATGCAAATTTTCTTGTATATTTATATATGAGTATATGTGTATATGTGAATGTATGTAAGTGTGTAAGCATATGTATGTATGTATGTATAATTTTATAATCTATTGTGATGTATTCTAATTTCTATAACAATTATTTGTACACTTCCTAACCGCTTTTCTATGCGCTGTCCTATACCCAAAGGTTGTCTGGAAGAAATCGCTCTTTTAGCGATAAGACCGCCTTTGTACATCTTCCTCTAATTATACTACTTTAGTTTGTATCTTTTAATGGTGTGCAATAAAGAATATTATTATTATTATTTCACTGAATGTCACTCCGCCCGCTCAATACATAATAGATACATATATTATAATAACTACTTATATAAATAATATAGTAAATTTACTTATACTTACATATATAAATATAAGAGGGTGGAGGAATACGTCCCGGCAGGGAGATCAAACGGCCGGGGGTTAGGGCTGTAGGCTGAGAAACCGGCGGACAATCCTAGCCGAGTCAAGTAACACCGCCTTCTGCATCCTGGCTGCGAGCGAACCGTCCCGGATCCCGCCTCAGATGGTGAGCGAGGCTAACCGGGATCAAACCGTTGGCAGATATTACGATAAGAATATTATTATTATTAATATTATTATTATTATTATTATTGTTTCTATGTTGTATAATCTCGGCTAGTAACCATTAAGCCGGGTAGTCGATGACACGGGCCGAGGCCAAATGTACATCAACGGGTTAGCAAATAAAGGGTTATTAAATTTATATACATTATATTTCGTAATCGTTAGTGTGACAGTTTATATAAGTGTTAGTTAGTTAGTTAGTTAATTAGTTAGTTAGTTAGTCGGATGGGTTGGGCTCACTTTGGAGAAATTTTCTTACCAATCTGCATGTGTTTCGAATTGCTGCTTTTTGTAATAATTGGTAAGTGCTCGCTGGTAATTTTAGTGTTTGTAGAGACGTATGTAGTTGAGTAGGTATAACTCCTGTTGTGGAAAGTACTATTGGGACTATTGTAACTTTTTGTAAATGCCAAATTCGGGTTATTTCATTTTTTAATTCGGTATATTTAGATAGTTTTTCAGCTATTGTTGATTGTAAGTTATGTGTGTTAGGTACTGCTATGTCAATAAGAAAACCAGTCTTGCTTATTTTGTCAATTAGTGTTATATCGGGTCTATTAAAATGGATTGTGCGGTCTGTAAGGATGCCTCGGTCAAAGTACTTTCGGTTTAAGCGAACCGTGGCGCCGTCTATAGTGAGTTCTTAAAGTAAAAATCATCATATCAAAAATTTCGCTCTAGCGGGAACATCGTTCCATAGCTTAATTGGCTAGAGCGCCGACACGGTCAGTCGGAGACGCGGGTTCGAATCCCGCTGGAGCGGTCAATTTTTGATATGATATTCAAAAATGTTTAGAATTCCTAATGTGTGGGTAACACAAAAATAAAATCGTACATATTAAAAATAGCATGGTGTCGTCTCCTGTCAAAGATTTTCATTGTAATATGAAACTTTGAATAGTTACGGGTCTCTGTAAAGAACTCACTATAGACGGCGCCACGGTTCGCTTAAACCGAAAGTAAAAATCATCATATCAAAAATTTCGCTCTAGCGGGTACATCGTTCCATAGCTTAATTGGCTAGAGCGCCGACACGGTCAGTCGGAGACGCGGGTTCGAATCCCGCTGGAGCGGTCAATTTTTGATATGATATTCAAAAATGTTTAGAATTCCTAATGTGTGGGTAACACAAAAATAAAATCGTACATATTCCTTATGATGTATTTGTAAAGATTGGTCGTATCCTAAATATTTGTAGGTGTCTTCTTCATTTAATGGTTCTATTTTTTCTCCTGTTATCAGTTTATATTGATGTTGATAATTTTTTCCTGCCTTAATTGAGTTGATTCTACATTTATCAATCCCAAATTCCATTTTTATGTCTTTTGTGAACTGTTCTGTTATTTTAGTTATTTCGATTAGTTGATTTTCAGTACTAGAGTATAATTTAATATCGTCCATATACATGAGATGGTTTAAAATGTAATCTTCACTGTCTATGTCCGTGTGTTTATCAGTTTGCCGATCAGATAAGGAAATTCCTAATGAAGTAGAGTTTAGTATATTAGAGAGTGGGTTAAGAGCAAGACAAAACCACAAAGGACTCAGAGCATCTCCTTGAAATATACCTCGTTGTATTTTGATTTTTTCGGTCTCTACTAGTGATGTGGCTTGCGTTGTGAGTTGGAGTACGGTTGTCCAGTTTGACATTGTAATTTTTAAAAAATTAATTATAGTTGGATGTATTTTGTAAATTTTTAAGATTTTCATAAGCCACGAGTGAGGAACTGAATCAAAAGCTTTTTTGTAGTCTATGTACATACTGAATAAATCGGATTTGGTTTTTTGGACTTTTTTAAGGATTATGGAATCTATTATTAGTTGTTCTTTGCACCCTTGGCTATACTTTCGGCAACCTTTTTGTTGTTCGGTTAGAATATTGTTTAAGTCGGAATGCGAGTATATTAACTCGGATATGCAGATGATGTATATTTTGTACAAAGTTTGTAGGCATGTGATAGGTCTGTACTTGGCTGGGTTAGAGAGGTCGTTTTTGTCTTTTGGTATCAAAAATGTTATGCCTGCTGTTAAGTACAATGGAATGATTTCTGGATTTTGTATAAAGTTATTTAAGTGATGGTAAAGATATTTATGGATATTTGTGAGTTTTTTGTACCAGTAACTATGGATATAATCTGATCCTGGTGACTTCCAGTTATGTAAATTTCGTAAAACTTTTTCAAATGTTAGCAGGGGGATATGTTCAAATGTCATTGGTCGTATTATTTCGTCGTTGTTTGATATTTCGGTTTGTATCCAGTTAGCCTGATCATTGTGTTGAACAGGATCTTCCCACATCTTTGCCCAATATTGTCTCACTAAATCCGGATCAGGTGTTTTTGTTGTAATTTCATTTGATATGTTATCCTGCGTGTTGGTTGTAGTTTGTGTAATTTTTCGATAGAATTGTTTCTCGTTTTGAATGAATTGGATGTTTTGTTGTTTTCTTAAAGTACATGCTTTGTATCTTTGTAGTCTACCTGCAACGACGATAGTAGTTTTTGTTTTAGGGTATCTAGTGTATGTGTAACTTTTGTATTTTGTTCTTCGTGTATAGTATGAACTTTATATTGTTCTATTATTTTATTTACATGATTAATTACCTTTTTACTTCTATTGCCATTATTAAATTCTGTTAATCTACCTATTTTGCTTCGTAAGTCCTTAACTTTTCTTTCTAAGCGTTTCTGCCCATTCGGGTTATGTTCTGTTTTATTTTTAGAATGTTGTGTGTGAATTTGTAAATTTATTTTTGACCCATTAGCTTTAGCAGCGGTGAAAGCTGCACAGTATATTATAGTTTGTAGTGTTAAAAAGTCTGTATTTTCATTAACATTCTCAGGTATTGTTACTTCATTCAAGTAGTTGACTATATTTGCAAATTTTTTGGATGGTTTTTGTTTGGGTATGTAAGTTCTATTTTCTGGTTCAGTGTTTTTGTAAAATTCAAATGTTTGTTGAAAAATCTGGTCAATTTCCAAATGCCTATTTCCATTAATTATTTCACTTTGTGGTTCACCTGGGTCGTTTACGGTATCCATAATTAATGACTGATTATTAACTGAAGGTTGTTGTATAGTGTTTTTACTGTTATTTGTAAACTGAATGTTGGTGTTATCGCATACAGAATTTGTGACATCGATGCAGTTGCTTATCTTTCTACTATTTACTTGTAATTCTTTAGATACTTCTAGCTTTAACTCACTTAATCTATTACTATCGATATATTTATTATTTACAATTGCTCTCCTCTGGTCAGCTACTCGTTGCTCATTTAGGAATGTTAATGAAGGGAATCGGTTTATGAAATCATTGTACAGTTGTTTTCGATATGCACTGTTATTTAAGCCTAAGGATGTTATTCTATAGTATGATCGCATTATTGCTTCATTGTGTTCACGGGTCCATCTCATCCGGCGTTGTGTAGTGTTACTAACTATAGGAACTTCTGAGGGTAAACAATGTGTTTGTGACTTAACTGACTCAACTTCTAGAGCATGATGGTGTTTTGGTTTTTGGGTGTAATGTGACGAAATGCTGTTATTCATTTGGGTTAATTCTGTTTTTACTTCATCGTATATCTGGTCTATTATATTTTGTGGTAACAGTTTGTTTCGGACTATAGCTCTACGTTGATCTCCTATTCTTTGTCGACTCACTTGCATGTTTGGAAATTTCTCTGTAAATTTTGAGTGGAGTGGTTCAAGATAAGATCTTGTGTCTAAATTTAATTCAGTTAATTGAAGATAAGTACGCAGTATGAACGTATTCATTTCTCGTGTCCATCGCCTGCGCCGATTATGAGCACTCTCAATGGGTGCAAGCTCAGTGTCAATATTGACATCTTGCACAACACTTTCGAGTGAAGTGTTGGTGTTCAATGATTTTCTTGTCATATAAGAAAGGCAAGTAGAAGGAACAGATGTAAAAAGAGAATTGGTTTCATCGCCCGAAGAGTCGGCTGTAGCATCAACATCGGGAGTCCGCCTAATCAACTCTCGAGGTCCAGCTGTAGTCTTCTTGTCGATAGGAGCCCGCCTGTTCAACTCCACATCGCCGATGGTTCGCATACTGTGGCACCCAGCATCGGCTCTAGGTGCGCCCCGGCGACTTCCGGGCAGCGGCCGTAAATTATAAATTCGATTACTATTCTCCATGAAAAAAGGGATGTTTGGGAATCGTTAGTTGGGAAGAACCTAAAAATGCCTCAGGTGTAAGTGGCTATGATTACAGTATCTCCCTATTGGGGTGGTCTTCCCGTAAGCCCCCCCACCACACAAGGTGATTCCCCTGGGGGGGTTATTATTATTATTATTATTATTTTCTGAAGGTCACTCCGCCAGCCCAATACTTATTATTATTATTATGATTATTATTATTGTATACAGTATATATTTAAAAAAAAATTCAAATCAAATCAAATTCATTAAATAAAAAAATAAACGCCTCTGACTTAACGGTTACACTAGTATTTACTCCTGTGTCTGGAGTCCGGAAACACACTGGGGCTATAGAAAAACACCATAAACAAAAAATTATGATTAAATTATAATATATTATAATATGTGATGGGTCACGTATCTTTTATGTTACTGTCCTATTAACTTTTTTTTTTATATAAGTAACATACATCCACGGGCTTTTGAACCCATGTCCTTTTTTATTTCTAAAATATGCAATAACTTATAAACTATCTTTCCTATTAACTTTAATTTTGTTTTGTTTTTCAAGTTGTTTTAATATCGACTCTTAATACTGCCCTTTTGTAACAGCACTAAGATGTGTAGATAGGAAAACCTATTATTGATCTTATTATTGTTAGTATTATGTTAAATTTTCTATATATACGAATTGTAACGCTGTTGGTTTTCGAATAAAATAAATAAATAAATTAATTAAAAAATTAAAAAATCGATAATTTATATCTTCCGCTAAATCCTAGACACTGATCGACCCTACTAACGTGCATATAGCCAATCCAAGCTGGTAGGTAATAATTACAATAGTGTCTCAAAAGTTAAGTTTTACAGGAAAGTTAATAATAGAGTATGTTTTCTAGACTAATTTTAATTAAAATTTAAAATGTTTATTAGCCTAGCTTATTATTTAAATTTTGTTTTCCAGTTTTTATTGCGGGGGCCCTTTTTGTGGAAGCCCCGGGGGTTTTGCCCCGGTTGCCCTCCCCTAAATTCGGCCCTGCACAAGTATAATATAAAATAATTGTTCTCCAGGGTCTCTTATTTTAGCAACACCTTAATTAAAACTGTATGAACGAATCGAACAGTCCTTCGTTTTGTAAAAAAATGTGTAAATGAAATATATATCTATACAAATAAATTAAATTTGTTCATGTTTGTAATATTAAAATAACCGCTTTTTAGTAAATGCATATGGATGTATACACGGTGCATTTACCAAAATAACGTTTTTTACAATTTTGTCTGTCTGCCTGTTTGTTCCGGCTGATCTCTGAAACGACTGGACCGATCTTGACGAGACTTTCACTGGCAGATAGATGATGTAATAAGGAGTAACTTAGGCTACTTTTATGTGAGAAATTTATTTATTTTATAACTGCGAACTGAACAATAACTTTTTTGTTAAATTCCACGCGGACGAAGTCGCGGGAACAGGTAATTTATAATATAACTATGGATTACTTATAAGATTAAGGTGAAAATGATTACAAGCCAAGTATCGTCTATTATATAAACCATTTTACAGTTTATCAAATTATTACAGAAGAAAAACGTTTTGTTAGCATCACTCAGGTCAATAATTCACCCACTGTATTAATCATACCTTAGCTGGTAAATAAGTGTGTTTAGACAAAAAAAAACATAAGCTATATTTCATTTAAACAAACAGTGCAATCATTATATATATTAATACGCTAAGGTTAAGAGGTTTGCCTCCCTTTTTAGAAAAAGCCTCATAATTACTCCACATAAATTATATATCATTTTATAGATAATGACTTATTCTACCGGGATCAATAACTGAAAATTTTATTATTGCTTTTGTTTTCATACATTAATTAATTATTAAAATTATATATAAGTATATACATTGAGATACAATGCTGTCGTCTGACGACTTTATTTTTAAAACTACGTCAACATGAGTGACGGTCGGTAAATTTTTTGTTTAATTTTAAATCAACTCACGTAATACTTTTTTGTATTTTTATAAAGTGGTATATAATTATTATAGTTATTTAGTACGAATTATTCGTACGGCTATATTTAATATTCTTTATTGCACTTAAAACATATACAAAAATATTAGTACAATGGTAGTTGGCAAGGGCTAACTTATCTCTCAAAGAGATCTCAACAAGTTTACTCATGGGAGTGAATGATCTTCTTTCTCGCGGCTACGCCGGTGTACATTATCTGATTTTAGGCTCTTCCGTTTTCTTCCATTAAAATATAGCCTATGTTGCTTAGTGATAAGGTAGCACTAGTCATAGAATTTTTAAACAGGGGCTTATATTATATTTATTACAAATAAACCAAAAAAGTTCAGTTCAGTTTTTCTGTTTATAATATTAATTTATATCGCTTCAGCCTGTAATATCCCACTACTTGGCATAGGTCTCTTTCCCCATGTAGGAGAAGGATCAGAGCTTAATCCACCACGCTGCTCCAATGCGGGTTGGCGGATATATTCCCAACACAGTAAGTCGGAGGTGCAGGTTCGATCCCTGCTGGAACGGTCGAAATTTGATATGATATTAAAAATTGTTTAGGATTTCTTAATAGTGATATTTTTTCGATAAATATCTACGTAGCCTATCATAAGAACAATAAGCATAAAAATATAATAATGCTTAATTACTATCACTTGTTTACAAGAATTGAATGGCAAGAAATTTTATTCGATTAAAATTAACAATGGGTAATAATATATATGACCAATTAAAACATAAAAAAATAACCATCATGCCAAAGGGCAAAAGAGTTCTATTGTTCTATATTTAAAACAAAACATTTTTTTTTATTTATAACTTTGAAAATATGCTTCTATTCTGTGGGGATACGCTTTTATCATTTTAGTATGATAATTATGATCGTATGACGTATCAGTGGCTGTGTATAACTAGTAAGGGCCAGTTTCACAGGTTTTGGATAAATTCTGCCAATAACTTATGAATATACTTTAACAACAGGAGGTAGAATAGTCCATTAGGACTTGTCTCGCCTCAGTTAAGAAACTCCGGCTTTTACATCAATAATTACGAAGAGAATAATTGTGTTTGCTTACAACCAAAAGATACCCACTTTAATCACATCGACAAGTAATACAACATAGGCAGATGTTAAAATAGTCAAGTAAATACGCATTATTAGATATAACTCAAAAATAATTCATCACATCTCGGTCAAATTTAAATGAAATTACATGACAATCACCTTTGACTACAAAAGAATCATCAAAATCGGTTCTAGTTGCCAGATATCAATTAAAATTAAATGAGACCAGATAACAAGCGCCACTTTTCGATTAAAAAATGCACCATCGAAATCAGTACACCCAGTAAAAACTTTTTAGGTAACACATAAAAAATAAAGAAAATACAGTTGAATCGATAAGCTCTGCTTTTTTAAGTTAGTTAATTATACCATAATATAGTGGAGTCATATATATCGTTATTGAAACTTAAAATGTTCAAATTCTGGATGTTATTCATGTTGCAAGTAAGGCCTAGTCCAGGAGACTCAGCAAATAATATACCTCTAAATATTTATTTATTTATTTATACGGGACACAGGGTACACAGCACAGAAAAAATTATAAAACAAGCAAGAATGAAATATAATCAAAAAGGCCAATTATGACCCACCCAAAATTAACACGGTGAAAAAAAAAACATACTTATTTTCATAACTCTATATGGAAGGAAATATAAAATATATAATAATGATAATAATAATATGTACAATATTGTAAAATTTCGAAATAAATGTTCACATTTACTATTTCTGGCTCTCGATCTGTCAAACTTCGTACCGTTTCATATTTCTTTTTTTATTATCTTCAAACTTTTTTTTAATAACTTTGATATTCGAATAACGTTCAGTTATCAATCACCACTTTATAGATTTAATGTTTCAAGCCATTAGAAAAATGTGACAATATTCTAAACTTATCAGTAAATATATTTTTTATCTTCTATTTCTAAATAAAATAAAATAAAATCATGTTTAATATGCAAAGCTTAAAAATATTACACACATTTATTAAATAAATTACTATTACGTAAACGCAATAATATAAAATAATAATTTACGTAAAACATATTCATATATACATTTTACATACATACATTCATACATATATTCATACATATATTATTTAATATCTGATATATTATGGGTATACAATATATGAAAGAGAAACACAATGATAGCCTTATTAGTAAAAGCGAAACTGAGGTAGGGCCGTAGGGCCTGACTGGGTATATATATATATATATATATATATATATATATATATATATATATATATATATATATATATATACTATATTATATATAATTACTATATTTATGCGTTTTTTAAAAATAAAAATTTTAATCGTGTGATGAGAATTAAACACACGAACACATGAGTTCACGCATTTTTGGCGCGAACTTGTGGAGGCCTATGTCCAGCAGTGGACTGCAATAGGCTGAAATGATGATGATGATGATGATGATGATGATGATGATGATGAGAATTAAAAGAATGGTTGTTGTTATACACTCATTTTAATAACCGCGTAGGTATTCGTATGTTTTTGCGTAGGTAGTAGGTAGGTATTCATATGTTTTTGTTATGTTAACAAAAACCTTGAAACTACGAAAAATATTAAAATTTCCATTTACATAATAGGATTCCTACTAATATAAAATTTACATACCACGTGTTTGTATATAATAACCTGTAGACCTAAACTCGTTAATTGACCTAAAGTTAGTTTTCCAAATATTTTAACAATTTTAAAAAATATGGAGACTAACGTAAATGTCAGGTTTTTTAATGAATTTTAATTTTACAATTATTTTGTTAAAAAAAACTTCCTCACTTCAGCTTATCGCAGTCCACTGCTGGACATAGGCCTCCACAAGTTCCATGTGTTTTGCCCATAGTCACCACGCTGGGCAGCTTGTTGGTGAACGCGACCGGGCTGGTTTTGTCGCACCGAAGACGCTGCTGCCCGTCTTCGGCTTGTTTATTTCAAAGCCAGCAGTTGGATGGTTACCCCGCCATCGATCGGCTTTTTAAGTTCCAAGGTGCTTGTGGAACTCTGTTATCCCTTAGTCGCCTCTTACGACACCCACGGGAAGAGAGGGGGAGGCTATATTCTTTTCTACCGCAACCACACAGCAGAACTCAATTATGTTTAAATCTAGATCAATAAAAATAAAAATGTAGTATTATATAAAAAAATAAACACCTAGATCGGCAAACAAGCGTACACGGCTCACCTGATGTAAGCGTGTACAAAGTCTATAAAGTAAGAAAGTATTATTATTTAGCTGTGATCTTATGTAAGGTCGAGGTACTTCACCAGTCGGGCTGCTCCAGATTTTGAACAGGATTTTTTTTTGTTATTTCATAATCAATTCAACTTGTTGGGAAATGATATATTTGATGTAAAAGGGATTTAATTGATTGATGATAAGTTTGATGATAAGTTTTTTTATGTCCTAGTAAAAATATCCCATAAATAAATAAGTAAACATGATGTGAAAATGTGTTTTTTTAACCGAAGTTAAAGACAGCAATTAAAGAAAAAAATGGCGTAATTGATACAAAGAATAAAAATAATATCAGTACAATCAAATCACACTTATATTACAAGCTCCTAATAAATATCGATCTGTTAGAACTGTATATAAGTATCAGATCCCAAGCCCCCTCACACTTTTCTTATTTTCATCCATTTGAAAATACTTAAAGTTAGTATAACTTTCAACGAAGTCGGAATTAGACGCCGGGCACTGTAATGTAGTTTAGGAACAATGAATATGACGTATTATATTAATTTCATAATCATTATTTAAATGTGCGTGAGTTTAATTTGTATCCAATGTTGATTTAGTATTGTGTCAAGAAGGTTAAGTTCGTGCTAGCACTATAGCTTTTTTTTTTTGGGATGTACACGAAGGACCAATTCATGAGTGGTAAAAAATTTTTTCGTTAATTTTTTTAATTTATTTTTGTTTTACTTAAAAATTACAAAATTTATAGGTTTCTAATTTAAATTTGTTGATTATACTCTCTGTTCAAACATACAAAACTCACTTCTTTCCTTACACAGTTTTGTCTAAAAAATATATACCTATATATTTATAATATATTTTATTAATATATTATAAATATATAGATTTTTAAAGACGTGACGTAGCCGGTGTTATGTATGAGAAATTTTTGATTAATTTTGATCATGTACAACTAGATAAATACTGTTTCCATTTGTTTCTTGAAATATGTTGGTGGATACCAAATCAAAAATGCTTTGAAACAAATCTTTGTACTTTACTGAGTTTAAAAAGTTTTTTATACAATTATGCTTTATTTTTTGATTTTTCCAGCTAACCCTTTATTATTTAATTTATATCCATTGAACAGATGGGTGAAGATCATGTTTAGTTCGGATCTTAGACTATAAATATTTTCCAACACTACATTGTTATTTCATTATTCTTGTGGGAAACTTTGTTGTGAACTGCGTGCAAAACTGAGCAAGGAAAAAAAAATAATTTTCACAACAATTGTATAAAATAACCTAACCTTTTTTAATTCTAGGAAATAACGAGAAATACAATAATATATCAGAAAAAAATATAAGCTTGAATAAATAATTTCATATTAGTAGTAAATGACAGTAGTAGTATGACAAGTAAAGCCTTATTGCGAATCGTTAAAATTTATACGGCATTCTAAGCATTTAAGTCGAGACATTTTGAACTTTACTTGTAAGTCTCATTACTTTTATTCACAGTCGCATAAATTATGTTGTACTAGAAATAAACAAAATTTAAATGAATAAGAATTATACAGGTAACTTTTTAAGCGTTCACGACAATAATTGTTATTGTCATTCACTCATCTCAAGCTCCTCAGTTACCCGCGACCATAGAGCCTAACGTTGCCGAGGTATCGGGGGTGTTTGCTCGCAAACGAAAAAAAACCAACTTCAATTACATCGACAAGTAATACAACGTAGATCGACGAAAAAATAGTCAAGCAACTACGCGTTATCAAAGATTACTCAAAAATTAGTTATCAGATCTCGATAAAATTTATATGTGACCACATGATAAACATCAGCTTTCGATTAAATTAAAAATTATTAAAATCGGTACACCCAGTAAAAAGTTATTGCGGATTTTCGAGAGTTTCCCTCGATTTCTCTGGGATCCCATCCTCAGATCCTGGTTTTCTTATCACGGTACTAAACTAGGGATATCTTCTTTCCAACAAAAAAAGAATTATCTAAATCGGTACATCCAGTAGAAAGTTATGTGGTATAATACAACGTAGGTCGACGAAAAAAGCGTCAAGTAAAAACGCGTTATTAGATATACCTAACTCGAAAAGTAGTATTTAGATCTCAAATAAATTTAAATGGGATCAAATGACACACATCATCTTTCGATTAAAAGAAAATTTGTCGAAATCGCTCTACCCAGTCAAAAGTTCTGAAGTAACATACATAAAAAAAAAATACAGTCGAATTGAGAACCTCCTCCTTTTTTGGAAGTCGGTTAAAAATCAAAAGTGTAAATAAAAATGAATTGCCAATAGCGTTGCTAAGCATAAAAATCTGTAATGGCAAAACCAATTCGACTAAATATTTTCAAGTTTTCAAATACTTGAATGAAATCTCTCTCTCTCTATGAATGCGGAAAAAAATTAAGAGATTGCAAAGAAAAAATTTTCATTGAAAAAATTTAGAAGATTTAACGATTTATTTTTACTTCGTGCCATTGAATAAGACAGGACTCTCTTCCCGTGGGTGTCGTAGGAGGCGACTAAGGGATAACACAGTTCCACTACCGCTTTGGAACTTAAAAAGCCGACCGATGGCGGGATAACTATCAAACTGCTGGGTTTGAAATACACAAGACGGAGACGGGCAGCAGCGTCTTCGGTGCGATAAATCCATCCCTGCGGTCGCCAACCCGCCTGCCCAGCGTGGTGACTATGGGCAACACACATGAGTTCACGTCATTTTTTGCGCGAAATTGTGGAGGCCTATGTCCAGCAGTGGACTATATTAGGCTGAAGTGAAGACAGGACAGCGTTGGTCGGTGTCGCGTCAACTAGTTTAGAATCTTACTAAGAAAAATTAATTAAACTTTAAAAAATAATACAAGCACCTACATCTTATTATAGTAATAGCTTGCTTATTATTTTTAAAATGTGTATCTTTTTTAATTAGATGAAGGAGACGTCACGGAAGAATATCAAGCGGCATACAGAAGATCACTCGAAGATCCGGAAGGGTTCTGGGGTGAAGTTGGCAAAGAGTTGGAGTGGACGCGACCGTGGGACAAAGTGCTTGATAACAGCGACCCGCCTTTTACGAAATGGTTTGTAATATTGTGATGTACCATATTTATTTTAAATATGTATTTTAAGTATCTATACATATAATAAAATAGTAGGAAAGTCAAAACTGTACATTTAATTTTTTTTTTTAAAAGCATACTTGAGGTGTGATCTACAATCGATACCGAAGCCAAAAATATAGTTATTAGAATTTTTGTCTATTTGTCTATATGTATATCCGGGATAAATTGAAAAAGTACTGCATGGATTTACGTCAAGTTTGGCACGAATATTATTAATAAGTCGAGTCAACATATAGGCTACATATTATCACGCTATCACCTACGGGGAACGAGCAGTGAACCTTTATTTCTTAAACGCATTCTGTAACAACGTGTAATCTAACGACGCGACGCATATTTGAATGTTGTTGTTATTATGTTAATAATCATGCTATAAGCTAGCTTCACACTATAAATAAAGACATTCTGTAGTATATTTAGTATCAGCAATGCACCCGTGTGAAGCCGGGGCGGTTCGCTAGTATATAATAATTAAGGAAGTAACTCTACCTTAAAAGAAGACCACAACCAAATAATTCTGCTTTCAAGTAGGTAGTATTGTTTCCGTGGTGAGTAAGGTAGGCAAAGCTTTTGGAGAGGGTGGGGGTCTGAGTGGGCAACTCCCTTTTTTAACTGACTTCCAAAAAAGGAGGAGGTTCTCAATTCGACTGTATTCTTTTTTTTTTATGTATGTTACATCAGAACTTTTGACTGGGTCGAGCGATTTCGACAAATTTTCTTTTAATCGAAAGGTGGTGTGTGCCAATTGGTCCCATTTAAATTTATTTGAGATCTAACAACTACTTTTCGAGCTATATCTAATAATGCGTTTTTACTTGACGCTTTTTTCGTCGACCTACGTTGTATTATACTACATAACTTTCTACTGAATGTACCGATTTTGATAATTCTTTTTTTGTTGGAAAGGGGATATCCCTAGTTTGGTACCATGATAAGGAAATCAGAATCTGATGATGGAATCCCAGAGAAATCGAGGGAACTTCTTGAAAATCCGCAATAACTTTTTAGTGGGTGTACCGATTTTGATAATTCTTTTTTTGTTGGAAAGGGAATATCCCTAGTTTGGTACTGGGTGTACCGATTTTAATAATTTTTAATTTATTCGAAAGCTGATGTTTGTCATGTGGTCACATATAAATTTTATTGAGATCTGATAACTACTTTTTGAGTAATATTTGATAACGCGCAGTTACTTGACTATTTTTTCGTCGATCTACGTTGTACTACTCGTCGATGTAATTGAAGTCGGTTTTTTTTTCGTTTGCGAGCAAACACAATTATTATTATAAAAGTGTCATACAAGCGCACAATCCGTATGATGGCAAGTGGATACTGTAGTTTATGGACGCCAGCAACATCAGAAGCATTTCCAGCGCGTTGCTGACTTGTTACGCTTTTGGTATTGTAGACCTAAGTTATGGTAACTGCTTATCAGGTGAGCTGTATGCTTGTTTGCTACTCTTTTAGTATAAAAAAATATCGAAATCACACAAATCAAAGCTTACGAATAGAAGAGCCATACAAAGCGCTGCACACCAAAATAAACTGTTTTATATAACTTTTTTACAATAACATATAATCTTTGGCATATTTTCTAACTATAAATGATCTCAGGTGGGTGGGTGGAGAGTTGTCCGTCTGTTACAATGCCGTGGATCGCCACGTGGCCGCAGGCTTCGGTGACCAGGTCGCTTTGGTCTACGACTCGCCCTTGACCGACACCGTCAAGAGAATAACCTACTCTGAACTCCAAGATCAGGTGATATTTGTGAATCATTTTTATAATAAATTATTATGATATAAAATAGTAAATGGTAGTAGAAGTAATAGTAGTCGCACGGTTATCTCTTACAAGGTACACAAATTAATGTCTGTGTTTTAGGTAACAACTGACTAATATATTGTTTTAATAAATGTACATATATACGTACCTACATAATATTTACTTATATAAATAATACATAGACTAGGGGTGTAAACCGAATTTGAAACACGAACGCGAAAAGCATCGTTACACCGACACTTCTACGGGCCAGTTAAATATTGAAAGATAATATTCAAATTAAAAGAATGTGTTTTCGAAACCTACTAACTTAATTCCACTTGAAATTTTTTTTTGAATAGGTACGTCTCTTGCCTCGTGAAGCAGAACTATCTGAGTAAGCCGAAAACGCCTAGTTTTAGCACAAAATGTAGGTACACACTTGAGTTTAAGTCATTGCGTTGATGTAGTTTGCGTGAGATGCAATATGGCTTAACACGTATGGTATCAAACACACGATCAAGCTGTGCTATGTTAGATGTGACCTTTTTTATTATTATTATTTTTTATTTATTTATAAATTTTGATCCACGGGCTCAAAATGCCTGTGCCTTTTGTTTATCATGCATGCATTATAATACCACAGGAGATTTTTCTACTAATTATACTACAGATCAACAGTCGTGTGACTGCCTCGTAAAACTAGGACGTGGTCCGACGCTGACGGTTTTTTTTTCCCTACTAAATACTGTTTATGGAGAAGTATACACTTAATTGCTTTCTAATTTCTACCATTCTTATTTTTCTTATCTATGTCTATATTTACACTTATTTGCTAGTTATCATATGTACCTACACTTATTTCCTAGTTACCATATATGTAGATGTGACATTTAAAATTTTAAACTTTCTTTGGCTAGGTATCCAGACTGGCCGGTAAGCTGTCTGAACTAGGTGTGACGCGTGGCTCTCGCGTCGTCATCTACATGCCTCTCATACCAGAAGCAGTTATAGCTATGCTAGCTACAAACAGGATTGGAGCAATACATTCTGTTGTTTTTGGAGGTAATTTTTGTTATATTACACATTGGAATTTCAACCTACCTACCTAGCTATAATGTATATTTAATTGACTTAGGGTACAGCCAAAAATCACGCTCAAAATCTAGAGTACCTCAACCTTACAGAAGATAACAGCAAAATAATGTTAATCTCAAGTTAGTCAAGTAGCCAGAGCTCTTGGAAAGGGTCGTGGATAGGCTTGGCAGCACGCTTGCGATAAATATACATACATTTATATAATAATAAATAATAGACTTTTTAAGTACGTGAGAATGTCTTCTCGTTGTCATGAAAAAGTTTTAAGAATTCTAAAGTTATGGTAAAACTGAAAAAAAAAAAATGGTGAACTGTGAACGCCTCATACCTTTCGATCCTCTCTTCTCCCTTTGTCATGTATAATCATCCTTAGCAAAGACGAGGAGTCTTCCCCTCCTTTCCCCTTTATTTGCTAACGTATTTGACGGGAAGACACCTAATGGGAAAAATATACAATTATACCAACATGTAATTTTTTATCAATAGATTATTATAATACTTGAATACATTTGGTAATAAAAGAAAATTATTCCAAGAGACAGTTTCGATAAAATAAATAATAATAAACAGTTAAATAATGATACAGTAGTTTATTTCATATTTCATAATTGTTTTCCAAAATAGATCACAAATATGAATACTAAAGAAGGCATTCAGTAATACTTTAAAAACCAATAAAAACAAGTGCGCTTTAGACGATAGGACTGAAGTAAAACTTCTGCACAATAAACCTGCACTGTGCCTTAGATATATGAAACATAACTGGCCATAAGAGAAAGAGAGAAAGAAAATGTGTACTCGTCACACTTCTCTCTCTTGTTCCGTTCGCCTTGCCCGCTCACGCTTTTCGTAACGCTCTCATCACGCATTCACCAGCTTACTCCACAATTCAAGGGTTCGTAAAGAAGTTTTACTACAAAAACGGTCCTAAATTCTAAATTTAATCTGTCTTTTCCATACATTTTACGAGTGTAATAATTTCGATACCTTACTAGGTAACGATAGCAATTAACTATAATGGTATACGAGTAGATATGTAACGTTTAATGAGTATTAACTCATACTGGTAAAAATATGCTGGTATACCTATTGGCTTCAAAATAGCATTATTTAAGGTATCGTTATTCCATAAATAACATTATGTCTCATCATCATCATCACAGCAGTCTTTCACAGTCCACTACTGGACATAGGCGTCCACAAGTTCACGCCAAAAAAGGCGTGAACTCATGTGTTTTACACATAGTCACCACGCTGGACAGGCGGGTTGGTGACCGGGCTGGCTTTGTTGCACCGAAGACGCTGCTGCCTGTCGTCGGCCTGTGTATTTCAAAGTCAGCAGTTTGATGGTTATCCCGCCATCGGTCGGTTTTATAAGTTCCAAGGTGGTAGTGGAACTGTGTTATCCCTTAGTCGCCTCTTACGACACCCACGGGAAGAGTGGGGGTGGCTATATTCTTGGATGCCGTAACCACACAGCATTCTTCAGATTATGTCTGCCTAGACAAAATTAACGTTAACGAATTTTTGACGGTATTCCGAGCCCTGGTTTACACCGATAAGTTATGATTTTGTTTATTAATTAAAGGTTTTGCCGCGCGAGAATTAAGAATTAGGATTGAACACGCTGAGCCGACTGTCATAATTGCGGCCAGCTGTGGAGTAGAACCAAATAAAATAGTCAGGTATGTTTTATTATTGTATATCTTATTTATTTTATAGGCTTATTATTTTAAATTGTGGCACTCCCCATCGTGTCTCGGAGAGTACGTTAAGAGGCCTATGACGCTTACGCTTCAGCCTGTAATATCCGACTGCTGGGCATGGGTCTCTTTCGTTATGTAGGAGAAGGATCAGAGCTTAATCCACTACCCTGCTCCAATGCGGGTTGGCGGATATATTCGCTACTATGAGTAACGCGTTTATTGCGTTTCTTTATACTCATATTGCTGTATAAGTGTTATTATCATAAATTATTAGTATTAAATATGACATACTTCTATTGTGTTATGTTACTATTAATATTATTTCAGATACAAAGATATCCTCGACAAAGCTCTCTGCCAAAGTTCGCACCAGCCCAGTAATTGCATAATTTATCAACGAAGACGCGTTCTGGAATGTTCCTTACAAAAAGATAGAGATATATGTTGGGATGAAGCTATAAAGGCTGACCCGGTGCCGTGCGTATCGACAGAAGCTAATGAAGCTCTTTATATATTGTATACTTCTGGTAAGTTATATTGTTAACAAACTCGTACTATGTCTATAGTATACAAGGATTCATTCTTGTGTCGGGGCCCGGCAACATACACAATACACAAACGCTCCTACCACGACAACTGTATCGATAATTTAAATATATGTCATGTACGGCGATCGAACTGGCAACCGCCAGCGCAACAGTTATAAGCCAGTACTGTGACCATTGTGCTAAGGCGTCGTCAAATTACTAATTTAATAGTTTTTTAGTCCAACACAGGAAGAAGTAGTTTATGATATGTTGTAAAAGGCACTCACAATATATAGATATTTATTTGAGATATCTATGTATTCTAGTTCTAAGCTTTATTACACTCGAATATTCTCAAATTTCAATATTTGTTAGAACGTATGATTTTCTGGTATGATATTCTGGTATAATATAAGGGTGTTTTATAATTACATTTCGTTTTTAGGTACAACTGCCGATCCGAAGGGCGTTCAACGTCCTGTTGGTCACGCAGCGACACTGTGCTGGTCAATGCATGCAGTCTATGGTTTGAAGCGAGGAGTGTGGTGGGCTGCTTCAGACCTCGGTTGGGTTGTTGGACATTCCTACATATGCTACGGCCCTCTATTAGCTGGATTAACTTCTGTTTTATATGAAGGGAAACCTGACAGAACTCCCGATCCCGGACAGTATTTTAGGTAAAAGTGCTTATAACTAAAATTATAATGTTATCAAAACTAGTTACATGTTTAATTTATGATGTGTGATTGAAATTTGAATACAATCGCTATGTAAATTATATCGAAATATTAAAAATGTAATCGTTTCTTTCTTAGAATAATAGAACAGCATCGAGTAAATGCCCTTTTCACGATACCAACCGTGTTTCGCGTTTTGAAGAGAGCAGATCCAGCTGGAAAATATTCTAGAAGATATTGCAGCAAATCGTTGAAAACAATTTTTGTCGCCGGGGAACATTGTGATCAAGAAACCAGAGTAAGATGACATTTTTAGTACTTAGACAATTTAGTGTGACTCAAATCTTATAGTTAGTACCTATTGACTATAGATATTATTTTTTTTTATGATTCATAAGTAACTTAGAAAATAGGATTACCTAAATCGATCTGCATTCACGAATATACTCGTATCATAAAAGATTTTACTTGTTTTTAAAGACGGCTCGGCAAATAGCTCAAACACTGTACCGTTCGCTACTTACACTAATGCATCTAACCAAAACACTCACATAGCTACAACACAAGTTTCTCGAAACATTGCACAACCGGGGCAACAATCCGATTCCATTAGATATAGAGGAGCAATACCAATGGAGTACCAACAAACCCCGCAATATACCACGTTTGCAGAGCTACCCAGAGAAAATAGACGCGAAAGCGGAGCCAGGCTATCTTTATGAGAGACGGCACAGAAAAAAACAGGTATAGGCTTCTGTCACCCGGAGGACCCTGATCGATTAGAGTTCTCGTCAGGACTCGCACTGGTGATAAAAGGGAGTGCATCGAGAACGCGCATAAAGCGTAATAAAATCGACAAGCTCATCCTGCAGATGACGAGTAATTTAGTCTATCAAGGCTTACAAGTGATCACACTTTTCGAATGGGAAGATTCTTCTTTGATACGCAGGCGCGTTTGTGGGCGCGGTTGAAGTTACGGAGCGAGAAGCCATGCCACAAAAATGTTAACATATATGCGAGAGCCAATTATGGTGGTTCCTGGATGATAGGATACTTGCGATGGCCAAATCCATCTCGGGCAATCGTGGCGTCAATGCGGCAGTCGTAGGCTAAGTAGATAAATGGGGTTCAGGAAAGTGGGAGTTTTAGTAACGCTCACGTCGCGCATTCAGCAGCTTACTCTCCAAGTCAAGCATCCTTAAAGAAGTTTTATTTCAATAAATAAAAACACATATATGTCATATATGTCATTGCGTCATGTGTATTTACATACATGTACGAGTACTTTTAGGTACCTGTAGCTATGTGATATATGCATGTTCTTAAGTATGTTAAATATCGTATTCAAATGTTGATGAAATATATACTTTAATTCTGTACAGCACTGGGCTGAGAATATTTTCGGCGTTCCAGTACTAAACCACTGGTGGCAGACAGAAACTGGGTCGCCAATCACAGCCCCCTGTCTTGGATATGGTGTTAAAGGTGTTCGACCTCACTCGACAGGTTATCCTGTTCCAGGATATGATGGTAAGAATTGGTGTGCAGTCAATTTTAAAGTGAAATCAATGAAAAACTACCTAAATTCCTATAATATTTGGTTATAGTATTCATAGTAAATATTTAACGGAAATTTGTTAGTTTTCCATATCTATGTTCTGATTTGTTTTTCAGAATTAATTCAAAAATTTTCAAAGCGAAGACATATATCGCATTTGATTACGCATTTTAAATTGCTAAGCTCTGATTTTTTAAAATATGATTTTAGTGCGAGCCATAGCCGAAGACGGATCCGAATGTCATTCTGGGGAAGTAGGTCGCCTTGTTGTAAAATTACCTACGCCACCAGGCTTTGCTTCAACATTGTGGCGTTCCGATGAAAGATTTAAAAAAGTTTATTTCTCCAAAGTCCCGGTAAGACAATCTTTTTTCCAGAGAATTTTTAATTAAACACGAGATTTGATACCGTTGTCGATTTCAATGTAACCATGGAATAATTAAGTTCGAATGCTTAGACAACATACTGCGAAAACTTTTGTAATGCATCAAACTCAGAAATATAGAAACGTACAATCGTTTATTATGTATTATTTAAATATTAATATAAAAAATCTTAGTATCAATATGTAATTTAAACATGAGTGAAACAGCACAAGTCATTCATTATTTCACTAACGCGCTTTAATCTTTTTTCAGGGTTTTTATGATACACAAGATATGGGATGGATTAGTGCAGAAGGTGCAGTTTGGGTGGTAGCTAGAACAGATGACGTCATAAACGTAGCTGGTCACAGGCTCTCCACTGCTGCTATTGAAGATGTTGTTCTGAAACACGCAAGGGTTGCTGATGCGATTGTGGTTGGAGCTCCCGATCAAAGCAAAGGAGATGTTCCCTTATGCTTATATGTTATGAGACCACCACAGGATGGTGAGCTTTTAAGATTTGCTTGTTTTTGAAAACTCGAATCCTAAACTGATTTCTAATAGTTCTACTAATGCTACAAATGTGAAAGCTTTGGCAGATGTTTGTTGCTCGTTTGCATTAAAACTACGGAATTGATTGCAATAATACTTTAGCCGTTGTGGTTATGGCAGTTAAGAATATAGACCCCCCTCTCTTCCTGTGGGTGGCGACTAAGGCACAGTTCCACTACCACCTTGGAACTTAAAAAGCCGACTGATGGCGAGATATCCATCCAACTGCTGGCTTTGAAATACACAGGCTAAAGACGGGCAGCAGTGTCTTCGATGCAAAAAAGCTAGCTGCTGCGGTCACCAACTCGCCTGCCCAGCGTGGTGATTATGGGCAACACACTTGAGGTCATGCCATTTATGCCGTGAGCTTGTGGAGGTCTATGTCTAGCAGTGGACTGCGATAGGCTGATGTGATGATGATGATGATGAATACTTTGCGCTTCCACAAGATTCGAAGTTACAGTTATAATTTAAACGCAATTGTAACCACGATATGGAGCTAGTAATATAATTAAAAAAATTACAGTTAATAGACAGTTCGCTGCTGATATTTTTCAATATACAAATTTATAATTTGTTGCAGACGAGGAAATAGTACTTGAAAGCACAGTCTCACAAGAATTGATCGCCTTAGTGCGACACTTGATTGGTCCCATAGCAGCGTTCAGAAAAGCAGTGGCAGTGCCCGCGATACCTCGCAATCGGTCCGGTAAAGCGTTACGTGGCACCATCTCTAAACTCGCTCGGTCACAGCTTGTTAAACTACCCCCAACTGTAGAAGACCCAACTGTCTTTGCTGAAATAAAGGTCGCTTTGCAAAAGTTGGGTTACGCTATCGATGCCCCTGATCCAGAATATTAGTAATGAGTTTTTTATTGTATAATATATATAAGCAATATTTAAAAAATAATGTGATAAGTACATAAATGTATTTTATATTATATTCAAGTGTAACGTATAGTAACGTAGAATGGTTTCCGACTAATCATAAAATAAATAAAGAAAAAAAAATGTATGCAATTTCTACAAACTCATACCACTTCCAATTCTATTCAATCTATGATTTTCTATAAAATTAGTTAACAACAGTACAAAGTATACACAAATACCCTCTTTAAAAAAATATATTATTTTCTGTATGTTTTGCGATTGTTGCTTTGTTTCGCCGCACATCGCTATACGATTTTAGTTGTAAATTTAATTTAATGTTCTCATATAAGTGAATATTCTATTCCTTTTGAGAATAAAGTTTCTTTTACCCCCTCCCCACAAGGGTAAAGTGTAAACCTATAAATAACACTAATGATGAAATGTACTTGTAAGTTTCTAAAATATGTATATTAAATCTAAAATAATCTTGGACCGTTTTATAGGTTTTATGGATTGATAGGATCATATCAAATTGGTTTTAGAAATATATATAAGTGAAATGGTTCTGTTTCATTGTGTACTTTAGCGATATGATTAGCAAATGAAAGATTGCAAAAAGATCCATCCCGCATATTAATCTATAATAATACACACTAATGATACGATCCCAGTTTTGCATAAAAAAATGTATCATAAAAAGAAAAAAAGTGTAAAAAAAATTTAATAACTTAAAAAAAGGTCTTAAATTTTTTGTGTCAGCAAAAATATAGACTAAATAAAATATAAGCAAAATTAATTTAAACGAATATATAAAATAGCTAGGGAAATATATTATATAATAATTTTAATAATTACTGGGGTCTACTTTTTGTTAGTATTTTTAGGATTTGTATATAAAAGTTTAATAAATGCGTGTTAATTTTACTTATAGAATATGTTGATATAAACATGTTAGTTTCAATGTTTCTAAGAAGCTTACACATCCACATTACATATAGGATTAATAATAATAGTAAATTTTATTAATAGACAGGCATATTTTATGGTTTTTTATTTTTTACTTTTAATTGATTGATTGATTTTATGGCTTTCAGTTGTGCCAGTGGGGCACGGTTTATTCCGCAAATGTCGTGTAAAGTGGAGAATATACGAAGGAGATTGGGGACGATAGGATCACAGCGTTAAACGCCATGTACACTACTACACACGCACACACACACACACAGCCCTCTCCAGCAAGGAAAAGTTACCCCTGTTCTGTCGGCTCACACGCACCTAGGCGCATAGCGAACCGCCCGTAGCCCGTCTAAGCGCTCCGCAAAGCGCTTCCTCCACACCGACTTCGTCCTAATAATTTATTTATTTTTAAATTATGTTTGGAACCATTTGACTTATATAATTACTCAGAAAAGTTTGTAATTACAATTAGATACCGATCTGAGTAATTAATTGATCATTTAACTTCTTATATATTTATTAGGCCATGTTATAGAATTAAGCTTAGCAATATACCTTCTTATGTCGTGCATTTTAATATTTTTTAATACATATACAATATTTATAATTTATAGTGAATGTGCTATAATAAAAAAATATGAAATACTATTTGCATTTTTAATGTCTAAGATTTCTACTTAAACTGGAACTTCATAGACAATATAAGAATCTGCTTGCTATAAGTGTATAATCTATGATCTGCTTGTCAAAGTCGTTATCATTAATGTCATTATTTCACTCGTAGTAAGTGACGCATCGCAGATTTATTCATCAGTAAATTATTTTCCTTAATGTATACAAACCCAGTAGTTTTTTTGATTAATTATAAGTATATTAACTTAACTTGGGTTTGTTAAAGTTTTGCTTAATAGAAGATTTGATTTTTGTTGCTGTGTAAAATATCAACCTATTACATTTAGTTTCGATTTGACTTCTCATAACCGGCTTACGGATAAGGTAAGGCTTTTTTTCATGAAATAATCAGCGATTTCTGTTTTACACATCGTTAGAAATTTTTATCAAATATCCTGTACTTATAAAAATACTATATTTTACTATAGAAAGGAAATAAAATCGCAATGTTTCTGTTAAGAAACTATCATAAATTAGCTATTAGTAAATAATAGTTAGTTTACGTGTTACTAATCAGTCACAGTTTTACTTGTTTTATTATCTGGTTTTGTAAGATAACATTTGATAAGAGTACGATGTAAGTGACATCCAATTTTGGCAATAAAAATATGAAGTATCGAATAATAGAATAGAAATGTTCTACAAAAACAAATATTAAAAGTTCTGTTAAAACTGTATGTGACTTGTACAACGATAATTGAAATGTAAAAAAAGTGTTTAGTCAGCTCTAAATAAATATACATAATCATGGCATGTGTTAGCCAGATGTGGGTCTTCTAATACTTGATTATTGGAAGTATACAGATAAACATGAAATGTTATCATGGTAATCTCTTTTCCAATACACACTAAGCACTAGTACATTTTAAAAATGATAAAATTGAACTGATGCATTATAATAAAATTATACAATAAAAAGAAAAACACAGGATGAGGAATATATAGACATTAATAAAAAAAAAAAATAAAAATAAAAAAAAAAACTACAGGAAAGAAATAATAGTACTAAATAAAGATATATGAACTTTGTAGTTCTTTGTATTTAGTTTATTAAGTTTATAAGAATTTGAAGTTTATGTTTTATTTATATATTTTTGGTGGTCTTTTGTGACCATCATCAATGAAGGAAATCTTGAAATATTTATATAGAGGTGTAGTATTTTCAATTTTGTGAAATATTTTTTTTTGTATTTTCTAGACATTCTTAATTAAATTTGACTGTATCTTTCCTTACCTTACAAGTATCTATATAAGTTCTCTATTAGAATTTACAAATTACTAGCCGTGCGTTCCCTGCGTGCATTGCCTCACTTTTTTTATTTTTTTTATTTTTGATTTTACCAACTCAGAAGCCTTTGTGGGCTGATACACATCACTTTGCTGAAGATCATCACATGATCAAATGCCAAATGCTTAGTATACGACTCTATAAAAGACATACAGAATCATTAATTTTTTAAATTTATAAATTATTTTGTGTTACTTTCCAAATTTTTAGATGTGGAAAGCAGCGACAGATGTGACTGCTCCAGCTCTAGCGGAGGCTGATGATTGGGAAACTGATCCAGACTTCATCAACGATGTGACAGAACAGGAACAGAGATGGGGTCCTGGGGGGCGACATGTTGAGGCTATTGAGTGAGCGCTTATTATATATATGTATATATATATATATATATATAAATATATATATATATATTTAGTTTTTGAAGTGAAAACATCTTTTGGCACACCGCACACACATTTTTTCTTAGTTAGTAAGTTAGGCTAGTTACGCTCTGAAGTGAAAGACGCGATCGGGTGAACTCGGGACTTATTGCATTATTGCTTGATTGCAATTGCCAATGAAGTTTTCACTTCTGCCGTGCAGTCTTAAGTACATACTCTATTTTTTAAAGTTAATTATATCTTATACTTCTATAATAATAAACGAAAGAGTGTGTGTGTGTCAAATACATGGTAGTATGTGTAAAGTTTTATTTTAAATTGATTTAATGTATTTTTTATGCATAATTTCAAGAAAAAGGGGTACACATTTTTTGTTTCACTTATTAATGTAAAGATTGATATTCAGACCATTTAATACTTTAAATTTTTATTTTTATATTAGGGATGGTACACAGCTAAAATAAACTTCTAAAAGAAACAAGAATGAAATGGAATCATTAAGGCCAATTACAACAATCCATCCGCTTAAAATTAAATTAATAAACATGCAAATAAGAAAAAGAAAAACAAACAATACGATAAACCGAACCGATTAACTGAGTAGGGCACAGCAGGAATAGGGAAGTACCTCGATCTTAAAGAAGATCACAGCTAAATAATACTGCTTTCAAGCAGTGTTGTGTTCTTGTGGTAAGGTGACGCTCCTGGGCGAGAGTAGGGATAGGGTCGGAAACACGCTTGCGATGGTTCTGGCGTTGCAGACGTCTATAAGCTACGGTAATTGCTTACTATCATGTTTGCCCTATGCTTTTTTGCCGACCTAGTTGTATAATAAGCGAACAAAAAAAAATTATCAATTTATCGACTAGCCCGTTGGCGCAGTTTGTAGTGACCCTGCTTTCTGCTCCAAGGGTTGTGGGTTCGATTCCCACCCCGAGTCGGGGTAATATAAATATTTGTTTGTGTATTTATAATTATATGTATTATTTATAAGTAAGTTTATCGAAAACAAAATATATGTAACTATACCAGTCGGCTGTTACCTATAACACAAGCATTAAGTTGCTTACTTTAGGAACAGACGACCGTGTGCGTATTGTGTAGATATTTAAAATATATATAGAACTTATTTATTTTGTACTGAACAAACATTTTTTGATTGTTTGCGACATCTGCATGATCCACAAAGCGATCGCTACTCTGTCGTCTAGCGCTCAACATCCATGCCGCTACCTATGACCTATACCCTTAAAATATCTGTAATATATACGAGTACAATTGGACTTGCTACCGTCTTATTGTAAGTATGTACCGATACTGAATAATATAAAGCTGAAAAGTTTGTTTGTTTAAACGCGTAATTTCGAATCGATAAATTATCTTTTTTATTTAGTATAGCCTATTTACGGCGAAAGACTTTAGGCTATTTTTTTCCTCAAATTAACGCGGGTAAAATAGCTGGGCACAGCTAGTTATAAATTGTCTGTAAATGCAATGTAAACATTACACACACCACAATGATCGTATTCAATTGATGCGTCATGGAAAGTGCATTAAACCGACTTGCACTGAATTATAACCGTGAGGAAATTGCGTGGGTTTATCATTCACTTATCGACTTATTTGCAATTTGTGTTTTATGTTTACTTTCTATATTTATTTATAACTAGCGACCCGCCCCGGCTTCGCACGGATGCAATGCTGATACTAAATATACTACAGAATGTCTTTATTTATAGTATGAAGCTAGCTTTTGCATGGTTATTAACATAATAACAACAACATTCAAATATGCGTCGTTAGATTACACGTTGTTACAGAATGCGTTGAAGAAATAAAGGTTCACTGCTCGTTACTCGTAGGTGATAGCGTAATATGTAGCCTATATGTTGACACGACTTCTTAATAATATTCGTGCCAAATTTGAAGTAAATCCATGCGGTACTTTTTGAGTTTATCCCGGACATACATACAGACAAACAGACAAAAATTCTAAAAACTATATTTTTGGCTTCGGTATAGATTGTAGATCACGCCCCAAATATTCTTTTAAAAAAATATGTAATATACAGTTTTGACTTTCCTACCATTTTATTATATGTATACATCATAAAAGTTTATTTGATTTGCATATACATAAAACATGCAGCAATTTTTTCTATCGGACTTATTTTGAAAGTCATAAAATGATTTAATTTTTTAATTATGAAATAAATATAGCTAAAGCTTCTTATTCGATGTAGGATTAAATTAGTGATAAAGACGTGTGGATTGTGTGACGCTGTGTTTTATACTAGATTTTTTATTAAAACAGCTTTTTTAAAGGGTAACTGCGGAGTGACGTATTATTCTTTTTCGCCATCGAATTCAACTGTATTTTTTAAGATATTTCTGTTCTCAAAAAGGAATCTAAAAACTGTAGTTCATTAATTTAGGAAAAACAGGTCTTAATGTCTTATTCTATCTCCTACTGTTAAACTGGTAAAACACACCCTTACTGCGATAAAACTTGGCATCGATTGATATTCAGAGTATAAATTACTAATTAATTTATAGTTCAATAATAACAAAATATATAAGTATTAGATTTTTTTTTCTTGTCTTTATAGTATGGACAAGCTTCGAGAGGAGGTATTCGAAGCAGATAAAAAAGCAAAGCAAAAGCAGTACGAGGAAGGTCCGAAACCATCATTTGGGTAAGTTTTCATCCGTATTGAGTTTTTATAATTGTCAGTTTGGCTATTGTGAGTCGTGACGGTATGCTTTATTAATTGAATAACTAGACTAACTTATCACAAAAAGTCAAATAGTATTTATATACTTTGTAATGTTTTTTATAAGGCAGACATATTAACAATTGCGTCGCAATATATTTATAACAATACTAGACTCGGCAAACGTTGTCTTGCCGCTAAACGCTATTTAAAAATAGTGGTTGGTGGTAGAAGGGTGAAAATTTAGAATTGTATGTATTTTTCAACGCCAAATCATAATATAATAAAAAATAAAAACTTTATCTAAAAATTAAAAAAAAAAAAAAATTTTTAGAGGTGGACTACCCTTAACATTTAGGGGGATGAAAAATAGATGTTGTTCGATTCTCAGACCTACCAAATATGCAAACAAAATTTCATGAGAATCGGTCAAGCCGTTTCGGAGGAGTTTAACTACAAACACCGCGACACGAGAATTTTATATATTAGATTATGTATATTCACAAGAATATCAATTGTTTTGATATTAATAGTAATAATTACGAAAGAGAGTGTAAACACGAGAAGAAATAAGAAAATTGTAGTTCCAAGTTTCCGACTGTGCAAAATAAACGTCTCCTTATTGGGTTATGGTATTTACATGTATAATAAAATCTCTCAAACAATTTTTCTAATTGTCTCAATATAATTTTAGTGTTTATCTATTAAAAAGAAATTAATAGATAAAGCGTATTAGTCAGTGCAGGATTACATAGTTGATAAAGATGTGTGGATTTAGTGACGCTGTATTTTATTCAAGATATTACTAATTTTGTACTAAAACACAGTTTATATATTATTTATAAAAGAATAACTACGGAGTTTCTTGTCGGTTCACTTATAAACATAATTAAAATTTTAATTTGTAAAATGACGATTCAAAGGTGCTTTTGAAGTCGATTTGAATCAAGTTATTTTTGATTTTAATTTTATAACCACAGTCTAATAATATTACTACTGAACTGACTTACATTAAACTACCCTACGATTAATACCGTCAATTGTTTTTTTAATGACTGAGTTATATTTTGTACATTACTGTAAAACATTCAAAAACCCTTATAACACATAACACTTTATTTAATATGTATGTATTAATTGATTTTCATCACAAATAATATATTTTTATTTTAAGATATGGCGGTAAATTTGGCGTACAAGAAGACAGGATGGATAAATCAGCCGTCGGTCACGATTACGTTGGTAAAACAGAAAAACACGTGTCGCAAAAGGATTATGCGCAAGGTCTGTATAAAGTAGACAAATTGATTTTAAATTCGAATTTTTAAGAAGCGCTCACATGTGCGCGTTTATTCAGCGTATCATAGCGCAGGTGTGGGAAAAGCATAAGTACCGCCAGAAAGCGCGTCAGAAATTCTCATATCTGGTTTATGAGTAACGATAATTATTATTAATAAATGTGTTTGTTATAAAATAACCAAAACCGACTTCCGTTTAGGTACATTGTCAAGTATGGTATGATTATATGACTACTAGTAGGGTAGTTTTCGAATAAAAAAAAAAATCATCAAAATCGGGAACACTCAGTAAAAAATTATGAGGTTAATATACATAAATAAATACATTCGAATTGAGAACCTCCTCTTTTATTGAAGTCGGTAAAAAGAAGGAGTGACTCTATTCTATTTTAGGAAACTACATGGAAATTTTATATTTTCTTGTCCTATATTATTATTTATATCACATTTATATATATTTTTAGGTTTCGGGGGTAAATTCGGCGTGCAGACAGACAGAATGGACGCCAGTGCCGTGGGTCACGATTACGTAGGCAAAGTCGAGAAGCACGCCTCACAGTCTGACTATGCTAAAGGATTTGGAGGGAAATACGGCGTTCAGACAGATAGGGTTGATAAAGTATGTATACATTTCTATTGCATTATGCGTCTATGAATCTTTGCTTTATCTTTACGGACAACGAATCTTGCACATACGGTTGTTAAATAAGTTTTTATCTCTTACGGCATTATCTTATATGCCCCTTTTGTTTAACCGGCTTCAAAAAAGGAGGAGGTTACTCAATTCAACCGTATTATATATATATATATAGGAAGAAAGGAGGTATCTCTAGTGTAGTGCCATGATAAGGAAACCAGGATCGGATGATGGAATCCCAGAGAAATCGAGGGGAATCCTCTAAAATCGTAGTAACGACTAGTGCGTTTGTTAATTTTTTTCGTCTACTTACGTTGTATTACTTGTCGATGGAATTGAAGTTGGTTTTTTTTCGTTTGCGAGCAGACACAATTATTTTAGCAACGGCTTTAGTGTAGTAGAGCGTGTAGTGGCAAAAAATACCAACAAATTGCGCGTTCGATTCCCGCTCCAGTCAGATCCTTTGTCTTACATAGAGCAGTCGTGGTTTCCGTCTTGTTTTTGCTTTTAGCTTCCGAACACAGACGCTTATGATAAGGCTTTGATTGTACCGAGAAATGTCGATTTTTTTTTCGGAATATGTATTAAATGAATCGGTACTAGTTTCACTTGAACCGTTATTAATTAATAAAATTTAACGAAAAACGAATAAAATTTGAATTTTTAAAATGATGATTCAACGGTGCCTTTGAAGTCAATTTAAACAAGTAATTTTTGATTTAGACACCGATCCGCTACCTAAAGTTGCATGGAAGAGATCGCCGTTTTAGTGATAGGTTTAACTAAGGTTTTAATTAAGGTGTACGATAAAGATTATAAATAAATAATCATCATTACAGCCTGTACAGTCCACTGCTGGACATAGGCCTCCACAAGTTTACGTCAAAAATAACGTGAACTCATGTGTTTTGCCCATAGTCACCACGCTGGGCAGGCGGGTTGGTGACCGCAGTACTGGCTTTGTCGCACCAAAGACGCTGCTGCCCGTCTTCGGCCTGTGTATTTCAAAGCCAGCAGTTGGATGGTTATCCCGCCATCGGTCGGCTCCTTAAGTTCCAAGATGGTTGTGGAACCTTGTTATCCCTTAGTCGCCTCTTACGACACCCACGGGAAGAGAGGGGGTGGCTAAATTATTTAGTGCCGTAGCCACACAGCACATAAATAATATACTGTGATAACTGTAGAGTGCAGCGGGCTGGGAACACCGCGAGCAAGTCGAGAAGCATCCCTCACAGAAGGACTACTCGGTGGGCTTCGGAGGGAAGTTCGGTGTCCAGGCGGACCGGCAGGACGCCAGCGCGGCGGGCTGGGACCACCTGGAGCGGGCGCCGGCGCACCGCTCGCAGAAGGGTGACTGCGCTGTTGTCGTCCAGCCTGTACCCTGCACTGTGCCGCCTTAGCCAGTACCCTGCACTGTGTGCCGCCTTAGCCTGTACCCTGCACTGTGTATCGACTTAGCCTGTACCGTGCACTGTGTCGCCTTAGCCTGTACCCTGCACTGTGTGCCGCCCTAGCCTGTACCCTGCACTGTGTGCCGCCTTAGCCTGTACCCTGCACTGTGTGCCGCCTTAGCCTGTACCCTGCACTGTGTGCCGCCTTAGCCTGTACCCCGCACTGTGTGCCGCCTTAGCCTGTACCCTGCACTGTGTGCCGCCTTAGCCTGTACCCTGCACTGTGTGTCGACTTAGCCTGTACCCCGCACTGTGTGCCGCCTTAGCCTGTACCCTGCACCCCGCACTGTGTGCCGCCTTAGCCTGTACCCTGCACTCTGTGCCGCCATAGCCTGTACCCTGCTCTGTGTGTCGCCTTAGCCTGTACCCTATTTTTTCCCTTTATCCCGTATCCTACCTTTTTTCCTTAACTGGTACTCTTTCCATTCTCATTTACTCTGTACTCTTTCCATTCTCCTTTACTCTGTACTCTGTCTGTTCTTGTTAGCCTGTACCCTATCTTTCTTCCTTAGCTTGTATCCAGTCTTTTCTCTTTGACTTTATCTTTTCTCTTTAATCTGTACCATATATGTTCCATATATGTACCTATAAACTTTGCTTCATAGCTCACATCCTGTCTTCATCTTTTTCATTAGTCTGCGGAATTGTAATTCTGTCCTTAGTTTTGGCTCTGCATACACAAAACAAAAATACCTTTTGTCAATTTAATACCATCAAAATGAATCATTCCATTTTTTGATACGGCATTCATTTCCTGCTTGTTTTAGTAAAAACAAATACGATAAGATATACCGTTTAAATTAATAATTTAATTTTTGCCGTTAAAACTAATTTTCGTAACATTATTATAGATATACAAAACAATTATTTTAATCTTATTGTTTTTATATTTTCTAGATTACGCAGTGGGTTTCGGGGGTAAATTTGGCGTACAGACGGACAGACAGGACGCGTGCGCGGTGGGCTGGGACCATAAAGAAGCGACACCGGCGCATGCCAGCCAAGTCGACCATAAGAAGGTAAGAGTTTGAGGGTAGTGGGGGGCTTCTCATTACCTTTATATTTTGTGCTTACTACGTACGCGTACGTGATTTATTACTAGAAGCGTTGAATGTGAGGCCATAAAAAAAAAAATAAAAAATAATATATATATATATATATATATACATCAACAAATGAATATCAGCCAATAATATGTTGCAAAATTCGAAAATGACACTAAAGTTTTTATTCAGGGTTTCGGAGGCAAATTCGGTGTTGAAACGGACAGAGTGGACAAATGTGCTCATAGATTTGACGAAGTGGAAAAAGTTGGCACCAACTATACCAAGCAACGACCAGATATTGGCGGAGCGAAACCCTCGTCTATCAGGGCCAAGTTTGAGAATATGGCCAAGGAGAAAGAACAGGTATTTTGCATTAAATAATGAGGCCAAACTGGGTTAAAAGTTTGCACCAACTTTGGTAGTAAATGTGAAAGTTTGAGAACATGTCTTTGGAGAAAGAATGGTTACTTCCTGTAACATATTTATATGTATATATGTTACAGGAAATAACCATTCTAAACTAACCTAAAGATTAAATTGGGGAACATTGGCACCAACTTTAGCTAGAAATAACCAATTGTTGGAAACCACGGAACTGGGACTGTGGAGTAAAGGCGCTATCTGTCAGCTAAAAATATGATCAAGTAGAGAGAATCAGTACGAAGTATTACTATTTTGGTTTACTTGTTTAAAATTAGTGCTAAGTGCACTTAAAAACAACCTAATAGTGGATTAAAACTATGCATCTTCCAAGCCAAGTTTTATTTGTCTTAACTAAATCGTATATTTTCATTTTCATATGATTAATTCATACTTATGTATGTTATCGTGAACTTAAAGTAAGGGTTGCTAATAATGGAAGCTTTGTTAAAAATCAACGTCTTGAATAAATATAATTCGGTAAAACGGTTTATAAGTTTCTAAAGTTAGCGTTGTCTTTTGGTTTGAGTTGAGTAGTTCTTAAACGAAATAAAATTTACAGGAGGCGCTACAATCAGTGCAGCGGATAAGGCAAGAAAGACAACAGTTAGACAAGAGTCTGTCAGAAAAGGTATCATTTAAGTAGAATTTTTGGGTCACTCTGTTTTTAAATAGTGACTTCTTTATTGAAATCATATTTATGCGATTATTTTTGAAAGGACTGCAAAAAAAAGAACAAATGTTTGTATAAACCGTTGTAATTTTCTTGAAGTTTAAGCTTACCAAAACGATTTTTTAAAGGAAAAAGAACGTCTCGCAAAAGAAAAAGCCGAACAGCCAAAAGAATCGCAACAACAGACAAATGCTCCAGCCCCAGCAACAAACGACACAAGCACAACGAACACAACAAACACGACAAACACAGCAAACAAGGCGGTCAAGACTGAAGTACAAGTGGATATCATACCGTCCACACCAGAAGTAACAACTGAACCGGCTGAAGTCAAACAGACCAATTTACCTGACGTCACATTGGTTGGGGAACCTAATGTTGAAAATAAGGAAAAAGAGGAAGTAAGTTGTTTATTAATCCTACCATGTAGTCCATGTTTTATTTGTATTTTAAGTCTATAGTTTTTTTTATAAACAAAGTATATTTTTCAAGTAATCTATAAACTTATAGTTGGCTAATATCTCCTCAAAATGAGTGATTTGTAAGTGTTTTAAGGGAATATAAGTAAAAGTATAAGTTAATCGGATTTCAAATTATCAATTTATCGACTCGCCCGTTGGCGCAGTTTGTAGTGGGCCTGTCTGTAGTGATTTCTGTGTCGCGGGTTCGATTCCCGCCTGAGTCTGGGTGTAATATTTGTATTTATATATAAATTATTTCTATGTATATTCATATATATATATATATATATATATATATATATATATAAAGTTACAACAGTCGGCTGTTACCTGTAACAAGCATTAAGTTGCTTACCATAGGAACAGACGACCGTGTGTGTATGTTATAAGATATTTATTTAATAATTTATCGGATTTAGGTATTCATGTAATTTGTCTACCAGGCTGCCTCTTTTAGCTCAGAATGAATTAATTGAACCGCAATTTCCGTTTCTAGAGAGGGTTTCAGAGACGAAACTCATATCTCTTCGACTCTCCGTCATCTTCCGCAGCTCTCATCGTTATATCCAATATTTCCTCATTATATCCAATTTTTTCGGATATCAGCTACATAACTAGGGTCAAATCTTTTGGTGGTATCACTTCTACTTTATTTTGTGCGACCTTTGGTATTTGTTTGCTTATGTTCTTCAATTCTTGAGGAGGTTTTCATGTCCTCCAGATCCGACGCCACTTCAGTGTGCTTTATCATGAGCTCTGCTGTACTCCTCAGTTACAGTTTTTTTAAAAGGAAACTGCGGAGTTTTTTTCCCGATTCTCCTCTGCAGAAATTACATTCTGAATCGGCAGTAGCTATATTATTGACGATAGTTGAAATTTAATTTGTAAAATGATTCAAGTCTGCTTTTGAAGCTTATTTGAGTGAAGTTATCTTTGATTTGATTAAAATTGCGCGACGCTTGCTACGTGTTAAAAGAAATTGCTTGTTGGGCCAGAGAGTCACCCACAATTCCTAACACGAGACTACAAGAGAGAGGGTAAACAAACAATAAACTGCACCCAGACCCTAAGTCGGCGAGAGAATCCAACCCAAAAAAGGCCGCAAACACTCGTCCTGAGGCTTATATACAGCAAACCCAGCGCGTCGCGACACAACCACCCCCTAAGGTGAACCGCGACGTAATACAATACGAGGGTATTCCAAAAATTAAATCAGTCGCCTAGAAAAAGTAAATAGCAACGCTAATGCATAACTGTGCTATTATACATCAGCAGGAATGAAACCACGTGCTATTAAAAATATATGCTACACGCTATGCACGCTAAAGTGGAGTGTGGTGGTTGTCCCCAGGGCCGCCAGCCCACCATCGTGGTGTCGCCGGTAGGCTGGGCGGGCGCGGAGGGCGAGGAGGGCGAGGACGCGGCGGACGACGAGGACGGCTACACGGCGCGCGCGCTCTACGACTACCAGGCCGCCGCGCCCGACGAGATCTCCTTCGACCCCGACGACCTCATCACCAACATCGTCATGGTGAGTGATCGGTTCGGGCTGTAACATCCCACTGCGGGGTATAAGGCTCTTTTTAAACGGTTTTATTTAGCTCACCCCGTTTGTTTTATTTATTATTCTTGGGTCAAATTTAGTAATTCAAATTTCACCCTCTTCCTGTCAACCGATTAATCTGAAATTTTGTATACACTTTGGATTTTGGTGACAATACAATTATGTTTATTCATTATCATTATAAATTCAAGATGGCCGCCGCTACAAAATGGCGGATAATTTATGTTTTATTAATCCCATTAATATGGGTATCAAATGAAAGGGCTCAACAAGCAGAATACAATATACTATAAAAAATTGAAATCCAAGATGGCGGCCGCTACAAAATGGCGGATAACGTAGGTTTTATCAATCCCATCAATATGGGTATCAAATGAAAGGGCTCAACAAGCAGAATACAATATACTATAAAAAATTGAAATACAAGATGGCGGCCGCTACAAAATGGCGGATAACGTAGGTTTTATCGATCCCATCAATATGGGTATCAAATGAAAGTGCTCAACCAGTACAATCAATGTACTATATAAAATTAAAATCCAAGATGGCGGCCTCTACAAAATGGCGGATAACTTAGGTTTTATCAATCCCATCAACATGGGTATCAAATGAAAGGTCTCAACAAGTAGAATACAATTTACTATGCAAAATTGAAATCTAAGCTGGCCGCCGCTACCAAATGTCTGATAACAATTTTTTATCAATCCCACCAATATGGGTATCAAATAAAAGGGCTTGACAAGAAGAATACAGTGCACTATACAACCTCAATATTTAAGATGGGCCTTGCAATAATGAAGCACTAAATGAATTAAACAGAATGCGAAATAAAAACTAAAAACTAGAAAATAAAAATAGGTAAAAAAACTTTTTAAGTTAAACGGTTTTATGTTAAACATACATTGCAATGTTTAAGATAAATGTACTAAAAACCAAAAAATAATAAAATAGATACAGTCGTGGGAATTATAAACATATGCATAGACTAGACTAAAATAAAATCGTGGGGCACGTCAATTGTCTACAAATTATCGACTTAATATGCGATAGAAGAATCGTTTAATTCGTCGTTAAAATAGGCAGTTGGGCCCGCAGACGGTGAGGAAATTACTTACTATTTTCTTGCTCATGGAAATTCCAATAGTTATACACTCCATGTAAATAAAAGAGATGTTTCAACTAGTTTATCGTTGGACATTCACACTGCTGGCTGGCGAGGAATCGTTTCACTGCTCGTAGTTTGTCTTTAATCGACAAAACATATGATAAAAGTACTACTCGCTCACCACTATGAAACCCTAAAACTCGCTTATAATCGAGCTTGCTAGCTTGTTTCCACATTCTAGCCCTACTTATCACACGTCCATCGTTGTCGGTTGAACAACTGCCTAATTATAGTGTAACATTACAAAACAAACATTTTAATCAACGATTGTAGACAATTGACGTGCCCCACGGTTTTATTTTAGTCTAGTCTATGCATATGTTTATAATTCCCACGACTGTATCTATTTTATTATTTTTTGGTTTTTAGTACATTTATCTTAAACATTGCAATGTATGTTTAACATAAAACCGTTTAACTTAAAAAGTTTTTTTACCTATTTTTATACCATGTTGGAGTTTAATCCACCACGACTTCTACTGTGGTTTGACGTATATTGCTATGAATAACGATCAGTTGTTTATTTTATTTTATTTTATTTGGATAGCTTACAGCTTATTATAACTACAACTTTTTTTTTTTTTTTTTTTTGTTATCGCAGGGTAACCCATTTACGGGTGATATCCAGGATGCCCGGGTAGGCATTCCTAGACCTTATGTCGGCTTAGCACTTGGGGGTGCACTACCGACCAAAACCCCTGCGGGAGCCTTCAGCCGCTTTAATTGGAGGGTCCCGGAACTGCAGGCAACAGGATCCCTCCAGCGACAGGCTGGCCTCGGCGAAAAGACCAGACTTCTCCTCCATGGGACTGTCCGGCTCACCTCTGAACAATCCCGACGACGCCATGTCTAGCAGGACCGGGTTCCCATCCCGGCCCGACATGGGCACAGGGGCGTTACTGGAGACGCATTAAGTAGCGCCTTCTACGCACCCCCGTTCGTCGCCTGCGGACGGAGGCCTCGTCGGCGGCCCCCTCTCTCATCCGCTCGTCGTTCTCCTTCTGGGACATTACTGTCTCGCAGAAGGAGACCATCGCCTTCCAGGACTCGTCGTCACCGAGCATCGCGGTGATAACGCTCGGCAGTGACAAGTCCCCTCCGAGGACTATCGTCAGATCGCGACGTAGCGCCGCCCATCTCGGGCACACCTCGAGGGTGTGCTGGGTAGAGTCCACCGCCGCGCCACAATCGTGACATTCAGTCGTCGGCTCCCTTTGGGCCGTCCGACACAAGTATTCACCAAAGCAGCCGTGCCCGGTGAGAACCTGCGTCAGACGGAAGGTGAGGGGTTTGCGCTTACGGCGCATCCACCGCTCAAGGACCGGGCGCAAGGCAGCCGTTACGCGTGTGCCATACGGCTGCTCCACCAGGTCCTCCCCCCACCTCCGCATTAATGCTTCTTGCCCCATCCGGCGCACCCGTAGGATCCCGTCCAACGTGAGGTTCTCACCGAGAGCCCTCCTACCCGAGACGTATGAGTAGGTCTCGGCAAGGACCTCCGCCACGAGCTCCCACGGGGGGTCGCCAGCTAGAGCAGTAGCTGCAGCCCACGATACCGTACGATACCCCCGAATCACCCTCACCACGATGATCTTCTGCGCCGACCGCAGTGCGGCCTTATTCTTCGCAGTGAGGCGATCCGCCCAAACCGGGGCACCGTACGTCGCCATACTCCGGCAGACTCCAGAATATAGCTGCCTGCAGGCGGCGCTGGGTCCTCCGAGGTTCGGGAGGAGTCTGCCCAGTGCACTCGCCACCTTCACGACCTTCGGTCCCACGGTTCAAGTGTGGACCGAAGGTCCACCCTCCGTCAAGGATGAGCCCCAAATATTTCATTTGGGAGCTCATCCGGACCCTCCCCTCTCCGATCTGCAGGGTAGCCCCTGGTGGGGGTCCCTTGCGTCCGGTCCCGCGAAAGAGGAGGGCTTCGGTCTTTTCAATTCTGACACGAAGCCCCAAACTCTTTATGCGGCTGATCACGAGGTCGAGTCCGACCTCAGCCAGCCGCGCCGCCTCCTTATAGTCTCGTCCCCGGGAGTAAACGAGAGTGTCATCCGCGTAGCAAATGACACCCATCCCGGGGAGGAGACGGCCTCGCAGGACCCAGTCGTATCCGATGTCCCACAGGATCGGGCCCAGCACCGTCCCTGTGGGACACCGCAGCCGACCCGCCGCCACTCCACGGACCCCGACCGATTTTCGAGGCCTACTTTGCGATCGGAGAGGTACGCCTCCAGCAGCCTCCCTAGATACGGGGGTACTCCGAAGAATTTGAGTGCCTCCCGAATCACTGCATGCGGGAGGCTGTTGAAGGCGTTCGCGATGTCCAACGACACCGCGAGCACCACCTCCCTCTTGTGTTCCGCTTCACCCGTCACCGCCCGTAGGCGTTTGAGGGCGTCGATGGTCGACCGGCGCGCTCGAAACCCGAATTGGGATTCCGAGAGTCCGGGTCCCGAGCCCTCCTCCAGGTGCTGAACGAGCCGGGAAGCCACTATTCTCTCCAAGAGTTTCCCAGCTTCGATCAGCAACACCACCGGTCGCATCGACGAAGCCGAGTCCGGGGTCCGCCCTGCCTTAGGAAGTAGGCAAAGCCGACCCTCCTTCCAGGCCCCCGGGAACTGGCCAGACCGCAGGCAGCGGTCAAACAGTTCCCGGAGGCTATCGCCGAGGTGCCCGAGAGCGATCCCAAGTACTCTCCCGTGCACCCCGTCTGGACCCGGCGCCCTCTTCTTACTCTGAAGGCGGGACAGAGCTGCCTCCATTTCAGCCTCTGTGACGGGTGGCGGAACACTCTCCTCCTCGTCCGGCGTCTGCCGAGCCATCCTGGGGGGCACGAAACCCTCGGGTTCGTCGGGAAAGAGTTCCCCGACGATCCTTCCCAGTTGCTCCGGCTGGAGCGTTTCGCTGATGGGGGCCGACTGGGCGCGGAACAAGCTCCGGTCCTCTTATACGGTCGGCCCCAGGGGTCTCTCTCTAGACCCCCAACTAACTCCAGCCAGGCCTCCTCCTTGGCTCGGCATATGGCCTGCTGCAGGATCTTCCTTTTCTCCACGTAGATCCTGCGCAGCCTGTCGTCCCTGTCCACGTCCTGGGGGCGTCTCCGCCTGCTCCGAGTATATTGCCTCCTGGCCCCGTTGCAGGCGGCCCGGAGACTGGCTATCTCAGCCGACCACCAGTAGAGCGCCCGCCGTTGGGGTAGACGCTTCGCGCGCGGCATGGCCGCTCTGCAGACAGCGGTAAATGTGTCGCAGAGCCGGTTAGCCGCCTCATCCACCCCAAACTCCAGCAATGGCGGGAGACTCCAGTGGCTGACGATTGCGGCCTCCTCTGCCAGTTCCCGGTTGAGCTTGGAGAGTGCCCAACGTGGAAACTGGCTACACCCCCTGAACAATGTTGACGACGACGATGACGCCGGACGGACGGGAGCTGGAGACACCTCGAACCTTATGTATCGATGGTCCGAGAGAGTCTCCACCTCCGTTTCCACCCTCCACCCCTCCACTCTGCGTGCGATAGCTGGCGTGGCAAACGTGACGTCTACCACGGAACCTCCCGACCAACGCACGCACGTCTGGACTGCCCCCACATTGAGCAGGGATAGTCCGGCAGCAAGCGCCCACTCCTCCACCTCCCTCCCTTTTGGGTTCGTAACCGGATTTCCCCAAGCCGTGGACTTGGCATTGAGGTCGCCGGCTACGAAAACCTGAAGGGGAGCTAGCTGCCCCACCAGCGGCCCCAGAACATCGAGAAACCGTTCCAGGGCCGCCAGGTCACGATTCGGGGAGAAGTAGACTCCGACGAAAGCCACCTCCCCCCGAACCGCAGCCACATACCCATGTCCCCTCGCCTTGATGACAAGGGGGGGTCCAGCTCCAGGCCTCACCACGATCGCCACCAAGCCCTCGGTGTCTCCCGCCCAGTGTGGGTAAGAAGGCACGGCATATGGATTATAACTATAACTAATACAGAATATGAATAAAAAAAAGCTAATAACAAGCTACCACATATAGAAACTAAAAAAATCTATATGCTAAATAAGAATAGTTAGTTACCAGTGTGCACAGATTCCATCATAGATTTAACAATCGCCATTTTTATGGTACTGATACTCCCATGGAATAAGTCGATATCAACATTAATATTATTATGATAACAACTGTGGCTGATAGCTAACGTGCTCTTCGAGGCACGGTGAGGAGACTGACAAAGACAGATATCCAAACCGGAATCGAATGTTTGTAATTTGTAATGATGTAAATAATTCGAATATCCATACCGAGAGTGTAGACACGCAAACCACTACACCAGAGTAGTCGTCGAGAGGGTATGTTAAAAAAAAAATATATTGAAAATTTTTTAACCGACTTCAAAAAAAGGAAGAGGTTACTCAATTCGACCGTATATATATTTTTTTTTTCTTCAGATCGACGAAGGCTGGTGGCAGGGCTTATGCAAGGGCGCATACGGATTGTTTCCAGCGAATTACGTACAACTACAGGACAAATAACTTAGTCATACACATTCCATACACACATTCTTTTACACGTATTTATAGTATATCCTTACATTTGTGTCTTAATAAGATAATTATTTTTTAAACAATTTATCGTTTAAATGAAAATTTTATTATTAATATTAATAATTAATTTTAATTTATTATAGTTTTGAACGGTAATAATTACTCCATTGAAGTAAAATGAGAGATATTAAAAAGTATACAATGACAAAGAGGTTTCAAAGAATTAAAGAAAAATGTATATCATCTATCGCTATATCGCTACTTTATTTATTCTAAAGTTACGCTAAAATATTGTTTTCAAAATGGGATATAGTCAATTTATAAAAGTACTTAAAAACTCGCAATATTCTGAATGGCATTAAAATATTTTTGACTGGTCTTGAATTTCCCTAGAATGACAATAAACTAAGTACTTTAGATCCCCATATTTAGGGCAACATTAAAATCATATTATTTCAACATCGAAGCCATTTCTTTTCATTCTGTTTATGTATTTGTTTGATGATACAGTTAGGATGTCATTATTCGTTTGCCAAAGACACTAAAAGATTATATGCCTAGCCCAAAACTCGCCTCTTTGTACCAGAGAGTTTGTATATCGTCATTATTTCCCTAGGGTAACAATAAAATTGTAGGAGTAGGGAATTATTAAAATCACGGGCTTAGAGAAATATTAAAATTGTATGCTCTACTTAAAAAACGATGAACTCAAAGCTATCACAATGTAGTATTTTTATTTGAATTAATAATAATTGGAAAAGTAATTGAATCTTAAAATTATTTAGCGACCTATTTCGGTAAGGTATAAAAGAATAGAAAAGCTACGCATCTTATGACAGGCATAGTCTTACTCAGTATATATGTTACGCTCAAAGATCGAAAACGCTCATTGAGCGGAAAAATAGCTCACAACGCGATGTGGTCACAGTAAAACATCCACATAGCGAAATTCGTGTTATGGCTCTAATGAAAACGCGCACGACGCGTTGTGGCAATCAAAGAAAGACCAAATAGCGAAATTCGTGTCGTGGCTTACATAATATTCAATCTCAACGCGTTGTGGCAATGAAGAAAAAGCCATGACGCGTATGGAATACTATTTGATTACAACGCACACTACTTTCCGATATAGATCCTACTAGGCCTAGGCTGGAAACGTTTTGGTAGATGTCCTTAAGAAATATTTTTCATTTTATAAAATCACGGCATAACATGTTTCTCATTATCAAATATATTAAGTATATAATTATATAAATTAAAATGAAACGATATTTATTATTTATTGAGATTACTTTATATTTAAAAAAATCAATGTATTAAGTAATAAATCACTGAACACAAAATATTCATATCATTTGTAAAATACTCATAATTCACATAAAATGATAAGGGTTTTAATTTTTTCATGACAATTAAAATTCTTTCAAGAAATAAAAATATTTAACAAAAATGTTTATTGATCACCAATAAACAACAACAATGTACCTATATTAGAAATAACTATAATTGTGAAAAATAAGTATTTGATTGCTATTTATTTTTACATTAACTATTACTGTGGCATTTTGAGTTGCATTTTATATTCTTGGAGCGACACTTGCACTTTTTATCAATACAGTATCTTTTGCAGTGGCACATTATAAACCCTTGCTTACTTCCAGACGATAACATAGATGCCGAGCGAAGTGTTAACTATGAAGTTGAGGGCACATCACAAATGTTAATAAGGTTGGTTTCAGAAAGTGTAAATTCATTACGTGCATAAAGTCTATCGAGTGTACCTTCCTTGTTTCCTAACTGGTAGATACCTGATGGATTAATGCTCATAACAACACACATAACATTCCTGGGTGCTGCACGTCCTCTATCAACTTCAGGAACTCTAACTAAAACGTTAGTACCAATTTCAACACAGGAAAATTTCCTTTTTTATTCGTCATAATTAGCGCTGACATTAAAATTCACTCTCATAAACAGAAAAGAAATGAATAAAACTGATGTTTCAATGCGTCTTTGCACCCGAGTCGACATCGACAAGTTACAACCTGTCCGTCGTGATATGGTTAACACAATGAATGCTCAGAACGCGTCATGGCTTTTCTTCATTGCCACAACGCGTTGAGATCGAATAGCATGTAAGCTACGACACGAATTTCGCTATTTGGTCTTTCTTTGATTGCCACAACGCGTCGTGCGCGTTTTCATTAGAGCCATAACACGAATTTCGCTATGTGGATGTTTTACTGTGACCACATCGCGTTGTGAGCTATTTTTCCGCTCAATGAGCGTTTTCGATCTTTGAGCGTAACATATACATTTTGACAATATAAAAACAAAATAATGGTAATAAAAACTTAATTAATTAATATTAATGGAAAAAAATCAATAAAAATATAGAAATACATACAATTGTAAATATGACAATATGTTAAGATTTTATATTGCTTTTTATATAGATTAAGATAGTTTTGTAGTGTGAAACAGAATTTTTAGATGCTCTGAACATCCATTTATAGGGTTATCCATGAAATAGGTACATAAAAAGTTATTCTTTGTGGTAATTATTAGTACTTAAAGTTATAGTATCTCGAGTACTATAGTATCGTGATTAACAATTGTTACAGAGCAAAACTAAGTACTAGAAGTAGGACCTCAAATACTATTGGGTATTCGATAAGTAACTATACATTTTATGACACTACAAGACGACCCTGTATATTTAATCTCTAAACAACCAGTAAATATCGCGTGTTTAATAATTACTACAGAGCAATAATGGTACTACAATACTCGAGGTAATGGTACTTTGAATACTACGCATAATAATTACCACAAATTACTAAATGACTAAAGTATGAAAGTAATAGTACCTCAAATACTTTAGTATTAACCGTTATAATTACTAAAGATTAATCAAAATGGAGATAGATGTAGTTGGAATGAGTGGATTTTTTTGAAGTTAAACTTCTTAACGCACGCTTGACTTGGGGAGTAAGCTGGTGAATGCGTGACGGGAGCGTTACAAAAAGTGTGGTGGGGTGAGGCGAACGGAAGTAGAGATACAAGTTAGATTAAGTTAAAGGAGTTTTACTTCAGTCGTGTGGTCTAAAGCACATTCGTTTTTTTTTTTGTTTTTTATGGATAGCTCCTAGATGATTAATTATTTTTGTATATCCATTTTAATGTTGAATATACTACAAGAAATATTGATTGTAATCATAATATGATTATTGCCTTTCATTCTTCATTAGTATCATAAATTAGGAGTCTTACATTTAGTAACTATTTATATGTAACTTTTTTTAATACATTCATGCATACATTCAGCCTGTAATATGCCACTGTTGGGCATAGGGATTTCGGAGAAGGCTTTTTTATATTTTCATTTATTAATTCTTATTTAAAGTAAGTTGAGCATAAAAAAATCTTTAACCTGCAGTTTGTGAGATTTTTGATTTGCTCAAAAAAGTATGCAATTAATATAACTAAGGGATTCGATTTTTTTTTTTGAGATTTATATTGAAAAATTAAGCGTATCCTTCTTTAGGATGCTTTAGTAAATTTTATAAGACAAACATAGTGACGTAGCTGTATGAAAGGTAGCAGTTTCTGGAGAAGGTAAGGGGGAAAAGGGATGCCCTTTATTAACAGCGATCGTAGGGTCGGCAACGCGCTTGCGATGCTTCTGGTGTTGCAGACGTCTATAAGCTACGGTAATCGCTTACCGTAATACTTATAATAAATAAATAAATAATGTGGGCCGTATGCTTGTTTGCTAGAGCAAAAATAATAATGTAAAATTTAGTTCCATGTGGGCGAATGAACTAAAATGTATAACTCATTTCATTCATTCATTTAGGTACATTTCTCATGCGCTATTTAATTAAAAAAAAATTAAGTGTTGTGAATATACTGCCTATATATTAATATAGCATGCGTTTACAGGAACTGATATCTAATCTATGCTAACAAATAAGTTTACATTCAAAGAGGTTTTAATGTGCTTCGATTTCGATCTAAAAAAAGTATATATATCTTATTGTCTTGATAATAATAGAAATTTAGGAATTGTAACTTTTATATTATAGTAAATCATGATTTATTAAAATAAAATATGACTAATAAGACGTTTTTAAATAGATTTATTTTGCGATATTCATTGTGTAAAAATGACAACATTATTAGCCAGTTTCGACGGTTGCTGATATCTTACAGGTATCTGTCATAAAACGGTATCCAATAGATAAATGTTTGATATATTTTTCTTAAAGTTCATAAAGGTTTGTGTTACCTTCTACTAGTAAAGTCTGTCTGTGACTTATGTGCGAGATAAGTTTTATCAGCAACAAGTAAACAGGCTCTAAGTATATATAATATAAGTTACATTGTGTAGTTAAAAATGATTGAACTATAACTTAAGTATCCGACGTTGACACTTATTAGAAAAAGTTGCTAAATTTGTACAAGTCAAAATTGAGAATATATTTTTTTTTCAATTAAGACATTTTGTATTTTATTCTGTATTATTTTTAATAGCTTTATTTCAATGCTTATTGATGCATCTTTTGTATATTAGTTTTTTTTTTAAATACTTTAATAAATAAAATATAATAAAAGTAAAATGTAATAAAGGTAACGACACATATGACACGTGACCTCAGTACGGAATTAACGATCGTATTGCCTAATTGTAAGAATATTATAATTAAAAAAAAGAATGATTTTATTGTGAAAGTTAATAATGTTTTAAACATTTTATATAATATAAATTAATTAATAAAATGTTAAAAATGTTTACGTTTGTTTTATTAGTATTTTTTTGGAAGTTATTTTGTATTAGGTAGGTGCTGTGGTAGGGCACTACAAGAGATATCCTGCTCAAAACCTGGAGCAGCCCTAACTAGGGAAGTAACTCGACCTTACAGAAGATTACAGCTAAATAATATTGCTTTCAAGTAGTGTCGTATTTTTGTGATGAGTAAGGTGACCAGAGCTCCTGGGGGGGGGGGGATTGGTGGTAGAGTCGGCAATACGCTCGCAATGCTTCTGCTGTTGTGTAGACGCCTGCTTATGGGCTACGGTAATAGCTTACCATCAGGTGACCTCTACGCTTGTTTGCCGACCGAGTTGTACAAAAAAAATCATTTCCTTATTCCTTACTCTGTAATGTAGATACGTTAAAATAGACTAAAATAAAAAAATACAAATAAGTAAAGCTGCAAATAATAAAGATACAACAACCTAATTAATTCTCGTACGATTTTACAAAGCGGAAGAATTTGTTTTCTTGAACGCACCAATCTTGGTTCTTGCGCGGATAATCTTGGTTTTAGGCCCATTTAAAAAAATTGTATTTCCGCGTTATGAACTCTTGTTCATTAAGGAAGGTTAATTATGTGACATATTCTTGTGGTGGTCGTTTCTGCGTGGGGTACTATTATAATAAAAAAAACTTATTACCTTTTACATTTTTTTTTATCCTACTAATAAATGCCGTCTATAATTATTTTTTGATAAACTTAAACAATATTGAGTTAAAAAGCCTTCATAATTGTTAAAAAGTAGTAAGTAGATTTCTTAAGAGTGTATGCTACCTCAAATTGCTTATTTTACACTCGGCAGGATGTCCATATCTTCCAAACTACTAAATATTTAAGTTTGAAATTTATGAATAATAAAGTTCAGGACATAAACTATCTTTCATATGTTTCGAAAACACGATTCCATAAAATTTTCTCGTTACAAAAAAATCGTAAAGTTACCTCTATTTTTGTATTAAAACCTTAATATCTCAGTAAATATAGAAGTTATGGACTTGAGATTAAGCATGGTAATTGAAATAAGTATGAAGAACATTTTATATGTTGCGTTTTTTAAAAAATAACTATTGATAATGTTTGTGGGGAGAAAATACATATAATTCGCGCGATAAACAACCAAGCGCTCTCAATTCTAATGTGTATTTAGCATGGGTGAAATCTGAATTCGAGCTGAGGTAGTGTAGCCCCTTAATGATTTGATGAATGAAGAGGTTTAACGAGAAGCCTCCGTGAAGATCACCGTCTGTCTTCAAGTCGCAGAAATGTCGGAAATTTCCGAATTTCAAACTGGTAGTGGTTGTAAAATATTAAAAATTTGTATACAAAGAAAATTTGGACTCTTCGTCTGCCAAGTGAAAACACCCAAAACCAAGGTAATGGCTCGTCCGCTACTTTTGTTACGCATGTAGATACTCATTTGCGAACAAATCTCATATGATTATAAACCGACGTATCTCAAAACCGTAACAGTATTTTTAACATTATGTTAGACACATTTGTCACACCTAAAATACGACTTCAAAACTACGTAGGAAGGTACCTGTTCAGAATTCGCGGTAAATAATTCCATTCCCACAGAGTTCAAAGTACTAACTGACGACACATTAGCGCAGCGATCACAGTAACTGACTGATTCTCTAGCGGTTATGGGTGCGCAACTCGTCTATGACAAGTATTCGAGTAGCCCAGGAAGGTGTGTTATGGATGCATGTTAAGACGTACCCACTTATTACAATTAATTAAGTGATCAAGTAATTACACATCTATATATCAATAGGCACAACTGAAAGTCATAAAACCAAATTATCAATATAATTTTTGGATTGATTCAAAAAGTCAGATTTACTTTGTTATAGGAAATTATCGGTTTCAATGTTAATGTTTCTCTCCTTTAGTTGCGCTGTCTAGAAGAAATGGCTAATTAGTTATAAATCCGCCCATTGTAACTACACAATTTGCAACTATCTTACAAAAACTTAATGGGTATTATGTAGGTATTGTAGCATATAATATAAATAAATAAATAAATATAACACACACACACACACGGTCGTCTGTTTCTATGATAAGCAACCTAATGCTCATGTTACAGGTAGCATGCGACTGTTAGAACTATTTATTTTTAATATACATACAAATAATACATATATAAATACAAATATTATACCCAGACTTAGGCGGGAATCGAACCCACAACCCGCGGAACAGAAAGCAGGGCCACTACAAACTTTGCCAACGGGCTAGTCAAGAATATAAATAAAACATAATCAATAAAATATAGGTACACAGGAACAAATATTGCTCGGATGACTGCTAAAAACTATTACACCAGAATACACAGTTTATTGACTAGCTCGGGCAAAAGCGTACGTGATTCAAATACATAATTATGAAGATTGTTTCACATTGATTGTTTAAAATATTACCAAAAGTACAATCTTATCGAGTACAAACGTACAATTTATCAATATATAAAATCAATATATAAAAGTACAATTTTATCTTAGGTCGAATGTACATTTGTGTGAAATTATTATTTTCACGTGATCATTTTACTAGCTGTACTCTGCGTTCGTTGCTACGGTTTTTTTTCAATTTTTTTTTGGTCGTACCAACTCTGAAACCTTTAAGGGCTCATGCACAACACTGCTGAAGATTATGACACGATCAAATGCATATATATATATAGTTTACGATATATAGATTATATCGTAATATAGATTGAGCGTATTCAATATGTCAACGGTTAAAAAGTTTAATTTAATAAATTCTTTGTCATAAGTCTAAGTTCGTAATACAGATGATAATATAATGCTATCATTGACATGGCTTTTTTAAAGTTACAAATGTCAAGTATCCTTCAAACGCGTAACCCTTTACAATGACTTTATAAACGATTTTCTCAATGATTTCTAAATTAATTGTTATCGGTTTAACAATTATTATACATTCAACATGCGAGCCAGATCGGAGAGTGATAACAACGCTGAAATATTCCAAATTTTATGTTATACCTACCGTCGTGAACGGAGAACCGGCGGTTAGAGGACGAGTCCCGTTTTTAGTATCCATCAAAGAACCAGTGCGAAAAATCGGGGAGAAAAGGATCGTTTGGAAAAATTTATGCGGGGGAAGTATTATAAGCGAATACAAAGTCCTCACTGCGGCCCATTGCTTTGAAGGTCACAACTTTTACTATGCAAAACATCCATACCTCCTACGCGTTGTCGCCGGCAGCCTACGCACCGGTTTAACTCACTCGGGCGATACAGAAACCAATATTATTAGCCAGTGGAGGAAAATAGGGAAGGTCATATTACACGAGCAATTCTATTTTCCGAAACACGACATTGCCCTCGTATTTGTCAGCGAAGCTTGGAAATTCACGAGTAACGTGGATTACGTAACAACTGCTGTGAAAAATACAGATTATGAAGCAACCTGCATTTCTGCTGGCTACGGCAGAACGGGATACGGTCTACAGGATGCCATTTCTCCATTTTTGCTGGTGGCGCAAATCAACATTTTACCAAAATGGAGATGTTCTATGATTTGGGAAATGAACATGAGTACCTACATTTGCTCAGATTCGGCGATGACTGATGTTTCGAGGGGAGATTCGGGGGGACCTTTAGCTTGTAAAGGAACGTTAGACCCTGCTGAAATACAGCATAAGGATTTGTTGGTAGGCGTTGTCAGTGGGAAGAACTTCGACAAGACGACATTATTCACTAGAGTGTCTGCGTATCACGGTTGGATTCAAAGGAATAGAAGTTCGAAAGTGCGCAACGAATTCTCATATTTTATATTAAATACAGTCTTATTTTTAATATATCTGTTGTTTTGATGAAAAGTAAAATCTTCGAGTTACGTTTGATTGTTCATAAAACTTTAAAATAGAAACCGCTAGATACTCGCATCTGGCTATTATATATATTTTTTTAATTTATAAAACTAGGTCGCATGCAAGCGTACGGACCCTATAGATGCCTGCAACACCAGAGGCATCGCGAGCACGTTGCCGACCCTACTCTCCCTACTCTCTCTACCCCCCTACCTTAGGAGCTCTGGTCACCTTACTCCTTACAGAACACAACACAGCTTGAAAGTAATAATAATAATAATAATAATAATAATAAATTTATTTGTGAAACACACTGCATCAGCTTAAAATGATATAAAAGAAAACACATTGTACATAATTTGCAACAAGGACTAAAAACAAAGAGGATGCAAAAGTAAAACAAAACAAAAAAAAGATATACAATATAAACTTATCGATTAAAAGTATTTAACTAAGACATTACTTATATAAGTTCGCAGCATGCCTCACAAAAAGGTGTGACCTCAGATTAAGTTAGGACTGTTAGTCCTAACACTGGTTTTCAGGACCACCCTAAGTTTTGTTATTAATTTTTATTTTGGCGGCATTCTGATATAAATACAAATACACATAGATACATACATAAACATAGAAATCTATGGATTATATAAAATATTGCAAAACAATACATACTAATAAAGGAAAAGAATGCGATATGGACAACACAAAAAAGTACACTGGATAATACGTTTATTCGATCTATTACATAATTATATTGAATAAATTGAAATATAAATATATACTCATAAACCTACTTGCTTATTATATAAACACATAATTATAAATGGATACATATACGATTTATTAGGTTATATAGAAATACTGGTACCACAAGGAAAACGCTTCCAGAATAAAATACTTATTAAAGAAATGAGATAGATACTTAAATAAACAGTATACTCGCATAAACATTAAAAAAAAGTGAGAAGAAAAAAAAAATAAAAATAAAAATTGACAGCGACAGAAAAAAAAAACTGTACTGTAAAAAAAAAAGTACTGTTATTATCTCCTGGGGGGATTGGGGATTGGGTCGGCAACGCGCTTGCGATGCTTCTGGTGTTGCAGGTGTCTATAAGCTACGGCAATCGCTTACCATCAGGTGAGCCGTACGCTTGTTTGCCGACCTAGTGACATAAAAAAAAAAAAAAAAAATTAAGCTGTGATCTTCTGTAACGTCGAGGTACTTCCCCTGTTAGGCTGCTCGAAATTTTAGTAAGATATTTTCTAAACTAATTCGTCTGTCACTGTAAATTTTCTAAAAATCAATCGAATAGATTTAAATAAATATTTGTATACACACTAAAAGTTCCAAACACATGGATAACTAATTTTTTTTTTCATTTGATGGCAAGTTGCACAGCATACAGTTTTACGACTATTATCTCTACCACCTTCACCTTACCACTTTCATCAGTTGTAGATAACGCTATTTGACGAAACGCTATAAATACAACTGACTTTGATGGCGGGAGAAACATGCCATAAATATATTGGAATTTGATGGTGAAAAGTAGGTATTAATCTTTTTACCATCATAAGCTTTTATCTGTTGGATATCGTCCTCTGTTGAATAGCGGAGGAGTATGGTAACTAACATTGCGACACGAGAATTTTATATATAGGACTAGCTGACTCGGCAAACGTTGTCTTGCCACTAAACGCTATTTAAAAATAGGGGTCGATCGTAAAGGGTTGAAAATGTTGGGTTGTATGTATTTTTAATGTTGTATCATATAAAAATAAATACTAAATAATTTATTTATTTATTTAACACTTTATTGTACACCAAATAAATAAAATAAGCAAGCAACACTAACAATAGTTTGTTGAAAAAAAATTTACAAAAGGCGGCCTTATTGCTTAAGAGCAATCTCTTCCAGGCAACCTTAGGGCAAAGGAGATGATATATTGACGGTGTAAGTGTAGAGTATAATTTTATAAAAAAACTAGCTGTGCCCGCGGCTTCGCCCGCGTTGAAATCAGTTTGTCACAAAGTTTTCCCGGCAAACCTCCAGTGTAACTCTTATCAAAATCGGCTTAGTCGTTCCGTAAACCTTCCTCTTGCCAATGGTGGAGCCCTCTCTTCAATGGTGAAAGCGCATGAAAATCCGTTCAGTGGATTTTGAGGGAATGGATCACATACACTTTTGGGGACTTTGTTTTATAATACATTAACTGTTGCCCGTGACTACGTCCGCGTGGTTATGAAGATATGCATTACTATTAAGATGCTTAACGCAAATCATTTTTTTATTTCAGTAACTTGAAATGCTTATCACTCTGAGTAACTTTTTCAAAGCCACAATTTAGTATAATTTAATAGTTATTTTTATATAATCTCTCTATACACCACATGTTTAGTTTTATTTTCAGCCTGCAGTATAAATAACCTATCAGGCGAACTTATAGCTGCTGTATATGTTTCATACAAACTGTCAACCCCAAATTAAACCCCCTTAATGGTGGAATATCGCAAAATCCGTTTTTAGCCGACGTTTACTAACTATAATCTACCTCCCTGCCAAATTTCATGGATGGAATATCCAGCGATTTTTGAGTTCTCGTGATGAGTGAGTGAGTCAGTGATCTTTCTGTTTTATACATATAGATTACGATGTATTATTTGGACACTTCCTCACCATCTATAGAGCATACATTTTAAATTTCAACTCTCGTACTTTAAAAACATAGGACTTTCATACAAACTTCAAACCCCCGTTTTATCCCTTTAGGAGTCGAGTTTCGTAAAATCCGTTCTCAGTGGATGTGTACGCCCTATAAGAAACCTATTTGACAAATTTCAAGCTTGTAGGTGTTATAGTTTCGGAGATTTCGTGATGAGTGAGTCAACCTACCATCCCCCGTTTTAACCCCAAAAGGGAGTTGATTTCTAAAAATACATTATTTGGGCACTTTCTAACCATCTATAGAGCATACATTTTAAATTTTAAGTCTCTTACTTCAAAAACATAGGACTTTCAAAGAAACTTCCAACCCCCATTTTATCCCCTTAAGGGTCAAGTTTCATAAAATCCGTTTTGAGCAAATATCTGCGCCCTATAAAAAACGTACCTGTTAAATTTCAAGTTTGAAGCTGTTATAGTTTCGGAGATTTTGTGATGAGTAAGTCAACATAACATACCCCGTTTTAACCCCAAAAGGGAGTTGATTTCTAAATATACATTATTTAGACACCTTCTCACTATCTATAGAGCATACGTTTTATATTTCAAGTCTCTTACTTCAAAAACACGGGACTTTCATACAAACTTCCAACCCCCGTTTTACCCCCTAAAGGATCGAGTTTCGTAAAATCCGTTCTTAGCGGATGTCTATGTTCTATAAGGAACCTACCTGCCAAATTCCAAGTTTGAAGCTGTTATAGTTTCGGAGATTTTGTGATGAGTAAGTCAACATAACATACCCCGTTTTAACCCCAAAAGGGAGTTGATTTCTAAATATACATTATTTAGACACCTTCTCACTATCTATAGAGCATACGTTTTATATTTCAAGTCTCTTACTTCAAAAACACGGGACTTTCATACAAACTTCCAACCCCCGTTTTACCCCCTAAAGGATCGAGTTTCGTAAAATCCGTTCTTAGCGGATGTCTACGCTCTATAAGGAACCTATCTGCCAAATTCCAAGTTTGTAGGTGTTACAGTTTCGGAGATTTCGTGATGAATGACCTTTCGCTTTTATATATATTAAAGATTATCTAAAGATTAAAAAAAAATTGGTGTGGACTACCCTTCAAATTTTTGGGGATTAAAAATAGATGTTGTTCAATTCTCAGACCTACCCAATATGCACACAAAATTTCATGAGAATCGGTCAAGCTGTTTTGGAGGAGTTTAACTACAAACACCGCGACACGAGAATTTTATATATTAGATTATATTATTTTTTAATTTTTATACGTTTTTAGAATTCTACGGTATAAATTTTAATAACTTTATGAATATAAGTAAGAGCCGTTATCTCGTTTCAAATACGTTTTGCATTTGAAAGACGTAATATGAATATTAATTTGACGACTATCAAAGGTTTAGTAGTCACCTTAACACCACCGGTCGTGAATTCGATTCCTGCTTAGGTAAGCTTCAGCCTGTAATTTCCTACTGCTGGGCAGAGGCCACTGGGCAGTGGCCACTTTTAACTGAGGTAGGGCATAGCAGGAATTCCCTGCTCAAAATATGGAGCAGCCCGACTGGGGTAGTACCTCGACTTTAAAGAAGATCACAGCTAAATAATACTGTTTTCAAGCAGTATTGTGTTCCTGTTGGTGAGTAAGGTGACCAGAGTTCCTGGGGGGGTTGGGGACGCGCTTGCGATGCTTCTGGTGTTGCAGGCGTCTATAAGCTACGGTAATTGCTTACCATCAGGTGAGCCGTACGCTTGTTTGCCGACCTAGTGATATATAAAAAAAGGCCTTATGAGTAACGATCGCTATCAGGTGTACATGATAACAACCGGGACCGACGGCTTAACGTGATGTTAAAGTAGATCAAACGACATATTAAGGAAAGGAGATTGTTAAGGTCTCGTTTTATGTCTCAATACACTTATTAAATGCATTGCTTATATGACCTAATAATTTCATAAACACCATTTCAATCAATCGCTTTAGTTATTATTTACTAACTACAAAGTACAGTAGTTATTTATATATATTTGATTCAATTGCGTGGTGTGTAGTTCAACAAGCGTATCCTTTATTTCTTAACTATTTTTTGTATTATTTCCATTTAATTTCATTCACGTTCCCGAAGCATTGTGTTGAATAATTACTTTTAAGCGTTCTGTTCCTGAAGGGGAAGTTTTAATTTTGTTTCTGTCTTTTTAACCGATGTCTTAGGAGTCGTTACGGTGTTTTTTATCATTTTTTATTTTAAATTTTAATTATGTAAAGTCGATGTGACTGGCCCGTTGGCGCGGTTTGTAGTGGCCCTGCTTTCTGCTCCACGGGCTGCGCGATTCCCGCCTGAATGTATTTATAAACTTTGTATTTATGTTGTTCATTATTTCCATGTATATATTTATAAAAAAAAATATATATTTACCTATAACTGTATGCTGTTATCTTCTCAATTATTAAGTTGCGTGTCGTAGGAACAGACGAACGTGTGTGTATGTTATAAGATATTTATTGATTTACTAGCTACCCGAACAGGTTTTGTTCTGTCAAAAGTTAATAGTAAAAATTAAATAAAGCAATTTTTGTTTTTAATTTTTTTATATAGTATAACCTTCCGTGGGTCGTAAGGAACATACAAAAAAAAAATAGATAGATAAGAAAAGTGTATTTTGGAATTACAAGTTTTGATTCATTTGATTTGTGGAATTTTAATCAAAATAGCGCATCTGAAGACCGAAACGTTAAGAGAGCACATTTAGGGTGTTGTAATTAATATATTGTATGATAAATAACAAGCACTGAAAATAAATTATGTACAAATGACATAATTATAGAAAAAGTAGGTATAAGTATTAAGACAAAGTATGAAGACTTTATCTTCTTCTTTCTATTCATATATATTTCATTCTTTAATTCACTAGGTGTGCCCCGCGGTTACACACTCGTTAATGTGAGGAAAAAATTAGCCTATAGCCTTCTTCGATAAATGGGCTATCGAACACAAAAGAATTTTACAATCCGAACAGTAGTTCTTGTAATTAGTGCGTTTGTACAAACAAACAAACTTTACAGCTTTATAATATTAATATAGACTAGCTATACCCGTGCGAATAATTCTCACTATAATAAATAAGTGAAAAATTTACCGACCGTCAGCCATGTTGATGTTGTTTCAAAATTAAAGACGCTATATATATAATTTTAGTAATTAAATAATTTACAAAAACAAAGCAATAATAAATTTTTAGTTGTGATGCCGGTAGAGCAAGTAATTATCTATAAAATGATAACTATATAATTTATGTGGAGTAATTGTAAGGTTTTTTTTTCTAAAAATGGAGCAAACATCTTAACCTTAGCGTATTAATATATATGATATCGTTTATATTGAAATAATAAACTCGATAGTCATATTTCCATAAAAGTACTGAATATAAATAACAAATGATTACATGAACATAATGTATTGAATATTTTTGTATAATGATGAATCTTTAGTATAAAGTAATGTGGAGACGAGTCATGTGTTAAGAATTGTATGAATTGTAATACATGAATATATGTTTATTAAAAATATAAATCAGGACAAGTAAGAACCTTAAGATGTTTCGTACTATTGATGAAATGTTAACATTTTTTTTAAACGTATCTCTAGAGTAAAAAAAACGAGCGAGCTTTAAACCCCACACTGAAGTAAAATTTCCTTAGCTCGTTTAACTTATCACTCTAACTATCTTTATTATATATAACACTTTTCGTAACGCTCTCGTCACGCAGTCACCAGCTTACTCCCTAAGTCAAGCGGGCGTAAAGAAGTTTTACTTCAATAACTGTGTTTACAAACGAAAAAAAAACCGACTTCAATTACATCAACGAGTAATACAACGTAGATCGACGAAAAAAATAGTCAAGTAACTACGCGTTATCAAAGATTACTCAAAAAAGTAGTTACCAGATCTCGATAAAATTTATATGTGACCACATGATAAACATCAGCTTTCGATTAAATTAAAAATTATCAAAATCGAAACACCCAGTAAAAAGTTATTGCGGATTTTCGAGGTTTTCCCTCGATTTCTCTAGGATTTCATCATCCGATCCTGGTTTTCTTATCATGGTATCAAACTAGGGATATCTCCTTTCCCACAAAAAAAGAATTATCAAAATCGTTACATCCAGTAGAAAGTTATGCGGTATAATATAACGTAGGTCGACGAAAAAAGCGTCAAGTAAAAACGCATTATTAGATATAGCTCGAAAAGTAGTTGTTAGATCTCAAATAAATTTAAATGGGACCAATTGGCACACACCACCTTTCGATTGAAAGAAAATTTGTCGAAATCGCTCCACCCACTCAAAAGTTCTGAAGTAACATACATAAAAAAAATACAGTCGAATTGAGAACCTCCTCCTTTTTTGGAAGTCGGTTAAAAACCGTGTAGTAATGGACATAGCTACTTTTAAAAATGTTTTATTGCTAAACAAAGCCCTATTTACTGTAAAGGAACGATATACATAATGTAATTTGTCTTTATAAAATTTATACCCAGCAAATTATAGTGTATTGTGTGTTATAGTTTCAAATTTCTTCTGATATATGTACTTAACAATCATTCTTTGCTATAATGGCGTCAAATAGTGCCAAGACATGTACTTTATACGACTAGTGATTTGAATGTATTATTGTCTCAACGTCAAATTATATTAATTGTCGTTCTTGGAAAAATCATAATCTTTGAAAAATCATATCAATTGAATTTAAGAAAAATAAAATTTGTCACGATTGATTGATGATTTAAATACTTTGTTCATAACTAGATGACCCGGTAAACTTCGTCAACTCAGTCTATTGCAGTCCACTGTTGGAAATATGCCTCCCCAAGTTCGCGCCAGATATCCCGGTTTTCCACAAACCTCATCCAGCCTATACCGGCAATCTTACGTAGATCGTCAGTCCAACGGGTCGGAGGACGACCCACACTGCGTTTGCCAAGACGCGGTCTCCACTCCAGGACCCGTTTGCTCCAACGGCCATCGGTCCTGCGACAAAGATAACCAGCCCACTGCCACTTCAACTTGCTAATTCTGTGGGCTATGTCGGTTACTTTGTACCGAACGAACCGGTGAACTTCGTATCACATACGAGTTTGTGAAAAATACGGTCAAAACAGACAACATTTCTAACTCCATTAACACCTATAAATATTTGACAACTAAGTGACAGTTTTTTATTTACTTACAAAAGACATCAAATGTTTCACAGCTAGGAACATTTTGTGTTGTAAAATTAAATGGCCGTTTTCAGTATTTTCCGTTACTTATTGTTTATGTTTCTCACCGTTTAAACCTTCATGGAACTTCCACAAATATTTCAAGATCAAAATTAGCCAAATTGCACTCAACACGCATTACACCAGAGCGGTCGTCCCTCACCTCACCTATACTCATTCTAACATATCTTTTTATAGTGTAATATTAACAAAATATTTTGAATTAGATGCATTTTCATACGAAGCCGAGGAGTAACATATGATTTCACGTTATTGCAAATAGCTCATATTACATATTTTGATGTTTGAAATGTGTATTAATATATAAAGTATTAAATATTTCAATTCTATTTTTATACTTTCTATAATAATATATATAAAAGCGAAAGGTCACTCACTCACAAACTGTAACACCTACAAACTTGAAATTTGGCAGGTAGGCTCCTTATAGGACGTAGACATCCGCTAAGAACGGATTTTACGAAACTCGACCCCTAAAGGGGGTAAAACGGGGGTTGGTAGTTTGTATGAAAGTCCTATGTTTTTGAAGTAAGAGACTTGAAATTTAAAATTTATGCTCTATAGATGGTGAGAAGGTGTTTAAATAGTAAAGCTTTAGAAATCAACTCTCTTTTGGGGTTAAAACGGAGGATGGTAGGTTGAGTCAATCATCACGAAATCTCCGCACCTATAACAGCCACAAACTTGAAATTTGGCAGGTAGGTTAAGAAACCTATAAGAATAGGGCGTAAACATCCGCTGAGAACGGATTTTATGAAACTCGACCCCTTAGGGGGTAAAACGGGGGCTAGAAGTTTGTATGAAAGGCCTATGTTTTTGAAGTAAGAGACTTGAAATTTATAATGTATGCCCTATATGTGGTGAGAAGGTGTTCAAATAATGTATCTTTAGAAATCAACTCCCTTTTGAGGTTATAACGGGGGATGGCAGGTTGACTAACTCATCACGAAATCTCCGAAACTTTAACAGCTACAAACTTAAAATTTGGCAGGTAGGTTTCTTATAGGGCGTAGACATCGGCTAAGAACGGATTTTATGAAACTCGACCCCTAAGGGGATAAAACGGGGGTTGGAAGGTTATATGAAAGGCCTATGATTTTGAAGTATGAGACTTAAAATTTAAAATGTATGCTCAATAGATGGTGAGGAGATGTCCAAATAATGCATCGTAATATATATATACTAGCTGTGCCCGCAACTTCGCCCGCGTTGAAATCAGTGTGTCACAAAGTTTTCCCGGCAAACTTCCAGTGAAACTCTCATCAAAATCGGCTTAGCCGTTCCGTAAACCTTCCTCTTGAAGCTCTCTCTCCATTGGTGAAACCGCATGAAAATCCGTCTAGTAGATTTTGAGGGAATCGATCACATACATTTTTGGGGACTTTGTTTTATAATACACTAACTGTTGCCCGCGACTACGTGGGTCCGCGTGGTTATGAAGATATGTATTGCTATTAAGATGCTTAATGATTTTTTTTATTATTTCAGTCACTTGAAATGCTTATCACACTGAATACTGTGATATTGTTAATCGTTGTAGCGTAATATTGGCGTGTTGGCATATTGGCGTGTTGGCGTGTAGGCATGTTGGCGTATTGGCGTATTGGCGTATTGGCGTGTTGGCGTGTTGACGTGTTGGCGCATTGGCGTATTGGCGTGTTGGTGTGTTGGCGTATTGGCGTATTGGCGTGTTGGCGTGTTGGCGTGTTGGCGTGTTGGAGTGTTGGCGTGTTGGCGCATTGGCGTGTTGGCATGTTCGCGTTTTGACGTGTTGGCATGTTGGCGTATTGGCGTGTTGGCGTATTGGCGTGTTGGAGTGTTGGCGCATTGGCGTGTTGGCGTGTTGGCGTATTGGCGTGTTGGCGTGTTGGCATATTGGTGTGTTGGCGTGTTGGCATGTTGGCGTATTGGCGTGTTGGCGCATTGGCGTATTGGCGTGTTGGCGTGTTGGCGTGTTGGCGTGTTGGCGTAATGGCGTGTTGGCGTGTTGGCGTATTGGCGTGTTGGCGTATTGGCGTGTTGGTGTGTTGGCATGTTGGCGTATTGGCGTGTTGGCGTATTGGCGTATTGGCGTGTTGGCGTATTGGCGTGTTGGCGTGTTGGCATGTTGGCGTATTGGCGTGTTGGCATATTGGCGTGTTGGAGTGTTGGTACATTGGCGTGTTGGCGTGTTGGCGTTTTGACGTGTTGGCATGTTAGCGTATTGATGTGTTGGCGTGTTGGCGTGTTGGCGTGTTGGAGTGTTGGCGTGTTGGCGCATTGGCGTGTTGGCATGTTCGCGTTTTGACGTGTTGGCATGTTGGCGTATTGGCGTGTTGGCGTATTGGCGTGTTAGAGTGTTGGCGCATTGGCGTGTTGGCGTGTTGGCGTATTGGCGTGTTGGCGTGTTGGCATATTGGCGTGTTGGCGTGTTGGCGTGTTGGCGTATTGGCGTGTTGGCGTATTGGCGTATTGGCGTGTTGGCGTGTTGGCGCATTGGCGTGTTGGCGTGTTGGCATATTGGCGTGTTGGCGTGTTGGCATGTTGGCGTATTGGCGTGTTGGCGTATTGGCGTGTTGGCGTGTTGGCGCATTGGCGTATTGGCGTGTTGGCGTGTTGGCCGGTTGGCGTGTTGGCGTAATGGCGTGTTGGCGTATTGGCGTGTTGGCGTGTTGGCGTATTGGCGTGTTGGCGTGTTGGCGTATTGGCGTGTTGGCGTGTTGGCATGTTGGCGTATTGGCGTGTTGGCATATTGGCGTGTTGGAGTGTTGGCACATTGGCGTGTTAGCGTGTTGGCGTTTTGACGTGTTGGCATGTTAGCGTATTGATGTGTTGGCGTGTTGGCGTGTTAGCGTATTGGCGTGTTGGCGTATTGGCGTGTTGGCGTGTTGGCGTGTTGGCGTGTTGGCGTGTTGGCGTGTTGGCGTATTGGCGTATTGGCACATTGGCGTGTTGGCGTGTTGGCGCATTGACATATTGGCGTGTTGGCGTGTTGGAGTTTTGGCATGTTGGCCTGTTGGCGTATTGGCGTGTTTAAGTTAAGCGGACAATAAAAAAAAGTCTATGTTTCCGATTTTAATAATTTTCCAATATGCAATGAAACAAAACTAATGAATGAAAACTATTGCTAACGGGCGTCAGATGTAGTCCGGACGACGACCACTGACTACTGCGCCGTAGTGTATTATAACAATAAGTCCCCAAAAGTGTATGTGATCGATTCCCTCAAAATTTACTGAACGGCTTTTCATGCGGTTTTACCAATGGAGAGAGGGCTTCAAGAGGAAGGTTTACGGAACGACTAAGCCGATTTTGATGAGATTTCGAGTTTCACTGGAAATTTGCCGGTAAAACTTTGTGACACACTGATTTAAACGCAAGCGAAACCGCGGGCACAGCTAGTATTAATATAGTTTTATGATAACAAAAAAAAAAAAATTAAGGTATTTTCTGCTGAAAAAATTGGAACAGTTTTTAATTCTATAAATTACTTTTTTGTAAATTAAAATACTTATTAACTTTTAAAATTTATAATGTAACTGTGTGAGAATATATAACTTAACAATCTCATTGGTTTCCAATACGTGGTAGCGTTCTAACCGACTCCAAATAAGGAGGAGGTTCACAATTCGACTGAATTTTTAATGTGTGTTACCTCATAACTTTTTACTGGGAATGATTTCCAAAATTCTTTTATATCGAAAGCTGACTCGTGTCGTGTTGTTTCATTTAAATTTAATCGAGACTTTTTGATTTGTTTCTAATAATACGTATAACGTAACTTGACTATTTTGTTGTCGACCTACATTGTATTTTACCTCATAACTTTCTTCTGGGTACTGATTTTGTACCTTATTTAAATTTGATTAAGATCTGACAAGTATTTTTCGAGTTATATATAATAATGCGTATTTACTTGATGCGTTATTACTGATCGATTTTATTGAAGTCATTTTTTTTTCGTTTGCGAGCAAACATAAAATTATTAGTTTTCTATTCAGTACAAGGTGTTATTATAAGGTGTAAGCTATTGAAATAAAATACAATAAAAATAATAAATATAATATACCTGTATACATAATATAGATGTGATAGAATGACTACGCGTTGGCGCAACGGTCACAGCACTGGTTTGTGGCTGTTGCGCTGGCGGTTGCGGGTTCGATCCCCGCACACGACGAAATTTGTATTGGTCATACAGTTGACATAATCCTACTGGGGGCCGTTGAGTTTGAAGCGTTTTTTTTTTATTTATTTAGTTTATATATTGAAAAATTTCATCCTATTACGATAACTATAAAAGTTCGTAAACTCAGCTAAGGAAAAAAAAGTTCAATATTATGTTTATACAATATTATAATTATCAGCGAAAATGTGATAACGGTGATCTAAATCTAAGTAACTATTTAATGGAATAATGACAGCAAACTATTAAGACCTGATAGCAGTTCACATAAAAACGGTCGTCCATTTTTCATTTACTTCACGCGATGACGTATGTTAACATGTCCGTAAAGATTAAGCTGTCAATTTAGCTTTGATAGTATTTCTGCTGAACATTGTTATCGAAATTCTACTAACTACATTATTATTTTACCTACATTAACATTTTTATAAATTGAAATTATTTAGTTGTTTATTGAATATAGTATGATAAATTCGATATTTGATTTTTCTAAAGATTTTTAATTTATAAATGCATTTTTTAAAAGTTTTTTTGTGATAATAATGTTGGCGATGAACTTAATTTCATATATTTTTAAATAGCATTGTTACTCCCATAACTCCAAGCTTTCTATTTCTAGTGTATAGTATATAAATATGGGATGTATATTGTTATAATTTCTTTTACAACTATTAGGTATATATAGAGCCTTATTTTTACTCTCTCTAAGTTTCTTATTATAATATAAGCTTGCTTAAAAAGCTTGATTATAATCATTAAACATTTAAAGTATTGAAATAATTTTAATAACTCATTCTCCGTTAGAAGGTTACAAAATTCAGAATATGCAACTCTTAGCATAGTAGCAAAACTGTGGCTATAAATACCAAAGAGGATGAAAATGCAAGGGACGGTCATTAAACAGCGAAAGGGAAATGACTTCCCTTAATAGTTGAAGTGACTTCTGCCCAAAAGTGACACATAATATCATGGCTGGCTATCACAATCCTCTATTGTACAGCCGTTAAAATACCACGAAGAAAACAAATAAATTACCAAATATCTGATGCTTATTTGTTTGTTAACAAATATTAGAAACATTTTCAACATAACTAATTTATTGAGGTTGGCAATATTATATCACTGCAGGAAATGTCTTGATCAAAATTTGTAGCGACCGGACCTTGGAAGCAATTTAACCTTACATAATTGTGTTTGCTTGCAAACGAAAAAAAAACCGACTTCAATTACATCGACGAGTAGTACAACGTAGATCGACGAAAAAATAGTCAAGTAACTGCGCGTTATCAAATATTACTCAAAAAGTAGTTATCAGATCTCAATAAAATTTATATATGACCACATGACAAACATCAGCTTTCGATTAAATTAAAAATTATTAAAATCGGTACACCCAGTAAAAAGTTATTGCGGATTTTCAAGAAGTTCCCTCGATTTCTGTGGGATCCCATCATCAGATCCTGGTTTTCTTATCATGGTACCAAACTAGGAATATCCCCTTTCCAACAAAAAAAGAATTATCAAAATCGGTACACCCAGTTAAAAGTTATTGCGTATTTTCAAGAATTTCCATCAATTTCTCTGGGATCCCATCATCAGATCCTGGTTTCCTTATCATGATACTAAACTTGGGATATCTCCTTTCTAACAAAAAAAGAATTATCAAAATCGGTACATCCAGTAGAAAGTTATGTGGTATAATACAACGTAGGTCGACGAAAAAAGCGTTAAATAAAAACGCATTATTACATATAGCTCGAAAAGTAGTTGTTAGATCTCAAATAAATTTAAATGGGACCAATTGGCACACACCACCTTTCGATTAAAAGAAAATTTGTCGAAATCACTCCACCCAGTCAAAAGTTCTGGTGTAACATACAAAAAAAAATACAGTCGAATTGAGAACCTCCTCCTTTTTTCGAAGTCGGTTAAAAAGATAGAAGAGCTTAACTAAATAACACTACTTTCAATGGGTCTAAGCTTCTAAATAGTGAAATGTTCCTGTGTTAATGTTTCCAGAGTTCCAGAAGAAGGTCGGGCATAGGGTCAGCAACACGTTGACAATGCTCCAAGTGTTACAGGCGTCAATAAGCAATGGTACTAGCTGTTCGATTGTTTGTCACCTTTCTATTAAAAAAATATGTATATACTTATAAGACTACACATTCACATTGTTTATTCACATTATTGATTCATAAAAAATAAGTTACCCTTAATGATAAACAATGACGCTGCGTTGGCGCAACGGTCACAGCATTGGTTTGTGGCTGTTGCACTGGCGGTTGGCGGGTTCGATCCCTGCACATGACAAACATTTGTATTGGTAATACAGATGTTTGCCGTGTGTGGGTGTTTGTGTAGTCCTTGTGGGTCTCCCCGCCGTGCCTCGGAGAGTACGTTAAGCCATCGGTCCCGGTTGTTATCATGTACACCTGATAGCGATCGTTACTCATAGTAGGGAATATATCCGCCATATGGACACAGTGGATTAAGCTCTGATTCTTCACCTGGGGAAAGAGGCCTATGCCGAGCAGTGGGATATTACAAGCTGAAGCGAGCATAAACCAACTAAATTTCCCTTTAAAACTCATCATAAAAGCCCAAAAGAATTTTTTTCGTTTCTTACAAACTGTTGATGTTGCATAAAAACTACGCAAAGTCAGAAGGTATTTATAATACAAGTTTTTTTTTATTTATTTATTTCATATGATACACCAGCTATATACTGTACAGTCATTAATAATTATTACTACACTATTTTCTAGTCCGAGTACAGTTACCATAACAGGTGTACACAAAATTAGGTAAAATTTGTTCGGTTAAAACAATGAATCAGTAAGCAAGTACACACTATAAATAAAACATTAACAATTACATTGCTTAGATTAATTACACATAACTGTAAAAAGTAAATATGATATACTACTCGTAATGGGCACTAGGAGTTTAAATTAGTTTTAACTTTGAATTAATTAAAGCGACAAAAATTACTATGCATTAGCTTCGCTGTATTGCAAGTTAAATGCTATTTCGTTTTGTTTTCAAATTGTGTACAAGCGTATGAATAATTAGATCTAAGTTTTAGTTTTAAGAAAACTTAAATTGTTTTAGGTGAAACGGTTTGCGGAAAATTCTAACTAAATATTCTATATATTAAGAGAGTTTAATAAATCTCGTTGCGATAAATTTGAAAAGAAGATATTGATTTGTTTGTTTGTAATCTATAATGTAATTGTAATTGCGCTGGCGGTCACGGAATTGATCCCCGCTCATGACAGATATTTGTATTGGCCATATAAATGTTTGTCGTGGTCTGGGCGTTTTTGCTTGTGTATTGTGTGTGTTTCCGGACCCCCGACACAGGAGACAATCCTACTTGAGTGTTAATCGTTTATTTATTTGTTATTTATTTTAAAAATCTCTTTTTCAATTCTTATAGGTACCATCGCACCGCCCATATAAAGCATCTAGTATATTTTTGTAATATATAAAATGTACACTTGATGATATTTAGTTACTAACAGTTGCAATAAAATATATTTACTATCAAAAATTAAAATAACAATAAAATAAATCTGCATACTGTTTAAAAAATTATAATATAAAGAGGATAAAACAATATTTCACTTCGGCAGCTCGTGTGCAATTCAATTTGTCAATTTATTTTCGTATTCGCTAGTTTTTTTTATATTATCGGCGATAGCTTACAATATACATATATATTCATTTATTCTTAATGTACACCAAAATACAGACACTTATAAAGAAAGATACAATACAAGATGTACAAAGGCGATCTTATCGCTAAAGAGCGATTTCTTCAATACAGTAGCAGCGGTTAGAAGTGTGCACATATTAAGGAGGAAAAATCAATAATAAATAACGTTAAACAAATTGTTTACATGTTTAATATTAAAAATACGAGGCATTATCAGACATACGTAGATATAAACTACGACTTAAGACTTACATAAATATAAAAAATGGCTATATATATATTGCGATAAGACCACCTTTGTACATCTTTCTTTGCATGTATCACTTTTTTTGTAAAGTTTCTTTGTGGTGTACAATAAAGAGTATTTATTATTTAGTATTATAATTAAAATTTTAATTAATAAAATGACGATTCGAAAGTGCTTTTGAAGCCTATGTGAATAAAGTTATTTTCGATTTTGATATGAATTTTTTGATTTTGAATAAAATTATATACAATTAGGTATTAACACTTAAACATAACACATAAATCACTTCTTGAAATAAGAACCTTTCTATTTGTTAACCTTTGTAAGTGGAAAATAGCTTAACATCTAATAAAGTGTGAATTGTATGAGTCACGCGAAGTCAACCCGACTGGAATCCCCACAACCATTTATTTTAATTTTGGTTCATTTTGAAATTGAACTTTCGTTATTTATAGCGAAAAAAACTATTTATATACAGTAGAAACAGAAGGTTAGGTTTTTAAATAGTAAATATAAATTTACTACTGTCAACAAAGTTGGCTAAGCAGGCTCTGGACGTTGGTAATGCAGGTTCCAATTCCGGCTAGGATTACAGATTTTTCAACCGACTTCAAAAAAGGAGGAGGTTACTCAATTCGAACGTATATATATATGTATGTTCGGGGATACCTTCGGCGTTTATGAACCGATTTTGATAATTCTTTTTTTGTTGGAAAGAAAATATTCCTTGTGTGGTACCATGATAAGGAAACTAGGATCTGATGATGGGATCCTAAAGAAATCAAGGGAAATTCAAAAATCCGCATAACTTTTTACTGGTTTATATACATAATTTTTTATTTAATCGAAAGCCGATGTTTACCATGTGGTCACATTTAAATTTCATCGAGATCTGATTACAACTTTTGGAGTAATCTTTGATAATGCGTATTTACTTGACTAATTTTTCGTCTACCCACGTTGTATTACTTGTCGATTTAATTGAAGTCGGTTTTTTTTCGTTTGCCTGCAAACACATTTATCTAATGTAGAAACTTTATATTTTGAACAACAACAACAAACAAATTTCTTAAGTCGACTTTAGGCTACGGCAAATTCTAGCTGTCTCAATTCTGATTTAAGGTTATTCTATTATAGGAAAAGGTCAGTGTTTCTTCTGAGGCCTATTGTTTTTCTTACGACGATTCTTCTCGTCTTTCGAATATAATATAAACGAACACATTAAACACAAATTATAGACTTATATTCTTGTGCCACTATAGCCTATAGAGGTCATTACTATAGCCTATTGACGTCTGAAACACCAGGAGCGTCATAAAAGCGTTGCGACCAAGCGACCTAGATAGTCCTGTTTGCGACCGACCTGATCATTATCAACCAATTGTTTATTATTTGTATATTTCATAATATACATTACACAAATGGGTCACAAAATCTTAAAAAAAATTGTAAGGCTACTTTGTTGTAAGACGATGGCCTTAACACTCAAAAATTATATTTAAAATTGAGAGGGTAGCGGTTGGATGCTTAATAATATCTATATATTAATACGTGAAGCAAAAACTTTGTACCTCTTTTTACGAAAATTTCGCGGACGGAGGAGTATGAAATTTCGTACACTTATAATATATCTAGAGAAGGAATCCAAAATGTTATTTTTTTTTAATTATACATAAAAAATACATGAAACCTATAGAAAAACATTACACATATTACAATATCATTGACACACACAAACATATGTATACACTCTTTTGTTTATTAGTATAGAAGTTATAGTTTTTGACAACAGAACCGTAATAGTTTCCCTTGTTAATGAGTAGCCAGCATGGGTTTATCAATAAGCGATCGACTGAATCTAATCTTTGTGAGTTTTTAGATATTGTACTTAATGCAATGGACTCAGGACACCAAGTTGATGTTATATACACTGATTACGCAAAGGCTTTTGATAAAATTTCACATAGTCTTCTAATAAAAAAATTTGAACATATCGGAATTCATGGAAATTTACTTAGGTGGCTGACATCCTATCTGCGTGATCAGTCACAGGCTGTGGCGATTAAGGGTTACACCTCTTCGTTTGTTCCAATTACTTCTGGAATACCACAGGGCTCACATTTAGGACCTCTACTATTTAATGTATTTGTTAATGATATTGATAAGTGCTTTTTGAATTCAAATGTAATATTATATGCGGATGATACAAAAAATTTTAAAATTATAAAGAATAAAAAAGATTGTGATGAATTGCAGGATGATTTAAATAGACTTGAACAATACTGTAGATTTAATAGCTTGTATTTGAACTTAGAAAAATGTTGTACAATTACATTTTCGAGAAAAGAGAACATATTTTGTACAATTACTCAATCTCTAATGCCAGTCTAAAAAGAGTTACGGAGGTAAGAGATCTGGGAGTTCAGTTGGATAGCAAGCTCATTTTTGACCAGCATATAGATAAGATAACAACCAAGTCGTATAGAATGTTGGGCTTTATATTTAGGCAAGGGATGGTTTTTAAAAATGCTCAGACCTTAATTCTCCTGTATAATGCATATGTTAGATCAAATTTGGAATACGCATCTACCGTTTGGAATCCTCAATATAAGAAATATATAGACATAATTGAAGGAATACAAAATAAATTCGTTAAAAGGTTGAAAGTCAAATTTGGATCTGATTGTTTTTCTAAGTTTACTTCCCTTGAAAATCGTAGAGAACACAGAGATCAGCTTTTTCTTTACAAATTGATTAATGGTTTGGTAGACTCTCAGTACCTACTTAGTAGGGTATCGTTTAGGTGCCCCAGTTATTGCACAAGATCCCGAGCAACTTTCTCCCCCTCTGTCACTCGGACAAGGTATTGTGGCAACTCATTTCTCGCAAGGTCATGTAAAGTCTATGACGACCGGTATAATGACATCGACTTGTTCAGCAGTGGGTTCAATGAGTACAAATACTTTTTGAAAGGGAAAAAGAAAACTAATCGAAATATGAATTAATGCTTAAAACAGTGTAGTAGTGTTCGATTTGTATAATGTATATTTGTCTTTGTTTTTTTAATGTTATATATACGTCCTAAGTAAAACTATATTTTATTGCATTGTGTAGTATGTATAATTATATTTATTGTATTGTCTAATTTACTTTGTTCATAGTTTTAAGTGGAAACTTATTATTTTTTTTTATGTCTCATGAACGAATTATATTCTTTGTGCTGTTTGTTTCCCAATAAAAGAAAAAAAAAATGTTCAAACTTATAATTTAAATTGATTATGGTCGAATTTCTACCACTGAGCGACCACTAGTACAGTATATTGGATAGCATGCAAAATATTGTCTAAAATTATTGTTGAAGAAGTATTACTAGATTACTTAAGACTTTTTAGCTATTTTTTTACTCATAGAATTCGCAAGCACGGCCTACTTCCAAACACAAATGACAATAATAGTAATTAAAATGTATTTTTGATAGCATCACGCCGTTTATCGATGGTAATATATTTTGGATAAATTGTTATTTGATGGAATGTGAATGAGAGTTATGACATCGAATCGTAAATTAAATAATTTGACTCAATTACGAGAAGGATATTATTATTGTTAATCTGTATTTAGGTGTGGACGAAAGCTTTATTTTTAACTGTGGATTAACCAAACATGTTTAAATGAAAATTTTATAAAAAATAAAAAATAATTATTTCATAATATGGATAAATATGTGCATAATTTGCATCGTTTTATATTTGATATATTGTTATATACAGACAATAAACAGTAAAGGATAACCATCGGTTGTTTTCGGCATATCTCATAGTAATTCAATCATCATCATCATCATCATTACAGCCTATACAGTCCACTGCTGGACATAGGCCTCCACAAGTTTATGCCAAAAATAACGTGAACTCATGTGTTTTGCCCATAGTCACCACGCTGGGCAGGCGGGTTGGTGACCGCAGTATTGGCTTTGTTGCACCGAAGACGCTGCTGCCCGTCTTCGGCTTGTGTATTTCAAAGCCAGCAGTTGGATGGTTATCCCGCCATCGGTCGGCTTCTTAAGTTCCAAGATGGTTGTGGAACCTTGTTATCCCTTAGTCGCCTCTTACGACACCCACGGGAAGAGAGGGGGTGGCTAAATTCTTTAGTGCCGTAGCCACACAGCACTGAAGAATTTAGCCACCAGCAGTAATTCAACATATATATATATATATTTTATATCACTAGTTCGGCAAACAAGCGTACGGCTCACCTGATGGTAAGAGATTACCGTAGCTTATAGACGCCTGCAACACCAGAAGCATTGCAAGCGTGTTGCCGACCCAATCCCCAATCCCCCCCAGGAGCTCTGGTCACCTTACTCATCAACAGGAACACAATACTGCTTGAAAGCAGTATTATTTAGCTGTAAGTAATATATTGTTAAGAGAAACAATTATAAATAAGGGATCTGAGAAAAAAAACACAAACTAAATATATATATTATTTAAATACATGCAACGCTAAACGTTGAGAATTAAATAATAATAAAATTAAAAATATTACTAACAAAAAGAATACACCCAAGTAAAAAAAAAATCAAATCCCGCTAAAAACAGACACTTTATTACACCATGAAATATAACAAAAAACCCTATATGTAATCTTAATTTTTCCATAAGGTATGGGCGGGGCGTTGGGCGGGCTTTTCCGCGTAGATAAAAGGCGCGCTATCGTCGCCTCAACGCACTCGTCCTGTAGCAGCGTGACAGACGTAGCAAGTGTAGCAAACGTAGCACCGACGTAGCATATACAATGGCTTTCGGGTGAGTTAAACTTTTTTAACTTTTACATATATTTTTTTACGTGTTTTTATGAATTGTGTTATAAGACTTTATATTTCTAAATAATAAACTCTAAAGTAAAGCTAATCATTCGTATTAAAATAAAATTTCGATTACATAAAGTTCAATAAACTATTTTTTGTAAAAAATGTAAGCAAAATTCATTCTAATATTTGACACCGTTATTCCCTCACTTTAATTGTCAAAAAAAAAAAAAAAACCAAAGCACTAGAATTTAAAATCGAATTAATTTGATAGCCTGTTCTGTTACTCCAAAAAATCTTTAATAAATTTCTTAAGAAATTTTAAACGTTTCAACAATATTTTCACTAAAACAAACTCTTTATCTTTATAATTTTATTTCGACGATTATTATTTTAATTTCAAAGTAAGCAATTCAAAGTTAAAAGAGTACCGCGAAAGAGGTTTTAATATTCTTATTAATTTGTTTCGTAAAGTTTCGAGGATAATAAAAACAAAGGAATAATAACTTATTAGACATTGTTTGAGTAAATTATAATGTCAACTTTTTTTATGTTTAAGAAGGCTTTATTACATAAAGTTTGTAAAAATATCCTTTAGATAATATTCAGAAAAACTTGTCCTTTAAGATGCATATATTTCATATTTGAATTTCTTTTTTTTAATGATAAAAACGGATAAGCACCACAACATACAATTTAAAGATAAAACACATGTGATATGGTTACAAAGAGATTACTTTTTTTATATGTAAAAGGAATCATTATTGAAATCTACAAGTACCTAGGCCAACACAAGTTGTTTTTAATCTTCTTTTTATCTAATTTGTAATAAATAATTTTTAAAAACTATTATTTACAAATTAGATAAAAAGAAGTCTACGTCCCTTCTCAGCAGTTATTCGTAGTCAATAACTGTTGTTTTGTAATCCGTTAATTTATAATTACTTTTAAAAGCCCTTTGAAATAAACATTTTTATTTATTATTTTCGAAATGATTTCAAAGTTAGTAAGCTTCAAGTCTATATTTTCATTTTATTTTTATTTATTTATGTCACAACAAAATATAACATATTAGTTTTATGTTTGAGGGTGTAACGTAAACTTAAAAGATGTTTTCCATACATCCGTCGAAAATGAGTAAAACAATAAGTGATGCATAGCCCGCACAATGCGATTGTGAACCATATAACAAAGTTAAAGAAAATACTCTAATACCTCAACTGAAATGAGTAGTAACATAACGAAAATCTAAGTTCCAAGTTTTGGAAATTTAGAGTTCTTGAAATTAAAGAACTAATTTCTTAAAATAACTTCCCATAACTTGTGCAATGTTAATGCTGTGGTTGGATGAATTTGAGGACAGGCTCGCCTTTGACGTTGATTGCATATTTCTCGAAAACATCACACAAAGTGGAGACTAACGAAATATTTCCTCTTACACGTCTTTTAAAATGTTTAAGAAAATTCTGTTATTTAATACACGTCTTCAAATTTATTTACGTAAGTTTTAAAATTTATAAATATAAAAAATGTTAGCCGTCACGTGACGGCTGGCAGATGTGGAAACATTAATTAAACATTTATTTTCTTCATACACAAAAGTTTTTAATTCAACAATTTCTATAACATTATAACAACTCAATTAATATATAGTATAGTACAAATAAATAAAAATTCGAGTGTCTGTTTGTAATATTAAAATAACCGCTTTTTACTAAATGCATATGGATGTATACACACACGGTAAATATACCAAAATAGCACTTTTTACAATTTTTGTCTGTCTGTCTGACTGTTTGTCCCGGCTAATCTCTGAAACGGCTCGACCAATTTTGACGGATCTTTCACTGGATAGCTGATGGAGTAAGGAGTAACTTAGGCCACTTTTATTTTAGAAATTTATTTATTTTATAATTTAGCGAACTGAAAAATAACTTTTTTGTTAAATTTCACGCGGACGAACTTGCGAGCACATCTAGTTCCATCATATAGCGTGGCGATGCAGGCCGTGGCGACGCATCGCCACATGCTATATGCCAACAATCAGGTTTACAGATGTTTCACATCAAAAATTTTGATTATTAAGTGAAGTAACTTTTCAAAAGTCTATAACTAATATTACTTTTTTTTTACAATATTTTAATGACTATTTATAACTTTTTAGATTCATAAAATATAAAAAAATATATAAAACCTAAATTTTAAGTTATAATTGTACAAATATACAAGATGTTTGAAATGAAATGAAGATATAATATTAGTAAAAATATTTAGTGTATTTTTGAGTAAAAATAATTTACTCATATTATAAAATAAGCATCGCCGTGGCTATATATAGTTATATTTTATTTATTTATTTACAGAAAAAAATAGATACCATTTATGTGATAAGCAGTGCAGCAAAAACTTAAGTTTGCATAAGTATTTATATAAATCTATATATACGCCGCGTTGGCGCAACGGTTACAGCCATGGATTGTATCTGTTGCGCTGGCGGTTGCGGGTTCGATCCCCGCACATGACAAACATTTTTATTGGCCATACAGGTGTTTGCCATGGTCTGGGCGTTTGTGCAGTCCTTGTGAGTCTCCCCACCGTGCCTCGGAGAGCACGTTAAGCCGTCGGTCCCGGTTGTTATCATGTACACCTGATAGCGATCGTTACTCATAGTAGGGAATATATCCGCCAACCCGCATTGGAGCAGCGTGGTTGATTAAGCTCTGATCCTTCTCCTACATGGGGAAAGAGGCCTATGCCCAGTAGTGGGATATTACACGCTGAAGCGTTGCAATTTAAATAAGTTTATTTTTGAAAGCTTGGTCGATCTACGATCGTCAAAGAAAACACAAGTCAAATAACCCATTCTATCTTATAAGTATTGTTAAATTGTTACTTATATTATAAAATAACTTTTATTGTTCAGCAATTAATATAAAGGTACTTTCAGTTTTAATTAATTATTATTAATTTTTTTACTTTAACTTTGACGCTTTAGACTCTGAGATAATAAATTAATTAGAAAGATCTATTTTTTTTAATTAAAAATATCATACATGTTTACAATTCAATTCACAACTTAAGAACTAGATGTTTACAGTTATGGTACAAATCATATCCGCGTGGAATGGTACCAAGAATGCTGGCAGCATTTCGCCGTTGAATCGAAACAAAAAAAAAGTTATAATAAATTCTTATAGACATAAAATATATATTTTTCATTTGTTAAAAGCATTTTTAATGAATTTGCTTGCATCGTCGACATTGGATAATAAATAGGTCCCTTCAATGAAATTTCTTTTGATAAAAAAAAAAAAATAAAAAAAAATACCAAAGTTATATGAAATATTTAATAGATTTCTTTAGATTGTATATCGTATTTTCATTTATGTATTTTTAAAGTTTAGCAATAAACAGATCGAAGAATCAATATAATAGTAACGCTCGATATTTTATAGCCTAAGCTATGTCCGATTATATGCATATAACCAAAATATGTGCCAAGAATATCAAATTACAACTTTTTCAGATACACGTGTTCATACAATAAGCGCTCAAAATACATTACTTCAGTAACCGTTCAACAACCGCTTCAACACTCATAATGATTAATAGAAAATAGCTGACATTCGACCGCTAAACTTTGTTCTTCACTAATATACTAATTTTATTTTATTTTATCAACTAGCGTCTAGCCTCGGCTTCGCACGGTTGCATAAGCTATAAGTGTTCCTCTACTATATTATGCATGTACCATACATATAAACCTTCCTCTGGAATCCACTCTATTTACTAAAGAAAACCGCATCAAAATCCGTTGCGTAGTTTTAAAGATCTAAGCATACAGACGGCGGGAAGCGACTTTATTTTATACTATACGACGGACGGATAGATACGGACGATAGTTCAATCGAGTGGAAGAGAGATAGATGCGGCGTAAGCGTCCAATGAACGTAACGGGACAATGTGCGTAACGTTACAATGAGTCACCTTTTTTCAAGCATGCGTACGGCGTTCATCTATTTATTAGATGTTGTCATGTCAAAAATTTCAAATCGGTGCAGTTTGTAAGTCATACGCGTACATACATTTCAACAATACATTTTTATATATAGATAATTCTGTACGTATAACGGTCTTATTGTTTATAATGTTAAAATACTACACTAAAAATGCATTAATATACTATGTCAGATTAAAAGCTATTTATATAGATATATTGATCTTACCCTCTTCAAAGATAAACTTCCCAGCAAACATTTGTGCCTTCGATTTAATATGACGCTCGTACTCCGATTGGTGTGGGTTAAGGTTGGTTTAGCACACGTTAAATGCACATGTTCGTGTTATTATATAAGCGTCCCGTACAATCTTTTAGAGAAATCTATGGAATTGAAATGAAAACTAATAACGAGGAATTGTTTCAATGATTTGATATTTACGGACTATATTAGTGCCTATAGTAAACGTTATTTGTTGTTAATATATATCTATACAAATAAATAAAATTGGAGTGTCTGTTCGTAGTAATAAAATAACCGATGTTACTAAATGCATATGGGTGTATGTATACACGATATATTTACCGACCAAAATAACATTTTTTACAATTTTTGTCCGTTTGTCTCTTTAATCTTTAAATAGCCGGACCGATTTTGATGGGGCTTTCACTGGTAGAAACTTAGGTTACTTATTATAGAAACTTATTTATTTTATAAATCTGTGGACTGGACAATAACTTTTTTGTTAAATTTCACGAGGACGAAGTCACGGGCACAGCTAGTATATATATAATATTTATGTAAGCCCGAAAAACAAAGTAGCAGTTTAAGTTTTAATCATTTTGTATTCTTCTCATAAAATTGTTTTACAATCACAGCGACCAAAGGTTTGTATGTAATTCTCGGTCTAATAAAAACTGAATGTAGTAAGTAAATAAAACTTTATAGTAAGTAAAACTTTACTATGCTATTGTTACATATCAGTATACTAGCTTTGCTCTGCCCGAAGGTTGCCTGGAAGAGATCGCTCATTAGCGATATGGCCGCCTTTTGTACTTATCTCCTGTTTTATTTTTTTACAATGAAGAGTTTTTATTATTATTTTTACTAGCTATTATGAAATTTATCTATGAATAATACCTAGTAAGAACCTTCGACTTTAAATGAAAATTACGTACGAATAATTGTGTTTGCTAGCAAACGAAAAAAACCGATTTTCGAAGATTCCCCTCGATTTTTCTAAGATACCATCATCAGGTCCTGGATCCTATCAGTTCATGGTACCACTCTTAGGATATCCCCTTTCTAACGAAAAAAGAATCAGCAAAATCGGTTCATAAACGACGAAGTTATCCGCGAACACACAAAAAAATAATATATAAGGTCGAATTGAGAAACCTCTTATAAAAATATATAATCGAATTAGAATCGAAAGACATCTCCTCCTTTTTTGAAGTCGGTAAAAAAGGGAGAAAAATACTAAGCAATATGTTAAGTTTTTTTATAATACCAGAGTGACAGGTAAGGAAATTTTTGTTTACCACGAAAAAAATAACAAAAATGTCAAAGTAAGCGAAGCATTTTTATCAATTTTTTCATGTAATAATATCCTCTTGTCCTGATATCTTCTAAGCCTTTTTTATCGCACAAATCATTTTTACAAGAAAGACGAAGTTTTAACAAAACGAGGATTAAATTTTTAAGCGGCGAGTTTTTGTTGTTTTCTAATCCCGATCTTGTTAGTTCATTTCAGACGTTTTACATTTTGGTTGTTTACTAACCTCGATTCATGATTTCACTCGCGTAATTTCCGACCCCATGAGAATATCGAGATGAAAAGTAGCCTATCTTTCATCTGGATCTCAAACTACCTATGCAACATATCTTTATATGCCCCTAAACTATTGACTAGCTCGTTGGCCCTGCTTACTGCTCCGCGGGTTGCGGGTCCAGTTCCCGCCTAAGTCTGGGTGTATTTGTATTTATATATCATTATTTATTAATGGTTACATACAGTGTTCAAATACTCTTTCAACACTTAAAATATTAACAAAAAAAAATACGAAAACCATTTGAAATTTTATAAATAAACACAATAATACAATAAAATACAAACCTAAGTAAAACTTTAGTTCAAAATATTTAAATAATTTTGTTTTAATTTATTTTTGATATTTCTATTTGAAATACTTTTGCATAAATCTAAGGGTAGATTGTTGTTAATAAGTCGAAGCACAATATAAGCAGTTCTTGTCGGTTCTCGTCAGGAGAATGTACATTCCGAATCTGTGGTAGCTTCACTTTTATTAACAACTAGCTGACCCGGCGAACTTCGTATCGCCTAACACAAACTTTATTGTATGGTATTAAAGTTCAAATTGACTTTTAAGTATTATCACAAATCTTTTGTATGGGGGTATAGAAAAGTGTTGTTTTTAGACTTTTTCAGGAAAATTTAATTTTTTTTTTTTTTAGAATTTTTCTCTCCGTAAGAACCATCCTCGTACTTCAAGGAATATTTTAAAAGAAGAATTAGCGAAATCGGTCCAACCGTTCTCGAGTTTTGCGCTTAGCAACACATTCAGCGACTCATTTTTATATTATAGATATAGATTAAAACTTTGATTTGTAAGATGACGATTCGAAAGTGCTTTTCAATCCTATTTGAATTATGTTATTTTGATTTTTTTGAATAAATTTCCATTAATCGTCATAACCTTCAAATTTATCAGTGGGATATGTCTATTTTATAAATGTTTAATAATGGTGGATAAAGAGATATTTATTTGTTTATCTTATCAGTCGAGCTGCTATGAATGAACGATAGATACAATACAGTACTAAAACGATGTACTACGATTAAAACGACAACGTAATTTTGTTTGTAATATATAACCGTATTTATTGTAAAATATATATAAATGAGTTAATTAAAAAAAATATTTTTAAAAATGATTATTTGTTATAATGAAACAACTTTTTCGGATTTTATCGCGGTTTATTAGGTTTTTATACCCGAGGTTTCGGATACTTTACAGCAACCATGGTCATGGGAGGACCATAATGAGTGAAATTCGCGTAAACATTAGAAAAAATTATGGTTTGGTCAAAAAAAAAGAAACGAATTCAATTTACTATTACTTAGTTATATGTATAAAAGTAGCTCAAAAATGACTTTTCCGTTTTTTTAAATTTCACGCGAACGAGTGCTGTGTGGCTACGGCACTAAAGAATTTAGCCACCCCCTCTCTTCCCGTGGGTGTCGTAAGAGGCGACTAAGGGATAACAAGGTTCCACAACCACCTTGGAACTTAAGAAGCCGACCGATGGCGGGATAACCATCCAACTGCTGGCTTTGAAATACACAGGCCGAAGACGGGCAGCAGCGTCTTCGGTGCGACAAACTGCTGCTGCGGTCACCAACCCGCCTGCCCAGCGTGGTGACTATGGGCAAAACACATGAGTTCACGTTATTTTTGGCGTAAACTTGTGGAGGCCTATGTCCAGCAGTGGACTGTATAGGCTGTAATGATAATGATACGCGAACGAAGTTGCGGACACAGCTAGTATCATTTAAAAGTTTGTCGCGAGATTTTTTCAGAATAGATTTATGTAAGTTTAGGTCTGTGATTTTAAGATTTAGTGGTGGTCAACCAGTGGTCGAAATTTGACCATGACCATTAGATTGTTGCTTTTCTGTAGTAAATAGAATATTTATATATTTAGTGACTTAATTATTTATCTATTTTTATCTTAATATCGTTTTATGAAAAATGTATTCCGCGAACAAAAATATTGAAAAATTTAATAATGACTTAAACGAACAAATATAAAGCGGTTTGTATTCACCCACGTTTATGGAAGTGTCATAAAAACACAGCTGAAGGTCCACGCTTAAAGCGAAATGAAGGAATTGTTCGCCAAAATTTCCTTGCTTTTTTTAAATATTTATTGTTTGATCCCTTTGTCAAATGGTCCACGTGTTTATCTCGTTTGATGAAAAATTTGATTGACAACTTGTTTGACGATAAAAGTGTAACTAATTTCCAGAGCCTTCGGATATTTGATGTTTACAAAATGGTTCCAACAACTTTTAGACAGACATTTTATCAAAAAGATTCTTTAATATGAAAACGTGTGATACAATTAAGTAACTGATGTGAGAAAATTTAAACTTGATTTAATATAGAGCCCGCCTCAAGTCTGTTGTGTGTAATATTATGTGTATTAGTTAACATATGTATTATTTATATGAATATTTAATATAACAAAGAAAAAAACAAAGAAAATAATTTACTATCCTAGAAACAGACGACCGTGTGTTTATCTATACTAATATTATAAAGAGTAAAGATTTGATTGTTTGTTTGTTTGCATTGTATGGCTATATTATATTTTCAAAAGAATACGGGAATAAATATAACAAAATTTTTGTTAAATACCCGTGCGGAGCCGGGGCGAAATGCTAGTGTTGAATATACCTATGTATATTTTACTTATTTACTATTCAGTTGTACCAAAAAAGTTTACTTATTTATTTATTATAACCATCAAATGTGATAAAAGGTATTTTGGCTGTGTCGCATATAATGGTAAATACAAGGCGAATAAGAACCGTTTGATAGCGCCTACTTCAATGAAAATATTGGCCGATACAAGGTTTGGGTAAAAGAATTCGTCAAACGAATTCGTCGTTCACCCTTCGGACTGGTGGAATAAAACTATAGTATTTTAATTCAAAGCGACCTGACATCAACGGATGACGGAACAATAGGCCCGCGATACCGATAAGACGATACGCGGTCTAATAACTTTATATAAAAACTTGAATTTGCTTCTCCGTTCAACCATCACGAATAATCATTTTTTTTTTCGATTAAATTCTATATTTATTTTAGAATTTAGGTTTTTTTTGTATTGTTTTATATATTCACCTTTTTTTTAAATATATACAGTCAAGTACATAGTATACATCTCATACATTGTATACAGTCTGAAACATTTTCGAGGATATCACGAATATATAGAGGTCACTCAGAAAATATCATTTTATATCAGTTTCTCTATCCTGTTCTATTCTTTTATGTGGTGGCTTCCAATAGTGCTAAGACATCACAATTGATTTCGTCAATGTCACGCTGAACGGATGCGAAGGAGTTAGAGCGGTTACAGTTACAAAATTTAATAAAATAAAAAAAGTCCAGGAAATTGTCGTAATTTAGATAATGAATAATTCTCCTACACCTAGAACAACACTGTCAATTTGCTAAAGACACAAAAATAGACTTTGACGTACGTATATTGCGTCAATTATTCCATTCTTAATGTTTTCAATTTAGTGACGGCCAGACCGTGTTTATATCCCATTATAGTTGTAATGACTTATACACTCTATTTTACTACGGATTAGCAAATAATCCCAGTAAATAACAACAATGTTTGTTGTTAAAAGTGGTGTTATATATAAAATTCTTGTGTCACAATGCTAGTTAAAATACTCCTCCGAAACGGGTGGACAGATTTTTATGAAATTTTATGTGCATATTGGGTAGGTCTGAGAATCGGCTAACATTTATTTTTCATATCCCTAAGTTATAAGGGCTAGTTTGGCTAGGGCTAGCTTGTTCAGCTAATTTATAATAAAAATTAAAGTTAATAGTTTTACGTTATGTCCCATAGATCTATCTAAAAATCTCTGTATGTATCCATTAAGACTCGTCTTTCAACTTCCTTAATAATAAAAAAATACAGTTTTAAATTAATTACAAAATAATAAAAACTAAAAACTGTTTTGTTTTAATTTCTTTTAGAAAATTTTGTTTAAACGAATTCCTTAACGGATTTACAGCGGAATTTCATTAATGAGTGTTACAAACGACTGTACTATTGTACGAAAAAGAAAAACAAAGCAATTGTCACCGTTTTAATCTCCTTGCCATCGTCAGATTTTAAACGGTAGATTGGTGGACTTTTTGTTATTATTTCCTTCATTTTCTTGTTTTCAATTATGCCAAGAAAATAAGTAATTAACATGATTTTAAATTAGTTGTCTCGTGAAGTATTCGTGCATAATTATGAATTATGAAATTGAATTGGACAATAAAAAAAAATTGTGGTGTATGTCTTTAAACATGGTTTTATGCAAAGAATTATGGCGCGAAACAAGCGTACGGTCGTGCTCTTGAACAGGACATACCTTCCTAAAATTACCTACAGTGTATGTTAATGATTTCTTTGATACAATTCCTTTAACAAGAAAATGTACGTTCAAAAACTTTTCAAATCAAGTAATATACAAGTAAAACACCAAATCTCTCGCTGCAAATAACTCGACACCGCGACACTTGTTGCGTCGCGAAAATTTATATCATTTTCACTCTAAGTTGTAAATGTACGACATTCCTCGCGGTGTTTTATTTAAGAGGGTATTACGTTTTAAAAGTGACTCGACATTTAAGGACAAAGGAGAATTTGAGTAACGTAGATTTCTTGAATAAAGTTTAGGTTGGAAATGGCTTTTCTTGTTCACGTTTTAAAAATATGAACTAAATTTATGTATTATAACGTCGGGTTTGCGCGCTGGTCTCAGAAATAAGATTATGTCCTAGCGATCGCGTGTTTGATTCTCGCACATGACAAATATTTGTACAGAGCATAGTGATATTTTGACAAGACGTTAGCATTGGTGAGGTGTGTTCTCCTGGACATGCAGGCTTCCAAACCTACCACTCCTACCAGACACCTACCATTTATTTAGAATATTTCCTTTAAAAGACATGGCGCAACAATGAATTTACTATCGTTCATAGTGGCCATTATTTTGATACTGTAGTTTGATCAGCTGTATATCTTCTCAATAAACAGCAATACAAGCCGCGGACATCACGCTTGTTGTATAAAAATACATGTAGGACAATACAAGTAGCTCATTCAATACTTTCGACCTACTAGCGTAGTTTTTGTACATATTTTATGCGAGCATATTTTAACCGTATCCTGAAATTATTCGGGATATTTCTCTCAGTGAAATTGGGTCATTACAAAGCATAACTCGCCGTGCTTAGGAACATGAAGCGCGAGCAGAGACGACCTTAACGATAATCAGAACTTGACTCCAAATAGACAATTTTTCAATTTCATTATTTTATATTGTGTATTTTAATTGTTCAAACTTTTTGTTCTAAATAAATGTCATTGACAGCTAAGTAGGACAAAATTAAATGAAATTAAATGAAAATATTTACTTCGCCATAAATCACAGACTCATAGTTGAAATAAAATTTTATCGATATATTACAAGATGTAGTATCAAAACGTAGATATTACAAACAGCGAAAAAAAAAAATTGTTGTTTAATCAAAAAATTAGAATAAGTGTATGTGTACTTATGTACACACGTATTAAGTTATACTTCATTGGCTAGCTAATTTCACGTTGCTAAATTCTTCGTTGACTAGCTAACGTCAGGGTGTCGGTTTTTTTTTGACAGTGTGCGCGCGCATCGTAAAAAAATACTCTCATCATTTTCCCTAACTCGCCAAAAGAAGTATAACTTAAAAAAAAAAGTTCATTTGCCGTTGAGTTATCTGTAAGTAATATTTACAAAAAAAAAAGAAAAAAAAAGAAACTGTCATTACAAATATTCATAATTCAATTTCATTTTTTTTTAATTTAGATGTTATCTTATGAGCTCTTTACATTCTTAGCTGGCTTAACGCTTAGTTGAAGGGGAAAATAGAAATATCATTATTTAAAGCGAAAATTCTGTAAACTCTTATTACAGGAATATTGACCTTGCGATTGTTATAGGGGTAGAGCATTTCATAATCACGGTTATAGGTATATATATATATATATATATATATATATATATTATATTTCCGTGTGGAATAGGTACTTTTTAATTGTAATTTTTTTTCAAGTAAAACATCTTTACGCACGCTTGGTGAGTAAGCGAGCGATGATCGGGCGACGCGAACGGAAGTTGAGAGAGGGATATAAGTTAGTGAAGATAGAAAGAGACAGAGTTACGTTTCGTAAGTTTTCCTTCAGTCGTGTAGTCTAAAGGAAACTAGTTTTAGTCAAAATGTTGATTGAATCAACAATCTATGTCTTTATAATAATAAATATTATATAATTAAATATTATTAAATATTATATATTATAAATATTATATTTAGAAATAATAATAAAAAAAACAATATATACATTATCGTACATCATATAAAATTATTTTAGTTTTATTTATATTATATTATATGAATAAATATTCATATAATTATAACAGTAGGAATAATAAATGACTGCTCGACGTCAAAAAATCAAAAAATAGCAATTAAGTTAAAAAATTGAATTCCAATAATATTTAAAGCATTTATGCCACGGTCATGTCTTGTTTATGCCTCCAGGCATAGACTCTGCTTGTTCAACTGGTTAAAATTAATTGAAAGAGGTTCTAAATAAACACGTCAATTCAATTTTCTATAACATCACATGATTAAAAAACGAAAACTAAAAAAACAAACTGAAATAAAACAAATAACTGAAATAACGACAAAGCCAGTACTGCGGTCACCAACCCGCCTGCCCAGCGTGGTGACTATGGGCAAAACACATGAGTTCACGTTATTTTTGGCGTGAACTTGTGGAGGCCTATGTCCAGCAGTAGACTGTATAGGCTGTAATGATGAACTGAAATAACAATAAACGACTCAATATCTTTTATGTTATTCCTGTTTAAAAAAAGTGTGTCAGCTCTGACGCACGATTGTAGTTTACTCCTTCAGATCGACTTTCTAAATAGGCCTAAGAAAAAGATTAATACCATATCAAATGGTAAATAAACGAATCAAATAACGCCATCTCATCATCAACAATAGATGGCGTTACGAGAAACGCAACGAGGTCATTCGTTTAGTAAAATTTACTCCTTGTTTTTTTCATACCGGGGCTTTCTATGAAAATCGATTCTTAAAGAGTAAACTTGAAAAAAAATATTGTAATACTTAGATACCTGTATATTTGACCTTAGTATTTGACGTAAAGTCCATCTGAACCTTGAATATAACGTTAATTCATTGATCCCATTTGTTATCATGTCAAAAACTCATCAACAACACGTAGTAAAGAATCGTGACGTATTAGGTTCCAATCATTTTCCTATATGCACATAATGCCTTTGGCCAGTAGTGGGAAATTACAGTTTTAGTGCTCTTAAGTAACTTTTAGCATTGATTTTTGAAGTATCGAGCTAATACGACGAAAATAACTAGTCCGTTGGCGCAGTTTGCAGTGCAACTTCCTGCAAATGCGATAGGCATGCTGCGATAGGATGATACCTATATGTACATATTATTTATTTATTTTTAATAAAAAAAATATGTACCTATATAAGCCGACGTTACCCAAAATACAGGAGTTAAGTTGCCGACCGTGGGTATAGGTCAAATATATTTATTTATTTTTGCAATCTTTATACAGTTTTTCTAAGTATATAAATGTGTACACATGTTTTTTCAGCAACGATAACATATATAATTAAACTTTGCACAAGAGTCCTTCGGGGGAACGCAGCAATTGATTTCGCCCTTTTCCAATTATTCCCGATTGTTTTCATTCTCTGTACAATTTAATCAATAATATATTAATATGAGTTATTTGTACGAGTTATTTTTAAATATATTTGCTCTAATATTTCCTTTAGCTCGTTTTATTAATATAAACATTTTAAAGATATTTTGACTGTGGTTTCTGATATGTTGTTATTATTTGATTATTAATATGAATGTCTTAGTATCTTTTTACAATTAAAGTAATTTTTTTATTAAGAGAGGGCATAGCAGGAAACGCCTGCTCAAAATCTGGAGCCTTTCTGGAAAAGTACATATAAGATCGCACATATTTCGTATCAAATGCTTTCAAGTAGCGTTGTGTTCCTGTGGTGACTAAGGTGGTCAGAGCTCCTGGGGTTAGGTTTGGGTTGGGGGTAGATTTGCACTTATTTTGCTCGTTTGCCTAATTGCATAAATAAAGACTTAAATTTAGAAGTCATTTCTAGTTATACTATTATGTTATGGTTTCGTAAGCTTCGCATATCTTTATTAAATTAAAAGTGTATTTTATAATATATACACATTATAATAATTTTAAATTGTTTTATAAAATATCCTTGAATTATAAATCACATAGTACCAGACCATAGTATTTAAAGCTATTTCATCTTTATGGCGGTCAAAAGTGTCATAACTCATAACACTTTTTACAAGATTTTCGACATTCAATTGTTTCTTTAATTGATATTTAACTTAATATAAAACCAATTAAATTAATAAAACAATCGGTATATGCAAGACTTAATGTTTTTTCCGTTATGTAACATAAAAACTCCCTTAAGTTTTTAATTCACTTAAGGTTCGTGGTTTCATTTTATTTATGAACAAGATTAATATAATAGAATTTTAAATACATTTATGTATAGTTATTAATAGTTTATATCCCCCATTTTCCCCTAAGAGGCTCTCAACAGGAAAACAACAATGCTTGAAAACAGTATTATTTAGCTGTGATCTTCCGTAAGGTCGAGGTACTACCCCAGCTGTGCTGATCCTTTCCTGCTGTGCCCTACCTAAGCAAATTCTCATCATCTCAAGGTTAAAATGTATTGAAATTGTATTATTTTATTATTAAATAAAGTACACGTTATATTAAAAAAATCTAAAGTTAAATAAATTAAGTGTTTTTATTAAAAACAAGACGTTTACGATTATTGCAATATACGGCGGCCCCACTAGTCAAGACTGATCTGTGGGCCTGACCAGTAGCGATAACAAATCAGTGTAATAAATTAACATCAATAAATATTTAAATTGATTTTACATGTATGATCATACAGTATTTCGTTTTCGTAAAATATAACAATTTAATTGAAATAAATTATTTTGCATAATTTTCCAACAACTAAATGAAATGATAACAAGAGACTATTACGACTGAACATTCTATGTGACATAATTACTTATTACAAAGACTCCTTTTAGCGAGATAATTTATCGGTCATTTGAACAATGAAAACGTTGTTGTTTTAATGTTAAAACGTGTCATTTTGCACGTAGGCTTGGATGTATTCGAAGTTGTATGTTTGTAAAAATACATATCAGTATAATTTGTTAAGTATTTCTCGTAATGAATCAAGAACTCAATTTTCATTCGCTTCACCCAATTTTTAATTTATATTAGTATTAAATTAAAATTGCAAAGGTTCTAAGCAACGTTATTAAGCAAGTTATATATATTGTTAAAAAAATTATCAATAAAACTTATAACAACACTGTCTTAATTGATGAGAATCCGTTTTTATCTGTTCGGCTTTTTAAATTTTGTTCTTTTAGGCAACACTTTTTTGATACAGAATCTAATATTAAAATATGTCAAACAAATTGCCACCTCAATTTTTTTTAACCTCGTTAAGACCATCAGACCCTTCTTTTAAAACCGGGTAAAACGTATTTAAAAATATAATAGAGAGCTATATTAACCGGAGCTCAGTGGCTGTATTTACATATTTATTTGGCCGAGTAATTAGCTGTGGAGTTGTAATTAACAATGTTGAACGCGGCCGTGTCGCGGCATAATGTCCGTCGATCACTATTCATCATGGCGGTCGTCAACTGTCACTTTTTGCAGTTACCGCCGACTTTTAATCAAATTTTCGAACGTTTGAAATACAAATGAGTTGAGTAGTTAATTATAATGCCGTGTTCTAACATGATTTTTATAGTTTAATTTGTAGAGCCTACGCGTGGTGCAATTAGGGTTGCCATATAGTTTGAATTTTTTAAATAAATCCTACTTTGTCCTGATGCCTGTTCTTTTAGTATTTTGACAATCATTTTTTACGTATACCATTACAATGAGTTCTAAGTTGATGTACACAATACTGTTTTGTAACAGTAAAATTACTCTTAAAATCGATTTACCAATTCTTGTAATCGACTCTATCTTACATAGAGAGAAAAATAACAAAAGTTTTTATTTTAATTTTCCTATTTTCCAAATTTGAAATTAAACTTAATTGAATATTGAAAGATACGTAAGAAATAAATTTAATTAACAGTAACGCGTTGACGCAGTGGTCACGTCACTTGTGATTGCGCATGCGATCGCGGGCTCGATCCCCGAATATGACAATCATTTGTATTGGCTATACAGATGTTTGTCGTGGTATGAGCGTTTGTGTTTGTGTATCGTGTGTATTTCCGGACTTCCAACACAGGAGATAATCCTACTGGGGGGCGTTGAGTGTGAAGCATTTATTCAGTTATTTATTTGCAGTGACATTTAACTGCTTTATAATAAGAAAGGTCCCTTTGGTTAAATTAACAACTGTAAAAAAGTCTTTCATCGAGGCATTATTACTCGTTATAGTTACTTTTAAATAGGTTTCTTGTACGTAGCTTATAGTCTGCGTCTGTCATCTTTAAATAATCTTTCATAATAAAAGAAACTTAATAAAATCTGACAAGTGTATACTAAAACTGTTTGTCCACCAAAAAGTTGGCACTATTGTGTGAACAAAATAAAAATTGGCAATTTTTGTTCTGTGGAGATCCAGAAATAGAAACAATCATTGACAATACATATATAGAGTAGATTAAAAACACCAGTTGTATCCCGCTGTAATAATTGTCACCCTAGTTTGGTATTAACTTTAACAGTATTTTTAGTACGTGTACACAAAGTCTTAACAGGAACAAAATAGTACGGAGCAAAAGACTAGCTTATTTTGTTCTTTTGTCTCTTTATTTATACTTACAAAAAAGTACCTACTAAGGTACATAAAATTTTACCACTGAAGAGTGTTTATTAAAAAAAGACAATGTTTTTTTTCGTATTTTAATTAACATTTGAGAAAAATGGAATCTACAAAACGACTCTTGAGAACATAATAAAGCCTTAATAGAACCTTTTTTATGAAATTCATGTTTAAAAATACAAATACACATATTTGTTTATGTGTACAAGAATATACACTAAAAGATAAATATGTACAATAAATAATATACGTTTTTTTTATGTTTAACATAACACTCTCTGTGTTGTCTTTTTCTTGGGTGGGGAGCATAATATCTGTTTTAGGTTACAGCTGACTATATATATGATTTGTAATATATATTTAATAAATACATCATTATCATCAGGCTATCACACTCCACTGCTGGACGATTTCGCTCGCGGTTTCGCCACATTCTTCTTCTTCGTTCCCTCAATGATGAGGATCGCGACCACGAAAGATGTATCTCCATTGAAGGCGATAGTAAGCAGCATGTGTTGCCCAGTCAAAGCTGCCTCCCACTGTATTCTTGATGACACCAGACTATCTTGTTGGTGTCCTCCCTTTCCGCGTTTCCCTTCAACTTGACCCAGTATTAAAAGCTTCTCGAGACTATTCATGGGAGACCGTATAATGTGCCCGAAGAAGGCAAGGGCCCGCTCCATGCAGATCGTTGAGAGCCGCTTGGTGATGTTGAGCCCTTGTAAAATTGACTCATTCGTCCTCATGGCAGTCCAAGAGATTCGGGTTCGCCACAAGCACATACACAGACTTGGGGCTGGAATCACCAGATGTAATGTTATCACGGTCGAAATATAAGTTAAGAGTAGCGTTGTGTATTAATCTGCCACCCTGTTCCCGTATAAAAGGGAGGGTTATAATGAGACACTCACATCTTCCAATAGACAGGCTTTCAGGATGGAAAATTGAGCCAGTGAAAAACTCTGGGGTAAAATTGAACCCTTTTTGTATCCATTCACAGTGGGTAACGGTTTGTAAATAACTTGAAAAAAAAATTGAAATTTTTTAGTTTTTTTTATAATAACATAAACAATATTTAGCTTACACAACGATATACAAACTTTTTACTTTAAAAAAACGCAATCCCTTTTACAACATGGACAAATTACCTTTACTTAGACTTTCGTCGTTTTTAATGCAAATGATTTATAACGTAATATCAAAATATAGTAATTACCAAAGGGCACTAGAAACTCCAAAGAGATTAGCATTTAGATATAAAAAAAAAAAAAAACTCTTAAAACATTCTGTGACGAATTAGGCCTAAACTTAATCTACATAATTATAGCTGGTTAAGTAGCTTTGGTGTTACCCTTTGAAATTTTATTCATTAAAATTACTTGAAAGAAATGTTGGATGACCTTTTTTACTAATATACGTATTTTTTATAATGTTGGTACTTACTTTGAACTTTTTGTATTATAATTAACATATCGTTGGCAATACATTAACGGCATAAAATGGTCTGTGATTAAAAATGCTACATTTTATTAAATCTGTAGTTATCATTAATGATTTATATCAATAAGTTATTTGGCTTTAAGGCCTTTACGGCTGGTGCACCTTTTGAGCAACATTTTATTTTAAGTTGTATTATAATTAAAATAAAAAATAAAAATAAATTTTATTTACAGAAATAAAGTGACTCTCAAGTAAGCAGTAATTATGTCTGTGTAGTCGTGAAAAAGAGTTATACTTATTCGGCAAAATACATATTATTTTAAGTGTCTTTTAATTGTAGATATTGTAATAAAAATGTTTGAAAGCTACATAAAACATTTCTTCCATATATTCCCGTGACATTATGGAATTTTAGTATCAGACATTTAAACAATAAATATTAGTGTACTAGTTTAAAGACAAGTATTGAAAAAATCTTCCATCTCCTGAGACGGTCAGGTATAAAACGAATAAATCAAACAGCGGGCAAAAGAAATCAAGTTTAATTTCACCTCGGCGAGCTATATTGAGTCTCGGCTCACGGAGCACAAACACGCCATTTGTAACAATCACGCATCAGGTGTTTACTCCTTGTGTTACGTTCATAATGAAATAAAGAATTGGATAGCGGAAAATAGCTTAAATATACTATAAATTTCGTGTTTAGAATATTTTGTTACATGGTAAAACAAAACAAAAAAAATCTAAAGTTATTACTAGAATCCGCCAACCCGCATTGGAGCAGCGTGGTGGATTAAGCTCTGATCCTTATCCTACATGGGGAAAGAGGCATATGCCCAGCACTGGGGTGTTACAGGCTGAAGCGCAACGTTCCACTAGAATATTAGACACAAGACTTTTTACAGGTGTACTGATTTTGATTATTCATATTTTAATTGCAAGCTAGTACTTTTCGTGTGATTCCAATTAAATTTGATGAAGACATTACTTTTTGAATTATACGAATAATTTGTCATTTGAGTACATATATAAATACACATATATAACATCTAGACTTCGGATTGGCATCGGAAACACAACCCCAAAATAGCATAAGTTACGCATATAAACACTTAAAAAAACGAGTGTACTTTAGACCACACGGCTAAAGCACAACTTCTTTAGCTCCGTCTAACTTATGTCTTCCTCCCACCTATCGTTTGCTTCACATGATCACACTTTTCGTAACGCTCTCGTCACGCATTCCCCAAGTCAAGCGTAAAGAAGTTTTACTTCAAAAATAAACACTATTCTATTCCTCTTATTATGCTCTAGTTCTATAAATATCAAGATGATCGAGCGAGGATTTAGATAAAACGAAATTGTCCTGTTGTTTCGTATTACAGCTATCGTCTCAACCAGCGTTCCTGACTAATGACTATTAGTAACACTGGATTCATTTCAAGGAAATGTACACTCATAGAAGTCATAGACGCCATTTTAATTTGTTTAAAATAAGTTCGTGTAGGACTATAATTAAAATTACACAATAGGATTTTTTTTAAACCTTATATTTAACTTGCAACACATGTAGTGTATGTATGTTTATTAGGTTGGAATGTCGCAACACAATTTTGAAGCATTATATTTTCAACCATCAACCGTTCGAGCTGTCATTTCGTATATACGTTTAGTTTGGATGAATGAAATACTTAATTTACAGAATTTTTAAAATTAAGTTTCTATTTCATTTTTTTACTTAATAATTAAATAAAAAAAAAAAGTTTTGGTAGAAAAGAGTAATCTATTAAACGTAATTGATTTATTAACTGTTCTGAGTTTTAAGTCTGGTGGGTCTGTAGAACACGTAACACGTACACACGCAGTGCTTCGTAGAACACGTAAAGCTATACATTTCTACTTATCCAGGACTAATATGTTTGTTATTCTTGGCGATTTAAATTCAAACCCTTTTGTCCGGAAAAAAACTCAAGTCCTTTGCAGGCATATTTACAAGTGATTTTAGTTCGCCCCTAAAATAGTGTACACTAATTTAACGTAATTATGATCATATTATTACATTACATGTCATTATTTTAACCTTATACTTCATCTCCTAATCATACATTTACTAGAAATTACTTCGAAATATGATAGTGATTATCGGTGGTACTACGATAAAATTTAATCGTTACGATCTTAAATCCAAATACATTTTCGCTTGCTTTCATTATATTTTTTACAATTACAATGTTTATTAATTGTGAATTAATGTTGACCAAAATCGTCTTCAAATATTTTTAAATTTGTAATCATTTAATTATTCAGAAAATATTATAAAATAACAATTTACAAATGGTACAATACAAACTATTTGAAATAAGAAAAAGTAATTACGAAAATAAGTAAATTGTTCAACTGTTATCCTCTGTGGTGAAATTATGCAATACAGGCACGTGTTTTCATTTACTAAGTCGAGGCTTTTGAATTCCTCATTATTTCTATGTACTTACATTTATTACGCAGTAGTAAATTTAAGTAAATCATTTCCTCTTCCTATATTTAATTTGGTATGATTTTATTAGTAATGAGAAAAATATATTATACATTTTACTAGTTATGAGAAATATGCGGTCACCATCCCGCCTTCCCAGCGTGGTGACTATGGTAAACACGAGTTTACGCCAATTTAGGCGCGAACTTGAGGCCTATGTCCAGCAGTGGACTGCAAGAGGCTGAAGTAAGTGAAGAGAGTGATGAGATTTATAAATTCGATTTATAAATCATTCAAGGAAAGTTTTTTTTTTTGTTATTTGTAATAAAAAACACATTTTTTAATAATACAAATTAATTATTCAAGACTAACAAGTCTAACAAGACCACTACAAAAGTTTCCATACCTTTGTAGCTATTCATTTTAATTAATTACAAACAAATATCCATACAAACTTTTATATATAAACTTTTTAATCGCATATAATTTGCCAAAGAAATTTCGTGCAACACAAGCTCTACACTGAGACATTATCTAAAACGATTCTCAAACAAAACTAATTACGAAGAGAAATAACTAACTATTTACATTTTGTCACTACGATTAGGTGATGAGGGAATTCAAAATATTAAAATTATTACACATAACAAACATTTGTATTGGTCATACAGATGTTTGCCGTGGTGGTGTTTGTGTAGCCCTTGTGGGTCTCCCCACCGTGTTTCGGAGAGCACGTTAAGTTGTCAGACCCGGTTGTTATTATGTACACCTGATAGCGATCGTTACCCATAGTAGGGGATATATATAGTAGTTTATAAAATTTCAACTAGCTTGTGGTCCAATAAATAAAAAAATAATAAAAATAAAAATCTTTTATAGAAATCTTTTTTGTTACAGCATCCAATTGAAAACTATCAATGTTTGACTAAGCAACCTTTTTCATTAAAAAAAAATACTAATTAATGCGCCAAACTACTATATAATAGGTATATCTACCATAGTTAGAATATATATTTCTTTAAGATTTTTTTACCGCTGAACAATCCGCTGTTTATACACGGCCATCTTAGCTCTTTCTAAGTTATTAAAAGTCCACGTATTCAAATCCTTTGACCTCTTTCATATTAGCAATCCTATTAAGATTTCTTTGTTAAACTCCCAAACAGATATCAAATTAAGTATTCTTATTTCTCAAACACAGTTCGAAATTAAAGAGTAAATGGTAGTTAAGCTTTGAAAATTAAATGTATCAACGGGAATTATATAGTGAAAAGTCAACAATTACTCGGTCAATGCTTACCTCGTTCTGTCAATTAGCAGCTGTAGTTACCGCGTTAGGTTACCTATTACAGACTTTATAGAACAGACGACCAATTTGCTACGCGAAGTTTGGCGAGTTACCCCCTCTGTGTTTCTTGAAACTACATTAAAATGTAAAACTTTATCTAACGTCTGCTTTAAAAGGAAATTTATATTGTTTTTATTTTCTCATTTATTTTTAGACTTTAAAAGTACGTGAAATTAGAATACAATATAACATAACGAAGTGTAAAAGATAATAAGACCGCTTATTATCTATAATTATTATTTTCACTTGTCTCAGAACTTTTATAACTAAAGGAAACACACAGATTAAATAAAGCTCGAATCTCAGGAAATTATCAAAGTTTAGTTGTAATTGTTACACAATTTCAGTTCATTTTTGTAATTTTATATATAAAATTCTCTTGTCACAATGTTAGTTACAATACTCCTCTGAAACGGCTGGACAGATTTTTATGAAATTTTGTGTGCATATCGGGTAGGTCTGAGAATCGGCCAACAATCTGGAGCAACCCGACTTGAAGTACTTCGATCTTAATTACTTAGAAGATCACAGCTTAAAATACTGCTTTTAAGCAGTAGTATTGTGCAGTTGTGTTCCTGCGCTTAGTATTACCAGATTCCTTGGGGGAGGGGGGATAGCGGCTTTTTATTTTTTTTATTTTTATTCAATTACTAGCTGACCCGGCGAACTTCGTATCGCCTAACACAAACTTTATCGTATGGTATTAAAGTTCAAATTGACTTTTTAGTATTATCACAAATCTTTTGTATGGGAGTATAGAAAAATGTTGTTTTTAGACTTTTTCAGGAAATTTAATTTTTTTTTTGAATTTTTCTCTCCGTAAGAACCATCCTCGTACTTCAAGGAATATTTAAAAAAAAGAATTAGCGAAATCGCTCCAACCGTTCTCGAGTTTTGCGCTTAGCAACACATTCAGCGACTCATTTTTATATTACAGATTTAATATTTTTTTTAAATTATATCAACTAAACATTTTAATTTAAAGTCAGTTTCATTAATTAATTTAACATCTATTACTCAATAAAATTTGCGTTGAACAGTAATTAATCAAAGAACTAAACAAAACTTCGACTTCACACAAATTGTAATTGAAATCGGATAGCTTTAAAGCATCTCATGACCAGTCAATATTAATGATTACTCATTTCTTCGATTTATTTCTATATATTCGACTTTAGGATATTTATAAATAAAGTTTAAAATTGTTCGTACATCAACGATTCCAATTCATTCGTCACTAATGAGCTATTAACAGACTATGTATGAATTGTTCAATCAAAACTAAACTTTAAGTTCAAGTATTAGAGCGGATAATACAATGTACATACGTATAGAAGAAGCTTCCGCTAATATTATATCTTTTAGAAGCTTAGTGCAATAGAAACAGAGTTCCATATTGATTGAAATGTAGATTTTTGTGAGTGGAAGATGTATAGATAAATAGTTCAAGCTTAAGAATAGTGATGTAGTGTTGCAAAGTGCGTTTATAGATCATTTGCGTGCGAATTTGCACGTACGCACGCACTAGTGATGTCTTTACGTTGAAAAATTAAGATAAACGTCGACAAAAATTTATAATAATAATTTATTTTACAAAATTAAAAATCATTCGACACAAAGCTTCATTTGAAAAACAATATTTACCTTAAAAAACTAAATAGATACAATGCTTCTTATGAAATCTATAACAAATATTCATCTTTAAAAACAAAGTTTTCTTTTCTGTTGCTACTAACTGCCAAAGTATGCAACTTTTTTATTATGCTTTATATAATTTGATAAAAATACCTTGACACCTTCAATGACAGCTACAATGCTTCTTATGAAATCTATAACAAATATTCATCTTTAAATACAAAGTTTTCTTTTCTGTTGCTACTAACTTCCAAAGTATGCAACTTTTTTATTATGCTTTATATAATTTGATAAAAATACCTTGACACCTTGAACCTTGAAAAAAGATATCACACTATCTAAATGAAGAGATACAAATAAAATGTGTCATAATAATATCATCATTTAATCTTTGTGATTATCGGTCATAATCTGGAAAATCGATAACAAAGTGCAGCCCTAAAATACGGGCGGTGACGTTTCAAAGATAAATTGATGCGGGTCCCGAGTCAGCCTCCAGTGTCCCGACGATGCGCGCGCGTCAAACAATAAATCGATAAAAAAATTGTGGAATCATTTTATCGATAATCCTAAATATTCTTATGAACATCACTAACTTACGTTGTGTCAGTGTATAAAAAAATAAATTATTTAATAAAATGCTAAATAGTTTCCTTAAAAATAAATTAATAAGTGATTTTATGTTATTTATTTCTCCGTGAAATTATTATTCATGCGTGGGCTTAGGTAAGGAAATTTGTCTTAACGTATTATTTGGTATTTTTGGTAGAAATAATGATGGAGTTATTCTTTGTAGGCGTTATTAATTATACTATCTTTCAATCTATGTGAGTTACTATTTGTGGTATCTAGTAATAAGTAACAGATATATCCTTTTATGTAAAATATAAAATTTATAAAAAAATCTGCTTAAGATAAAACTAAAGCCTCTCAAAATTATGATCACAGTTAGCGAAATGACAAAAAAAAATGTAACTAATAAATTATTTTATTATAATTAAGTTAGTATAATACACTTTTTAAAAATCTTTTTAACAATGAAGTTAGTTTGTATAATTTTTTTTTACAAAAATTCTTATACGTAATTACTTCAAACCTTTATTATATTTTTAATATTATATTTGATACTAAGAAATTGTTTATGAAATTGTAGAAATAAAAGATATTCATAAAATCCCAATAATAATAAATAAAATCCAATAATATTGTAAGTTCGGGTTGTGTTATCCTGACATTCCTACAAACTGCGGGTCATCGTGCAGGTGAAGCCGCGAGGTGTAGCCAGTCTATACCTATATGTAAAATTAATAAAACAAAGAATAAAAAACTAAAATATAGCTATAAAGAATATATAAAAAAGATATTACCTAATACTAAATACATAAACAAATACTAAATATATAGGTACAGATAATAAATACATCTGTAAAATAAAAATATTATGTAATTTAATGTGTAACAAAAGACGCTGGTATTACTAAAGAGCTTCGGGAAATTCCGAAGCTAACCTGTTGACTGCTAAAAACAAGTTCTGAGTCGCCTTATTAGCGGAACTTGTGTACGCCAGTTTTGTAACTTAACCGTAACATTGAAATAGAAACCTAAATCATACAACACGCACTTATTACTTTTAACCAACTACTAAAAAGGAGGAGGTTCGACTAGAGAACTAAAAAATTCGACTATATTTTTTTTCGTGATTATTCTTTTTTCTAATCAAAAGCCGACGATTGTCATGTGATCCTATTTAAATATGATCGACATCTAAGAATTATTTTGTGAGTTATTCCTAAGCATTCGTATTTAATTGAATGTTTTACCGAATACCAACGTTTTATTACTTGTCGATGTAATAATATATTTGAAGATGATAATTTTTTTGTTTGCGAGAAAACATAACTGTAAATTATATATTACATTCGTACGAATGCGTTAGTTTATGACGATGCATGAATCTATGTATGAATGTATATAGACGATGTTTGTTATTCTTTCACTTTAAAACTAAGAAAATATATAATGTATTTATTTAAACAAAGTAATATTTAAATAATAATTGTGTTTGCAAGTAATACAACCTAGGTAAACGAAAAAATAGTCAAGTAAATACGCATTATCAAAGATTACTCCAAAAGTTGTAATCATATCTCGATGAAATTTATATGACCACATGATAAACATCGGCTTTCGATTAAATTAAAAATCATCAAAATCGGTACATCCAGTAAAAAGTTATGCGGATTTTCGAGAGTTTCCCTCGATTTTTTGTAGAATCCTATCATCAGATCCTGGTTTCCTTCATTACAGCCTATACAGTCCACTGCTGGACATAGGCCTCCACAAGCTTACGCCAAAAATAACGTGAACTCATGTGTTTTGCCCATAGTCACCACGCTGGTCAGGCGGGTTGGTGACCGCAGGGCTGGCTTTGTCGCACCGTAGACGCTGCTGCCCGTCTTCGGCCTGTGTATTTCAAAGCCAGCAGTTGGATGGTTATCCCGCCATCGGTCGGCTTCTTAAGTTCCAAGATGGTTGTGGAACCTTATTATCCCTTAGTCGCCTCTTACGACACCCACGGGAAGAGAGGGGGTGGCTAAATTCTTTAGTGCCGTAGCCACACAGCACCTGGTTTCCTTATTATGGTACTAAACTAGGGATATCTCCTTTCCAACAAAAATAGAATTATCAAAATCGTTTCGTAAACGACAGAGTTATCCCCGAACATACATAAAAAATATATATATATATACGGTCGAATTGAGTAACCTCTCTGAAGTCGGTTAAAAAAGGGATATGATTTTTTTGTATGTGGGACGTGATCACTTACAGAACCCTCCCTTTGTAGGAATGCGGTTAAGAATCGAACATAATTAGTTATGTATATCATTCGGCTGTTACCTAAAGCATCAAGCTCCTTATCTTTAGAACAGGCGACTATATTTATATTTATTGTTTTAGTGTTTTTATTAGTAAGATTTATTTTTTATGCCCTTTCAAATCTTTCTCTAAATAGTTTTCTATGCGAGGCCGCGTTGGTGCAGCGATCAGAGCAGTGGCTGTTGCGATGGCGATCGCGGGTTCGATCCCCGCTCACGGCAGACATTTTTGTTGGCAATATAGATGTCGACAGTAAGATGTCGTGGTCTGGGCGTTTGTGCTTGTGTATTGTGTGTTTCTGGACCCCCGACACAGGAGATAATCCTACTGGGGGCCGTTGAGTGTGAAGCGTTTGTTTATTTATTAACGTAATATAACAAATGTTTAAATAATATCTAACAAAAGATATTTTAATAATTTATAAAGCAAAATATATAAAGGTGAAGTTATTTTCGTTATAAGCGTGTGCTAATATCCATTTTAACAAAAGTTCCCTAAAAATACATCACATAAGTAGAACGTAGAAAGATCTTCAAATTTTTCTTTTTGAAGGTAATAAATACATCATAAACGGTTTTCTCAGAGAATACTCTTTAAATTACCTCTGAGTCTTTCTGGTATACGAATTTTCTTTTAGATTATTATTTTTACATTATAACGAAACAACTTTTTCGGATTTTATCGCGGTTTATTGGGTTTTTTTACATGCCTGGCGTTTCGAATACTTCACAGCAACCATGGAAGAGTACTGTCCTCCACGAACATGGTTGATAATAAAATAGTGATTATAAAATCCGAAAAAGCTGTTTCATTATTTTGAGAGCTGATTGAAATTCAACACATACCTATATATTTTATCCCAAATAATATTATAAGCGTGTAAGTCACTCTGTCCGTCTGTTACACTTTCACACCTAAACTACTGAGCCAAGCTAGCTAAAAACCTGGCTAGGCTTTTAAAAATTCGCCAACCGTTATTGCAACAGCATTAAATTTATTCTTTTAACACACCGATCGATGCAACGTTAAATAAAAAGTAGCTTTTTTATTTTGCGTGACGAGAGCGTTACGAAAAGTGTGATTGGGTGAGGCGAACGGAAGTTGAGAGGGAGATATAAGTTAGATGGATCTAGAGAAGTTTTACTTCAGTCGTGTGGTCTAAAGCACGCTCGTTTTTTAATTAATTATAACGTGGCTAATTTTCCAGCAACATTTTAATCATTACACAAATGGGTGATGGTCATGTCGCAGTGATATGACGTTTCATCACTTTTAAAAGCCTACTTAAATCAACACAATTTGGACAATTTGATACACATACAAATAAATGTATATTAATTACACTGGGAGTCTTAGTGGAAATCGAACCGAAAACTCCCCTAGCAGGAAAAAGGATCACCGCGAACTGCGCTAATAGACTAGTCATTCATAAACTCATTACCCTTCTTTATAATATGTTGTGTAAATACGGAAATAAATAAATATTTATAAATACATTATTTCTTTGTTCTTCCGTAATCGGATAAAATGCATTCCCTGTCACGTTATACATGTTATTGTCAATTTATTAGATTTAACCAAGATATTGTACATGCCATTCTTTCTCGTGCCTGCTGCGGTTTGTTGATCATACTAGGAATTTAAGAGGATGTCGATATGATTAATGATACAATAAATAAATAAATAAATATCTACACAACACACACACGGTCGCCTGTTCCTAAAGTAAGCAACTTAATGCTTGTGTTATAGGTAACAGCCGACTGATATATGGCTACATTTTTTTTTTTCGATAAACATACTTATAAATAATACATATATAAATATACAAATAAATATTTATATTACACCCAGACTCGGGGTGGGAATCGAACCCACAACCCTCGGAGCACAAAGCAGGGTCACTACAAACTGCGCCAACGGGCTAGCCATAATGATAAAAAAAAACTACTAATGAATAAGAGTTGTTAGATGTCTTTGACCTTAACAGGGTGTATTTTATACTATTAAAACACTTAGGGATAATCTGTTTAAAACTATATTGACTGAATTATTGGTACTATTTTATAACAATGGTATATCGGACTAACGCCTTACAAAGTCCTAAGAATTCTGAGTTGGTGATTCGAAAATACACAAGTACATATAAAATTATTGTTTATACATCCTTATCATGGGCATCACACATGAGTTCACGCATTTTTGGCGCGAACTTGTGGAGGCCTATGTCCAGCAGTGGACTGCAATAGGCTGAAATGATGATGATGATGATAACATGTGCTGTGTGGCTAGGGCACTAAAGAATTTAGCCACCCCCTCTCTTCCCGTGGGTGTCGTAAGAGGCGACTAAGGGATAACAAGGTTCCACAACCATCTTGGAACTTAAGGAACCGACCGATGGCGGGATAACCATCCAACTGCTGGCTTTGAAATACACAGGCCGAAGACGGGCAGCAGCGTCTTCGGTGCGACAAAGCCAATACTGCGGTCACCAACCCGCCTGCCCAGCGTGGTGACTATGGGCAAAACACATGAGTTCACGTTATTTTTGGCGTAAACTTGTGGAGGCCTATGTCCAGCAGTGGACTGTATAGGCTGGAATGATGATGATGATGATAACATCCGTACCTCGCATAAATTACGTTCGCCTCTCTAAAACAACACTTACCTCCAAAGTCAAGCGTGCACAAAGAAGTTTTACTTCAATAATACACAAACACACTCCGATTTTGAAATGGAAATCGGAAAAGCTTCACCGTTTTATTTTTCCGCAAACGCATAAAACCATCTGTCTGACCGTTTAGTCAACGCGACGCCGTAAGGCTTTATTCACAATTTCACAAATACTTTACAAACCCAATATTATTCGGATTACACGTCTCGAGACCGGATCCAATAACTTTTTTATGTATATAACAAGCATTGCGTATAGCTTAGATATCTTTTACATTACCCTGGCATTCTGTATAATGACAACATCTCTGGTGTAGTGCTGCGTGTAGATGCCTAAAACCCGACGGTTTATGGATTCGATTCCCGCTCGGGATGGATATTTGTATTTGTATGAATATTACTATCAAATTTGGATGTCTGTCCTTGTGGGTCTTTCTAGCGTGCCTCGGAGAGCACGTTAAGCCGTCGACCATTACTTACTTGATGTATTACTTACGTCTTACATAGTATGAAATGCAAGATTTTTTGAAAACTGTTTGACGATTTGCCTTCTTGTAATAATGACCTTATTTCCGAAAATACTGGAATCATATTACGCTCCAGTCTGTGATATCCCACTGCTGGGTATAGGCCCCTTTTCCCATGTAGGTGAAGTGTGAGAGCTTAATCCACCACGCTGCTCCGCTGCGGCTTAGCAGATATATTCCCTACTATGAATAGCGATAGCTATCAGGTGTACATGATAACAACCGGGACTGCAGTTTGTTTGCCAACCTATTTATAGACGTAAAAAAATAATTATTTAGCCACAATCATTTCAGCCTATCGCAGTCCACTGCTGGACCTAGGCCTCCACAAGTTCGTGCCAAAAATGGCGTGAACTCGTGTGTGTAAAAAATAATTATTAATATTTATAATTTCGACTACCACGCGTGAAATAAAAGCCAGACTACAAAATCTGACATTTTAAATGTCCGGCAGTATTTGTAATTGTTACCTGATCTTCAGCCCTCTGTGAGTAGTAGAGATTTGATTTCAGTTTAAACAAATAACAAAAGAAATTTTAACAAGTTGTTTTGGAACACAAACAGTAATGGATACCGGAGTTTGGATAAGTAAGCAATAAAATTAATTATTATTTTTTTATATTTTTTAAACGAAAGGATGTAATTTGATATTTAGGATATTTGATATTTTTCATAATGTCCGAATTGAAAACCCAGTTTAACTAAGAAGGAGTTCTTTTCAATAAGTTCTAGTACAAATACCGCAATCAATCATTTCAAAAATTATTTCGACGAATGTTTTTATATTCCATAAAGATATTTGTCGTGGTCTGGGCGTTTGTGTTTGTATGTTGATGATATCCATACAATTTTTATTTGTCTTAAATATATATATATATATATTATATAACTAGGTCAGCAAAAAAGTGTGTACGGCTTACCTGATGGTAAGCGATTACCCTAGCTTATAGACATTTGCAACACCAGAAGCATCGCCAGCGCGTTGCCGACCCTATCCCTAATTCCCCCAGGAGTTCTGGTCACCTTACTCACCAACAGGAACACAACACTAAAAAAAGTATATATAACTGTCTATTTAAGAATAAATTATTACGAACGATATAATTATATAGTATGTAAATTAATATAAACACAAATTAAAGTATAAATGATGTGTAATACTCCAAGTTATTTGGAAACAAAGTACAAAGAGCGGTCCTATAGTGAAGTTAATAGTGATTGCATTCAACATCTTGTAGAAATCAATTTGTAAATAGGATACACATACTATCTGAAAAATAAAAATAGTATACAAATGTTTAGAAACGTATTAATATTAACTTGACTGTAATTAATGTAATTTAATATTTTATTTATATACAAATCAGCCTATTACAGTCCACTGCTGGACATAGGCCTGCATAAGTTCGCGCCAAAATGGAGTGAGCTGATGTATTTTGCCTATATTCACCACGCTGGGCAGGCAGGTTGGTGACCGCAGGGCTGGCTTTGTCGCAACGAAGACGCTGCTGCCCGTCTTCGGCCTGTGCATTTCAAAGCCAGCAGTTGGATGGTTATCCCGCCATCGGTCGGCTTTTTAAGTTCCTAGGTGGTAGTGGAACTGTGTTATCCCTTAGTCGTCTCTTACGACACCCACGGGAAGAGAGGGGGACGCTTTATTCTTTACTGCCGTAACCACACAGCAATTACAAATGGTATGAAATAATTTATTCGTGTAACTAATCTTAATTATAATATAGGTAAAAATAAAGCGCTGAATGTATGTCAGTATCTTCTAAACATTTCCGATTCTTAATTCAAATTTATATTCGTTATTGCCAGAACAATTATGTAAAGGAAAATTCTATAAAAACCGATATAGTCACGAAAGAATAATATGGCGTTTACAAAGTTCTCAAGCCTGCTATTTACCTTATTAATATTATAAGTAAATAAATATTTTGTTTTAGATTCATGTGTGAACAAGTAAAATCTGTAATTAGAAACTCAATATCTGTTTCTTCTATATATTAAGCCACAAATATAGTTCATACGTCATAGTAATAAACTTCACAAGACATTCATGTGCTATCCTACAAACGACTTCATTTTCCAGACGTTTAGATATTCTTTATTTACATCTTCATATCAGGTTATTATTTTTCAGTAGATTACATAGAAAATATAATAAATATATAGCATATTATACAGCTATTGAACACATAACTTCTTATACATAAGCTTTACTGATCAACATTTAGATATAACCGTATTTTTTTATGAATACAAAATTTCTGACGTAATTCTTTATTTATTTTTGTTCTATTTTGTTGTTTTGTTAAGTTTTTATACCTCAAACAAACGTTATTTCATTTAATTTCAAAATATTATTATTATTCTAAAATTTCGTCACTCCGCATTTGATACCTGTATGGCGTAAATAACAAGCTTGAAAGAGTTTTACGGCTAATAGAAAAGTTTGGAATACAGCTATAGGATAATCGAAGTTGGGATTATAATTAAAATGTACGCAAATTCGCATTTAACAGATATTGAAGATATTATCTATAGTTACTAACAGTAGAAATGTGAAAGTTCGTTGGGATAATTTGAAAAATTGAATCGATTGTTATGAAACTTAGCATCCATGTAGCAACAATCAGATTACACATAAATTGCTCTAGTGGAATATGTCAAGACTTATGTTATTTGTACCTTTGGACCTGTATAGAACTCGAAACGTACACAAAAAAAAAATACAATAGTTCAGACTTCGACAAACTAATGGCCTATACAAAAATTTGTTATAAGCGCGGATTGAAACCGCAACCTCGAGTAAGTAGTACAGCAAGTTATTGATGAGAGTGAGTGATACTTATCCTAAAATACAATATTTATGAGATTGAGAATTACGCGGGTAAAGTTGGGAACAGAAAGAAAGTTACATAACGACATATATGGTAAAGTAGTAAATACATTGAACTCGACAGATTACGGTGATTATGATTAAACTATTGTGAACTAAACCCGCACTATTATTTCGCAAAATTATGCCAAATAACGCAATATTTTGAAACTAAAATTGGTTCAAATTTTGGTAAAACTTTTCAAGCAAAAATTATATAGAAAGGTTCTCACAACTTAAAATGCTCGGCTGACATAATAATTAGTGCTTATTATCTGCCCGAATATGGAATTTGACGCAAAAAATATTAATCTGTTTAATTCAAGAGAACAAACTCGATCAGACAGAGCTCTTAAAACTTTGATTTTTAATTTAGCAAATGAATAATGCGCTACTAATATGTAATTCTGAGTAGACATAATATGTAATATGCTTTACGTTTTCTATAATATTTTCATTTATTATGATTTCATATATATGAAATTGAAATTATTTTGAAACGCATATTATTTTGAAAATTTATATTTATTGCTTTTTATGCTATGTTACGGTTATGATCTGAGGTGATGTGAAAGTAAATATAAGCGCTAGAATAAGGACATAAGCATGCATATATTGATATATTTATACAGCAAAGTTCTTGGTCGATAAAGAGGCTTAGATTATATAAATAATGGTTTTTGAACACTTCTTAAAACTTAATGAATCAGTACATTTAAAATAATACTAATAATCTAACGAAAGCTTTTTTGTATATTATTTTATATTTACTAAAACTACACGATGTTGGATTTTTTATTGCTTGATACTTATGAAAAAAAAGTTATGAACCTAAAATACCACCTGTAAGTTATATTTACCACTTACTTAACTATAATTTTTAACTTAAATTTTATAGCAATTAATAAACGATTAAAACCTCTCACTACTTTAGCTACGTTGTACAAAAGAATGAAAATTTATAATGCGATTATAATTCCTATGTACTATTAACGTGGCAGACTGTTAGCTCAAACTTAAAGCCGTTCGAGATGATATTAAACTGACTGTGTACTCGTATTATACGCTTATGGACGCTCGCAAACAGATTAATGGAGCTTTAAGAGTTTTAAAATTTCATAGATCTTTTTCGTAATCTTGTCTTGTCTCATCCGAATGCAGCGGACGTTTAATAAGTGGACAATATCAGGAGATGGCTGTGTTTACTCGGGACGACTTATTTTATATTAAACGATACACTTTTGGAGCATATTCGTTTTTTATCTCGACAATCTTAAAGGTCTTGGACGTGCCTCGAATTTTTAAAATAGTAGTATTGGATAATTATTTTTTTAATTTTCGAAATTAAGAATCTGAAATACAAAGAAATTTGATAACATAGCAAAAGCATTGTAATGTGATATACGCAATCAAAGTAATCTATGCTATCAACTAATTATTTGAGAATTTCTATTAGAAAAATATTATGTAAATGCATAGGTACAAAGAAATAGTGTTGTCAATTTCATAAAATAGAATTATGTAGTAATAAAGTAGAATTAAGTAATTGGTCTAAATCTTTTATTTAATTTTTAAAAACTAGTGGTCGCCCAGTAGTCGAAATTCGACCCAAATTAATTTAAATTATAAGTTTGAACATTAAACAAAAGAGTATATAGATATATGCGTGTGTTTACCAAATATATGGTAGTGTGTTTAATCTTTTTTATTGATTTAATATACTTTTCATGCATAATTTTTAAAAAAGTATTAACATTCTGCACTCCATAATTGCATAATTTCATACTCTTCCTTGGTACAAAGTTTTTGCTTCACGTAATAATATATAGATTTTCGTTTAGGAAAGATGTGACATTTACGTTGGAATATAACTAAAACAAATAAGGACAGCGAAACTCATTTGTTAAACAAATATTCTATATTGAAGACGACAATGTTTTGAGAAACAAAAACTACAATAAATTTCTACTTATCGAGTAGAAACGTTACGGTATGCGAATATTGCGACCTTGCGTTACGATTTCGGAGACTTTTATTGTAAATGAAACACAAAGTCATGTCCCACAAGAATTTTCGTTGAATTTTATTGGCGTACTTGACATTAGCGGCCATTTTATGTTCGAGATTAATTTAGTACGTTATTTTTAATTTATATATTACGCAATGAAAACGAAAAAAAAACCGACTTCGATTACATCGACAAGTAATAATAATACTAATAATAATAATAATAATACACTTTATTGTACACCAAAAACAGAAATGATACATAGCAAAGAAAGAAAAATATTAACAATATATTCATTAGGTACGTGGTAGTAGTAGTAGGTAGGTAAGTATTACAGCAGTAGATAAAAAAATAATCCAGTAAATCTACATTATCAAAGATTACTCAAAAAGTTGTCATCAGATCTCTATTAAATTTAAATGGGACCACAAGACAAGTAGGTATCAGATTTCGATTAAAATAAAAGTAATCAACTCGATATACTTAGTAAAAAGTTATGCGGTATAATCAAAAATCAAAATCAAAATCAGCTTTATTCAAATAGGCTCCAAGAGCACTTTCGAATCGTCATTTTACAAATTAAAACTTTAAAAATAAATTATTATTTTTGTAAAAGTGAAGCTACCACCGATTCGGAATGTAGATTCTGCAGAGAAGAATCGGCAAGAAACTCCGCAGTTACTCTTTTGAAAATAAGTTACTCTTTTGAAAATACAACGTAGGTCGACGAAAAAATTAAATAACACATTATTAGATACTATCTAATTTCTATAGCAATTATTTGTACACTTTCTAACCGCTTTACTATGCGCTGTCCTACACCCAAAGTTGTCTGGAAGAAATCGCTCTTTTAGCGATAAGACCGCCTTTGTACATCTTCCTCTAATTGTACTACTTTTGTTTGTATCCTCTAATGGTGTGCAATAAAGAATATAATTATTATTATTATTATCAGATATAACTCGAAAAGTACTTGTGATGTTTTAATTAAATTTAAATGGGACTACATGACCACCTTTAGATTAAACAAAAATCAACAAAATCGGTCCCAGTCAAAAGTTCTGAGGTAACATACAAAAAAATACGACCAAATTGAGAACCTCCTTTTCTTTTGGAAGTCGTTTAAAAATGACAAAAATCATATGACCTCAAATTGTTTTCGTATTCATCAATAAAAATTCCGAAATGAATCATATTTAAATGTAAAATAGATACCAAGAATCTTCCGAATCTTTATTTTGAGTCATCGATGAAGGTCAATATTTTAAATAATTTTGAAGCCACACAATTACTGAATAAATGTCTTGTGGTTTTCGAATCAGCGATGAAATAATTTATAATTATTTATTAGTTTTTCGATCTGTGAATTTTGAAAATTGTCTTTTTGTACAGAGGTGTTATATAATTTCATATTTAATGGATTTTAGTTGTGTCAAGCGAGGTGCTTATGCACGGTTAATTTCGCTAATGTTACAAGGATAATGGTCTTTTTTGATATTTTAATAAGTTTCAATGTCAAACATCATCATCATCATCACAGCAGCCGTACGCAGTCCACTACTGGACATAGGCCTCCACAAGTTCTCGCCAAAACCGGCATGAACTCATGTGTTTTGCCCATAGTCACCACGCTGGGCAGGCGGGTTGGTGACAGCAGGGCTGGCTTTGTCAATGTGAATAGATAAGTTTAATAACCATTACTTAAATAACAGTGTACGCAGGATATAATTTTTTTATATAACTTAAATACCTATGTGACGTACTATAATTGTATATGTTACGCTCAAAGATCGAAAACGCTCATTGAGCGGAAAAATAGCTCACAACGCGATGTGGTCACAGTAAAACATCCATATAGCGAAATTCGTGTTATGGCTCTAATGAAAACGCGCACGACGCGTTGTGGCAATTAAAGAAAGACCAAATAGCGAAATTCGTGTCGTGGCTTACATGCTATTCGATCTCAACGCGTTGTAGCAATGAAGAAAAGCCATGACGCGTATGGAATACTATTTGATTACAACGCATACTACTTTCCGATATAGATCCTACTAGGCCTAGGCTGGAAACGTTTTGGTAGTTATATCAATACAGTATCTTTTGCAGTGGCACACTATAAACCCTTGCTTACTTCCAGACGACAACATAGATGCCGAGCGAAGTGTTAAGATGAAGTTGAGGGCACATCACAAATGTTAATAAAGTTGGTTTCAGAAAGTGTAAATTCATTACGTGCATAAAGTCTATCGAGTGTACCTTCCTTGTTTCCTAACTGGTAGAGAGACCTGATGGATTAATGCTCATAACAACATACATAACATTCCTGGGTGCTGCACGTCCTCTATCAACTTCAGGAACTCTAACTAAAACGTTAGTACCAATTTCAACACAGGGAAATTTCAAATTAGACAATGAAACCATTTTGTTTGCCTGTTCCTGTAGACCTAATTTAGCACATTCTCTTTCAACGTTTATGCTATTCTTTCTGAAACAGAGCTTACAAGTTACATTTGCTCTCTTTACTTTTTCTGTAGTCATAATAAAACTGCGATCAGTGCTTGTTTCCACAAACTCACGTAATTTATCGTAAAACAATTCTTTTTTATTCGTCATAATTAGCGCTGACATTAAAATTCACTCACATAAACAAAAAAAATGAATAAAACTGAGGTTTCAATGCGTCTTTGCACCCGAGCCGACACCGACAAGTTACAACCTGTCCGTCGTGATATGGTTAACACAATGAATGCTCAGAACGCGTCATGGCTTTTCTTCATTGCCACAACGCTTTGAGGTCGAATAGCATGTAAGCCACGACACGAATTTTGCTATTTGGTCTTTCTTTGATTGCCACAACGCGTCATGCGCGTTTTCATTAGAGCCATAACACGAATTTCGCTATGTGGATGTTTTACTGTGACCACATCGCGTTGTGAGCTATTTTTCCGCTCAATGAGCGTTTTCGATCTTTGAGCGTAACATATATAAATAACACACACCTACATAAATAAATATGTAATACTCGAATAGACTGAAATAGTGACCGAGGCTTGAATCAACCCTATCCTAAGAAAGAAAGTAAGGATCACTGCCAATTTACCAACGAACTAGACGACTTAAACTATTTTTCTAATTTCATCTTTAACTCAAATAGTCTAAAGATATCTTTTGTATCTCAAATGTCACAGACTCTAACAAGTTCCGTCTAACAAGAACAAAGAAGAAGTTAGCAACGTGAAACTAGCCAATGAAGTATAACTAATGTTGGCAACTTAATGTTTGTGTTATAGGTAACAGCTAACTTATATACATACTCACATATATGACTATCCCGTTGGTGCAGTTTGTAGTGACCCTGCCTTCTGTCCCTCGGGTTGCCGGTTTGATTCCAGCCTGAGTCCGGGCGTAATATTTGTATTATTTTGATGTGTATTTATGAAATAAACATATTTAGCTATAAGCGCGGTGGATTAAGCTCTGATCCTTCTCCTACATGGGGAAAGACGCCTATGCCCAACAGTGGGATATTACAGGCTGAAGCGAGTGATCTAACACAAAAAAATTAGACCCTTGGTTTGGAATACAATCTATTTTAACATATCTTTTTTACAAATAGTGGTGACGATTTAGCACGATGAAATTGATATAGACTTGGAAGATAAAACGTCGAACACTTCGGGCGTTTTGAGATGGATGTTTGTTCAATCACATTTTCATTTAAGAGACATTCTGAAATGAGATGCCACATAAGTTGTTAAAGATGCGGAAAATTATGAAATGTTCTTTATTTCAAAACGTTTTGTTTAATTATTCGTCGGTTATACAGATGTATCTATTTTTGACTTCATGAGTGGTATCATGATCATAGCGTTTGCTTTTGCAATGAGTAAGTTTATTAGCAATAGTTGTGATTATTGTACGTCTACCTCCTTGAATTTCTCTCTTAAACACATACGTGAGTCTCCATGACAATATATTATATATAATTCTTTATGTATAATAAGTGGTTAAATAAATATAGTATTTGAATTAGGAACTCAAAATGATTACGGAAGTAAAATTTCTTTAGTAACTCTCTCTCTTTCTATCTTCGCTAACTATATCTCCCTCTCAACTTCCGTTCGCCTCGCCCGAACACACTTTTCGTAACGCTCTCGTCACGCATTCACCAGCTTACTCCCCGAGTCAAGACGTGAGTAAAGGAGTTTTACTTCAAAAATATCAACCGATATGAAAGAAATGTATTGAGTTGTATAAAACTTATCGACGGAGGCTATAATAGATTGGACAATGGAAGAGGTGGCGAATGCTAGCGGGACCCCATCTCGCCTCACCCAGGCGGACGACTGCTCATAGGTGGTGATTTTTTAGTCAGTAGGAGTCTGACATAACCGTTTGACACCCCCGCGCTGGAGGGAGTATCCATGATAGATTTTCCCCACGAAAAAAAATAATGGAAAATAGAAAGAGAGAAGAAGTTAAATACTAACACTTATTGCTAATATTTAAAATACGCGGTGAACTAAACTAAAAACGATTTCAGTTCGATTACCCTACAATTACATATATAGTAACAGCTTCTCAAGACCATAATTATATCAAGACAAAACACTAGATTGTGCATTATATCTCAAGGATCTAATGTATGAAAACCGCATTCAATTTCGTATAACGAAATTTGCGTGACGTCCGCAAAAAAATGGAGTCAGGAAAAAAATGTAAAATAGTTGTATTGCATCATTTTAACGTTAAAAATACCACATATGACGCGAATCTCATGAACAGACACTAACTGGTTACAATTTTTATTACATGTATATAGATTTTGTAATTAATGAAACAAAATAACGGAATAAAACGACATTGTATTTAGGTTCAAAATTTATTGTACCTACTAATTCGGGAGTAGCAATTACCTACGCATACATTTCGTACTTGTGACGATTTATTTTTGTTCTTATAAAATAATTGCCTTTCAAATGTTTTCCTTAATACGCCTTTGGGAGCACTGTTGTACATTATCGAGGCATGAAGACGAATGTTGCTCACGTCCGTCTGATGTAGTGTAGGTTACTTCGTCTTGTGTGGGTTACAATCTTATTAAAGATCAAAGCTTAGCTATTTTTAGCTCTTCATTTAGTTTATAGCTGGTACAAACTTAAGCTACTTGATCATTTGTATGATTTTTATTTTTGTGTTACCCACAGATTAGGAAATTCTAAACATTTTTTAATATCATATCAAAAATCGACCGTTCCATATATCATATCAGCAATTTCGATCTAGCGGATACATCTTTCCATAGCTTAATTGGCTAGAGCACCTACACGGTCAGTCGGAGATGCAGGTTCGATCCCCGCTGGAACGGTCGATTTTTGATATGATATTAAAAAATGTTCTACTTGATAATTCTGAGCTGAATAAAAACTATGCATTATTCATTATATATTCAAAATAAAATTTTCAATGTAGAAAAAGATTAAAAATGGAAGTATTTAGATAAAAAATAGGATAATTGATTATTTTCTAGTTTATAATAGCTATAAGCGGTCACCAACCCGCCTGCCCAGCGTGGTGACTATGGGCAACACACTATATGGGCTTATGTCCAGCAATGGACTGCAATAGGCTGAAATGATGAATGATGATGATGAATAGCTATAAATATTTTAAAATGCAAATTTGAAAATAAAGGTTTATTTCTATTATAACCGAATTTCAATCGATTACGAGGCCAAAAAAAATATTTATTTACATAATTTATATATTTACTAACCGTTAAATATATGGCGTTTATCTTAGATATAAAATTCTCGTGTCACAATGTTAGTTACCATACTCCTCCGAAACAATGGACTGATTTTTATGAAATTTTGTGTGCCAAATCGGCCAACGTTTATTTTTCATACCCATAAATAATAAGGAGGGGATTAAGGGGGTTTATAACATATATGGCAAAACAACGTTTGCGGGGTCAGCTAGTATTTCTCTACAATTACAGTGCTTAAACGTTTGATAGCACATGTGATATACGGCAAGATGTGAAAATATGTTGATGACACATTTTTTAGGTACAATCATCGCGAGATGTTACAATAGGTCATATTAGGGTGAATCTAGACTGCTCTTAATTCGACTGTGACCTCATTTGCCTTTTATTGCATCTGTACAATTATGTTAATATCTATTGCGAGCGTATTTGACCGTTGTAAGAAAAATTTAAATGTAAATTTATTGATTTTATAAATTTTTAATATCATATTAAAAATCGACCGTTCCAGCGGGGATCGAACCTGCTTCTCCGACTGACCGTGTCGGTTCTTTAGCCAATTAGTTATGGAACGATATACCCGCTAGATCGAAATTTTTCATATGATGGTTTTATATTCGGTTCTAAGCGACCGTGGCGCCGTCTATAGTGAGTTTTTTTATAGAACTCGTAACTACTCAAAGTTTCATATTACAATGAAAGTATATTGACAGGAGTTTTGTTTTATCCTTATTAAAAGCTTTTATTTAACTTGCAATGTTTGTATTTATGTTTGTTAGGGCGGAATTTGCAACTCAAGAGATCGTTTTCTTTCTTTTTAATTAAATCTCTCCATTAGTTCTTGCAACCTTACTGACCACAGTAGCACAACACGACTTGAAAACAGTATTATTTAGCTGTGATCTTCCGTAAGGTTGAGGCACTGGTCGGCACTGGTGAGGCACAGGTCCCTGACGGGCTGCTCCAGATTTTGGGCAAGGTCCTGCTGTGTTCTACCTCAACAAAAACTACCTCATTCTATTCGGAAATTTCCTTAGACTGTAAAGTAAATATTGTCCATAGAAGCGTAGAGACGTGTCGCGTGGCGGTGTGGTGCGTGGTCGTGGCGTGGTGCTTGTTGGGCGCGAGCGCGGCGCCGGCGCAGCTGTGCAGCGCGGGCGCCGAGGACGACCCCCGCGCCGCGAGGTTCTGTCAGGCGCTCAACACCTTCCTCGAACTATACGCTGAGGCGGCCGGCGAGCAAGTACCCGAATACCAAGGTCAGTATTGACATCACCACTTTTCAGGTATATAATATTAGTATAGTTTATATAGACCATAGTTAGTTTAATTACGAACTGTCGAAATATAAATGTACCTCGAAAAATAATTAAGTTTTCTAGCACAATTAAAATCTCAACTTAGTGTTGGATTTTTTGGTAAAAAAATATCTTTTTTTTCGAGAAAATAATTCCACTAACTGACATCCGTATCGTACTGTAATAAAAGTTACAAATAAATATAAAATTAAGTGTACACGTGAACACTATAGATATATGATACACATGATAGTTTAATTTATAATTTATAATAATAATTATATTTATTTTAATACTTTCAATTTTCTTTCAGCACTAGTACGCGACTACCCCCAGCTCCTCGACACAGGCATGAAGCGCCAAGACGTCGTTCACTCCTTCCTCCGCTTCGGTCGCCGCTGACCGCCCGCGCCAATTACCAACTAACCTTCTAACCCCTAACGTACACTTTATTCGACTATGTCCAAAACATTGTAAGTTCCTTATATGTTAGCACAATTATCCAGACACTACGAAATGTTATGTATCTAGGCTATGATGTACTTATTGATGAAAGTATTAATAGTTTAAGTAATGTAATTCGTTGTCAACATTTTTCGCATTTCGTTTGTTAAACATAGCAAAAATATTTAATATTGTAATATTTTAAATAAATACATATTTGTGACAAGCTGTGAGATTTTTTCTTACTACCCTCTATTTTGTTTTAGGAGAGAATATAACAAGTACAGAAATAAAATCGTTATTTGAGATTTTGTAATACTTTAAAACGTTATCCAATTCCTATATGGGCATTTCTCTGTAAATTGTTCAGCTCAATGTCCCGGGCAGATATAATATGAAAACTATAGTTCATTGTATAGTTTGTACTAAACTTAAAAAAGATAATCACCTAATTTACCGCTATCCACCGTAGAATATTCATTTAAATAAAGTTTACTAAATCAAAAATTGTTATTTTTACTGATACATAATATACCTAAAAAATATAATGTCAATATTATCCCCACGCTCACGCACAGTCCCCTGGCTTACTTATTTAAAACTGACGTAATAACATTTAATACGTACTATTGATCTTATTTCTATGTAGTGCTTTGTATGCTTATCTTTGAAAAAAAAAAACTAACCAGGGGACTGTCTGTCGAGACAAAAATAGGCTTAACGTTGCCCAGTTTACAGAGAAGTATCCATGTACAGCTAAATACAAGTGACATGCATTTAATTAAATCAAATATATACATACCGCTATAGACAAAAATTTAGCGAATATAACCAGTAATGCGCTAATAAATACCAAGAAGGATATCACGTCTATAATTATTGTTTTAAATTGCAATCAATTGATTTATTTAAGCAAAGCTAATAATATATAATAATTAAAATGTTATTTTTTTTAACCTTCATTTCTCGTTTAAAATTTTTATTATTCTCACATCATTATTATTGGACAAGTATTTTTAATAAGCAGTGGTAATAATATTTAGCTAGAATTTTATTGAAGCTATAAAGATTTCCGACGCCGGTGTATGTAGGACAGAACCTGAGAATCATAAATAATAAAAATATAATCCAATAATGGATGAAATAACTTGTTTGTATTAAAATTAATAGTGTTTCTTATGTAATATCTCATTGAACAACGAAACTTAAGATTTATTGAATGAATATGTTTTTTTTTAACGTTTTAACATCTTGTTAAGTATCAAAGTATAATGATAATCTCAATATATATCATCTAACAAATCAATTTGAGTTTTTTTAACAAAATTAATTGGCGATATTGTTATTTTAGAAAAAATTAAAACAATAATTGGTCATTAAACAACCTATCATAATTATATTTTGGGTGCGGGAATCGCAAAGACAATTAGGTACATTGACAATATGGATTTAGCAATGTATTTGTCTTTGCGATCCAACAACCTTCTTTAATTTAGGTTATTTCTTACGAAACTTCTGCTTTGCATATGCAAGATAAAATTATACCTAAGATTTGTACATATGATGTCTATACTTCTGCCTATATTAATCAAATTAAATCATTAAAATATTAAGCGTCCTTGAAATCTATGTCACTCATACAACGATACCAAGGTATTATCTTAAGAGACAAGTTCCAGATCTCAATTAGTACAAACGGCATGGGCAACTAAGAGCCCGAGGATGTTGTAAAATATAAAAAAATGCATGCATATAAAGTACACATGTCAGAAGTGTACTTCTTTGGCAAACTAATTTTTAAGTCTCGTTTATATTGTTTGCAATGTAATACTATCGATACTAATGTAACAAACTTTTTAGTTTCTATAGTACACGCTAGGTGGCGCTGTTGTTCGACAAAAACGGTGCACATCTTCGTGACGCTAATCTAATATAAAAAATTCTCCTGTCGCGGTGTTTGTAGTTGAACTCCTCCGAAACGGCTTGACCGATTCTTATGAAATTTTGTGTACATAGTGGGTAGGTCTGACAATCGAACAACAGCTATTTTTCATCCCCCTAAATGTTAAGGGTAGTCCGGCCCAATTTTTTTTTATTTTAAAATAAATTATTTATTTTTTATTTTATAATGATTTGGCGTTGAAAAATACATACAACCCTAAATTTTCACCCCTCCACCACCAACCCCTATTTTTAAATAGCGTTTAGCGGCAAGACCACGTTTGCCAAGTCAGCTAGTATTATTATATATTTATATTATTGCGTTTCATCCGTAAAAAATTTACCCTTATACGCATGAAGAAGTTTCACTTAAAAAACTTTAAGTTAAATGAAAACATTTTAATGCGCGTCAAAGGCGACGATACGTGCGAGTTGGCGGAGTACTAAAGCGTGAATGAGGGTACTGCAATACCGCCAATTGGGAAAAAAGGAGAAAAACCTTTAAATCTCAAAGTCAGTGCTGATTAATAAGTGATGCTTAACTGGGGTAGGGCACAGCAGGAAATTTCCTGCTCAAAATATGGAGCTGCCCGACTGGGGCAGTACCTCGATCTTACAGAAGACCACATCTAAATAATACTGCTTCACCGTTCTGGTGTTGCAGACGTCTATAAACTACGGTGATCGCTTACCATCAGGTTAGCCGTACGCTTGTTTGATGACAAAAAAAAGATGGCGACACCAACATCTGTACTACACGTGGTCTTATTGTATAGAAGTACAAAATCTGAAATATAATAGCATTTATTAGCGAATATAATAAGAATTCTTCGGTTTTAAAATTTATATTTACATCATTACAAAATAAAGTAAAAAATTACCTTGAGATGGTATACATTATTTACTGATGGTTATATATCCGCATACTATTTTTTATTTTATTCATACTACTAGCGACCCGCCCCGGCTTCGCACGGGTGCAATGGTGATACTAAATATACTACAGAATGTCTTTATTTATAGTGTGAAGCTACCTTATAGCATGGTTATTAACATAATAACAACAACATTCAAATGCGTCGTTAGATTACACGTTGTTACAGAATGCGTTGAAGAAATAAAGGTTCACTGCTCGTTCCCCGTAGGTGATAGTGTGATAATATATAGGCTACTAGCTGTGCCCGCGGCTTCGCCCGCGTTTAAATCAGTTTGTCACAAAGTTTTCCCGGCAAACTTCCAGTGAAACTCGCATCAAAATCGGCTTAGACGTTCCGTAAACCTTCCTCTTGAAGCCATCTCTCCATTGGTGAAACCGCATGCAAATCCGTTCAGTAGATTTTGAGGGAATCGACACATACGCTTTTATTTATTTATTTATTTATTTATTTAACACCAACAAGATAAACACTGACAGTAGACAGATATAATCATAAACAAAGTATCTTAAAAGCTAAGCGTTATCTTAATTATAGGTGTTACACGCATTCTATTAATTTAAGCACGTATACGTACATAAAGATTGTTATAACAAACGATATTAATTAAAATACATTAAAAAACAATTCTAACATAGTAAAATAAAGTCCCGATCAATTGACCATACAGTTGAAATGAAAAACAATTTAATATGATTTGATTGTAAAATTAAATTAACATTAATGAATAAATCGCAGTTATTATAAAACTAAATAGTACAATCTAAAATTGATAATTGAAAATCTATTCACATAAATTTAAAAAAAAAATGATATATAATAATTAGAGAATAAAAAAAAAAACATTAAGGAATTATGTCATGCAATCAAAAAAAAATCATCAGCTATTATATATTTAAATATTGATAAGTTACTCGAAAAAATGTCAATAGAAACATTAGGATCGGGTTGTTTTACCTTTTTTTCAATGTTTTTTCTGCAATTCGATTTGTAAAGCGAATTATAACTCATCATCAGCCTGTTAATTGGTGAATGGCGTCCCTGACGAGTCCGGGTGAATTTTTCAACAAATGGAGTAAATGAAGATGGTCTTGCTGCTCTTGAAGGGGCATGAAAGTTTAATTTATTTAATAAGTAAGAACTGTCAATGACACCATTCACCAACTTGTGCAGAAACACAAGATCGTGGAGACATCTTCGATTCACAAGTGGTGGAAGTTTAAAATACTTTAGTTTTTCCTCGTAACTATTGAGCGACCTAGGTATATCATGATAAAAGGAGAGGTGCTGTAAGAATCTTTTCTGTACCTTTTCAATTCTTTTACAGTAGATATCGTAATAAGGATTCCACACGACACTACCATACTCCAAGTTGCTACGAACTAGGGCTGAGTAAATAGTAATTTTTGTCTGGGCGTTTTTGAAATCTTTACAATTGCGGATTATAAAGCCAAGGGTCTTAAGGCTTTTGCTGACAATATTGTTAATATGAACGTGGAAACGGAGTCGATCATCAAGCACTATCCCCAAATCGCGCACATGAGACACCTCTGATAAAATGCTACCCTCGATAAAGTAAGACCTTCTAAGCGTGGTTTTCTTTCTCGAGAAAGAAATAACCTGGCACTTATCCGTATTAAGGACCATGCCATTGCTCTGACACCATAATACCAATCTGTCCAAGTCGCCCTGCAAAAGTAAAGCATCAGCATTGGAACAAACTGGTCTAAATACCTTAAGATCGTCAGCAAATAAGTAACAATTCGAATTGGTGAAACAGCTACTGATATCGTTAATGAATATGTTAAATAATAAAGGCCCTAAATGGGAACCTTGAGGTACACCTGTACGAGCGGCAAATCGAAAAGAAGCATAACCGTTAACGACAACAGTCGATGTTCTGTTTGTGAGGTATGATTGGAACCAAGCCAACAGTGGTCCCTCTATGCCGATGTTTTTTAGTTTGTTCATTAAAACGACATGATCAACCTTGTCGAAGGCCTTACTGAGATCAGTGTATATTGCATCCACGGATTTGCTATCATCAAGAGCCTCAGTAATGTCCTCAACAAAGGAAACAAGATTCGTGGTTGTTGAACGAGCCCTCACAAACCCGTGTTGCTCCTCTGCTACATGATGCTTGAAATGCCATGTTATAATCGGGCAGATGAGTAATTCAAAGGCCTTAGCGAAAACTGAAATGATAGAGATGGGTCTGTAATTTTTGACCTCCTCTCTATCCCCGCTCTTAAACAATGGCAAAACCAATGCCTCCCTCCACAAAGTTGGATATGTGCAGGTATGAAGCGAAGTGTTAATAATTAATGTTAGCGGTAAAGCCAAAGAACTAGCGCAATTAGAGACAAAAACAGATGGAATACCATCTGCACCAGCCGCCTTAGAAGGGTCAAGTCTTTTTAAGACTTTATAAACTTCGTCCACAGAAAAAGATAGTAAAATGGGAAAATTATTACTGCACACTGGGACCATATTTGATGATGAAAATTTTGTTTTCGTATCATTACCGTAAACCAAAGAAAAGTGCCTCGCGAACAAATTACAAATATCCGTTCCGTTGACCGCGACTTTATTACCCAGTTTCATTTTTGAAGGGTAAGAACTCTTACCCCTCTTATGTTTTAAAAATGACCAGATTAGTTTTGGATTAGATTTTAAGGATGCTTCAAGTCCATCCAAGTATTTTGCGTAAGCAGATGACAACAGCTTATCGCATCTTCTTTTTAAAAGGTCGAAAGTTAGTTTATCGCGAGGATTATTATATTTGCGCAACCTCAATCTGTATTTATACTTTTCTTTGATGCAGTTAATAACACATGGAGTGAACCAGACCGGGTAGCGACTACTGCGAGGTTTAGACTTAGGCACATATTTTTTGATTAAAATTCGAATCTGCTCGTAGAATTTGTCAACCATTTCATCTACAGAAGGGCAAATGGTTAAGATCTCCTTCCAGTTGACCTCATTGAGAGCAATTATTATATTTTCGTAGTCAGCCTTATGAAAACAAAATTTTGTTACATTACAGTTAAATGGCAAGGTTGAAGATTTATTAAAATTCAATGAAAAAATTAATGGGGGGTGAAGGGGATCGAGAGAAGTCAACGGATCAATACAGGAAGAAACATCACGAATTGGATTGTCGCAAAGAATTAGATCCAAGATTTTATTTTTAATATTTAGTATATTGTTGAACTGGCTTAGGTCATTACAAGATAGAAAATCCAATAACATATTCTGTAAAAGACTATTAGAGGGAGCTGCTGAAAGATGACCCTGAGGTTCTTGTGACCAACTAATACTACTGAGATTGAAGTCACCCGCTATAAGAGTGCGGCCATCAAGTGATTCCAAGACCCGATTTGAGTTATCAATAAAGCATTTTAATATATGTTTTTGTACGGGGGGAGGAATATAAACTGCGCATATGTATACCTTCTCCGAGCAACTGTGATCTTTATTAAACTCTATAGAAACCCAGAGATCCTCGCAATCGGATTCAAGGTTGTAGTGTCGTGTAGAATGAAATTGTTTCGATACTGCAATTAGCACGCCACCACCGTTCTTAGAGGCATGAAACCCACTACTTTCACGATCGCGTCTATACACTATATAACGATCATCAAAAACTTCCGAATCGAAAACGCCATCATTCAACCACGTTTCGACCATAATAATCACATCATATGAGCTGCAAATTACATTGTTAAATAAACTTAAGGTTTTTGTTCTTAACCCTCTCACGTTTTGATAATAAACAGAAACACTACCTAGTGTGCCCTGTGAAAAAAAAATATAATAGTCAAAATTAGCGGCACCTTATGACAAATTACTCAAAGTCTCATGATTGCGAATATACACGTAACTTGTGCCCTCACTTTTCCTGACAAAAATTTTACCATCACGAACCCACACAAATTTGAATCCTAGCTCCTTCGCTTTTATCCGCGCCGCAGCATGAAGAGCTTTTCCTTCTGGAGTAAGGTTTTCAACTATATAAATTGGTGTTTTCTTTGTGCTTGCAATACCCAAGTGACTAGTATTGATTTTGTCGTTCGGATTATTTTTATTGAATTTTATCGTGGCCGCTATGAATTCGTCACGCAGCCTAGGGCTACTAAATTTTACTAAAATAGCTCGCGGTCGAGGACTTTTAGCATTCAGTTTTGCTAGTCGAGCGCAAAAATGTATATTTTGATCGGCAATAGGACACTTAATAATTTTTCCCAATTGCTGCACTGTATTAACAAGATTTTCATGCTTATTCTCTGGAACGCACTGTATTTCAATGTTAGAGGCTCGTGTTTGTTGTTCAACCTGCATAAGACGAGTTGATAAAGACAGGTTCGTACTACGTAATGTGTCATTCTCCTTAATCATTGAGTCCAACTTAGCAGATTGTGCAGCATGGTCAACCTTAATTCTCTCAAGATCTTGATTGAAAGATGACAACGACATTTCGAAAGAAGTAATTACGTTTTGAATTTCTAGAATTTTAGGGTTAGGTTTTGGGGACTTTGTTTTATAATACACTAACGGTTGCCCGCGACTAATCGCGACTCCGCGTGGTTTTTTTTTTTTCGAAGTGAAGAGTGCTGTTGGCCCTAGCGGCCTTTACAGCGTCACCGGTGAGAGGGGCCGGGCACTTAGGCAAGCCGGCCGCGAAGGAAGAATGGGAGCCCTCTGGGAGAGCTCGGGGGGAAAAACGCCCGCCCTAAGGGTGTCTCCTAGCGAGATCGCACCTCGGCTTAGAGCGTCGTCGGAGTGGAAGAGGCGCTATGCGGAGCGCTGAGACGGCTTACGGACGGTCAGCTACGCGCCTAGGCGCGTGCGAGCCGTCAGAACGCGGGGACCTCGCCCTCGCCGGCGGGGGCGGTGTGTGTGTGTATTGTGTGTGGTGTAAATGGCGTTAAGCGCCGTGATCCTATCGTCAGGGTCGGTTAAGACGTGCATGGGACGCCTTTGTACGGTCTGTAAGTTACCTCTACCTACGTATTTGCAAGCCTCTGCTACAAGAGGATTTGGGTGACTGCGCGCTCTCTCAAAATACGCTGTAGCGAGTATTTTGAGGTGCTTCGCGATTGAATCGATCTTAAGGTCGCGATGTAAGTCGACATTACGCACATACCACGGCGAGTACGTTGCAGTGCGCAGAAACTTGTTCTGAATGATTTGGAGCCTATGGATGAGGGTTGGCGCCACATGAGCGAAGACGGGGCACGCGTAAATCATAATAGGTCGTATGCAGGCCTTGTATAATGTCGTCTTATTTCTAAGAGACATTTTACTCCTCCCGCATAGCAGCGTGTGCAATCGACCTAGTACGAACGCTGCCCTGTTTCGGACCCGGTTGATGTGGGCTTTGAACAAAAGTTTACTGTCGAGAATGACACCTAGGTACTTTGTTTCCTTTAGCCAAGGAATCGGAGTGCCGAACAGGGTAATGGTCCCGGGTCGACCTTTCGTCCAGAAGACGCGTCTGGTGTGCTTAACAAAGTGCACTGCTGCACTCTTTTCGGGGTTTACTTCGATTCTCCATTTCCTAAACCACTCGCCGAGGGCGGTGGCCGCGGATTGGAGTCGAGAAGTTATAGCCTCGACGGAGGTGCCGGTCGTGACTCCGCGTGGTTATGAAGATATGCATTACTATTAAGATGCTAAATGCAAATTATTTTTTTATTTCAGTCACTTGAAATGCTTATCACTCTGAGTAACTTTTTCAAAGGCACAATTTAGTATAATTTAATAGTTATTTTTATAAAACCTTTTTATACACCACATTTTTAGTTTTATTTTCAGGCTGCAGTATAAATAACCTAACAGGCGAACTTATAGCTGATGTATATATTTCATACAAACTTTCAACCCCAATTGAACCCCCTTAGTGGTGGAATATCGCAAAATCCGTTCTTAGCGGACGTCTACTAACTATAATCTACCTCCTTGCCAAATTTCATCTTTGTCAATCTTGGATGGATGGACCATCCGGCGGTTTTTGAGTTCTCGTGATGAGTGAGTCAGTGACCTTTCTCTTTTATATAACATATAGATTACGATGTTTTATTTGGACACTTCCTCACCATCTATCTATAGAGCATACATTTTAAATTTCAAGTCTCTTCCTTCAAAAACATAGGACTTTCATACAAACTTCCAACCCCCGTTTTATCCCCTTGGGGGTCGAGTTTCGTAAAATCCGTTCTTAGCAAATCTTTACGCCTTATAAGGAACCTACTTGCCAAATTTCAAGTTTGTAGGTGTTATAGTTTCGGAGATTTTGTGATGAGTGAGTCAACCTACCATCCCCCGTTTTAACCCCAAAAGTGAGTTAATTTCTAAAGATATATTATTTGGACACCTTTTCATCATCTATAGAGCATACATTTTAAATTTCAAGTCTCTTACTTCTAAAACATAGGACTTTCATACAAACTTCTAACCCCCGTTTTACCCCTTTAAGGGTCGAGTTACGTTAAATCAGTTCTTAGAATATGACGACGCTTTATATGGAACCTACCTGCCAAATGTCAAATTTGTAGCTGTTATAGTTTCGGAGATTTCGTGATGAGTGGGTCAACGTAACATCCCCCGTTTTAACCCCAAAAGGGAGTTGATTTCTAAGAAACATTATTTGGGCACCTTGTTACCATCTATAGAGCATACATTTTAAATTTCAAGTCTCTTACTTCAAAAACATGGGACTTTCATACAAACTTCCAACCCCTGTTTTACCCCCTTAGGGGTCGAGTTTCGTCAAATCCATTCTTAGCAATAGATTACGCCCTATAAGGAGCCTACCTGCTAAATTTCAAGTTTGTAAGCATTATAGTTTCGGAGATTTCGTGATTAGTGAGTCAACGTAACATCCCTCGTTTTAACCCCAAAAGGGAGTTGATTTCTAAAGATACATTATTTGAACACCTTGTTACCATCTATAGAGCATACATTTAAATTTCAAGTCTCTTACGTCAAAAACATGGGACTCTCATACAAACTTCCAACCCCCATTTTACCCCCTTAGGGGTTGAGTTTCGTAAAATCCGTTCTTAGCGGATGTCTACTTCCTATAAGGAGCCTACCTGCCAAATTTCAAGTTTGTAGGTGTTATAGTTTCGGAGATTTCGTGATGAATGACCTTTCGCGTTTATATATATTATAGATAGATAGATAGATATAGATATGTTGACCCGACTTCTTAATAATATTCGTGCCAAATTTGAAGTAAATCCTAAATTCTAAAAACTATATTTTTGGCTTCAGTATCGATTGTAGATCACACCCCAAGTATTCTTTAAAAATAATATTCAATGTACAGTTTTGACTTTCCTACCATTTTATTATATGATTAGATTGGAAATCAATAATAGAAAATGTTTTTGTAAAAATAAAACGAATTATCACAGAAAATATCTTTATTTCAAACTAGTAAATCAAAAAACGTACATCGTCAAATTATTACAAAAAAATTTTTCGTACACACATCAAAAGAACACATTAAAAAACAAATTATGAAATTTAATAAATCGAACACATCCGCTACATCTACCGTAATATATTATATAAATTCTTTACTTTCTTGTATAAAAATGAAATATAAACTGTCTTAAAAAATCTACTTTAGTATTAATTAGAAGTCTACTGAAAAACTGTAAATGAAAATTCAAAACTATAAGAAATAAACAAGTACATAATTCTTATTTATTTAGCACCACAGTCCATAATTATCGAACTTACCTCCTTACTAAAGAAATTTTTTAAAAATAATTTGTGTTTGGCAAGAAATAATTATAAAAATAATAAGTTGAGGTCAAAAAATTTTAATTGTTATTTTATGGATTCTAAAGTTGTTAAAAAGAGCGGTAGTTTTCTATTAGGTTCAAAGGTTACAAAATATAATTAAATATTAAATTATTACGTAAAAACTTCTGTCATATAAAATTTAATTTTGCAAAAGTAAGTTTTTTTAAGCATACAAATTTATACTACATTTAAAATTAGAGAGAAACTATTTTTATGACGTAGGTGGGCAATGGAAGTTATTATTTAATACGATTTTATACCAAGTGTAAAAATATATGAAATTACATAAAATAATGCCTTGACTTACGCTACATTACTTTATACTTATTCAAATACCAACTTTCAAAATTTTCTCGATCAAAATGTTTTGTCCACAGATGTATATGTTGCAGTCAGAACTCTTAACCAGTCAAAAGTACTATTGACTAGCGAAATCAGTCAAAAGTACTTTTGACTGGACAAGTTGGTCAAAAGTGGTTTTGACTAAAAATTATTGGTTATTAGTACTTTTGACTGCAAATTCGCGGTTAAAAATACTTTTGACTGACGCTCTCCGTCAAAAGTAGTTTTAACTGCAAAAAGCGTCAGTCAAAATCACTATTAACTCGTTAGATGTGAATAAATTTAGTCAAATGATCCTGATAAACCATAATAAATTTATGCCAGCGATCTTCTTGCGACTACATGTCAATCAGATCGACTTGGCAGCGGCAGTTCATTTCAGTGTGCAGGATCGGTTTCTAAACCTGACCCATCCTTTTCTTGCTTTTCTTCCTTTGGCATACTTCGCACATTGATAAATAGATATTAATCATTTCTTTTGTAACATTAGCGTACTTTTTTGCCGTTTCATTCTTAAGTCTATCGCGACAACCATGCCCTATAGAAATATGAGCAGCATCAATAATGTCGTAGATTTCCTCAGCCGGCAAAAATATTTGACAGGTTCTGTGTTTGTAACTAATTTTTTTATACCACAAACTTCAATGTGTTAAAGCGTTGTAGTCTACTGTACTGTAATGATGTTTCCTTTTCATTAAATTTCGCGTCTTCCACATCCATTGCAATTTTTTCAAATTTTTCTTTTGTTATCACATTGAAATTATATCTTTCATATCTTCCATCGCTAAAATTCTTTGCAAAAAGCCTTCTTATTTTTCGTAGTCACTCATTTTTGTTCTAATATCAGCACGTTCTCCACTAATGATGAGTAATATAAAAGTTTATATGTGCGTTTGTCGTTATTTTTATCGACCACCTTAACTTTTTAAGAGTTTTGACAGATACAACCAGTCAAAACCACTTTGGACGGAATCATTTAGTCAAAAGTACTTTTAACCAGCTCCATTGGGCAAAAGTACTTTTAACTGTTATTTTAGTCAAAAGTATTATTGACTAAAGCAAACGGTCAAAAGTACTTCTGACTGATTTTGCTAGTCAATAATGCTTTTGACTGGTTAAGAGTTTTGACTGCAACATATACAACGAGTGCTTATTCTAAATTGCTTTATAATGTAGTAAGGGTATTCAGGAAGAATAAAATCGTTGTTCACAAATGTGAGGGAAAGTTTGTATATAAGTCTGCAGCGCGGCTTACGTCAGCGGTAACTCGGTCACAAATAAGCGTAACACTGCATCGCGACTTACGTAGTCTTACGCAGTAATTCATTCATACCTAACCGTAAGTTCAGGATATTACTGTATTAGTAAAAGGGCGATTAGTATAAAGAAAGAGTATAAAATACATTACAGCATGTACGGCCTTAAAAAATAATAATAATAATACATTAATATCATGTATATTGTCATAATGCTCACATTTGTCAATTATTATCAAACTATAAAATCAATGATTCAATATTATTTGAAAATACATAAAAGAAAACAAAATATAGTGTTATTCTATTGTACCTTGTCAATTTTTTTCTTACAATGAACTTATTACAAACGAACATGGCAAGATTTAAACAGATTAATTTAATATAATTCAAGTACGTATTAATTTAAACTTACAATAATCCTTTGTCATTTTAAATGTATTCTTTTTTTTTATTATCACTTTATTACCGAATCGATTCTCAAATAGTTATTAACAGAACTTAAACTAATTAGGAAATGAAAAATTTATAGTCAATCTTTTTAGATGTTTCACTGAAATTACAACTATTATGTAAACTTTTTTTTGTATTAAGTACTTATCTAATCAGAAAGGAAAAAACTTTTTTTTGTAATATAAAACTATAAGGGCAGTAGTTTACAGTTTCAATTGTTTAAAAGTGAACATTTATCGTCAAATGTGGTATCACTTTCATTTTGCCTAAAATTATTCTATACCTAGGTCACCTCTTTGATGGTTGCGTCGATTTTAAAATTTGGTTTATCTATCTTACTTAACTCAAGGTTAGGTTTTAGTTTCTTATTGCATTAAGTTTCACTTTTCGATAGAGAACATGGCGCTGTAATCAGCTTCTAAAATTCTTCTAAGGGCTTTTCAGGCAAGACAAAGTCTTTTGGGTCCGCTTGTCATATGTAAAAGGCTTATTTAATATGTTATGTGCACCACGTCACCGCCAACCGATAGGAGACATTGACCCTGAAATATTTTCTATCATTAGTTATTTTTACAAAAAAAGTTTCCACATTTATCTATTGTCTAAGAAATTATATATGTGGTGTTAATTGAAGAGTATTATATTTGTCATACAACACAAAAAAAAAAACAACATAGATTACGAAAATAATCGGAACTTAGAATTTATTTATACTTGATATCAATATTTTCATTTAGAGAATATTACCAAATAATACCAAATTCAATAACACCAAAATCTGATTTTATGCAAAGAAGGTGTTAATATGGCCTATACAGTAACGTGTCTGTTTGTCGAGAGAGAGAGAGAGAGACAGAGAAGTGCACAAACAGCGAGCGAGCGCACCTGGTTCTTGTGCGCGTTGTGGTGCAGCAGCAGGTGCGCCAGGTACAGCGACGTGAGCGCGTTGCCGCATGGCCTATACAGTAATGTGTCTGTTTGTCGAGAGAGAGAGAGAGAGAAGTGCACAAACAGCGAGCGAGCGCACCTGGTTCTTGTGCGCGTTGTGGTGCAGCAGCAGGTGCGCCAGGTACAGCGACGTGAGCGCGTTGCCGCATGGCCTATACAGTAATGTGTCTGTTTGTCGAGAGAGAGAGAGAGAGAAGTGCACAAACAGCGAGCGAGCGCACCTGGTTCTTGTGCGCGTTGTGGTGCAGCAGCAGGTGCGCCAGGTACAGCGACGTGAGCGCGTTGCCGCATGGCCTATACAGTAATGTGTCTGTTTGTCGAGAGAGAGAGAGAGAGAAGTGCACAAACAGCGAGCGAGCGCACCTGGTTCTTGTGCGCGTTGTGGTGCAGCAGCAGGTGCGCCAGGTACAGCGACGTGAGCGCGTTGCCGCCCAGCGCCGCCGCATAAGCACGCGCTATGGCCAGCACCTGCGGGTCGAACGTTTTTGTTGATAATAAGGGGAGGGCAAACGAGCGGACGAAGCAATTTGATATTAAATGGCTACCGTCGACTATGTATATACATACATCTGCAGTGCACTGTATAGTGTACAATATAGCATGACGTGACCACATACTGTATAGTGTCGTGAAATGAACAGTATTGTATGTAATGTTTCGTGAACTAGTGAATGGCTTACCTCGCAGGTGAAGGTGTGCAGAAAGCCACTCAGTCCGCCCAGCTCTCGCACGGCGGTGGTTTCGCGCACAAACAGCAGTCGGAGCGCGCACACGCGCCGCGACACCCGCGCCCCGTGCACGCCCCCCAGCGTGGACAGCGACACTTGGGGTGCCCCGGCCGAGCCACTCGCTCCACCCGATGAAGGTCCGGCACGACTGAACTGTATCATACGTATATTTTTCTATACGACTAAGTCGGCAAACAAGCGTAGGGCCCACCCGATGGCAAGCGGTTACATATGTACGTTACGTAGCCTATAGAAGCTTGGAACAACAAAAGCATAGCAAGCGCGTTGACGATCCTACCCTCGACCCTCCCCAGGAGCTTTGGTCACCTTATTCACCACAGAAACAACCCTATTTGAGAGCAGTATTATTTAGCTATGACCTTTGTAAGGTTGAGGTTCTTCCAGATTCCGTGACTAGAGGCCTTGACATAATCTGACAAGTCTTCAATAACCAAATACCTAGTTAAAAACAATTACGAGAAAATTTGTTTATTGTAATCAATGTCAGAGAAAAGAAACGTCATCATCATCATCACCATTTTAGCCTATCGCAGTCCATTGTTGGACATAGGCCTCTTACTAGTTCGCGTCAAAAATGGCGTGAACCCATGTGTGCTGACTTTGTCGCACCGAAGACACTGCTGTCCGTTTTCGGCCTGTGTATTTCAAAGCCAGCTGTTGGATGGTTATCCCGCCATCATCGGTCGACTTTTTAAGTTCCAAGGTGGTAGAAAAAGGAACAAAGTTGAATTAAAAAACAAACACGTTATTTCTTACCGATCCACCACTTCTATCTTCAGAGGCTTCAGGCTGTGTCTTCACTAATTGTTCCTCGTCTAGTGCGAATATGTCGTCATCCCCTTCTACTGCTTTATATTTATCTGAGCTGTTCGTGTGTTCGACTTTAGACGGATCGACAAGAGGAATGGCTGTTCCCGATACAACTAGTTGGATTTCATCCTGAAATATTAGAAAAGATTTTTGAATGAAAATATTTGCACGTGTGTATTTAAAGTGTGAGGTTTTACGGCGAGAAGTCTACCAGTCAAATGATTTACTGGTCATAGTATTAAAAACGTAAGCTCCTGACTTGACTTTGATAATAATGCTTCCATTCGCCAGGTCCATTCTTAGTTTCACACCATTAATATAGTAACGTAAAGTTAAAAGTGATAGACGCTGTCGAGCAATCGCCCTTAAAGAAAACAGAGAAGCTATGGCACTCGGCAAAAATATCTAAAAGACCTTTGATCGGGTCTGCCATGAAGAAGAAGAAGAAGAAGAAGAAGAAGAAGAAGAAGAAGAAGAAGAAGAAGAAGAAGAAGAAGAAGAAGAAGAAGAAGAAGAAGAAGAAGAAGAAGAAGAAGAAGAAGAAGAAGAAGAAGAAGAAGAACTTTTTTATTAGTGTATATTCTATTTAATTGCATTATATTTAGTAGAACATAGCCCCGTTCTTAAAACACGATTTTACGTGAATACAATTATGATCACGATTTACGTTAATAAAGAAAGAGACATTTAAACGGACGGAATAAATTGAAAATTTAAAAAATTTAAAAGTTCTTGAGCGTGTGCGGATGTGCGAGTGTGCGGGGGTTACCTCGGGCGCGTCGAGCTGGAAGGAGGGCGGCGCCAGCGCGGCGGGCTGCAGGCGTCGCAGCTTGTACGCCGCGCCGCCCAGCGCGCTGGACACGAGCCGCTCCGCGCTCGCGCCGCCCGAGCCCAGGCGCGCGCGCCACACCTGCCGCACGGACATACTGTGACATTCTGATTTAGTTTACATCAATTGAGCTTTTTTTACACAACTAAGTCGGTAAACAAGCGTATGATTCAATTGATGCCTGTCTAAAAATTTTTTAGCAAGGTGCAGAGTTTTCCCAAATTCAATCAGAGTATAACTGTATTTGAAGATTCTGAAAACTACAATTTACTTTGCACAAAAAATACATGTGAATATTGGGTATGGGGGCAGGGTAGTCCTTAAATTCAATAAGTATCACCAATGGGGGATAAGAGGGTCAAAAATTTGCTAAGAAACATCACGTCATTAATGGACGACTCTTTACAGACACCTGCAACACCGGAAGCATCGCAAACGCGTTGCCGACCCTATCCCCAGTCCTCCTGAGGAACTCTCTACATTACTCACCACAAGAACACGACACTGCTTAAGAGCAGCAGTTATTTAGCTGTGATCGTCTGTAAGGTCGAGGTACTACCCCAGTCGGGCTGCTCCATATCTTGAGCAGGATGTACCTGCCGTGCCCCCCCCCAACACTACCTGCGTGAAGGCGTGCGGCGGTGCGTGCGCGGCGCGCTGCGCGTGCGTCAGCACCGCCATGTGGGCGCGCCGAGCACACAGCGCGCGAGCCGTCTCCACCTATAAGTCATAATCAGAATATTATTTAGTTATTTATTTATTTATTTATTCATTTATTTATTTATTTATTTATTTATTTATTTATTTATTTATTCATTTATTTATTTATTTATTTATTTATTTATTTATTTATTTATTTATTTATTTATTT